>NC_081406.1:132533360-133733360 GCF_030272615.1 Cryptomeria japonica
TGGTGAGCTCAATTTGAAGCTGTAAAGTGGAAAATTAAATCCTAGTGACTCCCCACCTAGGAGAGAGAAAGGAAGCCACTAGGATGATTTTCACATGGGAGGAACTTTATATTCAAAAGAGGGGCTTGAATCTGCTAGATCCAAATCCGAGGGAAACAAGGATGTAGATTTTGAATGGATTTTAAGTGGTTGATGTGTGATTTACCCTCTTTTGTAAATGAGAAAGTTGAGTTGTTGACTATGTGGAAAAGAGAGAGGAAATGAGTGAAATGAGGAGCTACCAATTTGGGATCATGCTATAACTTTGGATCTAAGATAATTAGACTGATATGGATTTGCCTTGCAAATTTGGAGAAAATTCATCACGACCATGGCAGGAATGTACATGGTCTACCACAAAATCCACGAAATGGAAAGGGTTCTTCCATCTCTACAAATGAAGCCCAAACCTGCAATTATAGTTGTGCACCTGCAACCTACATATAGAAAAGAGAGGGAGAATGGTTGTGGATAGGGGTTTGCCTTAGTCAAACCCTGGTTGAGGAATCAACCTTGAAAGAAAGTAATTGAAAATGCTTGGATGTAAACAATGGAGATGTATACCTTGTAGATCTACAACTTGTTGATGATGATTGCTTTGCTTGTTGAACGTAACCACAAATGTTGTATAAAATGGCATGTAACATGACAAAACCCTAACACACACACATGCTTGCAAGTGAATGTTATAATGTTGCTCCAATGGATGAATGAAGAAGACTTGAATGCTTGATGCTGACATTGAAATCTTGTATCTTCTCCTTATGCTCTTTATCTGTCTTTTTGTTGTCCATCTGTCCATGAATGAGGGTATTGCATTCCTTTTTATACATGCTTCAAGGATTAATTTTCAACCAACGAAGGCCAACAAAGAGAAATTGCAAACCCCAAAGACAAATAATGCATAGGAGATCGGGCAGACCGAACATAGGGCCACCCTAAGAGGTGAGGACAAGGGTGCCACACCCCTGTCCTAGGGGGACAGGGGCTCCATGCCCCTTTCCTTCCCTATTTTGGGGCCCGGACAAGGTCTAGAGAAAACACAAGACATGCAGGAGAAAGAGTGAAGGGTTGGAAATGCAAAAATAGGTCTTGGTTAGGGAAGGAGATGTCGTCGCCAAGTTGAGGACCCAAAATATGGTTAAAATTACATGGGTCACAATTTATGACACTACATTTAGCCCCCACTTTAGTAGAAGTATGTATTACACCACTACTGTCGGTAAAGTAGAAGAAAAGAGAGAAATGAAGATGAGAGATGCAGAGAAAAACCATAAGGAGTATAAGACATCACTAATATTGAGGAGAAAAAAGCCCCCAATCTTAGGGTCTCAACTTATGCCAACATATGCAAGAGCACACAAAACAAAAGAAAAAGGCACAAGACACACAAAACAAAGTGCAAAAAGACACACGATAAGAACAAGACACAAGACAAAAAACTAAATAGCCGAAGAGATCTTGAGCTCAGATGTCTCAACAACTAATAAGGACACAAAGACCAATGCCATCACATAAACATGAGCGATCACATAAAAGATCAAAGATGACATCATCCATGAACTATCAATAGTAAAACTATGAGTTCATGGGAGGAAAAAAAGAGAGAACATGAATACACACTTTGGTGATCCATGAGAAGAAAGGCGAAGAAGAAAGAAACCATGGACATCTCACCCCTAAAACTAGGTGATCCATGGAGAGGACATGGAAAATATCACCCCTAGAGCCTATCTAGGTGATCCATGTAAAGAGAGAGAGTAAGAACTTTGTTAGTTCCACTCAACCTCATGCACGTATGTGCAAGTGAGGTTTGAAGCACCTGATAGGAGTATATGCCTGAGTACGCTACAACCTGCATAGAATGTATAGCACAAGTATCAAGAAAGGTGTTATCTCTCACTCTAAGAGACCGTTCTTTGGTTCCAAGAATAATCACCCCGCATAAAATAAAAGTGGTCTCATCTCACTCTAAGAGACCATTCTATGGTTCCAAGAATGACCCACTGTACAAGAGAAAAGTGATGACATCTTGATCTAAGAGGTTTCCCTTTGGTTCCAAGAATGTCTTGCTATACAAGAAAAAGAAGAAGTGAAGACATCTCTCTCTAAGAGACTGTGCTCTAGTTCCAAGAATGACCCACTGTACAAAAAGTGATGACATCTTGCTCTAAGAGGTTTCCCTCTAGTTCCAAGAATGTCCCACTATACAGGAAATGTGATGACATCTTGCTCTAAGAGTATTCCCTCTAGTTCCAAGAATGTCTCACTATAAAATGCATGAGGGAAGTATAGTACAAAGGAGTAGTGTGGGTGCCCCCCCCCCCTTAGGATGTCAACATAGGCTAATGTTGATATCTTAAGGAAAGTAGAACAAGGATACCTACCTTCATCACAAAGAAGATATCCGCTATGCAATAATGCCATAAATCCAAGCAAGAGAGGGAATACTCTTCAAGAAAGGATAAGATAGTTGAAAAGAGATAGCTTGTTGTAGGTGTAAAGGTGATCCTCAGATAAGAAGAGATATTTGTTCAAAAGACATTTACACCCAAGAGGAGTTGTCTTAGACAAATATAGCATCTTCTAGAACAAGAAAATGAAAGAACAAGAATGTAATCCTTCCTCCTATTTCTAGGTGCAAGGGATTCTTGATGAGCGATGACTCACATTTATCCCACACATGGATGGTTGGATTTATCATAGATGTACATTACCAAGTGTAAATGAGGTCGTAGTCAAGGATTAACACTTCTTGTATAAGAGAGAATCCTTAAGTCAATAACCAACAATTCTACACAAGGAATGACATCAAGTAATAGAAATCACACCATCCACTTAATAGGTCAAAGTGGTTCCCTAGAGAAAGAAAGAGAGAAGGATCATTGCCCTCCAAGATAATGGGACAATTAGAAGAGCTTACACAATCCACTAGAGAGAGATTAAACGTAGGCAAACATGCAATGAACTTACATGACCATATGCAAGAAAAGAAATTAGTAAATGTGAAATACACATCTCAAGAAGTGGTAATCTTTGAAAAGAAGAGAGAAAAAGCATCAAACATTCCCCAAGGTGGATTAGTAATAAAAGAATACCATTGTAAGAAATGATGATCACATATGAACAATGCAGCCCCTAAAGGAAATAATGATACAAGGAAAAGGAGAGAAAATCCTTGCCCCCTAAGTGAGGAGAACAAGGAGAAATATTACACAATTTCTGATGGTGATTAGTTTCAAGATATATGCCATCCTAGTGGAACAAATCCTTTCAAGGAAGGGATACATACTTCTCAAGAGATCATTCCCTGCTAAGGGATATATCATACTTGCGAATAATCGGAAGCATAGAAAGGTAAAATTTCCATGAGAATGAAGGAAAGAGAAGAAGTGTAGTACTCATTAAAGATGCCCTTCTCCAAGAAAAGAGGAAAACCAAAGAACCATTATATGCTCACATATGAATAACCCCATGCAAGAAAAGAGATGTAATAATGAATTATGCACAAAGATAGAGATAAATGCATAGAAAGAAGAAGAAAAATGGACTTCATGTTGTTGCCCCAAAGTATGTTAAAGTGAAACAATACCACCACTAATGATAAAGAGTGCCCATTAAATGAGCTAATTATGCCATAGGGTGAAGAGCAACATGAAGGGGAAAGAAGTGCTAAGGCACAATGTTTTTACCAAGAAATACAACTAGATCCTCTACGAGACAAATGTGTGCAAGATCATATTGCAGTTGAACAAATTTCTTAAATGCATAACATTTTCCAAGAGAATGGGAATATAAATCATGAAAAATTCAATATCAATACCTTTCACTTTCTTAAGATTTTTGTTTTTATTTTGAAGAGGAAAGGAAATGAAATATTCTTGTCATATTTAAACCTCCAATAGATTCTTGCAGCTAATTTGTTAGGATGGTAAATATCGTCTTCCCATGAAGAAGAGGGTTTGTTAGAAGAAAGAGTTTCATCATCCACAATTCTAATTTTGCCACTATCCATGCCATCTTGAATAGATTTTTGAAAATCAGGGCAATCATCAGCATTATGGTCATGGATTTGATGAAATGAACAAAAAGGACACTTTGAAGAAGAAATATTCTTGCGGGCTCTCTTGATTTGTTGTTTTTGAAGGTAATCTTGAAAGTTTTGAAGCCTAAGGAATTTGTCCATAGAAAGAGGGGTACCACTTCCTTGGCCTCTTGTAGTAGTTTGTGTAGGAGGGTTTATAGGTACATGAATTCCATGCTCAAATTTTCCAATTCCTTGTCCTTTAAAACCTTGTTTTGTAATTATATGAAAGCCATGACTATAAGAATGTTGCAGTGTACTAGATGAAGGAACAAGATCATGAATTTCTTTGAAATCTGATGTGTAAGGAGGTAGAAAAGGAGTTATAGATGAAGGGGGAGTATCATGTGGAATGAGAATCTCTGCCTTTATCAAGCTTATCCTATTTGGAAGATTGGAGAAGAACATCTTCATCTTCTAAAAGCTTATTTTTAGTGATTTCTATGCGAGGAGAAAGGTCATGAATAAAATCTATGACATCATCCTCTCTACATAGACTTTCATGTTGAAGATAGATCTTGGGAGAATAAGTAGGATCCAAAGATGTAAGAATGTTGATGTTTTCATATTGCCCCCTTGCTCAAGGGTGTGTGTAGAAGAAGAAGATGGATCCATATTACTTTCTAATGTTTGCTCTCTTATAGAAAGATCATTGGGTAAAGCATTAGATCTCATTTCTTTCACACAAGATACCCTAGGAGAGGTACAAGGATTAGGATCTTTAGGTTTAGGATCCAAAAAATCTTTAAGGTGATTAACATAGGAAATGCATTTTGTTAACAACATCACCATAATGCAACATAAATGATACATGAAAGTTGTGAGATCTAATTGAAAAGAAAATAATTTGGAAATCCTAACAACACAATATGACCAAGTGCTATGCAGAAAGAGAAGCAATAGGAAATGGAAGAAACTCTTATTTGACACATGATAAATATATGCAAAAATCAATATAATCACATCCGAAAGAGAAAGTAAATCCAATTTATTAATTGTCATTAAAAGTCTCTTAAGTGAAATCTGAATTTGCTGAAAAAGCAAATCTAAAATTAGGACCTTTTTATGAAAATTAATTTTAAGATGTGAATTTGATGAAGTTTGAATTTGTGTTTGACCTTAAAGAGTGTTAAAATTGATAAAGTACGCTGATTTTATGGACATGAGAAAAAAAATATAGTCAATTCCATCTCCTGAAATTTTGGGAAAAAAGTCGAGGATTGTGGCGGGAACGCACACGGTCCGACCAATTTTGTTTTGAAATTTTCAGGGATGGTAGAGATTGTGATTTTAACGCGGAATCCAAAAAATAGTTGATTTGGAGATGTCTAGATCGGACAAAATTGCAGTCAAAGGTCAAAAATTAAAAGATCTTAAAAATTAGGGTTTTATGATTTAACCACTAAATTTTTCAGAATAAAGAGACAGATTTGAATTGCAATTTTGAAATAGAAATCAGATCTGAAATAAGCAATCAAAATTATATACCTCACAAGCTTAATTTTCTCAAAATGAAAACCTAGGGTTTTTATGCAATTAACATCTAAAATTTACAAATACATCAAACTTGAAAATGAAAATTTGAAATTCAAATTGCAATTAATTAGATCTAAGAATGATAAATTAGAGTTAATGTGTAAGACGTTGGGTTCACCAAAATGTAAAGTGGAAAATTAGATCCTAGTGATTCCCCACCTAGGAGAGAGAAAATAAGCCACTAGGATGATTTTCACTTGGGAGGAAATTTACATTCAAAAGAGGGGTTTGAATCCAATAGATCCAAATCTGAGGGAAACAAGGATGTGGATTCTGAGTGGATTGAAAGTGGTTGATGTGTGATTTACCCTCTTTTGTAAATGAGAAAGTTGACTTGTTGAGTATGTGTAAAAGAGAGAGGAAATGAGTCAAATGAGGAGCTACCAGTTCAGGATCATGTTGTAACTTCACATCTAAGCTAATTAGACTAATATGGATCTGCCCTACAAATTTGGAGAAAGTTCATCGGGACCATGGCTGGAATGTACATGGTCCGCCACAAAATCCGTGAAACGAAAAGGGTTCTTCTATCTCTACAAATGAAGCTCAAACCTGTAATTACAGTTGTGCACCTACAACCTACACATAGAAAAGATAGGGAGAATGACTCTGGATAGGGGTTTTCCTCAATCAAACCCCGGTTGAGGAATCAACCTTGAAAGAAAGTAATTGCAAATGCTTGAATGTAAACAATGGAGATGTATACCTTGTAGATTTGAAACTTGTTGATGATGATTTATTTCCTTCTTGAATGTAACCACAAATGTTGTATTAAATGGAATGTAACATGAAAAAACCCTAACACACACACATGCTTGCAAGTGAATATCATAATGTTGCTCCAATGGATGAATGAAGAAGACTTGAATGCTTGAATGCTTGATGATGACCTTGAAATCTTGTATCTTCTCCTTATGCTCTTTATTTGACTTTCCATTGTCCATTCGTCCATGAATGAGGGTATTGAATTCCTTTTTATACATGCCTCAAGGATTAATTTTGAACCACTGAAGGCCGACAAAGAGAAATTACAAACCCTAAAGACAAATAATGTATAGGAGACTAGGCAAACCGAACATAGGTCCACCCTAAGAGGTAAGGACAAGGGTGTGATGCCCCTATCCTAGGGGGATAGGGGCGCCACACCCCTGTCCTGCCCTATTTTGGGGTCTGGACAGGGTCTAGAGTAGACATAGGACATGAAGGAGAAAGAGTGAAGGGTTGGAAATGTAGTAATAGGTCTCAGTTAGGGAAGGAGATGTCATCACCAAGGTGAGGACTCAAAATGTAGTTAAAATTGTATGGGTTGCAATTTTATGACACTATAGAAGCATGATCAGATCCATAACTTTAGTGATAAGAAAAAACAACTAAATCTCATTAAGGAATCAGTCCCAAAAGTGTAGATGTTCCAGCATATAGCTAGACTCCGCAGTGTAAGAAGAGAGTTGATGATGAAATGGTTACAAAAACAAAAGATGCAGATGAAGACATTGAGGCCACCTAGACAAAATCGATATTGATTTATTTCTTTAATGTAATGGGTTTCAAATTGACTTTTGAAAAAGTAACTCATGTCACTTATTGTAGTTAAAGTTAGCCCTTTGAATTTAACTTTGTAAAAGTTAAGTAAATCCTAACTTATCTTCAAAAAGGTAGTTATTCTAAGCATTGGTTTAGGTAGTTATCCTAATTCGATTAGCTAGGTAGTTATCCTAAGTAGCTAGACTAAGTGGTTACAAGGTAGTTGTTCTCTCAAGAGCCTATAAATATAAGGCTAATTCAAATGTAAAAGGGGAGACTCTTATAGAGGGGAAACTATGGAGAAATTCTTAGAGAAATAGTTTGATGACTTTTGTGTTTACACTTTATATAGAAGAGTTCTTGAGATTGTATAATTTCATGGAAATAATAAAGGATGCATTTAGCTCATATGTTCTAGATGTGCTTTTTGAGATATTATTACTGATTTTTTGTGTATCAAATTGGTGATATATTTTGTCTATGTGCAAATCATTTGTTATCTATTAGAATGCTTATAATTCATGCAATTGATGTAATGAAACACAATCAAGCTTTGGTATCTTGGTTTGGATGTGCTAGAGTTATCCATCTCTTCGTACATTGAGATATGTCACCCTTCATCATCATTGCAAGTTAAAACTTGTTTTGTGCTTAAACCCCCTTTGTATCTGTCATCATTTGTGAAATCCTATTCAGTGTTCATATGTCTTCTATTGGGGTTTTTGTTATTCACCTTTATTTAGTTTTGTATCTTTTTTATACTTTCAAGTAAAAAGGACACAAAAATCCCCAAAAAACCCCATCATATGAGGGAGTTACCCCTCTCAAACATAGAGGAAGATTGCAGTTTGATTGCAATCTCTTCAACTATTGGAACGATTGTCACTGCTCTTCAGGCGAACAAGATCATATTTGGAGAATCAATCTCAGTGATAAATATATTTACCAACACATCTTTAAATATTCAAAATATCATCTTGATTGCATATTCAATCATCAAATTCCCAACCAAGAAAAATATATTCAAAACATATTCATGTGCTAAATCATTTTTACTAAAACAAGTAATAGTAAATAGTAATATCACAATGGGGTGTAACATATTCTCCACTTTCCTTGATTATTTTTAAGTATAACATAAATAACATAAAACATAAACTAAAAACATAGAAGCATTATTTTCATGAACTTTCAAATTCTAACAAAACATGAGAAACTTTTTTGCTTTATCTCAGAATAATCCTCTCAAGTAGCAGAATCTTCTACACACTAATCCCACTAGACCTTGCATTGTATAACCTCTCTATTATGCAAGTGGAGCTTGTACTTTCTGAGTACCTAGAGAGGCTCAATTATTACCAATCTTAGATCCTATACCTGCAAATTATTCCAATCAATTACATGGTTATCCCCTAGTATGTACCTCTAAAGGTATGATACATGAAAGACCTTGTACATCCTAGCAAGAGCTGGTGGCAATGCTATTTGGTAATAAATAGGGTTGACTTCTTTGAGGACCTCAAAAAGACCTACAAAATATCGAGCTAGTTTGGATGACTTTCCAAACTTTATGGAACTTTTATGAGGTTTAACTCTAAGCACAAATTTTTCCCCTTTGAGAAATGTCTAGGTACCTGCTTGGAATTTGCATAACTCTTCTGCTTATCAATAGCTTCTGATAGTCTCTCCTCAATTATACCAACTTGCTCCTCTATTTCTTCTAACATGTCAGGTCCAAAATCTACCCTATCCTCAAGCTTATCCTAGATTATAGGAGTTTGGCACTTCCTTCCATACAATGCTTGAAATGGGACCATCTTGATTGCAGAGTGATAAGAGTTGTTAAATGCAAATTATACAAAGGGTAAATGATCTTCCCACTTGTATTATTGATCCATGCAATACATTCTTAGTAAATGTTCCCATAATTGATTCACCCTCTTAGTCTGACCATCAATTTCTGGATGGTATGCTAAACTTATATTCAATTGAGTTCCAAGTAAAGAAAATAAGGTTTTCCAAAACCTAGATGTCATACGAGCATCTCTATTGGAAATAATCTTTTTAGGAATTCAATGTAACCTAAGTACCTCTTGAACAAAATTTCACGCTATAATAGGAGCTCCATCAATTAAATTCCTTGGAATAAAATGTGTTACCTTGGTAAGTTTGTCCACTACTACCAGAATGGCATTATTCTTATTCCTTGACATAGGGACAATGTTGGCATTTGATTGAACCAATAAATGATTGGTGAATGTGATGAAGAGATTGAGATTCATGTTTTATGACTAAGTCTTGTGTTGTCATTTATGAAAACAATGTTTTTGTAGTCATCTAATTCTTGGAAGCCAACCGGTAGGGTATAACCAACACAAAAGACAGTTTACTAGTGAACTGACAAATAGGTCCTCAACCGGTAAACAAGAACATAGTTGCAATCATGCAACCAGTACAGGCGATTGATGAGGAGTTGGATGATGTGGTTGTAAAGAAATTATGGAGATAGGTATTTGGAGCTATGTTCATGACCGTATTGGCAAATTCAACCAGACAAGCAAGATTTAATGTACAATGCAGGCATTTTGATGAACACTCAACTGGTAGTGATAAAGTCACTAGATCGGTAAACCGGTATAGTTTTGTTTTATTTTTATTTTTTTATGTCGGTATCCAACATAAGTTTGGTGTGCAATGTTAGTTTTTCTAGATTCATTGAACCTAGGAAATTGTTCCAAGGTTGTTACCCAACTAAGTTGATGTCTATAAAAAGTGGGATGAGTTATGAATGCATGTATGAGATCGAAGGCGAATATTGAGATTATAATTGTGCGGTGATTAGTGAAGCTCTACATTGATGTGTTGTTGAGTTTTTGATGATCTGAAGAAGATCTTATTAGACATAGAGGTGTTACATGAATATCATTTGACTATTTTTTTCCTAACAGTTTGCAGCAATAAAATCCCCTAACTGGGTAGGTCCTGACAAGCCTTAATTTGTAAATCCCCTAATAGGGTAGCTCTATATCAGAGTCTTAAATCCTCTTGTGAGGTTGATCCTAACAGGTCTCATCATATTAAATCCCTTAATCAAGTGACTCCTAACAAGGCATATTTGTAAGACCTTAACCAGTCAAGATTTATATTTTGCAAATAGTGAATCTTGTGGATATTAACTCTCACCGTGGTTTTTCCCTTTTGGGTTTCCACTTATAAATATCTTGTGCTATGTGGAATTTGTTTTATTGGGTATTAGCTTATGTTGTGATATTCCTCTTATTTTTGTTAAGTTTTGAGTTGTTTAAGTTGGTGATTAGATTCATATTGTTTTTGCTTGCACTGATTCACCCCCCCTCTCAATCCCTTATAAGTTTATCAATTGGTATTAGAGACAAACTTCTTTGAGGCTTAACTGCTTGAGAATGATTCCTAAGGCAGACATGGGGGATATGAGTTATAGAGAGATGTCTAATAAACTTGCAGAAAACTAAGGAAGCCCTAGAAACATTGAGATGCAAGTATAAAGATTCACTTGCTAAAAGAAGAGATCTAACCGAACAATTGTTGGAGGTTTCTGAGAGCAATTCTTTTGATGAAGAAAAAATAGGTGCATTGGTTGATGAATTGGAGAAACTGAATGATGAGAAGGCTAACTTGAGGAGAGGTGAAAGCCCTAACCATCTAGACAAATTAGGAACTTGAAGCAAGGAGGGCAGAAGAAGACAAGATCAAAGAGAAAGAACATGAGATCTTTAAGATAAATTAGGAAAATAGCACTCTATATGCACATTGGCATGAGGAGAAAGAAGAAAAAGAAGAAATGAAGGCAAAAATGGATATGGAAATGTCTCTTAGAGAGACTCTTATGAAAAGGAATGAAGACCTTACACAAGAACTCGTTGATGCTAATGAGAAGCTTGCAAAGTTTAAAAAAAGTTCTACCATGCTTGATGAACAAATCCAATCTCACAGGATGAAAGGTGATACAATTGGATTGGGATATAATACATTTGAGAAAGGTGAGTCTTTTGGTACTAAGGACAACATGCATGAAGATAAACCTGCACCTAAGATTTAGAAACCCATTGGTAAGAAATCCTATAAGCCTATTTGTTTCAATTGTCATAAGCTACGACATACTGATAATGTTTGTAGAAGCATATATGATGTTACTAATTGTTATATACCTAATACATATCAAGGATATAAGCCTAGAACCTTTAATGGTTATTGTTACACTTACAACATGCATGGACATAGAGCTGTTGAGTGCAGGTATGGAGAAAATATTCTGACACCTCACATGATTCAGAGGTCTGGTGGTGGTTGGCAAAGAACCTTTAATTATCGAAGAAGTCCTAACTGGCAGAGACCCTATGCTAACCATTCTAGTCCCTATGAGATGGAAAAGAGGATGAATGTGGTTTTCACAATCTGTCATAACTACGGTCATGTAGCTATGAACTATAGAAGAAGGACTATTAGAGGCAATGTTGGACCTTAGAGAGCATATGGTATGGCTTGTCATCATTGTCATAAACCAGAGCATATTGCAAAGTTTTGCAAAGCTAAGGTGAACCAACCGGTGAATCAATCTATTGACCAAAAAGGGAAGATGAAAGTTGATGTGGAGGAGACTAGAGCTAAAATGAACATAATCTGGTAAAAGAAGGATGATCAGAAAACCAAAGACAAACCATTTGAAGATCCTATTTCTTCACCTAGTGTGGAGAACCCTTCACCGACAAACTAAGCTGTTAAAAAGCTTAGGCGGAGCTTAATGTTAGATCTTGTATACACCTAAAAATTGGCTATGAGCAATTAAATAAATATTTTATATTTATTTAATAATTATTTGTCTATTAAATAGTTAATTCAAAAATATTAATCTGTTTAATTCTTTTCATGTCTTTCTATTAATTAATATTTTATTAATTAATTCATCTATCTTATTCCTCTAATTAATTAAATATCTAATATTTAATTATTCCTTCTAACCAAGTTAATTAAATATCTAATATTTAATTATCTCCTCCAAATAATTAAATATCCAATATTTAATAGTTATTCTCCTATCCTATAGTCTCAAATATTAAATAATTATTAAATTATTTAATCCCTTTTCCAACTCACCCTCCATCTCAACTTCATCTTCCCTTTGCCAACTCACCCATCATGTGGCTAAGGAAATTAATATTTCTTAATATTAATTCATGATTTATCTTCAACTTCCAAATTCAATGAAAATTGTGTACATACACATATTTCATAACCATTTCCTATATTCTCTCCAACACCCCTACATCTTAGGAAGGACTTGAGTCCACTTGTCCTATCATGCCTAAATTTCCTCCAACCATCCCTAGATTCTCTCAGTCAGCAACCCAGTCAAGGTGAGATGAGTGACATTTGTCTTCTCCTTCCCCCTTTCTCTCAACCTTCACCTATGCTCATAGCCATTCAAATTTGTAGATCTGATCAGGACCATTGATCTAAGCCACATCATCTAATCCTCTCAAAGTCTATAAAATCAAGAGCTTCAGTTGAGAGAGAGTTAGACTTCAAGAGACTTCAAGTGCATTTTACAAGCTAATCATATGCATCCGTGAGTTTTAGTTTTGAAGCAAATAGCAATAACAATTACCATATAGCATTTTAGCATAATCATGTAGCATTTTTCATATCATAGTATCAGTTAACTACAAGTTATCAATCCATTCTTCATATGCCATCTTGGAAGCCAATTGTGCATTGTCTGAGAGCACACCATCTGCAACCAGGAACAGTGGAGTTAAGGACACAATGAGACATAAGCCATGAAGGTAAAATAATGTTTTATTTTAATATGTATTCCATGTAGTTTCATTGGTTGAATTTGGATTTCCTGTAGCATTTCCATTTGTATTTTGTGAAAATAACTTATTATAGGTAATATTCTAAGGATGAAATTCAAGCTCACATAGATCTATTTCAGAACCCCCTGCAGGACCATGAGGTATGTTAAATATACATACTTTGATGCATTATGATATTGTGGAATGATTTTGTGATCAAACCGATAGGTTTGATGTGTTATGAGAACTGATGGTATGTTGGAAGATATTTTAGGGTTTTACCAGTAATAGAAAAGAAAGTTAGAAAAGAAGTTGAAACATTTGTAGAGCAAGCAGGATTCACAAAGGAAGCCATTGTTGAAGCAAGAGCAAAGCATACTTCTCAACAAGTTAGAACATCAAGTTCTCTCATTGGTACCTCAACCAGTATGAAGAAAAGAGCTGGAAAGGATAGAGATGCAGAGAAAGAAAAACCAACAATTGTTAAGAAGGAGAAACTATCAAAGATTCAGTTTTAGAGAACAAGTAAGATTGTTGAACCACCTACTGCACTGGTTAAGACTGGTAAAAGGAAAAAGCAACAAGCATATCAACCTATAGATGTCGATGAAGAAGAGACTAAGTCCAAAGGAGAAAAGAAATCCCTAAGGGCCAATGCCAAAATGTCTAAGGGTGTTGGTACTTCAAATATAAACTCTTCAAAGAAACCGGTAACCAAGCTCACACCTCTTGAAAATTTAATAATAAACATTAAAGAGTATGGTTTATTGACTAGTGTGAAGAAACTCTATGAATGTTTTTAATGAAGATGAACAAAGGCAGATTGAGGATGCAATTGTTTACATGATGAATAAATTAAAAAAGGTCCTAATTAAATTGCAAGGCCATATTCCAAATTCATTGTATAATATAACTGATGCTAGATGGTAGGTAGTCATGACACAAGATAGAGAATTTATTGAATTTATTCTTAAAAATTTGCAATCTGAAGCTACAAGAGAGGAGATAGATAAAATTTATCTTTTAGGTCAAAGAAAAGGCTGACAAGAATGTTAATTGGTGAGACCCAATCAGTCCATAAGGAGATTGAACAAATTTTGAAGAAGGTACTGGGTTTAATTCCAGATGAAGAGGAAGAAGTTAAGGAAGATAAGCTGGAGAGATTTAAGGCTGAAGATATTCCTGAAGGTGTCAAGATAACTGATTTTGAGCCTGATGAAATAGTGATGGGAGATCAACCAGTGAACACACAAACTGAACCTGTGACTATCCCTGATGATGAAAATATTGGTAATAATGATGATGTTGATGCTACTAACAATGTAGATGTACAAGATGTTGATGTTCAAATGTATAAGCAACATGAATAGAAACAGGGACAGGAAGAAAAGAAAAATGAAGAAGAAAAGAAAGATGAGGAGCCACTAATAGTAACTCAAACTGTTGATACACAACCCCCACCAATACAGAAAACTAAAAAGGATAAGGAAAGTGAAAAGAAAGAGGAAGTGACAAAAGATAAGCCTAAAGATGTAGAGAAGAAGACAGAGGAAAATAAGATAGAAGAATTGAAAGAGGACAAGGTAGAAGAGAAAATTGAATAGGAGAAAACAGAGGATATTGTGCCTAAAGTGACACCTTTGTCACTTGATTCCAAAAAGAAAATTGTAGATGAAGATGATGATGATGCTATAAGCATCAAAGGACCACTAGATATGGACAATTTGAGCTCAACTAAGTTGATGGAGATTACAATTGCCATGCAATCTCGGGCCAAGATGAAGAGGATGAAAGAACAGTAGAAGGAGGGAGAAATAATAAAGAATGATGTTGAGATTTTGTCTATTCTCCTACCGGAGACCGATACAGATAAGTTTGTTACTCCTATTGATAAGCTTGGAAAACTTGTTTTTAATATCGGAGAGAAAATGAAATCATTTGAGGAGGCAACTTTTCTCAGTTTTGAGAAAGATTACAAGAAGAAAAGAATTGAGCAATTGATGAATGAAATTGATAAAGGTAAAGCTGCCTTGACTGTGAATAAGGACTATTTGAAAGGACTTGAAACCGGAGGTAAAATCCTCTCAACTGTTTCCAAATTTTCATTGCTTTGTGTTGATTTGAAAAAGAAGGAGGAAGCTGAGCAAGAACTTGAAGTTCTTAGTGAGTCATTCAAGCCTCTTAATGACTCTGCTATCAATTTTGGAAAATCAGTTGTTAAACTTCAACATAAGCTGAAAGCTTATGAAAATGAACAGGTTAAGAGGATCAGATCATTGCAGGAATTATTGACACAGCTGATACAGAAGGTGGAAATCTTGCAAAGAGATTATAAGGAAATTGAAGCCATCCTTGCAACACCATAGATGACTACCATAGATGCCATGGAGGAGTTTGCTGGACAGATAAAGACATATGTGGAGATAACCGACACTATTTTGGAGACTTGGCATAATGATCTGAAGTAGTTGAAATCTAATTTTAGTGATGCTTTTTCTAAGATTGCATTGTAACGACATTATAAAATTCATATCTACTAATGTAATTTTGATGCACATTTTGATGTAACATGTATTTAGCTTTCATGTATTTACTTCTTTGTTTGGCATTGTTGTCAAAGGGGGAGTAATAGTTGAAGAGTCAGTCAAAATTTTGTATGTAAAAGTAAAGGGGGAGTAGTAGTATAAGTCTTTTAATAGCACACAATTTCTAAGAGGGAGTGTATGTCATGGAGTCAATTTTTGTATTGCACACTTACTAGTTGACAATTTTTTTCCTAAGTGTTGCCATCAATGCCAAAGGGGAAGAATGTTGGGATTTGACTAAATCAGTAAATGATTGGTGAATGTGATGAAGAGATTGAGATTCATGTTTGATGACTAAGTCCTATGTTTTCATTGATGGCAACAATTTTTTTGTTGTCATCTAAGTCTTGGAAGCCAATCGATAAGGTATAACTGGTACAAAAGACAATTTACTAGTGAACCAGCAAATAGGTCCTCAACCGGTAAACAAGAACAAAGTTGCATTCATGCAACCGATATAGGAGATTGATGAAGAGTTGGATGATGTGGTTTTAACGTAATGATGGAGATAGGTATTTGGAGCTATGTTCATGACTGCATTGGAAGATTCAATCGAGCAAGTGAGATTTGATGTACAGATTAGGCATTCTGATGAACACTCAACCAGTAGTGATTAAGTCACTAGATCGATAAACCAATATAGTTTTGTTTTATTTTTTATTTGTTATGTCAGTTGCCAACATAAGTTCAATGTGAAATGTTAGTTTGTCTACATTCATTGAACCTAGGAAATTGTTCCAAGGTTGTTAATCGACTAAGTTGATGTCTATAAAAAGTGTGATGAGTTATGAATGCATGTATGAGATCAAAAGTGAATATTGAGATTTTGATTGTGCGATGATTAATGAAGCTCTGTATTGATGTGTTGTTAATTTTTGAGGATCTAAAGTGGATCTTATTAGACACAAAGGTGTTACATGAAGATCATTTGACTATTGTTTTCCTAATAGTTTGCAATAGTAAAATCCCCTAATCGAGTAGGTCCTGACAAGCCTTAATTTGTAAATCCCCTAACAAGGTAGCTCTATATCAGAGTCTTAAATCCTCTTGTGAGGTTGATCCTAATAGGTCAAAGCTCCTAACAGGGCTTATCATATTAAATCTCTTAATTGGGTGACCCCTAACTAGGTCTACTCCTGACAAGGCATATTTGTAAGACCTTAACCAGTCAAGATTTCTATTCTACAGATAGTGAATCTTGTGGGTATTAAATCCCATTGTGGTTTTTCCTTTTTGTGTTTCCACGTATAAATCTCTTATGTTATGTGGAATTTGTTTTATTGGGCATTAGCTTATGCAGTGATATTCCTCTTATGTTTGTTAAGTTTTGAGTTGTTTAAGTTGGTGACCAAATTCATATTGTTTTTGCTTACACTAATTCACCCCCCCTCTCAGTACCTTATAAGTTTATTAGGGACACCTTGTACAAAATCCATACAAATGGCTTGCCATTTCCTTTTTGGAATTTCATGAGGATACAACAGTCTTGCATAATGATGATGTTTTGCCTTTACTCTCTGATATTCTAAGCATTTTGCTACAAATCTTGCAACATCCCTTTTCATCCCTTTCTAGAAATACAATGGCTTAACATTAGACAACAACTTTTCTACTCTGGGATGTCCAAAATATGGTGTTATATGAACTTCTTTCCATACCAAATCCCTTAGTTCCTTAGAGTTAGGTACATAGATTCTTCCCTTAAACCTTAATAACCCATTGGGCTCAAAATGAAACCCTTAATACCTTGGTTCCTATAGATTATCCATGAGTTCCTTCCTAACTTGCTCATAGTACTCATCACCCTTGGATTTATACAACACTTGATCCCTAAAATTGGTTTCAATTGATATCAATGAGGAGATATGCCTCCTTCTACTAAGGGCATCTGCAACTCGATTCTCCTTTCCTTTGATGTAATTGATATTGAAATCATAATTTGATATCAATTCCAACCATATTCTTTGTTGAGCATTCAAATTTGGTTGGGTAAACAATTACTTCGAACTATGATGATTGGTTTTCAATTAAAAAAAATTTCCAAAAAGATAGTGTCTCCACATTTGTAATGCATGGACAATCACAGCTAGCTCCAAATCATGTGAAGCATATTTTTTCTCATATGGCTTCAACTTCGTTGACTCATAGGCAATGACTCACCCTTCTTACATCAAAACTCCATCCAAACCTTCTCTCAATGCATTTGTGATGACTACAAAATCAACATCTGGATTAGGTACTTTTAATACAGGAGTTGTAGTCAACTTCTCCTTAAGTTGGTCAAATTATACTTGAGATTTCTCCAACCAATCAAACTTATTCCCTTTCCTTTGTAATGAAGTAATGGGAAAATCTATCCTAGAAAATTTTGCTACAAACTTATGATAGTACCTAACCAAACCCATAAAAACTTCTAACTTCTAATAGATTTTTTGGTACTGGCCATTCAAGAACTGTTTTATTTTTGCAGGATCAACTACAATTCCCTCTGTTGAAATCACTTGACCCAGATATTGTACTTTCTTTTGAAACAATATACATTTAGAGATTTTCCCATACAACTTATGCTCTCTTAAGCATTGTAGGACAATTCCCAAATATTGGAGATGTTCCTCTTTATTTTTGGAATATATAAGAATATCATCCAAGAAGACCAACACAAATTTATCTAAGCAATCCCTAAATACATTATTCATCAAGTTCATGAATGTTGTAGGTGAATTTGTTAGTCCAAAGGGTATAACTATGAACTCATATTGACCATACCTAGTTCAGAAGGTTGTTTTGAAAATTTCCTCATCCTTGATCCTTAACTAATAATATCTTTTGATCATAAATCAATTTTTGAGAACACTGTCACTCCTCGCATTTGATCAAATAGATCATCAATACATTGTAATGGATAATTTTTCTTTATCATTGCTTTGTTGAGCAATCAATAATCAATGCACAAGCACAGTGTCCCATATTTCTTCTTCATAAAGATTATTGGCACTCCCTAGGGTGACTGAAGATCAAGATATCATCTAGATATACTATGACAAATTTTCCTATGAATTCCACCAAAACTTCATTCATTAACCTCATATAGGTACTAGGGGCATTGGACAACCCAAATGACATGACTTTCCATTCATACAACCCTTCATTAGTTTTAAAAGTTGTCTTCCATTCATCCCCTGGCCTTATTCTAATATGATGGTATCCACTTTTTAGATCCATTTTTGTAAAATACTTGGCACTCCCTAAGAAATCAAGTAAATTCTCTATTATAGGGATTGGGAACCTATACCTTATGGTTATCTTTTTGATGGCTCTTGAGTCTATACAAAGCCTCCAAGTGCCTTCTTTCTTGGGTGCAAGGATTGTTGGTACTGCACATGGGCTTACACTTTTGCCAATCAGTCCTGATTCAAGCAACTCTTCAATCTGCCTTGCCATTTTTTCATTTTGGTCTAGGGTGAGCTTATAGGCTTCTTTGTTTGGCAATCTAGATCCAGGGATCAGATCTATGCAATGACTGATGTCCCTTACTGGTGGTAGGGAACTTGGCATTCCATATGAGATGATGCTTTCATGCTTATCAAGCAACTATCTGACTATTGGGTCTGTGTGCTTTGGTCCTCCTTCTTTCTCTTCTACAAACTACTCTTTCCTTGTCACCTTGGGACTAGGCATGAGGGCATAGCAAACTGCACCTTTCTTTTCAATCTCCTTCATGAATTGGTTACCTTCTACTATCAACACTCTTGTATCCTTCCCTTTTGATTCCATATCTTCCTCTAACAGAGGTAGGAGTTCTATCACCTTCCCATCTTTGGTGATTGAGTAGGTATTTCTTAACCCATCATGATGAGATTTCAAGTCATACTACCATGGTCTCCCAAACAAGAGATGGCATGCATCCATTTTGGCTATGTCAAATAGCAATATATCCTTGTAAGATCCAATTTGAAACTCCACCCAAGCCTGCTCTTCCACCACTGCTTTCTAACCTTGGGTGAGCCATGAGACCTTATAGGGGTAAGGGTGAGGCAACTTCCTAAGTTTAATCTTTTCTACCATTTCAAGTGATGCAAAATTTTTAGTGGATCCGGAGTTTATTAAAACCTTTCATACATTTCCTCCTACCTTGCAAGTGGTTTTGAAAAGAGATTTTCTTTGTGTAGACTCCTTATCAGGTACCTTCATGGTGGTTACTACTCTCCTCATCACCAAAGAATCTCCTCTTTTAGGATAGCCATAGTTATTAGGAGCATTAACACTTTGATAAGTGTTTGCACTTGCCACACTTTGACAATCAGATTCCTACACCAAATTGCTTCCCCTTTCTCCCATGGAGCTAGAAGCCTTCTCTAGACATCTATTGGTCATGTGCCCTTCTTGGTTGCAGTTGTAACATCTAGGAGGTCCTCTGCCTTGGGATCTTCCTCTAGATGGTGGTCTCCTACCCCTAAAGATTCCTCTTGGATTGTATCCCCCTCCTTGGTTGTAACTGTTCTCTCCTCTATTGCCTTCTTGGTTAGTGTCTCCCTGGTATCCAAAACCATTTCTTCTACCTATGAAAGGGCCTCTTCCTCCTCTTTTTTGTCTCCCTTTACCTCTACCATTTTGATCCTACCATCTCTTCAACTTATCCTCCACCTTGAGTGCCAATTGAAAACACTTTTGGACTATCTCCAGGGTGTGGAGATTCAAGTCTTCTTGGATTGTAAATCTCAATCCATTGAGATACCTTGCTACCTTCTCATCTTCAATCTCTTTTACCTTATTCCTCACACACAACTTCATGAACTCCTTGGTATAGGAACTCACATCCATCTCCTTTTGTTTCAATTTTTTTCTCCTCCTATGCAATTAGATATTGTAATCCATTGGGACATAGGCTTCTTTCACAAAAAACATCATCTTGTTCCATGTAGATACTCTTCACTTTCCCTCTTTCACCCTCTCATCCTGGATGAAATTCCACCATGTTATTCCAGCCCCTTTCATTTTGGATTTGGCCATCTTCACCCTCTGGTGGTTTGGTATGTGTTCACTTTCCAAAAAAATTGTCGAAGGAGTCTATCCACTCCATCACTATCTTAGGCTCCATCTTGCCTGCAAATACTAGCAGATCCATCTTCACATCCATTGTTCTTCTCTCCATGGACTTGAGGACACTCATCAGGGGTCTCTGGTCTACAGGGACCTCTAGCTCTTCTTGCATAGGGATCTCCTCTTCATCCCCTTCTTCTCCAAAGTCTCTCTCTCCCCTCTCCACTTTGTCCTTCAACCTATCCATCTCATTTCTCAAGGCCTGATTCTCAGCCCTAAGTTCTCTACTCTCTTCCATCTGCTTCTTCACCAAGACTTTCAATTCTACATTGGTCATTCTTGAAGGTGCCTCATGGGATCCTTCTTCTTCCGACATCATATCTTCTCCTTATCTTCCAAAGGACACTCCTTTGCTTTGATACCACTTGATGAAGAGGCCTACCCAAACTCCTAATGACAAGACCAAACAAGGTTAGGCAAACAAGGTTAGGCTAGTGACCCCCCTAACTACACACAAGGGTCCTTCAAGGAAGGACTCTACACCTTGGATGAAACTACACACACATTCACTAAGCTTAGGCCTACTCAAGATGAGTAAAAGGCTTCAAATCCTCAAAAATGCTTTACCAGTGACCTCTACTCCTTGGGATTTTTAATTTGGCCAAGACATGTCATCTAAGGACTCTTTCATACACTAGTTTTGGTTTAGGGCACCAATTCCTTATACCTCCTTTGTAAACCTACCCCCTTGGCTTGTAGCCCTATTTGGCAATAGTAAGGACCTTAAATTCAAAATTTTCCACACACCCATACAAAAAAATAATTATTTAAGCCACCCTTTTGGAATTTATAGTGATCCCCAAAATGGGTTGGTCAGATCTACAATTACAAGGTCTGCTCCCTTTAGAGGCTAAGAGACCTAATAGGGGTAATTAGCCCTATTTTCCAAAGAAACTACCTTTACCAGTACACCAAATGGAAACTCAACTCTATGGGAATGTGGGGGGTAGTTATAAACCTCCAATTCTAGGGTTACATGCCTGGAATCCACCGCTATGACAACTTATGAGAGCTATCCTAAAACTTGTCCTAGGTAGTCACATAGAGATGCCTACCTAATCTTGCTCTTTTTTCCACACAACAAAGTTTCTCCTGATACACACCATTAAAACAATAAATTACAAATTCTTATCTTGCATCCCTCCAAATAAAGGGTCTTCTAATGGACTGGAGTGCAAGATAAGGCCATTTTTGTTCAAAACCCTCCCCAAACCCTCAATTTTCGAGTTACCGACAGAAGAATGGGGGTTATCTCTACTCCAAAATAATTAAGACCTCAAACCACCACCAAAAGAAATCTATTTAATATCAATATCTACTCCATGTATGGTGGGGTTCCAATCAATCCGTACAAACATGTACAACTTCTGCAAACACAGAATTTCTAGGAAAACTATAGTATTTTGTGTATTATTAATTCTCAAACTCCAACTTCAACATTAG
This sequence comes from Cryptomeria japonica, assembly GCF_030272615.1. NCBI lineage: Eukaryota > Viridiplantae > Streptophyta > Pinopsida > Cupressales > Cupressaceae > Cryptomeria > Cryptomeria japonica. The sequence continues at coordinate 132,555,506 of NC_081406.1, forward strand.
AAACCTTGGGAATAATTACCACAAGGCTTATACAACTCTCCAATGCTTTGCCACCTAATTTGGAGTAGGTTGGAGCCATTGAAAGGCTTCCCCAACCGATTTACAAAAAGTTGCACTTTTGCACTCAAAAGTTGCTTTTTTACAAAAGTTGCATTTTTGCAATTTTGTACAAAAATTTGTCATACTCTCTAAGGTTGGGATCCACATACATGGACCAACCAAACACACATAAAACATTTCTAAAACCTATCAAACACAAATATAGACCATCTATTACCCCGTTTTACCACATTGTCCCAATTGGCTTCTCAAATTGCCTAATTGGTGACATGGGCTTACATGGTGGGGTTTATTGCATACATGAAATGCAAGATACACTAAGACACCCTAATGATCCTAGTATTCATCCTTAGGTTCATGAATAGTTTTTTGATGAGGTTCTCCTACACCATGGATGCTTCTCCATCCAATTGATAAGCTCCCCAAATAGTTTTAGTAATCTTAGAGTAATTCTTGATCTCAAAATATTTTTCCATTTCAGTGAGTCGTGCTTCATCTGCATCTAAGGACCACTAGTGCTTCCTTAAAAATTCTAATACTTTCTTCATGTCAGAGGATAATTTAGTTATAAACCTTTTTCTTGTACTCATTTCCATCCTAGTTTGTGGTTCACCATTATCGTGATCACTTGCTTGTGATTGGTCATGATTATTTTCTCCTTCCTCATTAGCAACTTTTCCCTTTTGCCTATTTGTTTCCTTAATCTTTTTCTCTATATTTTCAATTCTCTTCCTTCTTTCATTAATCATAGCCATAATACAATCCATTTTTGCCTGTGTTTTCCACACCTTTTCCTTCATATTGGCTACCCTCTTGGTTGGTTATTGTCCTAACCAGTTTCATAGATTTGATTCACCTAGAGGTTTCATTTATATTAGCTCCTAGGAAGGTTATAGATATTCCAAAAAGAAAAGCAACATTCACTCAAGCATATAAGTTCTAAAGAAACTTAAACATGTGTTTGTCAATCAAAAATTTAATTTATATAATAAGGATTTCAAATATTCTATCCTTTACATAGAATGACTATTCAGATAGTCAAGGGAAGAGTACTCCTCATATTCAATTTCAAATGCATAATCACGAGGAACATATCCCTTTGATTTTTGTTCATTTTCATGGTTGAAGGGTATATAACCTATAAACTCATCTTTAGGTACATAACTATGGGGAACATATCCCACTGATTCATTACTAGAGGAAATTACAATTATTTCTGACAATGTGGGTATACGAGGGTCCATACATATCATGTGAAGACCAATACTCCATTTCATAGGCATTTCTCTAGAAAGTGGTAAGGAGTTTGACTTGTTCGGGGAGACATGAGGTGCAAAGTTAACTACTTCTATCATCCTCTTTTTCTCCTGATAGACATGAGATAGGGCATGACTAAAATTCTTAGTGTCACTTAGCCAAATTGTGTTATCATGATCGGTTCCCTCTATGGTTTTGATAATGGCTTCTTTTTCCTTCTTGACCCTGAGGTAGTGATCATTTTCGATCACTGACTTCCTAGAAGTTTTATGAGATGCACCATTCTGGAACAAGAACTCTCAACATTAGATTCTTTTAATGTTGGTGGGAAAGTATAGCAAGCACATAGGTTCTAGAGCTTAACCTTGTAGCTCTGATACCATGTGTAACATGCCCATTGTTCTACCCATTCAATTTACTAAGTTTAAACCATAAGTGAAAGAAATAAATTGCCAATATACAAGTAATACAAAATTTCCTATTTCCTTTTCAATAACAAGATACATATTTGAAATAAATCTCTTTTCAATTTTTCATTTCATCATGAATCATATATAGTATCATATTCATAAACATATGAATGCATTTACATTTTCCTTTTCAAATTTCCATTTAATTTGGGAATATTTGATTACATATAAAGCTTCTAGGAGCTTAATAAAACATAAAAGAGACAAATGGTTCAAATGTCCTTGCTGGCATACATCCTCAAATTCTGATCACCAACTAAATGAGGAAGAGCATCACTCAAGTGATTTTCTACCCAACCAAGACTTTACAGTTCCCCATGCCTATTCTAATAGAAGCAACCTAACCCTTTGACAAAGAGTTTGGTTTCGTGAACTCACAATAATATAGCCTTATGAGAATAGTGTTGTGTTTTGCATAACTAGAGCTACCATGCATTGGCTACAACCTATATGTATGGCATTCCCTATCTAGTATGTAAACTTGAATCACAATGAACCAGCAATGTAGACAATGACAACCTACACTAACTTGGCCAAAGAATTCATCACCCTGTAGTTCAAGTGAGAGTCATATGTCCACCCACTTCATTTCTCTATTTGATAAGTTGACCATTTATTCTATTCCTATACCATTCCCATAATTTAACAATAGAATGGCTATCTAGGTTATTCTCATCCACCGATTGCCCTAATCTCATATTTAACCAAATCAATCATTCCTACATACTAAACATACATAGAATAGCATAGTACTATCCTAGCTATTACATACATATACATAATTCTAAACATAAGGATTGTCAAGTTTCTAACAACTCGAGAATGCATATCCTACAAGTAGCTAGATTTCAATCATTTCTTTTAATCAAACTTATGCAACATCATGACCTATATATAACATATCTCAAAAAGAGAAGGTAGAATCATCATGCCTGTATTGTAGCTTTCATGTGCAAATACTAATTCCTTCCCACAAACCTAATGGCTTCATAACTTATCCACTAACATAAGAATTCACTTGAACTCTCAATGATAACAACTATCCTATTCTCTCACTATATGTGAACTATTCTCTTTCTCTCACCAATGAAGATCAATGAAAACTATGAATAATAAGCAAAATTAAATGAGATTGTGAAAATGTAATGATGAGATGGGAGATGTGAGAGATGATATATACTAGGCAATGACATATGCTCTTATATTTATATATAATTTTGAGAGACGTAAGGCTATAATTAAGCTCTCTAATTTGCCACAACTCTCTCCCTCATTGCCACCACTAATACTATGTGGTTACTCTCTATCTATAAGGTTGACGTATAACAGTCCAACAAAATACTACTATGAATGATCTCTAATATTATACTTAGTCAAATATGATTAGTTATCATTAATCATTTACCTAAACAATTAGGCTTCTATCTCTAATCACCACATACTAATCGACTAAGTCTACTCTAGATATTTACCCATGTTTATTTTCTCTGAGTATGGTTGTGCTTACACACATGCATTTGCATTATTTAATGGGCTGATGCTTCGTCAAATATATCAATATCCATAATGCATCTTTCCCTTTAAAGTTTGGGGGGGGGGGGGGGGGGGGGGGTTGATGGACACATAATGCTTACCATAGCAATAGAGAAAGGAAAAGGTGGCAGCTTTTTCGACCACTTCACCCTCCTTTGGAGTAGGGTGTGCCACCTTTCATGGTGGATGCCCCTTCCCCACACCACCCTCGTTCATATATTGGCATGCCAATGGGGTGTTGACCTATTCATATGGTATACGTGGAATCCATAAAATGCAAACCAATTCAAATACTATACATAAATACATATATATGTATGTGTGTGTGCATGCAAATACACACACAATATGTATGTATGCATGTATCTATGCATATGTATATTTATGTGTATATACATATACATACATATATATGTGTGTGTGTGTATATACATAAATATGTATATATATGCATATATATATGTGTATGTGTGTATGTGTGTATAAATATACATATATGTGTGTATGTGTGTGTGTATGTATGTATATATATACATATATATATATATGTATATACATACATACATATGTATGCTTATATACATATGTATATAGATATATATGTATATACATACATATATACACATACATACATACATACATATACATACATACATACATACATACATACATACATACATACATACACACACATGTATATATGTATATACACACAAACATGTGTGTATATACATATATACATGTGTGTGTGTGTATGTTTGTATGTATATGTGTACATATACATATACATATACATATACATATATACATATATACATATACATATTCATATACACATATATACACATATATACATATACATATATAGTTAAAGTATGATTATTATGATTGTGTGTTAGCTTAGCTCTTCATTTTTTCCCTTGTATCTCTCACTTTCTTTTGACACATACCATAAAGAGACTTTTCAATTTTATATGCCAACTCCTTGGAAGTGTACGTAAGTATCTGTTATCCTCAATTTTGGCTTGCTGAAAATTGTGGGATAACCCCTACAAATTTGGTCCAATTTGTAGCCCATGTGTTCTAAGCATTTTGATCAAGGTAAAATTCCATTGTCTTCGTTTGTGACTTGGCCATCAAGAAATCATCTTGATTTGAAGTCTCTGATGAACTTATAAGGCACTGAGAAGGAGGGGGGTGAATTAGTGATAGTAAGAACAATACAAATCTGACTATCAATTTCACCAACTTAAAACTCAATAGACATGTAAGAAATAACACCAAGTATGCAATCACCACACAAAGAATAAACCACATGACAGAAGAGTTTATATGTGGAAAACCCAAATGGGAAAACCACGGTGGGAATAAGCACCCACAAGATCCATTATCTGCAGTATAGAGATCTGACTGGTTAAGGTCTACAACACCCTGTTAGAAGTGTCTATGCTCGATTAAGAGAAATACAAAAAGGCCTGTGAGGACTAGCCCTGTTAGGAGCTACCCAAGTTACTAGGATTTGAAAACACAAGATAATGTGTCACCTAGTTAGAGGATTTAATGATCAGAACTGTTAGGATCTGACTGCACCCTGTTGGGAGTGACCTTGTAAGAGGATTTTCTTGCTGCAACTGTTAGGAATACAACAAGTACAAATGATCTCAGTATAACACCTTCTATGTGTGATAAGATATGTTTCAGAACATTACAATATCACAAAGACTTCATCTCTCAACTCCTTTGATCTTCGCACTATCAGAAATACAAAATTCACTCATCACATATCACACTATCAAGATCATGTATATATATCCTTTCATACCTCATCACATAATTAAAATTATCATAAGGTCAGCTAGAACCTTATTACAATTCCCTAGGTTCAATGCATCTAGACAATCTTGAATTGTACGCTTTAGTTATGTCGTCCATAGATATTACAAATCCAATTCTATGTCATTTTAGCGATCTGAGTGATTTTCATCACTATTGGTTAAGTCTCCATCCACTAAACTGTTTTGTCAAACAAATCTCATTCACCTGATCAATTCAGCATGTGCGGCCACTAACATATCTTCATCTAATAATCTTCAATGCTGCTGCAAAACCACATCATCTCAATCTTCCTGATTTTCATGTACTGGTTGTCGGAATGTAACATTGTCTGTCATTTACCGATTGAAGTCCTAATTACCAGTTCTAATAAAACTATCTCTGCTTTACCGATTAAGTCTATCCGGTTGAACTGTAGGACTTAGGTGACTTAAAGAAACATAGTTGCCATCAATGACAACATACAAAATAGTCATCATACAGAAATCTAATCTCTATCATAGCAGACATATACCGGTTGCATCAAGAAAACACACATTACCGATTTAGTACAAATGAGCAAACGTCAACAGTCTCAAGTTGTTAATTTGAAAGATTGAGTAAAATGCCTTTGAGGAGTTAGTTTTATTTCATCTTTTTTTATTTTGGTGTCAAATCAGGTCCTAAACCCAATTTTACACTTGTATAGGGATTTATGGTGTCAAATCGGGTCTTAAACTTGATTCTACACTTGTATAGTTAGTCTTGATGTAGTTCGCATCTGTAGACCTGGATTGCACTTGACTTGGTTTAGTTTGGATTTGTTGACCCAAACTACACCTAACTTGGTTTAGTTTGGATTCATAGACCTGAATTGCACTTGACTTGGTATAGTTCGACACTTCCACTCTTTCTTGGTATTGGTTGGGTTTGTAAGTCCAACCTACACCATGATCTTACTTTTTGGTGTAGTTTGGTTCCATCAAATGCATTGTTCAAGTGTAGTTTGAACCTACAAATCCAATCTACACTAATGCTTTGTTTTACCCAAGCGTAGTTTGGGTCTGTAGATACGGACTACACCTTGTTTTGTCCTTCCCATTTTTAATGTGTAGTTTGAATCTACAAACTTGAACTACGCCTTTGATCCACACTTAGCCTTACGTGTAAATCAAGTCTACGAACCTAGATTACACTAAATGCACACACATGTAAATAGGGTTCGTAGGCCCGATTTACACTTGATTTGTTATGATACAATGAGGGTTTTTGTAATCCTGATGGAACCAAATTCAACACATACATGATATTGCTTAGTTCAAATGGTCAAGATGGTTAGTGTTTGTTATTCTCAAGTATAAATTATTTCTCTATGTCATAGTGTCATTCTTATACATATGACTTCACCCTCTTCAAGCCTGAAAAAGATGAAGTTTAAAAAGAAAGATCCTCATCCTACCTTTTCTGCAGTCTTCGGTGGCCTCCAACATTGAGCATATCAAGGATACAAAGATCCAAGATTCTCTCTATAAGTATGATGAATTTCTAAAGAAAGATGATGATAATGAAACACAAGATGTGTCTCTGAACACTTAGTCATTTTTATGCATCTCTAGTGCAGTGGCATTTTATAATTTCAATTGACACCTCAAGTGTCATTATATATATGCACTAGTACATGTATTAGTCTATATGTGTGTTGGATTGTTGGCATTGACAAAACCGATCAATCTAGATAACCAGTATATGTGCTAAGGTTTGTCATTGATGTCCAACACTTATCGATGAAGACACTAACCAATGAAGTGGTATAGGTAAAGTGGTGTTGTTTTTCAGTAAGAAAAAGTGCTAACTTACAATGCATGGAAACAACTTTGGTACTCAATGATCAAAGGTTCAATCAGCTAAAGGAAAGATAGACTAAGCCAACTAGTCTATCATTCAGGAAGATCGGTCACTTTGATGGTGGTGAAGTCACAAAAGGTGACTCAAGCAAGAAAACCTATTTGTTTATACAAACCGGTAACTCATTGGTAAACAGGGGAAGAGACTTGGTGCTAGCACAAAAAACTGATAATCAAAGGATGAACCGGTAATATAGAAGTGCAGTGGTATACTGGTACACTAGTATGATAGAGGGAAGATAGGTGATCACCATAAATATTGGAGCGGTGATCGGTTATTCAGTTGCAATGGCAAAGGATGATTTGGTAAGCTTGTGTCTATGCCAAATCATATGTTGGTAAGGTCAACTTTCAGTTATCATGCAGTCAAGCATGATTAGATACGGATTTTCTAGTTCGCACTTATTTAGCTGAACACGACTCATAAGTTTCTATCTTTGGGAGATGTGGTGGCAGAATTGGGTGAACACTTGGCAAAATTGTTGTAAGGCACGCAGAGAAAGAGTGGGACATTTTGAATTTAAAATCTTCCAAAATCCATGATTTGTTTGATTGAGGGAATGCCTAAAGGTGTCGACAAAAAATGTATAAAGTGTTCTTGAAGTTCATTTAGAAAGTTTTGATCGTGAAACTTGCAACAAGGAGAATTTGTTGAAGGCAATCCAAAGGGAAGAGCAGAGAGATATGAAGTGCCAAAAGGTATTAGCACAATAGAGTGTGTTTGAGGTAGATTGACTAAGTGCAGAGTCGAGAGATAGTGAACTGAAAAAGTGCAAAGTCAAAGATCAGAGGACTGGCAGAGTGGAGTGTCGAAGGTCAAGGGACCGAAAGAGTGTAGAGATGAAGGTTTGAGGATCGGTAGAGTGCAGTGCCAAGGGATAGGTGATCGAATGAGTGAAGAGTTGAAGGTGTAAGAAGGAAACCGGTGTTGTGCAGAGAAGACACAACCGATGTGTATTGAGTGCGATGCATATTGAGATATGATCAAGCTATCAATAGCTAATTCAGTAGATCAGCCATCTATTGCTTTCTAACAACTGCAACATAAATCCCTTAACTGGGTGGACTTTAACAAGTCCCTATTGTAAAATCCCTTAATCGGGTGACATCTTAACTGATGTTCTAAGTCCTCTAACCACGCTACCTTTAACAGGGAAAGGCACTAACTGGCCTTGATCAAAATCCCTTAACTAGGTGGCACCTAACTATTAAGTTCTAATACTAAATGTAAAGTACTAATGCCAATAGCTAACAAGATGAGAGGGGGAGTGAATCATAAAAACTTAATCTTCCATAAAACCAACAGATTCAACCTCAGTAACATATACTTCAGCAATATAACCAAAAACTGCTAAGCATGCAAACTCATAAACACATAATCATCCTAACACATATAACACCAGATTTAACGTGGAAACCCAAATAGGGAAAAACTAGTGTGGGATTTCAGACCCACTAAGAAATATACTCTTCTAAAGTATGCTCGGTTAAAAGCAAATCCTGTTAAAGATTACAAACACATTGCTAGATGTGACCCAGTTAAGGGATTTCCTTCAGATCTGTTAGGATCTTCACTTTGTTAGAAGTGACTGTGTTAAAGGATTTCAAACACTCATTTATAATGTTACCTTGCTAGAGGGTTTACAAATAAGACTGTTAAGTCCACTTGGTTAAGAGATTTTTTGTCACTTACAAAATAACAGTAATAAAAATATATCTGCGACTTCACATCTAAAATGCTAAAGTAGATTCTTATTTACTCAAAACAATCTAGTCATAAGACTTATCTAGTCTTTTGCTAAGCTCCTTACTCTGTTATTCAAACAAGTCTTCAAGCTTCTGTGCTCGGTAATCACTATGTAGCATTCATGTGCTTACACTTGCCTGCATACCTTGTTCATCAATAATTTCTTATTTATAAACAATTCTAACCACTTAATCTCCTTGATCACATTTCCCATTATCAATCTTAGCCATCAGATATTCAAACTTGACTAGGTTCAATGCATCCTTCAATCTGAAAACATTTTACCTTGCCTAGGGACTTGCAGTCCTTTCTTGGAACTTGTGCAAGGTTATTGTGGTTCAATCTACGTTGTAGATCTTCCTAGTGATCTTTCATTGCCATAGATCCTTAACAAACTTCATGCACGGCATACCAATCATTTATACATCTCCAGCTAATCATTTTCCTTCATTAAATAATATTTTTATTCATCCAATGTGCTCTGTCATAACTCGGTTGCAACTCGGTAAATACTAAACTTTACTCGATAGACATTCTGCCTTCATTAACCGATATCGATAACCTTAGTGTTTACCGACTAGGTTCCTTGGGGTTTACCGACTAGGTTCTTTGCTCGGTGACATAGTATAGTATTAACCTTACAATCAACAACATATGTAGGATATCAAAACAATCTAAACATCATGATCTCAACATTGTCTAACTCGGTAATAGTTGCCCATTGAATAACTTATTTCTCCCCTTATTCATCACATTCTTTCTGTGTCACTTACCGACCACTTAATACTCATCAAAGCATGCTTCTTAAGATATGGAAACATCATACTAAATCAGAAAATCAATTTCTTTACATCAATGACAAAATAATGTTATAAAGATAGTTATCATCCTTTTTCAGTTATATCAATAATCTCCAACAACCTTCTCAATATCCTTAATGAATATCAACAATCTCCTTTCTACTGAAAATGCCAACACCTAACAGTGTCTTTCTAATATCCTAATAGGGATGGCTCCTCATAGGGCGTACTTCACAAGAGTACAAATTTTGTGAGTTCCGACTCACACCATGGTTTTCTCCCTTTTGGGTTTCCACGAGATAACTCCTTGGTGTCACTGTCAACTTTTCATGCTTGCATATTTTACTTCAGTGATTAAGTATATTGTTAGATTTTAGATGAATGCATATTTAAGATAAAAGTTAAATTGTAAAAATTTGATTAAGTGTTGATTCACCCCTCCCCTCTTAGCACCGGTTGGGACTAACAATTGGTATCAGAGCTTAGGTCCCTAGAATCGGAAGAAGCTTAATCAGCTTAGGGAGAGATCCAAGATGATGCATAAGGAGGGTCCTAAGTTCTCTAAGGAGAATTAAACCTTATGGTGTGGAAGAATGAAACTCTATCTAAGATCCCTAGGTGAACACTATTGGAATCATGTGAGCACTAAGTACAATGAACCTTCAAGGACTCTTACTCCGGACCAGATCAAGGAAAGGCAAGATAATACTATTGCCATGGATCTGATTGTTAGCTTTCTTTTAGATAATGAATTTGCAGAGGTACAAGATTTGAAATCAGATTTTCAAATATGGAATAAGCTAAAGACAATCTATGGGGAAGATCCCCATGTTCAAAAGGCCAAAGTAGACAGTCTGAGAGAAAAATATGATGAGATGAGAATGTAGGAAAGTGAAAACATAGAGCAGTATAGTAAGAGGATAAAGGATGTAGTAAACTCCATTAAAAGTGCAGGAGGAAAGCTCGAGGAGGATGATGTGGTTAGCAAAATCTTGAGAACTCTACTACCACAATATGCCATAAGGGTCTCTGCTATCCAGGAACTCAGATCCTTGGGAATAGTCAATGTAAGTCTTGACTCACTAATCGGTAAGTTGACTGCTTTTGATTTGAGAAATTATGTCAACAACATACCAAAGATTGGTGTTTCTTTCAAAGCATCCATGATGCATGCACCAACAAGGAGAAGGAAAGAAACTGGTAGTAGTTCTACTACCAGAAATGGTCATTCCCATGAGAGTGACAATCTGATATATGAGGAACAGGAGCAAGATGAAATTGAAGCTCTATTGGCAAGAAGATTGCCAAGAGGCAAAGGAAAATACAAAGGTAAACTACCCTTAAAGTGGTTCTCCTATAACAAGATAGGTCATATTGCTTCAGGATGCCCTGATAATGATAGAGACAAGAAGGATAGTTTCAGAAGCTACAAGGACAAGAGCAAGAAGGAATGTTATCTTACAGAAGAAGGAGTCACTGATGAAGAATCAAAGGGATCTGATGGAGATGGCATTGCATTTGTGGTAGTCAAGGAGGGCAGCACAAAGGAAGGAGATATGGTATTGATTTCTAGCACAAACTGGTATGAAGAATGGGTGATTGATAGTGGCTGTACTCACCACATGACCGGTGATAGAAAAAAATTCCTCAGTATGGAGGATTGAAATGGAGGAACGGTGAGATTCGGAAATGACGCCCCATGTGCAGTAAAAGGTAAGGGGTCTATAGCCTTGAATGATAAGAAAAATTGTGATGATGTCTATGGGTAGAAGGATTGAAATATAGTTTGTTAAGTGTTGCACAACTTAAAAATAAGGGTTATGAGCTAGAGTTCAATGAAGGGATATGTAAAATAAATGACAAATCTGGAAGTCGAATTGCCACCGGTAAACAGTCAAGAGGCAATTTGTTTCATCTAGACACCACCATAGGTAATTATCTATTGGCTAAGGTTGAAGATAGTTGGTTATGGCACAAAAGATTGTGTCATGTTAACTTTGATAGCATAGCTAAAGTAAGTAAGGCAAAATCTATCAGAGGTATGCCTGACATAGTAAAACCTGAAAATGCTATGTACAAAGAGTGTCAACTAGGAAAGTTAACCAGGTCTAGTTTCAACAGTAAAACTTTCTCATCTGAAAATGTGTTGGACTTAGTTCACACAGACCTGTGTGGTCCCATGAGAACCAAGAGTTACTATGGAGACTAGTATTTTATGTTACTTGTGGATGACTTCTCAAGAATGATGTGTGTTGTATTCTTGAAGGAAAAATTTGAAGCCTTTCACATGTTTATGGTGTTTAAGGCTCAAGTAGAAAGAGGAACTAGTAAGAATCTGAAGTGCCTGAAATCAGACAGAGGAGGAGAGTTCACCTCTCAAGAGTTCATGAACTACTGCAAGGAACATGGAATCATGAGACAAATGTCTGGACCCAGAACACCTCAATGGAATGGAATTGCTAAAAGAAGAAATAGAACTCTTATTGATTGTGCAAGGAATTTGATGATAAAGAAGGACATCCCACATAACTTCTGGAGAGAAGTAATAAGCACTGTTGTATACACTTTGAACTAGATATAGGTAAAGAAGGGGACAAACAAAACTACCGATGAATTATGGAGTGGATACTAACCTAATGTTTGTTATTTCAAAGTATTTAGAAGTAGGTGCTATATCAAAAGGGATGAGTACATTAGAAAATTTGATCCCAAGAGTGATGAAGGAACCTTCTTAGGTTACTCAAGAAAGAGAAAGGCATACCGATGTTCAAACAAAAGGACCGGTAAGATTTTGGAAAGTGCAAATGTCAGAGTAGATGAGTACTCTGAAAAAAATGAACAGGATAGTAAGAGTGAACTAGAGGACTATAAAGAAGATCATGTTGAAGTGGCTAATAAAGAAGCCCATGAAGTAGAACATGCACAACCAGTAGAAGAAACTCCAAGGAGTGAACTGGTATTGGCTAAATAGGTCAGAAATAATCACTCTGCAGAAAATATCATTGGTGACAAGGATGCAAGAGTTCTAACTAGAAGAAGAGCAAGAGAGAATGGGTGTATGCTCTCAATTTTTGAGCCCAAAATAACAAAGGAGGCTCTAAAAGATGATGACTGTGTCAAAGCCATGGATGAAGAACTGGAACAAATAGAGAAAAATGGAAAATAAAAATGTAATAGGCACCAAGTGGGTGTTTAGAAATAATATGGATGAAACCGGTAAGGTGATAATAAAAAAGGCAAGATTGGTCTGTAAGGGCTATGCTCAAGAAGAAGGTTTGGACTATGGAGAAACCTTTGCACTGGTAGTGAGGTAGGAAGGGGTCACAATTTTGCTAGCCTATGCTTCGTATAAAAAGTTTAAAGTTTACCAAATGGATGTCAAATCGACATTCTTAAATGGGGTGTTAGAAGAAGAAGTATACATATAACAACTAGAAGGGTTTGCATCTAAAGATGGGAGGAATATGGTATGCAAGTTGCAGAAGGCTCTGTATGGGCTAAAACAAGCACCAAGAGCTTGGTATTAGAAGTTACACTCATATCTGCTAAGCATTGAGTTCAAAAGAACCAATGATAACAATAACCTGTATCTGAAGAATGGAGTTGAAGGAAAATACCTAATTGCTGAGATCTTTGTAGATGACATCATCTTTGGGGGAGATGATGAGATGATTAGAAGCTTTGCAGAACAAATGCAACAAGAATTTGAGATGTCAATGATTGGCGAGATAAAGTTCTTTATTGGCCTGCAAGTCTTTCGATTAAAGAATGACATCTTCATCAGTTAGACTAAGTACATAAGGGAAATTCTGAAAACTTTTGGAATGGAAGATTGCAAACCTGTTGAAACTCCAATGGTTATAGGTTGCAAGCTATCTAAATATGATGAGGCTAAAGAAGTAAATGAGAAACTTTACTGGTCCATGATCGGTAAGTTATAGTATGCAGTACATAGCATACTGGACATAGCACAAGTTGTTGGCTTGATTGCCATATTTTTTGTAAACACGAAAGAGACTCACATGATGGTAGTCAAAAGAATATTCAAATACCTAAAAGAGACTGATGAGTATGGTCTCTGGTATGCACACAAGGGAGACTTTAGTTTAACTGTCTTCATTGATTCAGATTGAGCTAGAAACATAGATGATAGGAAGAGCACCAGTGGAGGTGCATTTTTTCTAGGAGACAGGATTGTATCTTGGACAAGTAAGAAACAAAACTACATACCTCAATCCACAACTAAGGTTGAGTATGTAGCTACTGCAATCAAATGCACACAAATAGTTTGGATCAAGCAACTACTGGAAGGAATACAAGTAAAAGTGGCTGGATTGGTAGTGATTCATTGTGACAACACCAGTGCCATTGACATATCCAAGAACCCAGTGATGCACTCCAAAATCAAGTATATAGCCATCAAATATCACTACCTAAGGGAACAAGTTCAAGAAAAGGAAGTGACGTTGGAGTACATACCAACAAAAGAGTAGGTGGCTGATATCTTCACCAAGCCACTACAGGAGGACACCTTTGACTATCTCAGAGGTAAGTTGGTGGTTAAGCCCTTCCATTTAGTAAAGTAAGCAAATAGGGTTCTACATCAATCTAGTATGATTTCAAGTTTTTTTAAAAACAACTAGATTGATGAGTGTGGACAACTCTGGTTAGGGGGAGCAGTCTTGTAAGTGTTTAGAAAGGACTCGTTGGCATTGTTTTCAAAGGGCTAGATATTATTAGAGTGCTTGAGCATTGCTTGAGCATTGGCAAATAGTGATTGAGTTAAAGTTGATGTATCAAAGTATGACCAGTGACAGGGGGAGATAATCATCACCTAGGGAAGAATGACTGGACTGGTACAAAGATGAAGAAACATGCATCTAATTAGCTAGAGTTTTAAGTGTTTTCCATCAATGCAAAGGGGGAGATTATTGGATTGTTGGAATTGACAAAAGCGGTCAACCTAGGGAACTGATATATGTGCTAAGGTTTGTCATTGATGTCCAACACTTACCGGTGAAGACACTAACCGATGAAGTGGTATAGGTAAAGTGGTGTTATTTTTCAGTAAGAAAAAGTGGTGATTTACAAAACATGGAAACAACTTTGGTACTGAATGATCAAAGGTTCAATCAGCTAAAGGAAAGATAGACAAGCCAACTGGTCTATCATTCAGGTTGATCAGTCACTTTGATGATGATGATCTATCACTTTGATGATAGTGAAGTCACAAAAGGTGACTCAGGAAAGAAAACATGTTTGTTTATACAAATCGGTAACTCATTGGTAAACAAGGGAAGAGACTTTGTGCTAGCACAACAAACCAACAATCAAAGGATGAAGTGGTAATATAGAGGTGCAGTGGCTTACCCGTACACCGATATGATAGAAGGAAGATAGGTGATCACCATAAATATCGGAGCGTTGATTGGTTATTTGGTTGCAGTGGCAAAGGATGAGTTGGTGAGCTTGTGTCTACACCAAATCATATGTTGGTAATGTCAACTTTTAGTTATCATGCAACAACTATGGTTACATGTGGATTTTTTGGTTTGCACTTATTTGGTTGAACACGACTCATAAGTTTATCTCTTTGGGAGATGCGGTGGCAGAATTGGGTGAACACTTGGTGACATTGATGTAAGGTGCGCAAAGAAAGAGTGGGAGATTTCGAATTTGAAATCTTCCACATGATTGGTTTGATTGAGGGAATGCCTGAAGGTGTCGATAGAAAATGTATAAAGTG
Organism: Cryptomeria japonica; assembly: GCF_030272615.1. Lineage (NCBI taxonomy): Eukaryota > Viridiplantae > Streptophyta > Pinopsida > Cupressales > Cupressaceae > Cryptomeria > Cryptomeria japonica. The sequence goes on from NC_081406.1 coordinate 132,570,835, forward strand.
TTCTTGAAGTTCATTCAAAAAGTTTTGATCATGAAACTTGCAACAAGGATAATTTGTTGAAGGCGATCCAAAGTGAAGAGCAGAGAGAGAGGAAGTGCTAAAAGGTATTAGCACAATAGAGTTTGTTTGAGGTAGATCGACTAAGTATAGAGTTGAGAGATAGTGAACAATAGAGCGCAGAGATGAAGATCAAAGGACCGATAGAGTGCAGTGTCAAAGGTCAAGGGACTAATAAAGTGCAGAGTCGAAGGTATGAGGATCATTAGAGTGCAGTGTCGAGGGATAGGTGACTGGCTGAGTAAAGAGCCGAAGGTATAAGAAGGAAACCAATGTTGTGCAAAGAAGACACAACCAGTGTGTATTAAGTGTGATACATATTGAGATCTGATCAAGCTATCAGTAGCTAATTTAGCAGATCATACATCTGTTTCTTTCTAACAATTGCAACATAAATCCCTTAACTGGGTGGACTTTAACAGGTCCCTATTGTAAAATCCCTTAATCGGGTGACATCTTAACTGATGTTATAAGTCCTCTAACCATACTACCTTTAATAGGGTAAAGGCACTAACCAACCCTGATCAAAATCCCTTAACCGGGAGGCACCTAATAGTGTCTTTGTAATCTCCTAACAGGGATGGCTCCTCATAGAGCGTACTTCAGAAGAGTACAAATTTTGTGAGTTCCTACTCATGTCGTGGTTTTCTCCCTTTTGTGTTTCCACAAGATAACTCCTTGGTGTCACTGTCAACTTTTGATTCTTGCATATTTTACTTCAGTGATTAAGTATATTGTTGGATTTTAGATGAATGTAGATTTAAGATAAAAGTTAAATTGTGAAAATTTGATTAAGTGTTGATTCACCTCTCCCCTCTCAGCACCGGTTGGGACTAACAATGTGTCCTAAGTCAAATATGTCTCTACTTTTGACTTAGTCATAATTAGTTGTAACTTTTCCCTATTTTTGTGCATCAGCCCTCTTTTATATATATGAGGGATCTTTTGGCTAATACATCTAAACTCTACAAAATTGAAAAAGGTATCTAAGACTTTGAGCTTGTTGTGTATTCAAGAAGTTTAATCAAAGAAAAAAATAATTTGCATCCAATCATTATCTTGGGAGTGTTTTATTGGGTGAGGGAATGTTCTTATGCCATTCTTGTTTACTTTCTTTGAGATTAAATTCTTGCTTTGTGAAAAGTATTTAAGTTGAAAGAGATAAAGTAAAATATTGTAGACTTTATCTCGTGGTATCTTATTGAAAAATTTGTATTAAGTGGATAATAAGGCAAAGACTTTGTCCTTGGTTGAGTTATCTGGTTAGATTAGAAAGTTTTATGATATATTTGAAAGACTTTATGCTTACTATATATGGTAAACCTTATTTCAATGTTGCAAATAATTATTTTTTGGGTCACAATGGTTGATAGGACTTTGAGTATTTGAGGAAGACTTTGAGCTCCTTATATGCAAAGGCTCATCCCTTAAGTCATTTTCAGAAAAGGAAGCAATGGAAGACTGTGTACTTTCACGGGCACTTTTCTTCAAACTAGAATAAGTTTTTAGATTACTACAAACTAGGATTGTTTTTTTGTAAAAAGAGGAAATTCATTCTAGATAGAAAACTGGATAAACACTCGTTCAGAAAAAAAGAGAACTAAGTTATTGTCTCATCCAAAATTAGTGTAAAGTTAGTAGGTAGATTAAGAGTAGATATAAATTTCATTAGAAAGGAGAAGCCTTCCCTTATAAATATGAGAGACCATATCTTTCCTTCTAAGAGGTATTGTCTCACACACTGTGGTGAAAATCCACATTTTGTAAGCTCCCTCAAGTTTACAAAATTTTCACCCAACAATATCCAATGTAAAATGACTTGTTTCACAAATACAATGAAATGGATCTATTTTGACTTTTAAAAATTCCCCCTTGCAATAATATACAATGAAAGGAACAACTATATAATGCTCAATCTATGCTCTACCAAATAAAATAGAGTAATCTGTCAATTCCTTCTAGATAGTTCATTATTTCTCGATTTGGTATACTTTTCACTTTGATTTTTTATTATGGTACATCATTTAAGAATAAATATGTGAAGAATTTATTTGAGAAATATCACATTCAGCATCATTTTTCTACACCATACTATCCTCAATCAAATGGTCAAGTTGAAGCTTCTAATAGGATCATTGAACAAATTCTTCGTAAGACTATAAATAAGCATGCTGAGGATTGGCATACTTAGTTGACCTATGGTCTTTGGGCCTATTGGAAAAGTGTTCACATGGCTACTAGTACTACTCCTTAGAATCTCATTTATAGTGTTGATGCTATTATGCCCTTAGAGTTAGAGAGTCCTTCACTGATAATCTCTCTTAAAGGGATAATCGATGATGACTCTTATCGAGAACATCTTCAACAACTTGAAATGATTGATGAAGAGTGCATACATGCTCTTGAGCATTTTAAAGCCTATCAGAAGATTTTACAATGAAGCTACAATGACAAGGTTATTCAACATTCCTTCTCTATGGGTGATTTGGTATTTTATGAGAATCAACACAAGGTGAATGCTTTGCCGGAAGAAAAAGGAAAGTTTAGCCTCAATTGACTTGGACCATACATCATCATTGATGTCTATGGATCAAGTGCTTAAAAAATAGTAGATATGGAATGTACACCTCTTAATGAACCCATAAATGATATGCATCTTTGTAGGTATTGTGCTTATCTAAAATTTTCCCTTCATCTCTTTCTATACGTTTTTTCATCTTAATTGTGTGCTATTTTAGCATATCTTCATTAAAGAATATTGTTGCTTTATTCCTGAAAAACATATTTAGTTTTTCTTTTCTTGAATTCATTGGGTAATAATTTTGGAATTCACATTTTGTTATGCTAGCTTATCACACAATTTTGTTTTTGTATTGTGTTACATTACATCATGTTGTGTTTAATTAAGACTTTAATTAGATCACATTAGCCATGTATTTTGGCATAAATACATTACATCATCATTCATAGAATTTAATTAAACACTTAGTTTTTTAGTTAAATCAAACATGTATTAATTTAATCATGCAAGTATTGAGCAATCAATCACATGAGTATTAAATTAGGCATACCAGTAAAATTTCCAAATTTGTTACTTTTAATAAAAGCAATATAACACATTGTTCTACAATTAAACAAACAAATTTGATACAAAAGATCCAAGAGTTTCTTGGGAACCTCCCATTCGTCCTCCGCCATCAATTAATTTCCTACATCCTACCTTTTTTCTCTTGAAATAGCTCACTCAATATCCCCTGCCAAGCCTTCTCATGGTTCTCTATCAATGTCACTCTACTCTATATCACTTTCACTCCACTAGTTAATGGTAGTGCTCATTTAGAAACAAACCAAGATAACAAAATGAATCAATGGTCGATGGAGGTCCTTACAATTCTATGGGCATTGATAGAATCTTGTTTGACTGGTTTTGTGCACCCCCAACCCCTTTCTAGTTAATGGTAGAGAATTAGATGCCTAAGAGGGTCACTCACTTTGAGGCTCACCTCAACGACTTGATGTAAATAACTGAATGTTGGAGCTAAGGCTTCCCATCGGAGCTAGGGCCTTCACTATTGGAGCTAAGGCCAGAGCTACCATCCATTCACCCATAGGTTACCATCCTACACTCGTTATAGCTATTGATTATAAAATGGACTACAAGTAGTTCTCTTTCCACACCCTTGGTGAGGATAGGTGGGTACTACCACCCTTCCCATTGGAGGGAGGGGAAAGGCCCCCTCGTTAATGGTAAGGGACTAATGGGAGGGCACCACCTCCCTATAGTTATATATAACTCTAGGGATGGTGATTGTTTGAGCCCCTTAACCCCTATCATGGTGGTCCCATGGATGTGTGTTGATACGTATAAGTGGATCATGAGTGACTCCTCGATGAGCTCCTCTAATATTGATCCATCACTATACCTTTTTACATAAATGACTCGATACGAACCTTTTGTAAGCTCATGTTGTAGCTATTGGCAATTGACACTCATCCGCTAAGGAAAATTGCATTTAGGGTTGTTATTGATGGAAAATCATCTTCGGGTGTCAATATTTACCATCGGGATTTATTATTTTATCATTTTATCATTTTACTTTGATTGGGTCAACTGGTACACACTACACACAATCGATATATACACTTTGCTTTATCCTTAATAACCAGTTAGTCTTGGTACCAGTAATGTGCATTTGGAACCCGGTTAAGTATAGGGCCCAACTAAGATACCTTGTGACCCCAATAATTCCTTTCATGGAAATTTTGGTAATGTGTGTAGGCTGACATGGTCATTGGGATTATGCATGATATACCTTGTGATTCTGTAGATGACAAGTTTATATTCTTCATTGAGGTTGACATATTCAACAAGTTAAAAGGGCATTTAAGGAGATCTTTTAGCGATGGATTTCATGTTAATGTGTATGTGATTTTGGTTGTGAATCATTCAGAAATTAATGGTATGCATTTCAGTCAGCGACATGTAGCTTTAGTGTGCAGTTTCACATGCATAGTCTCAACCAGTAGCAGAATAGAGCATAACAAAGTATCAATAAACCTATTCATAGAGAAGGTTGACAGAGCATAAATCAGAACTTATCCAGCATGGTCATATGCAATCAATAAGTTCATTTTGGTTTGTAATCATTATATATTGTTGTGTAAGTCAGTGAGACTTCCATTTGAGAAGTGAGCTCTAGGCAGTTGGCCTGATTGCATGTGCAATCCCCTCCATGTAATATTTGTATACCTTGATCAAGTATATAGATATTGTGAGTATCAGCCCCACCATAGTTTTTCCATTTGCAGTGTTTTCCACGTATAAATATTGGTGTTATGGTGTTTCTTCTTTATGTGTTATTTGGTTTATACACTTTAATTTTATTTACTGTTAACCAGTTCATATGCAATAAGTTCAAAATTTTGTTTACCGGTAGAACACAGACTCCCCCCCTCTCAGTGTTCTTGGATTCCAACAATTTGTTTCAGAGCTTAGTTCCTTGGAAGAAGTTTAACCTCTTGAGGAAGATCCAAAACTTGGAAACAATGGAAACCGGTTTGCAACAACAACTTCATCTTTCTCTTGAGGATCTTGATAATGAGCAGATGGAAAACAATAAATTGAAGAATGAACTAATGCAAGCTAGAGAAAACATCATCTCATTACAAGAAAAGCTTTCAACTGTTAAAGCCAAGAGGAAGGAACTTTGTGATCAATTGCAAAATCAAAGTAGTGAAAAGGAAAATGCTATAAAGGATCAATGTCATAAACTCACTCAGGAGAACACTATCTTGAAGAATGAGATGCAATCCCTAACCATGAGAATGTGCAAGGCTATTGAAGACAGAAAGAAGAATGAAGAAAGCCTAGCTCAAGCATTGAATGACAAATCTAATGAATGCAACAGACTGACACATGAGAATGACATGTTGAAACTTGAGTTGATCCAGTCCCAAAACAATGAATAGGAACTTGAGAGATAGATCATAATCATGAGAGATGATTTAGTGACTGCAAATTAGTACAAGGACAAATTCAAAGCCAAATCTGCCAAATTTGATGAATTACTGAAGAGTCAGAGAGATTCTAATGATAAGAGAGGTCTTGGTTATGAAGGAGGAGAAAGATTTGGTACTGCACAATAAGATCAATCATCTAGTCAGAAGCAGAATCATGCCAACAACCAGAATTAGAATTCATCGATAAGACAACCTAATGCTCACAAATTCAATGGTACATGCTTTGTTTGCAATAAATATGGTCATATAGAAAGTTAGTGCAAGAATATGAATAATCAAAATAATGCATCATCCACCGGTCTTGGAAATGTAAGATGTCATGCATGTAGTAGATTTGGAAATATGGGTAACCAGTGCAAACCAAAGGGAAATCGAGGAAATCAAGGGTTTAACAAGGCAATTCAAAAGAACAATATTGTCTGTTATGCATGCAACAAGATTGGACATATTGCTAAATATTGTACAAGTAAGAACCCACCAATAACTAATGGAAATGTAGATGAGAAGGGAAAGGCAAAGGTAGAAGATGTCAAAAAATAGCATGAGAAAAGATGGGTTAGGAGATTAGACACACAACTGACATAACAATCGGTAGAGCCATCAGGTCCTGCACCGGAAGTATGAACAACCAGTAACTAAGGCAGAAGGGGTAGGCAAATCATTGAAGATAATGTACACACCCTGGATTAGATCTGTAGTCAGATAATTCTGATTATGGATGGATACTCAGGTGATTTCAGGTGTTTACTAGAACCTACTTGCAGGCTATGTGATCTGGTCAAACTTACTGACAACATTTATGATAGTGGAAAATTAAGGTTAATGGTGATAAAAGGGAAAAAGTAAAGTTATTTCTTCACATAGAGATCGAGAATTTTGAAGAGCAATTTCCAGAGTATTTCAAGAGTCTAAAGGTGATTTGTGCAAGCATCTACACTCGAAGACAATTTCATCATCCGACAAAATCTTGAGGTATTTACCATTTGCAAAAACCCTAGTTACAGTATCCACATTTGATACTCCTTTGGTAATCATGGCTTCTTCATCAAGTGTTGATACTCCTTTGGTGGTGGAAATAAAGAACCACCCCCATCTTGAATTTAAGAAGCACCCTTTTAAGTCTCTTTTGGATGATCTGTTGGGAGCATTTTCGAGTGCCTACCACAGTGTTCTTCATACTAAAGACATTAGGGCATACATCCATTTTGACATAACAGAGCTTGGAGGTTATTAAATGTCCTACGTATTCACTGAGAATCTAATTACCGACAACCAATTGAAGCCAGAATTTGCCCATTTACAAAGGACGGGTTTAACCCAATTTATGGACTTTCCGTCATTTGACGAAGCTGAATGGGACCAATATATACTCAGTCATATTCATAGAGAATTCATTTGGTTGGACCAACCCTACAAGATCACCAAGGAAGTCATTAAGAACATCACCTATCTCCATAAGGTCAGAGGTTTTCCCGACCCTAGGTCTAAACTCTCCAACATTGAACTCTACAAACTCATTGGTGCCACCTTCGATAGCCAATCGATGAGATGATATAAAGGATATTGATGTCAAATTTGCAACAATGGTAATTGGATGCAAATTTTACAAGTCAAACTAGTTGAACTTTGTCTTCGGTAATAACATTCTTATTTCTCATCAAATAGTGAAGGAGGATGCACACTATGACCTATGTAGTGTGATGCTAAAGGAGTTAATGACAAACCTTCAGAAAATAAAATAGGACAAGAAAAATGCTTTCCAGTATGGATCTTTTTTTATATGTTTAGAATTCTACTTTTTGAATATAGTTCCTGGTTATGGTAAAATACAGTGGGCTTTTGATAGACTAGTAGCCACTCAGATAGCCCAAATTTTGGATAGCCAAGGAGATAAACAACAAAAGGCCAACTTATGGGCATTTTTCAAAACTTTTTAGGAAGAAATGAAAAATAGGGCTAGGATTCCTAAATCAACTGTACAAAAATATAAAGACACTATTTATTTTATGGTAAATAAAGATGAGTGTATGATGGAGGTAGTGCAGATGCCGATGAGCTATGAGGTGGACAAGGCCACACTGGATGCATATGCACAACATCTATTGCAAGCTCCAGTTGATGAAAAAGTAGAAAAAATTGGCATAGCCCAAGAGAAAGGCTTAAAAGTTCACTAGGAACAAGTTGCATTGACAATAAGAAGAAAAATGACCAAGGTTGGAGCAGAAAATTTAATAACTGAAGGTCATGATAGGGCTAAAGTTGAACAAAAGGTCAAAATTCTTGAAGCCCAAAGAAAAGAAGAGATGAAACAGAAGAAAAAGGAAGAAGGGAAGCTAGGAAGGCCACTCAGGCCACTCCAAATGTGGTCTAGGTTTCTACAGAAATCTCAAAAGAACCAAAAGCACCATCAAGTGATCCTGCCAGTCCTAAGCCAACAAAATCTGTGAAAAGAAAACAAAAGGTAGATAGGCAGTATATGACTGTTTCTTTGGAGGAGACCGAATCAGATGAAGAAATCAAGGAAGTTCCAAAGCTGAAAGGTGTTTTTGCAAGGATTGTGAGGGAGAAGAAAGAAGAGAAGAAGAAAGAATTGGCTAAGGAGCCTCCCCAGAAAACACCCAAAATAACCATTGTACATAAACAAAAGCCAAATTCTGATGAGCAGTCTAAACTAGAAGAAAAGAGGAGAATCGGTAAGAAGAAACTAGATGCTCAAGACATCATTGATCAAATTATTAATGATGGTAATCTGGATAATGTTTTTACATTATTTAATGATTTTAGTGATAAAGATAAGAAGCAGTTAGAGGAAGCTATTCTTTTATATCTTGATTCTTTCAGTAGAGCATTGATTGAGTTAGAGAAAATTTTGCCTAAAGAACTATATGATAAATTAGAGATCAAAAAATTACATGCTTAAACTCTAGACCAAAAAATAAAAGAGACAAAATTAGTCAATCTCTGTCCATCAATAACTCCACCAGAGATAGCAGATTTAACCAATAAAATAGGTTCATCAAAATTCAATCCAAAACACCGGATAAACAACTTGATGTTAGAAAGATTTGAGGAAATCCAAAAAGAGACAATTGATATTTGGGTTAGAATTATTTTGAGTATAGGATATGAGTTGAGCCCTACTTTTGTTCAATCACAAAATATACAGTTACTAGGAGATAAGGAATTGACAAAAAATAGATGAACAAAATGTAAATATTGATCCACCTGTTAGGACTCCATCGGTTACTACTGAACCGACTAGTGAGTCCAATTTTGAAACAGAAGATACTCTGACAGAAAATGTACAGGACATAGAGGCTAATATTGGAAAAGTAGAGGATACTAATAATAATTTGTTGAGGAAGCACCAAAATAGGATAAGGCACCAAGTGGTGAAGCCACCAGTGCACAAGAAATAAAGGATGCAGTGAATAAATCTCTGATAGACAAAGGCAAAGAAACTGTGATATAATTTTCTTCTGGCTTGGCAATTGACACATCATCCATAGCCAAAGGATATATGTCACAATTTTCTATTAGTTTTTACAAGCCTTATCACATGATGTCTCTGGTAGAGAAAATTTTGGCCACTACAACACTCCAGGCTTGAGCTACTCAGGAATTGGCCCAGGAGGAATCCAAAGACAGAGAATTGATTAAGAACACTTTTGAAGTTTTGAACTGGTTAGTACCTAATTTCTAGGCACATGAGAGCACAAGCTCATCTGGTAAATTATAGGAGATCATTAATTTCATTCCTAAGCATTATGATTATTTGCTTAAGATTTCAATAACTGAGGCTAAGAATAAATTTGTTGAGGCCTGGAAACAAACATTTTTGCAAATGATTGCATCTAAGAAGGGTAAACTCCAAATTTGCTTACAATCCATTGATACAATATTGGCAGAGGGAGGAAATGTTTACAAGACTTTTCTAGATTTTCAAAGCTTACAGCCTCCATGGATAAGAAAATTTAAGATTGTAAAGATAATTTGATTCAAATTTTTAATTCTTATAACCCGATAGTGAACCTAGCTAGTTCTTTGGATGGTCCAATTTTGGTGGTCATGGATCAAATTTTGAAATTAGAAAAGGAAAGGGACAACATAATAAAGTGAGCAACTGAGCTTGAGAATTTCATAGGTCTCCAGCTTGATAACTTATTATTTCATAAGACAGAGTGTATAACAAACATGCAAAAGGAGGATCCCATATAATCTGAGGCAATAGAATACTACACCAGTCTCTTGAATGGATTCACCTTCATTCTTGACTCTCTTAAGCAAGGTTGGGACACATACTTCTCATTTTTTAAGACTATGTATGCTGACATTTTGAAACTTGTATAGAACTGACATGTGTACATATCTGTACAGAATTCGTTGTGGGCACCCCGCTAAGTCATTGATGGCAAAGGGGGAGGAATACAATAAAAATGTATATACAACTTAGGGGGAGTATATAAGATGTTTATAGCAACATGAATCTACAGGTTAGGGGGAGCACTCAAGGATAACATTATTTTTTTCTCATGAGTGTTGTCATCAATGCTAAAGGGGGAGATTGTTGGCAATTAACACTCAGCTGGTAAGGTAAATTGCATTTAGGGTTGTCATTGATGGAAAATCATCTTCAAGTGTCAATATTTACCATCAGGATTTATTTTTTTATCATTTTTATTTGATTGGGTCAATGGGTATACACTAATGCAACTAGTATATACACTTTTCTTTATCCTTAATAACCAGTTAGTCTTGGTACCGATAACGTGCATTTGGAACCCGACTAAGATATCTTGTGACCTCGATAATTTTTTTCATGGAATTTTTGGTAGCGTGTGTAGGCTGACATGGTCATCAGGATTATGCAGGATATACCTTGTGACCCAGTAACTGATAGGTTTATATTCTTCATTGAGGCCGACATATTCAACAAGTTAAAAGGGTATTTAAGGAGATCTTTTAGTGATGGATTTCATGTTAATGTGTATGTGATTTTTGTTGCAAATCAATCAGAAATTGATGGTATTCATTTCGATCGGTGAGAGGTAGCTTTAGTGCACAGTTTCACATGCACAGTCTCAACCGATAGTAGAACATGGCAAAACACAGTATCAGTAAACCGATTAATAAAGAAGGTTGACAGAGAATAAACTAAAACTTATCCAGCATGGTTAGATGCAATGAATAAGTTCATTTTTGTTTGTAATCATTGTATATTGTTGTGTAAGTCAGTGAGACTTCCATTTGAGAAGTGAGCTCTAGGCGGTTGGCCTAATTGCATGTGCAATACCCTCCATGTAATATTTGTATACCTTGATAAAGTATAGAGATATTGTGGGTATTAGCACCATCATGGTTTTTCCCTTTGTAGGATTTTCTACGTATAAATATTGGTGTTATGATGTTGCTTCTTTATGTGTTATTTTGTTTATATACTTTAATTTTATTTACTGTTAATCAGTTCATATGAAATAAGTTCATAAATTTGTTTACCAGTAGAACATTGATTCACCCCCGCTCTCAGTGTTCTTGGCTTCCAACAATAGTCACTCCCTCTCCTCTCGACCAAGCTCTAGCTCTATCCTCACAGCCTCAAAGAGATCCTCAGGCCAACCAACACTCTCTTGTGCTCTACATGTGATCTACAAGGACTACATAATGTGTGATGTAGTGATGATATCCTCAAGCACATGATGGCTAAAATCACTCTTTTCCTGCACGCTAACTATAGAGAGAGTGAATGTCATACATACACATATCATCATATAATAAAATTCAAACCTATAAACAAATTTTTACCTAGATCTAAATCCTACTAAGTAGGATTGAATGAGATAGGAACCTGTCATATTGGAGTTTATGGTACTTCCCTATTACTCTCTCCATGCTTGTACCACCTCTATATCTCAGGATTGGCTTTGATGGAGATGACCTACATAACCTCAAGATCAACCTCTATAAGGCTACCTCCTCTTTTCTCTCATTTTATCCTCTCCTTCATCCTCTCATGTTGGAGGGTCCATGGCTCTAATATCATCCCCTAGATGATCGATAAAATCCTCCTCCTCATCATCCTCATCTAGTTAACAGATTGAGGTTCCCTCTTGGGTAGTCCAAAGGAAACATGTCTCTGGAGAAGTTCCTCTCCCACCATGTAACATAGCTCCGCTAAATCCCAACATCATCCTGGAGTGGGGGTGCATATTTGCCTCTCTCATCATCATCATCATCATCATCATCATATAAGTGTTATCTCATCTACAGTAGGTCTAGGTAGTGCTCCCGGTCTCACAACGTTGTAAGAGTGTTGTATGTAGAACAATATTGTTGTAGGAATGCCCTACTTTAGACCAAACTATCTCATCACTCTATCAAAATAAAATGGCATGATAGTATAGTTGTGACAATCCTCTAGAATATAGTCTCATTTCATGTGTCAAAGTTGTCTCTCCTCACCTGGTCGGGTGACCATCCGCTTGTACAATCTACATACAATGTCATCCAATTGCAAGCAATCAATCACAACTCTCCAATTCAATAAGTCACCCCTCTGCCAAGTTCTCATGCATGGATATGCATATGCCTGGGGCTCGTCAATATTCACATCAACTAGGAACCTTGTTGGCCTTCTACATGCAATGTGCTCGAACATCCAAATTTGTAGTAGTATGCATGCCATCAAACTCTTCCCCTCCCCATATGCATAGTCTCCCAAGTCATGGTAGAGATGCACTAACATATTGTGTCCCCATGAAAACACAATACAGTGCTCCTCCATCTCATGAATGGAATATGTCAAGCCTTCATGCATTTGATTGCCTCACCCATTAGGACATAGGGACAATGCCACTATGGCAATCATCAATGTCCTCACAAATGGAATTGTGTTAGATGGATGAAGTAGCCATCAGATGAGAATCCAACCTTTTATCTCTCCTTGTGCGGGTTTTCCTATTCAGTATATCTTCTCTCTCTGCATATATGCTTGTGAGAAGTTTGACTAATATCTCATTGTCCTCCCTCTCACTAGTAGTCTCATGATATGGTATACATTCTCTAACGTGACTGTCAGCTCTCCAGCTGACAAGAAGAATGTAAATGTATCTGGATCCCATCTCTCAATCAAGCCCATTATCATAGCCCCATGAAACTTGACGAAAAGTATGCAACATACATACCACAAGCCCACTACATGGAGAATTTGTTGATCCTCTAGTGATAGGCAACGAATCTAACTCTGCAGATGGTGATATGTGAGTCTAGCATTATGTTCTTGTATATACAGTAGCTCTTGTTAAATTAAATGTCATGTATCTTTAATCTTAAACATCAAAGATATTAAAATAATTATCAAACTATCTTAAGCTCATGTGTGCTACCCTAGTGCCCCTTTTTTGGGACCATGGAACCCTAAGGGGACCATGACACCCATTCAAGCAAGCCCATGTCAAATTAGGGTTTCTAACAGCTATCTAGCCAATCAAAATGTAACAAAAGACTAGGGTGCAATTTAGGTAGGCCTACCTCATTTAGTGAGACATCCTCGATCATGAACTACCTCAAAATCTATATTTGGGTGGGCACTTCAGGTCATTAGCACAACTTCTTGTGCTATGTAGGCTCATCCTCTACACTATGAGACAAAAATTGAATAAGACAAATGAATAGTTTCACTTTCACTATTTACTATAATTTCTCTCCTAAAACCCTAATTCTGCATCTCATACTTAATCTTGAGCTAGGGAACTCCGATTTTCGCACCATTGGTTGTGTTCTAATCATGTTTATGTTCTATTTCTTATTAAATTCTCTTTGACTTGTTTTGATCTTGTCCTTGAGAATTTATCATCAATTCCCTTCATAATTCGATGTGGTAAACATGATACCTTATTTCAACATACTAAGTAGCAAGATGAAACAAGGGGGCATATAGCTACCCTCGAATTTCATCACTCTTAGTAATTATTTTAGGTGATTTTGTGATTTCAACTAAGAATGTGGTTTTGTAGGATGCAGTTCCTAACATTGTAATGCACATACTATTAGGGGATTCATTCACCATCTTATGGACATATACTTTTTCCCATGAATGTTTACTTTTATGTACTTTATCTTGCACATGCACGTAGTGTCGTATGATCGCTAAAGTGGGGGCTAAATGTAGCGTCGTAAATTTTACACCCCTAATTAGGGTTGTCGAATTCCATGCTTAGGTTAGCACCCGCCTTAGTGTGTCTCATTACATATTTCATTTATAGGGCTTCTTTAGTCATTTAATTATTAATCTAATTAAATCCAAAGTCCTCTCTCAACAATTGGCATATCATAAAATTGGGCCCTTAACCCTAGGCGTGCCCTTTTTCATTTTAATTTTAATTAATCTTAATAATGTCCTAATTTCAATCTTCAAAGCACATTTTCACATATCTAAACACCTTGGATTGACCTACCATGTTGGATTTGATTGTATACTTACGATAGCTCGCATCCCTAGAAAATTGGAAAAAAGTCGATCGAACTAGAATGCTAGCATACATTTTTCCTTGAATTTTAGGAGCTTAATTTGGTGGTATTATAATGTATAGTTCTTGCTTTGTGTCAATTTTTATTATTTCTAAGTCATCCTATTATCAAAATTAAACATAGGGTTTCATATATAAAGCCTTTTCTTTCCCCCATTTGAGGATTCAAATCTACTAATTGAAGGAGATCCTTGTGAAGTGGAAGTATAGGTTTTATGTGAAGTCTACAATCAACAAATTCATCATTAATCAATTCTTCATCAACATTTTCATCATTCATGAAATCTTTAAGAGATATTCAAGAATAATAAGGAGATCACCGACTACTGATTGGCGTGTACCTCTCCTTAGGGTTTGGTATGGTTTCATGTTATTTTTATATCTCTATTTGAGTTTCAGATCTATATATCATTGATTTTTAGATTTACATTATTGATTTAGATCTACATTGCATTTGTGATTTGATGCATTTACATTACATTAATTTTAGGGGCTTTACTCAAAACATAGGGTAGAACTCTAGTTTGCATTTAACTCATAGGAATCTTACAAACACATGAGATTCTAGGGTACGCACACTTTTCAATATAATATTGGCTATTTGTGGAGGTGGAAATCACTAAAACAAGGGGTTTTACTAAGGCAAAACCCTGTATAGCTACAACACACCATTTTCCAACTTGCAAGTGTACTTACAAGGTTTCATTGGAGTGGACAATTTCTGGAAGATCTCAACAAACTATCACAGACCCATTACTAGAATTAGGACCTGGATCTCAAGGACCAGGGTGCCTATGCCTTGGGCCTCCTTAGTCAACTTCAAATTTGGTACATAGACCTCAAACACTCTCAAGTTTCAAACTTCCAGTTTGCATATCAGTTCGGTTATTGAGACCAAGGCGCTCAACGCTTCGGTCTTGTCAAATCAAACCCAATTTTCTGTCAGAGGTTCACACCAAATTCCCATTTCTAGATATATTCTTTTTGTCTTAGTTTTGTTTCTGTATCAAACTATTATTTCTATTGTTCTAGTTTTTTTTGTTCATCTTCCTAGCTTAGTTTGGCATTCTCCTACATTTGACATATTCCCTTTCATATCATCGAGGGAATAGAAACCCTAAAAGTATCCCTTGACTCTCTTTCACAAGAGTTAGTCAAAGAAGATCACTTCCTTAAGCTCTTTCGTATTCCAATGTATGAATGAAATTGGGATTACATCCTAATTTACCCAATTCTATTTTAATCCATCATAGTATTGACCCCAGAGTTAGTGAATCCCTTATGTGTTTTTTCCTTATGTTTTGTGACCACTATCCTTTGATTTTTCCTTCCTTGGGGGTATCTCATTGTGGTAATGTGGTTGCCTTTTTGGATGCATACTAACTTAAAGCAATTGCTATGATAAGGCATATGTAATTGCTTTAATGTGGGTCGTATACTCTCCTCAATATTACACTTTTTGCACACACTATGACATGTTTTCAATACTCAGGATACTTGGCAAATTGAGCATTTTTCTTTGTAATTCAATGGTATTTTTTTTCTAGATGACTCATAATAAGAAAATATTAATATACCAAGTGCAGTCATACTCTCTCTTTCCCTTTCATGTATTGTCCCTTTTATTTTGATATTTTAGTAATAAGACCCTAAATTCCCTAGTGGCTTGGTGCGTCTTGTCACTTTGATATCTTGGTGAAAGTTTTACAATGTGACTTTGTACTTTACTGTGTGTATGCTTAGTCTCATAGTCTCACTAAAGTGGGGGGATAAATGTAGCATCACAAATTGTATCCCCAAACAATTTTGTCCTCGCTTAGGCCTCACATTTGCGCTTTAACTTTTGATGCTCGTTCTAATTCTATTCACACCATCTGCATACCTGAATTTTCATCTCCTTCTCTACCTTTTTTCCAATCTTGAGTCTTGACTGATAGGACTAGTCCTAGCTCAAGACCAGGATGCAAGAGGTATACCCCTCTCATTTGAAATTGAATCCACCTATTCTTCTAAGCCATCCAAATTTCACTTTAGCAAATTCAAGTGAGCAATCAATCAGTCATTCATCAAGCATTGGAGAAGAAGTGAATTCAATTGTATTCATTCAAGATGGCATCCATGATCAACTTTGTTTGAAGACATTCTACATGAAACCCTAAAAAATTTGCATGAGGATCCAATACAACTAGGTATATTTGATTTACAAGCATTGTTACTTTACATCTGGCCTTTCCCTCAAAAGGTAAGAATTTTGCAATAATTCCTATTTCAATTTTAAGGTTAATTCCTAAACCAAGGTTTAACCTAAGGAAAACCCCTATCCACAACATCTTTCCATCTCTTTTTGTGTACCAGGAACAGGTTCAGAGGGATCTTGACAAAGTCAACAGTGATGAACAGGTTCAAATTTCGATAGAGAAAAATTCAAAGGACCAAGGAGAATCTATACTACGTGGTCGTAAAAAATCAAAGCAAACTTCTAAGAACATGTTCTAAACATCTTATTTTTCCCATATCTCAGTTTGTGGCTCTGTGGGATATTTGTGGCAATATGCTTTTGACAATCCACTTTAATTATTCATAGTTTTGCCCTAATTTCATAATTACCTTCCAAATTCAACTAAGAAAGCAGATAACAATTAACAACTAGTG
Source organism: Cryptomeria japonica (assembly GCF_030272615.1). Classification (NCBI taxonomy): domain Eukaryota; kingdom Viridiplantae; phylum Streptophyta; class Pinopsida; order Cupressales; family Cupressaceae; genus Cryptomeria; species Cryptomeria japonica. Next base: position 132,587,589 of record NC_081406.1, read on the forward strand.
AATGTAACCAAAATTTCAGCCCATTCCTTGTTTGGATTGTGGATAGATCTATTAGGTTCACCACCCTTTCAATGCATTGGGATAGTTTGGCTTGTTAGGGGTTTAATTATCTTAATTAAAACTCTAATTTTTAATTTTCATCAAATACAAAATTGAGCTCAGAAAGGAAAAGGTGCATGTGTTTGTTCGACACCCCTCCAACAAAAATGAGCAAATGCCAGAAATAGAGGTTGAGGAAGGAGGAGTTGCAATAAAAACAAAGCCCAAAGACAAATCCTTGTGAAGAGAAAACTTAGAGGGTTTGGGAAAAGATAATGGGGAAATTTAGAGGGAGAGCAACCTAATGAAACCCAACATGGGGCAGGAAATATTGGGACAATAAATCATGGGAGACGGGTTAATTAAGAGAAAGAGATTCATAGATGGCCAATAAATAATTAATGGATGGGAAGTCACTAGGAGAAAAAAAATGAGATCTTGCAAAAGTTACAAACTAGGATAAGCACAACCCATCAATAGAAAAAGGAGTTGCTTCTCTTATTAGGGGATACCCTATCTCTTCAAACAAATATAAATCATAAAATCAAAGAGATACCTTTGAGTTCCAAACTATTAGCGACTGAAGGGATGCAAAGATCTTAATAAACTATGGGAAGAGAAGGGGACAAAGGAGAAGAGCTTCCCCAAGTAGAAGAAGTGGAAATAAGAGAAGAAGAGTCCAATCAGGATATAGAGGGAACATAGATAGAGGAAATAATAAGTGAGAGGGAAGAAGATCAAAAGAGAGAAGACAAGGATTTGTTAGCAGTAGATACTATATGTGAGTTCCTAGAGATTATGGAAGAGTAGACACAAGAAATTTTCCCTCAACAACCACTGAATGAGGAAATAAATATAGAAAAGAAACAATTTCTATAAAGCCTAATGGAAGAATGAGAAATGGAAAAACTATAACATGAATTTATCTTTAAAATAGAAGAGAAAAATGGAGTGGAGGAAAACTCTCAGGAAGAATACACAAAGTTAGGAATCAAGCAAACTCCATCAATAAAACCTAAACCAAACTATGGTAAAAATATAACAAGAAAGTAGGCAAGAAGACTAGATATAAGAGCTCATAGCCAAAGTAGGTGAGGCGGAGAACCAAAGGAAAATTATTTAGTTAATGGAATAAGGGAAGGGTAGTACCCTTCTCCAAGAGCCATGATACTCTTATCATGGAATGTTAGGGGCTTAAGTGCCCCTAACCAAATATGCTTGGTCAAGCATAGGATTGGCTTGACCAAGGTGAAGGTGATCATCCTGCAAGAAACCAAGTTAACACTAGAAAAGAAATTAAAAAATTCACTAAGAAATTTAAGAACTGGAAAGTAGTAAAGATGCAAGAAGAAGGTGCTTCTAGGGTCTAGTTGTACTCTATGACTTCTCGGTAGAAAAATTCAAGAAAGTAGGAACAAGAAGGAGCTAAATTTGTGGAAATGTTTGTAATTTGAACTTAGCCTTGAAATTTTAGTTGATCAATGTGTATGAGCTAAATAATTGGGGTATAAAAAGAGAACTGTGAGGTGAAGTAAATGCATTCCTTGATAATCACCCAATACATCATAACATCATAGGAGGATATTTCAATGCCATCTTAAGAAAGGAAGACAAAAGAGGGGGATCATAAATAGATTTTTGTGATTGGGTAGAAAGAAGTGGGCTTATGGACATATAATTGGTAAGTGACTCATACACTTGGAACAATAAGAGGCTCGAGTTCAACAATATTGCTAAGAAGTTGAACATATTCTTATTTAGGGGGGACTCATCCTCTTTTCTACATATCTTGAATGGTGCCATCTTACCTTTCTCAAGATTAGATCACTACCCTATTCAACTATTGATCAAAGGGGGATGAAAATCCATTTAGATCTCCATTTAAGTTTAAAAATATCTAGATGAAGGATGACAATTTTTTGAATCTAATAGAGACATGGTAAAAGGTATAATAATTTGCAGGTTCTAAATTGTTTTGCTTTGTTGCAAGGTTGAGGCATATGAAGCAAAGACTGATCTTATGCAACATGGAGCAATTTAAAGGTATTTTTACCACAAATAAATATATAGAGGACAACATGGAAAAGTTGAATGAAATGGTGTTAATCAATGTAATAGATGAAGAATGTTTCCTCAAGGAAAAGGAATTGATGGGGGATTATGAAAACATTTTGTCAAAGGAAGAAACATTTTTGCAACAAAAATCTAGAGGTATGGATTACCAATGGTGACAAAAATACTAAATACTTCCATAATGTGACTAAACAAAGGAGGGATCTTACAATAATCTCAAATATAAAAATAAAAAGAAGATGGATTTTTCATTGAAGATCCTAAGGAGATAGTCTCAAAAATAGTTAACTTCTTCCCTCATCTACTAAACAATTTTGAAGGCCTCAATCACATGGAATGATAAAAAATCTTGGAACTAATCCCTAAGATGGTGAATGAAGGGGGAAAAAAGGCTAAATGCTAAAATATCATTTGAAGAAGTGGAATTGGTAGTCAAACAACTACATTCGGATAAGGCCCCTGGTTCGGATGGATTCCCAGTTGTCTTCTTCCACAAATGTTGGGATATCATTCAACAAGAATTAGTTGAGGCATTGGAAGTAGCTAGAAACTTAGGGAGACTTTTGAGGGAAATCAACAACAATTTAATAGCCCTCATTCGAAAAAAGGAAAAGGTGACAACCTTTGGGGATTTCAGTCTGATTTCTCTTTGGAATACAACATATAAAGTTCTAGATGGCAAAAAGAATAAAGAAGCTATTGAATCACATATTATTTTTAAGGAACATACAAGATTAATCCTTAGTAGATCAATATTGGATGGTGTCATTATTTCCCAAGAGGCTATTAACTCACTTCGATGCAATTATGAGCCTGTGATGTTAATCAAACTAGACATTAAAAAGGCATATATCAAAGTAGATTGGAGGTTACTGTGCAAAGTTTTGGAAGCCTTTGGATTTGATAAACAATGGATTAATTGGATATTCACTTTCATCTCCACGCCAAGATATTCCATATTGGTAAATGACACGCAAAAGGAAGTCTTTGAGGCTTCAAGAAGGTTGAGGTAAGTTGATCCACTTTCTCCTTTTTTATTTATATTAATGGTAGAAGCTCTTGGAAATTGAATTAGGAATACTTAAATAAGTGGTCAAGCCAAAGGAATTTAGGTGGTAGGCTCATTGGACACTATAAGACATTAACAATTTGCAGATGACACAATGTTTTTTAGAACAACAAAGAAAAAGGAAGCTAGACAATTTATAAAACTACTAAGACAATACTCAATAGCCTCGAGACAAGAGATCAGTCTAGAGAAATTAGAAGTTTTTTTTTTCTTAAAGTTTCTCCAAGAAAGGAATATTGGAGTTCAAAAAAGGTCAATTGCCATGCACACGCCTTGGTCTCCCAAACGACAAAGGATTAAGGAATACCAAATTGTAGGATCCCCTAAAAGAAAGAGTAGAAAAGAGACTGACTCCATGGAAAGGGCACTAAATTTCATGGGCAGGTAGGATAGTTATGTTGAAAGTGACTATCTCTTCAATACTAATATATTTGCTCTCTTGTCCCACACGTACAACAAGAGAAAATCAGTTTCTAAACAAAACAATGAGAAATATTTTCTAGCAAGGAAATGTAGAGAAACATAAAGTAGCTCTAATATCTTGGGAAAAAGTTTGTAAGACAAAGGAATTGGGGGGTTTGATTCAGAAATCAATTACGGCAAAACAAGGTCCTTGGAGAAAAGTTTATATGGAAAATGCTAAGGAACCAAACTTGAAATGGGTTAAGATTCTACAAAAAAAGTATTTGAACAACAACAATCCAACAAACATATTGAGAATCATTAATCCACCCAAAGGCTCTAGAGCTTGAAACATCATGCTAAGCTACAAAACAATGATTATAGAGCACTTATCATGGGATGTGTTTGATGGAGACCCGAATCTCTTATGGGAAGAATTGTGGGGGGCTATCCAAGTCTAGATAGCAATTTGGAAGTGGAGCAAACAAAAGAATATCTTAAACAGAACTAAGGTTGCTTCCTTAAGGACTATGTGACCTTCAACAATGATCTGGTTCTAGGTTGAAAATAGAAAGACCTAAATATTCTTCCTTTACCAAGGTTGGAAATAGAAAGACTAATGAGTATCCTCAATAACATGATAATAATCTTCAGAAATGGTAGAGAGATTGTTTTGCGCTACGGCCAAAAGTGGTCAATTCAGTGCAAAAGATGGATACAGGGTGGTGGCAAAGGATTTTCAACATAGGGCTGCTGAGATTCCAACACAACTATGTTGGAGCAAGTTTTGTTTTCCAAAGGAAGGGGTGTTCACATGGGCCGTAATACCAAAAAATATTCTGAAAGTAGAAAGTGTATTATGAGAAAATTAGGCATCATAAAGCTAGATTAATAACTTAACCACCAAAATTCTAAATCTAACTAAATAATTTGTAAAAGACAATGAAATATAATCAAATCAACAAAACATGAATTATAAACTAAATAAACCCTCTTTGTTGATCCAGTTGGCTCCCATTGTTCTTCTCAACTATTGCATTGATTTTCTCTCAGTGTTGTGTTGGGAATCCTACATAAGAATGACACAATAATTTCAAAGATAGTGGTCCTTGAAATTGCAAGAATGAAGCTCAATTTATAGATTTAAAAGAGAGAAAATAAATGGTCGAGATACATTTGAGAATAAAATTGATCAACAGTTGAGATCAGTTGAGATAGAACTGATTGGGAGTTAAACTTATTTGATTGATGTGTTGACTGGATTGATTAATCAGTGAACTGGATAAAATAATCAATGAACTGAAATGATGAGTCTGTTCAAAAAAGTTGATTCATGAGTTAACTAGGTTAACTGAGGAGATAACTAAATTGATTAGGAAGTTGATTGAATTGATTACCTAGTCAGAAAAAGGTGATTGCTAGTTACACCGAAAGTCAATGCCAATTAGGATTTTGACATGTGCTGTAGGGAATTAGCTTGAAACTCAAATTTGGTTTGCATTTGACTTTTGAATTTTTGAAATCATGAAATGGAATGCAAATTTATTGAAATTAGAATGTGGGGATTTTTGAATTTGAAAAGCATGAATTAGTTAATTAAATAATTTAAATAAATTATTTAACTATTAGAAATTGAATCCAATTAAATAATAAAGATTATTTAATTAAATGTATTAATTGAATAATAAAACTATTTAATTAATATAAGAAAAGGAGGTTGAATGATTAATTGATTAAGGAGAAATTGAATAATTAGAGAAGATAAAGAAATATTAATTGAAAGAATAAAAATTCGCATAATTAAATAATTCAAGAATTATTTAATTAATTAAGACAAATAATTAGCGTGTTAGTGATGAGACATTTTCAGGTGTCTACATTTGCCCCTCTTTAAGACAATGTTGGAACAATCTTGTTTAAAAGAAAATTTTAAAAAAATTCCGCCCCAGCATGCCCCGACCATAGTATGGTGTAATTATGCCTCCTCGGAAAATTGATCAAAAAATATATAATTTGTTGGAATGATTTGATACCGAGGGAAAACTAGGAGGGGGGTGAATCAGTTTTCTCACAAGTACAATAGTTAATGCAAATTATAAGATTAATACCATAGCACAACATAATGAAAGATGAAGCATGAAAGAACAGTACACATGACACCAATATTTTGACATGGAAAACTTGGTAAAGGGAAAAGCCATGGTAGGAAACCCTACCCACAATCAAATAATACTTCTGCAGCAATATGTGAAATAATTACAATGGGGATTGCACTTGCAATCAGGCCAACAGCCTAGAGTTCACTGCTCATCATGAAAGAGAAGTCTCACTAACTTACAAAACATACAATCCGAAGAAAATGAACTATGAAAGTAGCATCCACTAATGCTTGATACAGTTCCGGTTCAACACAAATGTATGCCCTATGATACCAAATCCTTCTGATCCCTTCGCTGAAAGATATGACTTTATTTGCACATAAACCTTTCTCTCATAATGTAGACATAAACATCGATCCCAAAAACCATACATAATTACATGAATAAGTTACCTATAAATACATATCATCAACCTTAATGATAAGGTCGGCTAAACCCTAAACCCAAAAACCCATAATTATGAAAATTACATCACACAGTATCACCAGACCAATATTATGATTTACATTACATAGCATGGACCTAATTCAAATATCCAAATAATTATATCCATCGGAAATTCCGTTAAGACCAAAATCTAACAAGTCGAAACCTCGGTGCAATAACACATAAAGTCTAACCGGATCCAAATATGACCACCATAATAGCATGCTAGCCAAGCCAAAGCCACCAAACACTCATGACATGATTAAGAAGAACCTTCAGCATGATAAAAACTGATTCCATAAGCCAGACCAAAATCATCTTATCAAAACATCAAATATCGCTAACCAGTAAAGCTAATCGGTACCAAGAAATATAAATCGGGAACATAAGTGATAGTTACCAGAGAACCAAAACATGAACCAACAAAATATAGAAATCTAATAACCATCCTGAATAAGCATCCAAAATTAAAGCCAAGGATTTGATCGTACCAGATCAGAATCGAAGCCAAAACCAAGATGAAGACCAAGTCTAACCAGGATAGTAAAACCATATCCAATCGAGATACAGTGTTGACATAAATGACAACACTTAACCAAATCTAGCATATGCCAACAATCTTCCCCTTTGGCATTGATGGCAACATTTAATTTGAAAAACATCCAAGTGTCAGGGAATACCAACAATCTCCCAAAAATTGATCATCATATGAGCACCATCTCTCCCAAAGATTTGACTATTTTTCACATGAATACCAGCTCTCCTCCTTTGACATCAATTACAAAGGATGGATACCAAATCAAAAATACTAAACCAAACAGCTGGCTACTCCCCCTGAGTAGTAGCATCATCTCATCAACCTAAATAAAAGAAAATATCTGATAAGCTTACCGAATTCATGCATTCTTGCATCTCTAAGTCTCTTCCAGAGGTTTGGTAACCCCTAACTGATCTCTGAGATATTCAAAAGTATCTTTAGGCAATGGTTTTGTTAAAATATCTGCAATCTACTCCTTAGTAGGCACATAAACCAATCTGACTTCCTTTGCTTCAACCTTTTCTTTCAAGAAATTATACCTTATAGAAATGTGTTTTGATTTGGAATGAAATATCGGATTCTTTGACATATCAATAGCAGTAGTATTATCATAGTGAATAACAATACGCTCATCATAACTTATCTTTATATATTTCAACATCTATTTCATCCATAAAATCTGAGTATAGTTGGTTGTAGCAGCTACATATTCTGCTTCAGTAATAGATAATGAAGTACATGATTGTTTCTTGGTAAGCCATGAAACCAACTTATTTCCAAGAAAGAATGCACCGTTGATAGTGCTCTTCTGGTCATCCACATCTCCTTGCCAATCAGAGTCTGTATAGGCACATAGTCTGAAATCATCATTTTTTGGATACCATAACCCAAGGTTTGTTGTACTTGTCAAATATCTTAATATCCTCTTAACAACAATATCTTGAGTTCCTCTAGGATCTAACTAGAATCTAGAAGCAATACAAACAACCTTCATTATATTAGGTCTAGTCTGAGTTGGGCATGACAATCCATTAATCATTGATTTGTATCTACTTAGATTCACTTTAGGAGATTCATCGTCCTTTGACAATCTGCAACCAGTTATCATAGGAGTACCGACAGGTTTAGAATTCTCAAGTCCAAATTTCTTAAGCAATTCCTTCACATACTTATTTTGACAAATGAAAATACCTTTATCAGTTTGTTTAATCTAGAAACCTAACAAAAATTTCATCTCACCAATCATAAACATTTCAAATTCATTCTTCATATTATCAGCAAATTTTATGCATAGGATTTCTTCTCCTCCAAAAATGATATCATCCACAAAGACTTCAATAATCAGTATGTCATCATGCCCAATTTTATAATATAGGTTATTTTCATCATTACCTTTGCTAAAACTGAGCTTAGAAAGATATCTATCCAATCTAGCATACCATACTCTAGGGGCCTGGTTTAGTCCATATAAATCTTTCCTCAATCTGCAAACCATGTTCTTGTCTTTTGATAAAGAAAATCCATTAGGTTGCTCAATGTAGACTTCCTCCACAAGATCTTCGTTTAGAAATGCACATTTGACATCCATTTGATATACTTTGTAGCTCTTATGTGCAGCATGGGCAAGAAATAGTCTTACTGCTTCAATTCTTGCAACCAGAGCATAAGTCTCACCATAATCAACTCCTTCTTGTTGTGAATAACCTTTGCAAACCAATCTAGCCTTGTTTCTTACAACTTGACCATCCTCATTTAATTTGTTCCTAAAAACCTATTTAGTTCCAATAATATTCTTATCTTTAGGTCTAGGGACTAATTCCCATGTCTTATTCTTTTATATTTGATCTAGTTCTTCTTCCATTGCTTTCATCCAATTTTCATCTTTACTTGCTTCAATAAATGATTTTGGTTCAATTTGAGAAATTCAACATACCTCTTCAGTAGCTAGATTTCTTCTGGTCATCACACCTTGCCTTTTATCTCCAATGATCTAATCTTCATAATGATTTAGTTTCACATACCTGGGAGTCTTTGAATTTTCTTGATTTACTGACTCTTTCTATTGTTCAACAATTAGAGTTGAGTTTTTTTATGTTGTCGGAGTCACTGATTCTATGCTCTGAATAGATTTTTGTGGTACTGGTTCTTGTCTGATAAATTCATCTTCTGGTCCATAGTCATATGATCTGATCTAATTACTGCCTTGCTCATCTACCTTAGCATTTATGCTCTCCATTATCCTATTCAATCTTTTGTTATAACATCTATATGCTTTGCTCTTAGTAGAGTAACCCAAAAATATTCCTTCATCACTTCTAGGATCAAATTTTCCTAATGCATCATCTCTTCTAATGTAGCATTTACTTCCAAAAATTCTAAAATATCTAATAGTAGGAGTGACCAAACCATAATTCATAAGGAGTCTTATTGGTATCACCTTTATGTGTACTCTGTTGAAGTGTATACTACGGTGTTGACGGCTTCCCTCCAATAGATATTAGGCAATTTAGCTTCAGCAATCATTGTCCTTGCCGCATCCAATAAGGTTCTATTTTTCTTTTCCACCAATCCATTCTACTGTGGAGTTCTAGGTGTAGAAAGTTGTCTTTTGATTCCATTATTCTTGTCTACCCCAACTATAATGACAATAATAATACCTCTAATTGAAATCTCAATCCGAAGTTTGGACATTCATATGGTAGAGTTTACTATTCTCATGGCTGGTGTTCATTTAGTTGTCAATCTAGGAACGTAAAACTTGAAATGGGTCTGCAATATATATGCATTGAGCTCCTTAAATGATTATTCTTAATTACTATAGGAAAGGTAGGAATGGAAATCATAAAAGGCTAAATGAAAGCTTTACAAAACTCTGCTGAAAAGATCTAATAAAAATAACAGGAATCACATCATCCTGCCTTGGCTGCAGGAACAGTCAAAGGATCTATTTCTAGTGGCTGCAGGAACAGTCCAGTCATGAACTTCTACTACAACTAAGTAAAAACTAACTTTAATAATCATAAACACAGGATCACTCACCAAGTGGGCCCCCTTGGATGAGTTATATCAAACTCTCAGCAAAGAACTATTAGTAGATCAGAATAACATATCTTTATTCATTTTTCTTGAAAGATGATTACATATTCTAAAAGAGAAAAATTCAGAATGCGTGACAAAAACTTTTCTCAATCCCTTTACATTCTGTCTAACTCAGAAAAGAAGGAAGAGCTTATTATAGAGAAAAGACAAACTACAATGGACAACTCCAGTTACGCCCAGAAGAAGAGGCGGATAGCTGTCAGATGAAGGGGATAACAAAGAGCTTGGCTACAGGAACTATGGATCTGAAACCGAACCACAGTCTTTGCACGCCAAAGAGATATTTTGAAAATTAAACATACACTGGAGTTAAACTCCCATGGTGAAGTACAACTGCTCTGATTATGCCATAGATTGTGCTCACTTGAATCTCCTTCAATTTGACCTCCAGCTATCTAAACGTGATTCTCCAGTCCTTAGGCGCAAAGGAAAATTCTTCACCGCAGCATCAATTATTATCTACACTAAAATAGAAACAATATACAAGGACATGCATATGCATTTTACTTAACTAATACATTCATCAACTCATATATGAAATCATCCTAAATAATCCGCATATCACAGGGACAAACCATTTGGCTGCAGGAATAAACTGGCATGGCTGGAGGAATTAACAGACAAGGTTCAAACATGATTTCTTAAGTTTAGTTTTAAAACATGGATTACATATATTCAATTCACAATATTTTACTATCACAATGCAACCCAAAAGATACCAAAAACCTAAGAGTCCTGATAAAAAACATGTCAATACATCGACTTATCAATTCTCAAAAAAGTTGTTGAACTCACCGAATGTAAACTCACCACCTTGATCTGATTTCAAACATTTTATTTTCAATCTTGTCTTAGTCTCAACCATAGCTTTGAAGATTTTGAATTTCTCAAGAGCTTCTGATTTTTCTTTCGAAAATGCAACCCACATCATTCTAGAGTAGTCATCAATAAGCAACATAAAATATCTATCACCTTGAAAACTTTTAGTCCTTACCAGTCCACACAAATTAGTATGAATAAGATCAATAATTTCATTATATTTATCATGTATGCTTCTGAAAGAAAGAAGTTCTAACTTTCTTACCCATTTGACATTCTCTACATACCGGATTATGAGGTTTGACAATCTTGGGCAAATCTCTGACAGCCTGTGTTGAATTGATTTTTACTATGCAATCAAAATTTATATGACGTCCTCTTGTGCCATAACCAACTTTCATCAATCTAAGCAATCAAACAAACTTTCTCACTGAAGTTCAAATGAAAAATGTTTCCTTTGGTCTGGGTTTCGGAAATAATTTCCAATCTAGATCTATTGATGATTTTGCATTTTCCATCTTTGAATTGCAAATGAAATCCTCTATCCATCATCTGACCTACACTTAAATATTATTCTTTAAGCCTTCAACATAATAAAAATTATCAGTATTAGTCTTCCCATCCAATGATATTGTTCCTTTGCCTTTGATCCTACATGCCTTGTTGTCTCCAAATCTGACTAGTCAACCATAAAATTCTTGCAGTGTTAGAAACTTTCTCTTGTCACTGGTCATGTGATGTGAGCATCCACTATCTATAACCCATTCATAATTTTCTTCAATTTTAGTAGCTAAAGATTTCTCCTCAGTATGAGTTTCTTCAATGACAGGTTCCGAAGAATCATCCTTGATAGCAATAAAGACCCAATCTTTACAAGAGCTTCCATTGTCAGTTTCACTTACAGGTTCATCATCATCAGTAATACCAAAATCATCATCGCTAGCATAATAGCATGATTTATCCTTATTCCTTCTAAATCTAGGTCTCCTCTAATATTTTGGATTAGGCTTATAACTCTTCACAAATCTTTCATGATTTCTAGCAGCTCTTTTAGGGCATCTAGAGGCAAAATGACCAATCTTATTGCATGAAAAAACATTTAAAATGCATTTTTCCTTCATACTTACTTCCAATCGGTCCTTTAGGAATTCTTCTAGAAATTAGAGCTTCCAGCTCTTCAATTTCTCTTTCTTCCCTTTCAATGTCTTTCAAATCTTTAGCATAGAACTCCTTCCAATCTATCTTCTTCTTACCAGAGGCAGATGCTTTAAATGCAGTTTCAGTTTTAGTAGCACTCTGATCTCCAAGTTCCTCAAGCTCAAAATTAGTCAATTTCCCAAGTAGTGTATCTCTGGTAACATGGGTGCTTGACATTGTCTGGAGTTCATTAATTGCAGTACTCTTCATCTTGTAAGTTGGAGGTATAACTCTCAAAATCTTTGACACAATATCCTCCTCACTAATTGATCCGCTGCAACATTTGATTCCCATAACAATTTCATTTACTCTATCCATGAAAGAACTAATCTTCTCATCTTCTTCCATATTCAAAGTTTCATATCTTACCCAGAAACCTTCATGTTTTGCAATCTTTACTGCTTGGTCGCCTTCATAAAGAGTTTCAAGCTTCAACCAGATATGCTTTGCATTCTCCAACTCTATGACATTCAATAACTATTCATTAAATAGGGCACTCAATAATGCTTATTTTGATCTAACATCATTTTCAGTTGTCTTTGTCAGTGCTCCAAAATTAGGATCGTGAGGTATATACCCTTTCTCTAATATCTCCCAAACTTCAACTCCAAGACATCTCAAATGAATCTTCATTCACTCCTTCCATATTTTGTAATTTGTACCATCAAATTTGGGACTCTCCTTCTAATAGGGGTTAAATGTAGAACTTGATGTTAATGCCATCAGATCTCCTCAAGCGGTTAAGCTTTTTTAGAGAGGACCTCAGTCTGATACCAATTGTTGGAATGATCTGATACCGGGAGAAAACTGAGAGGGAGGGTGAATCAGTTTTCTCACAAGTACAACAGTTAATGCAAATTATAAATTTAATACTGGAGCACAACACAATGAAAGATGAATCATAAAAGAATAGTACACATGACACCAATATTTTGACATGGAAAACCCGGTAAAGGGAAAAACCACAGTGGGAAACCCTACCCACAATTAGATAATACTTCTGCAGCAGTTTGTGAAATAATTACAATGTGGATTGCACTTGTAATAAGGCCAACAGCCTAGAGCTCACTGATCATCACAAAAGAGAAGTTTCACTAACTTACAAAACATTTAACTACAATCCAAAGAAAATGAACAATGAAAGTAGCATCGACTAATGCTTAATATAGTTCTGGTGAAGCACAGATGTCTACCCTTCAATACCAAATCCTTATGATCCCTTCGCTAAAAGATATGACTTTATTCGCACATAAAAATTTCTCTTGTAATGCAGACATAACCATCGATCCCAAAAACCATACATAATTAAATGAATAAGTTACCTATAAATACATATCATCAACCTTAATGATAAGGTCAGCTAAACCCTAAACCCAAAAACCCATAATTACAAAAATTACATCACATGGTATCACCAGACCAATATTATGATTTACATTACATAGCATGGACCTAATTCAAATATCCAAACAATTATATCTGTCAAAAATTCTATCAAGACCAAAATCCAGCACATTTCACCAACTGGTAGAAACCCTCAGTGCAATAACATAGAAAGTCTAACCGGATCCAAATAGGACCACCATAATAGAACGCCAGGAAATCCAAAGTCACCAAACACTCAAGACATGATCAAGAAGCACCTTCAACATGATAGAAACTAATTCCATAAGCTGGACCAAAATCATCTGATCAAAACATCAAATATCGCTAACCAGTAAAGTTAACTGGTACCAAGAAATATCAAATGGGAACATAAGCGATAGTTACCAAAGCACCAAAAGATGAACCAACAAAATATAGAAATCATATAACCATCTTGAATAAGCATTTGAAACTGAAGCCAAGGATCTAATCATACCAAATCAGAATCGAAGCCAAACCAAGATGAACACCAAGTCTAACCAGGATAGGTCCAACCATGATAGTAGAACCATATCCAACCGGGATGCAGTGTTGACATCAATGACAACACTTAACTAAATCTAGCATATGCCAGCAAATTGAGACCAATTTAATAATATTATGCTCAGGAGTCATAATTTCCAGTTTTGCAAAGTTGACGAGGACCATGACCATTGTGGAGGGGAAAACCCTAATTTTGGCATATAAATAGAAATTCTTAGGTTCATTTGGCTCATTTTTATTCATTGAGTTCAGAGCATCTAGAGAAATTTCAGAGCTTTTTACGAGCATCTCAAGCATAGTGGCAGGCGTTGGACCACCACGACACCTATTAGAGTGAGTTAGAACATATCAGCATACAATTGGCATAGGAGGCATGGTAAGTATCTCAAATAAATTTATCGATTTTTGCCTGATTTTAAAGTTTTTTCAAAACATTCCAAAAAGTCCAATTTTATCCATTTTGCATGCATGGTTTGACTTTTTGCATACGTCATATTTTTTTGCAAATGTTGTTCTTGTATCGCATCAGTTAAGCTTTATGCAATGGACTTAATTTTTTTGCATTTGGTTGTAACATTTTGCATATATTTATAGTTTGTCGCATAAGTTGTAACTTTGTTGCATTTGTACTTTTGATGTCATATACGTGTTATTTGTTTCACATTTGTTATTTTTTATGAATAGGCCTTCTCTATTAGAAAATTATATTAAAGTACATATTCAAAAAAAAAGGTTGGGGGATTAAAGATCACATCGCGAGAGTCAAACGACAAGAAGCCGGAGCCAAAAAACAAAGCTATTCATAAAAAAAAATCCTCAAGCAACCAAAGCAGTGGTAGCCAAGGGGGGAGGATCTTGATCATCATTATTGCCCCATATGTCAGCGGGGCTATGAGTTGGGTTCAGCACGGACCATCCATCTTCTAGGTATTTTTCTTCTTCTCCTTCTTCCCACCTAGGAGGTGAAATAGCCAGAGCCAGGCAAGGAAATTTAGAGGAGGTGGCAGCAGGCCACCCAGAACCATCACCAGCAGCAGGAGCCAAAGTAACATGAGCAGTAGAAGGCCACCCCAAGGTAGAGCCACAACGCAGAGGAGAAGTTGAGCAGTGCCTCAATGCATCGTCTCTCCCACTAGAGGAGCGGCGAGGAACCTGGGACCGTGGGGTTTGAGATCGTTGAGCAGAGGACTTTCGACCATGGCGGTGGCCATAGGGTGGAGTACAGTCAGCAAAAAATAAAATCCAATGGCACTCTAGAAACCACACAAGGGGCATTTCCCCAATGCTGAAGGAGCTCATGTAAGTGGCCCACCTCAAGAGTCACTTTATCGGCTTGTACCTGAATCTGCATTAATACATTATTACAAATGCAAGCTTTAGCATAGAGCAAGACATTAGTATCTAAAGAGTTGTGAGTGAAAAGATCAACATTTCTATATTTCCAAAGAGTAAAGAGGATCTCCATTCTAAAAGCATGCCATATCTGGGAAAACTTGAAGGGGATTCTAGGCAAGTCACCCAGAAGAGCCATATGCTAAGAAAAGGGCTCAGGCCGAAAAGGTCGAAAGAAATCATGGATCCAACTCCAATACTATTGAGCTCTTTTACAAAACCAAAAAATATGTATAAAATTTTTTGGATGTCCACAAAAAGGGCACTGGGGATCAGGAACCACCAAATGTTTAAGTCTGTAACCCAAAGGCAACCCTTGAAAAAGAACACACCAAGCAAAGTGTGCAATCTTGGGTTTAGTGGTGACGGACCAAACAAAAAGAAACCTGAGTCTCTAGGATTTCTAAGAAGACTGCAAATGCCACCACTAGTTAAGAATACGGACCATAGGTAAATGGGGCACCAACTAGAGATAACCCATTTTGGGTTTGTAGCTAGTGAAAGGAATCCAAGGATACCACTTCCAATTCTTTCACCAAGGTCTGACAGACTGAATGCCAAGCTTATGTAGCAGATGTGAGGGTAAGGCCGAAACCAGAAGCTCATAAGTCTGTCGATTAGGTTGAGACAAATGAAACTAGACTTGAAGGTCATCCCATGACCAAAGACTCATAGAAACTCTGGAAAATGGGTCCTTAGGTGTTCAAATGTCACGTTTGTGAAAATGCAGAGCACTAACACCCTTTATCTTGGCCAACGATAACCCTTGCACCTGAAAAAGAGGTGACCACCAGAGGTTGTGTTGATTCATGGAGATCCCATCATGAAAACCATCTCCTGCCCATCGAAGCCAAGGCTTAATAGCTTCCCAAGCATGCTAGATGCTTTTAACAACAAAAGTACCATGGATTTGAACTGGGTCTTTCATAATGAGAAGGGTTTGAAAACCAATCCCCTTCCAAGCCAACCTATTAGTAGGAAAACCCGAAGAAATGCAATTTCGAAGAAGGATTTTCCAAGCATCATCACTAGATAAGGCTTTGATGATCCATTTAGCACATAAAGAAAGCCCTTGTTTCTTGGTCGAAATAAGGTCGAGCCCTCCGGACTCCTTGGGAAGGCAACAATAGTCCCAAGCGACTCTTTGAAAACCTTGATGGTCAAAACCAAAGGCCCAAATAAAAGCACATAAAATTCTTTCCAACTTCATGTAAGAGGCCTTGGAAGGAGCCCAACATGAAGAGTAATAGACATGAGTTTTAGCCAAAACCTTCGAACAAATTTGAAATTTGTCAGCTAGAGAGAGAGGCTTGGTTATCCAATAGGCTATTTTTTTCTCAATCCTGGCTAAAACACCATTCTAAAGATCCATAGGTGAAGCTTGAAAGTCAAAATGAATGGCCCAAAAGAGAAAAATTTCACCATGATGAAGTCATTTCCATCCATAATGAAGTATCCAAGGCAGGGTAGGAAGAAAAGACTGCCTATAACATTGCATCTTGTGACATTGAATGACTGAGTCAGAAGCCAAGCAAAAGGTGTCTAGACATTGAAGAGAAGCCTAAACATTATCTTCTTCCTCAATGAGAGTGAGAAAGGAGTCATCCGCAAAATGGCCATTGACAAGTTGAGAAGGTGACTCAAGAAGGGAGATTCCACAGACACGTCTAATAGAAATGGCATTAGCAAGAAAGTACCCAAAACCCATCGCTGCAAGAGCATATAAGGCAGGAGCCAAAGGACGGCCCTGGCAAATGGATCTGAAAATACCACAAGCCTCAGATAGATGACCATTGATGGTGATGCAAGTTGAGACATCTCTGAATAACATCTGGATAGACTGAATGAATCTAGGGCTGAAGCTAAGAGCTTTGAGCATAGCCAAAATAAATGGCCACTCAATGTGATCATACGCCTTAGCGAAGTCAATCTTAAGGAATATTCCCCGTGGTTTGGAGCATTGGGCCCATTCCATCCCTTCCCAAACAACAATAATAATATCAAGAATAAGCATGGACTTGATAAATCTAGTTTGCTCTGAATGAACAATCAAAGGTAGGAGATGACGAATCTTGAGAGCCAAGGCTTTGGCACATTTGTTATTTGAATTTTACATTCATTGTAATAATGTAAATTTTTACTGTTTTAGCAAAAACTCATCTCGTGATTTGAAATTTTGATTAATTCTCTAATATTTGTCATTGCAAGAGATCCTTAATGTTCTTGACACTCAACATAATAGGCCTAGTGGTTTGTCATTATGCAACTAGCTAATTGTTGATGATATTGCTTTGATTTTCCATGTTGGATTGTACCATGTACATTATCTCCCTGAGGTTATGACCAACAGGGATCTCATTATTGCATTGGTTGAGAGGTGGAACTTAGAGACACACTCCTTTCATTTGCCGATGGATGAGGAATCAGTCACCTTAGAGGATGTGTGGAGAATACTGCATATTTCAATCCATGGAGAGAGAGTGGTGTATGACTACAAGGTAGGTGTTGCATCTCTCTATGAGTTTTATGAGTGTGGAGAGAAATATTTAGGCATGGATGGATAGTATGAGATCGGATGGGATCATCTTGGTTACGATTATGATGACCTAACTATTATGCCCTACATATCTAGTCCTATCAATTTTATTTCCATGAAAATGCGGGTCCCCTTTTTTGTCTTTTTCTTTTAGTTTTCCCTTTATTTTTTTTTAGCTTTTGTTTGGCCACCTCAGGAGTTCGAGTTCCCAAAGTTTCGAGGTGGGCTTTTGCTTGTTTTTGTTTCCTTGTTTGGAAGTTTGGATTCCTCAACTTCTGAGTTCACTTCTATTTTGGTTAGGAGCATCACTTTGGAAGTTCGGGTTCCCAGACTCCTGAAGTGTTTGTTTTCCTTTTTGGTTTTCACCCTGAAAATTCGAGTTCCTGAACTCTTGGGTTGTTTTTCTATTTTGTTCTTTGAAAACCCGAGTCACCAGGGTTTCGAGCTGGTCACTTGTGTTGCATTTCAAAAACTCGGGTTCCCAAGTTCTCAAAGTCACATTTAATATGGTGCTTGGTCGAGGGTATAAATATGGTTCGAGGTCATTTTGGAGCTCATTTGTGCACTCAGTCTTCAAAATCTAGAGCTTTGACCTTGCGATTTCAAACTCCCGCGTGCCTAATCCATCATCATCTGCATTTTTTGTGCCAAGTAGGTGGATTTCTTGCCTCCGTCATGCAGATTTTTGTGTGTCTTAAGTTAGATTTCATTTAGCTTAGTTTTGATTTCTTATATTTTGCTTGTTTTGTGTGTTTTCCTTGTGGTTTTTTGTTCTGCCCTAACCTTGGAATCTCGGGTTCCCGAAGATCTAGGTTAGGGGTTTTTCTTGTTGTTGTTTCATTTTGGAAACTAGTGTTCCCGAGTTCCCAAAATGATAGTCTTTTCCTTAGTTTTTTGCTTCTTGCGTTATTACAGAAACCCGGGTTCCCGAGTTTCTGAAATAGCAATCGTAGATTTTTGTTTGTTCTCCATCACTTCGAAAACCTGGGTTCTCAAGTTCCTGAAATGATGGTTTTAGTGGTTTTAGGTCTTAGATTAAATTAATTTAGAAACTTAGGTTCCCGAATTAGTTTCTCTTTTGCATGCCTATTCAACTCGGAACCCCGTAGTCCTGAGCTCCTTTCCTGCTCCATCTTTATAGTTTATCGGGACTTCAATTCTCTGAAGTTCCACATTGCATGTTTGAATCCCACCTCAAAACTTAAGGACCTCGAAGTCCCAGGTTTATTTTCATGAGTATGATGTCTTACCACTTCAAAAACCCAGTTTTGCCGAAGTGGTCTCCTTTTGTGTTGTTGGTAAGTTCGATATTTTGGGTCCCCGAGGTTCCAAATTTACTAGTTTTGTTAGTAATCTTAACTCGGGACCCCAGGTTCCCGAACTCCCATGTTTTCTTTATAATTTTTTTGTTTTCTCACCTTAGAACCTCAGGATCTCAGAGTCCCGAAGTGAGCTATTTTTGTAGAGATTTTTCTTTGACTGGTTTTTTATGCTTGTTTGCTTAATTTTGCAGGTTTAGTTGTGTTTAATGAAATCTTCTCGAAAAGTGAAAGATCTTGAGAAACTGCCAATCACCACGAAGTACCAATACTAGGGAAGAACATATGCCTCCAAGCTGGATGATGCCATTCAATGGGTAACAGATACATAGATCAGGCATATTGAGCTCAAAGATATAGAAAAGCAATTGGAGAAAACTGGACTGAGTGCAAAATACAGGAAAATTAAGAGATTCAGCCTGGTAGAGGTGATTGTTTTCCCACAATCAGTGCTAGCGCTAGAATTCATAATGCAAGTGGCACAATTATATAACCCCAACATTAGGCAATGTGTTGATGCTGATGGGAAATCAGTGATTGATTTGTCATCGGATAGGGTTGGCCCTAGTTTTCCAGATTCCCACTAGGAAAGAGGTATTGGTTGAGGGGGAAGAAGACAGAGAAAGAGAATGGAATCAAAACATGAGCCAATGCAAGAAAAGAATGAATGAGGAATGGCTCGAGGAAGAGAAGAAAATAGGCCTAAAGGCAAATGAAATTTTGAGGCAAGATTTTAAAGAGCCACAAAGGGATCTGATAATAATCCTCAGCAAGACCTTTGACAAACCTACCTACTAACATTTCCAACCATGGATGTTCTCATTCATGTTAACCATTCTGCATGGGTGGCAATACTATGACAGGGCTCAAATTTTGTTGGATAACATAAGAGAGCAGCTAAAGGAAGTGCATAACAAGAAGATATTTTTCTTTACATCTTATGTTATTTGGGTGGTAGCCAGATCCAGTCAATTCCGAAGGCTACAGACTGAGGGTAGTTTGGGTGAAGATGAAGGACAAAATGCCATATGGGAATATTACACCCAATTACCATTAAAAGAATCCAAATTGCACTACAAGAGGATCAATGACACATTTTTGTTTCCAGTTATTATAAGGCTAACATGTGACACTGGATTTAGGCTTAGCAAGGAGGCAATGCAACTGGTAAAGAAGTGGGGGTGTTGGTTCATACAGAACTCCCAATATACCTATTTGAGAGTAAGTGGGTTTACTGGAGAATCATTTTTGTTGCCTAGGTATTGTACAAATAGAATAATTTTGTCAGAATATGCAAGACAAATGGTGCATTTGAAAAATTTGTTGTCATCAAGACATAAGATAGGGGTTACAGGTGAAGACTTCCCCTTAAATTTATCATTATTTTCATGTCCAAAAATTCATGTGGAAAAGGTTGTTGAACAAGAACTACAAGAACTACAGTTGAAGCCTTTTGATTATGCCAAACAATTTTATGACTCGTACAATAAATTAAAAGGATTGATGCCAAAAGTATATGAAGGACATCGGCCTGTCCTGAAGAATTTTTGGGCCAATCTTCAGGATAGCTTCGAGGCAAGAAAAAAATATTACCATCACCTCATTGTTCCACAAATAAGGGATTTTGGTATCGAGACAAACCTACCCAAAAAATTGCATGATAATGGTATTTTGATAGATCCAATGTATAAAGAAACAAGAATAGATAAGAGGTCGCTCCCTTTGATCAGATGGTCACAACAAGAAGTGGTGGACATTGATACAATTTCTCAAGCAGTGGTAGATAGGATTAGGAAGTGTTAGGTTTCAGGATTAAACCAATTGCCTCCAAGGGTAAACAAAAGAATATGCCGACTGACAATCCTCAATCAAGGATACATAAGGAATATACAAGGAGAACCCAATCAGAGTTGAGGAAGAATACCTATATAGACCCTGAAGAGGAAGCTGAAAATCCTTTGACCATAGAAGGATTGAGGCAAAAGTTAAATGAAAAAATGAAAGAGGCAAAATATTTGGCAAAATAGGTGAGTTTAGGGATTACTGTCGGCCTAAGGGCCACACCATAAGCAAAAATGCATAATGTTAGGCCTGCTATTGAGGGTGTTGCAGCAACAATGGAACAACCTTTTCAAGAGGCTCAACCCTCTAGTACCTCTACCACTACTTCTACAACAACCACCATTGCTACCACCACTACAACAACAACAACAACAACCACCACATCAACCGCATATGTTTCACCAACTGTTTCAATAACACCTCCACCCTTGGTTACAACAACTACCACTCCATCTTTTGTTGCTTCACAAATGCCTACACCTATGATGACTCCTATAACTGAAATAGTAACTATTCATGATGTGGAGTCAGACTCGGACCAAGAGGAGGCTGAGCCAACACCAAAGAATGTAGAGCCTAAAAAGAGGAAAATACTGACTCCTTCTAGTGTAGAGAAATGAAGGGAGCTTATCATGCAAAAGGAATCAAAACTTCCACAGGTAACCCCTATGGATATAGATGAACAGGGTCTGCGGGAGAAGCAACAAGATGAAGAAGGGGAAATGGAACAAGGACATGATCAAGAATAGGATGAAAGGTTGGTTCTTACTCCATGGGATGTAGAAAACTTATTGAAAAATATTGTAGGTGGAGATGCAAAGCAACAAATTCAAGAACCAACCAAGGACTTCAACGAGCAAGTGAGCAAGAAGTTAGAAGAATATCAACAACAACTTGATATTGATGGCACTCTACAATAAACCTTGGCTCAAAAATCACTCTCACAACAACAACAACTCATCATACTAGTGCTTCCTACCCAGGGAGAGACTCAAACTCCTCCAAATACACAAGTTGGAGAAGAAGATCAGCAATAGGAGGAGGAACCGTGACAAGAAGCTGGAAGGTTGATGACAAAAATAACCACCCAAAGAGGAAGTACATATGAAGGAACACCAAAATGGTTAACCTTCACTTTTGATAAAAAATAGAAGGTTGTGGTGCCCAAACTTACATTGAAGTAGGCTATTACGGAGGAGCAAAAGAAAACAAAGAGGGCCAAAACAATTCACCATTTATCTAGAACTGGCTCCAATGAAGTAATTGTCGATATTGCATCCCCTATGGAGACTAAAGGAGAGGGTCCTTCGAAAAATCAAGTATCACAAGTTAGGCTTGGAAGGCAAATGAGGTGGGGCGAGCTTTATACTTTAGAGTTTGTCACTAGTACGGCCAGGAGCAGACTGGAGACCTTCTCCATTAGAGGTAAAGGCACAATTAGAGCAGTATAAGCAATTTCTTGTGGAGATGGGGAAGCCTTTGGATTCAAGGGCAGATGATGCCTTGTCATCCACATCATCATTGTCAAAGGGTGATGTAAGAAATTTAATTGAAATAAGAAAAGTAGCTACTACGACCAAGTTTTGGGCAAAAGAGAACATTTCAAAAGTGAAACTCTTCCTGCAACATACAATAGGTATTTATGAAAAGATCCTCAAAACAAAGAAAGCAATCAGAGATTGTTCAGCAAATTGGGAAGTGAGGATCAAAAACTTCAATAAGCAGTGCAAAAATTTGAATAAAATATTGGCCTTGGGTGAAGAAGTGATTAAAAATGAAGATTTGCTGGGAGGAGATGATTTTGGTAGTTTACATTCTTATATCTTTATAATAAAATTTAAGATATTAGTTCTTGAGCAGTACAGGTCAAAGATATTGGAGGCACATGCTCCTCTTTTGAATTCAATTAGTAAATATGATAATTTTGTGAAGAAGTTGTTGAAGGCATATGGTCACGATATTTTGAAAGATGGTCGCCTAAAGGAGGGTATAATGCTACATCAATGGAATCAGTATGCGGCTCATCATTTTGCTCCTACAATGGAGTTTAGTACAGATTTAATGGATAGATACTCATTTTTGGCCTTTTAGTGTATACATGTGAAGGGAGTAATTGATAAGTTGGTCAGCAGGTGGGAGCAGGCAAAACAAATTTTGAAGAAGTCTGAGTTTCGGATTTCATACGTTGTTGATACTCCTGAAGATACAGTTGCATGTTTATCAGTAACTATAAGAACTATAAAAGGAGTAAAGGCTGAATGTATAGTTGCCACACATGCAATCTTGATAGCTTTTTGAAGATATTTTTGGTTGCCACCAAGGCTGGGAGTTTGCTTGTTGTACAATATCAACTTCATCTTTTGGGAAAATTTTGCATGACTGTAATGGCTAATTTTGGAAACGCATGTTTTGTAGTGATAGTTAATTAGTAGTTTAACTGGAGTTCAAGGTAGATACTTGCATGTCAACTGCAGCTCCTTGTTTTTGTAGCTCTTAGTTCTGATAGTTTTAATTCCTATAATTTAGGACATGAAACTCTATAAATTAGAAATTTTGATTCATTGTAAGGGTCCGCAAATTGATGATTTGAGGTCCAATTTAGAGATTCCAATAGAGATTTTTATGCATATTTTTTGAGTTTAGAATATTTTGTGATACTCTTTGAAGTTTAATACAAAAAGTAGCTTGTGGATTGTCTGATCTACTTGTGTGCTCTCTATGGTTATGTTCTTCATAATCTGGTAGCTTCTATTATTTGAATCAACAACTAGTTCTTTTTTGGATGCTTTGTTATTTTATGAATCATATTGCGCATGTAAATGGTATATGAGTATTAAATTGATAGGGCGATTATCGGCTAGGTATATTAATTTTCATTGGTGTGTGGAGTTTATCGACTTCGTATACATTCTGGAGCTCACTATCTGAATGTTGATTTAGTGATATTGATAATATTGGGATTATAAAATTCTGACCGTGTGGACCATTCAGTTGTTATTGCATTGATTTCATTGTTATTTCTTGGTTCCCTTGATCTATCTTTTATTGTTTATTTTTGAGAGAATCTAAATCAGAAAATACAAAACAAAGTAGGTAGTTCAAAGTTGTTTCGACCAGTAGGCCCCTTGATAGGTACAATCGCATCAACCAATAAGATGTCCATCACCGTTGAGACCCGACTATAGAGACCTTGGAGTAGTTAGTCTCCCAAAACTCACTTCTTTTCAGGAGAGGTGGTGAGTGTTCATAAAAACTACCTGACTATTGGTAAGTGTGTCAAAACACCCATCAACACTAACTATTGTTATGTGTAGTCTCATTGCAGGACCATTAGTTCCATATTAGCGATGTCATGGTTTTCTTTTTGGATAAGGCGGAGTATTAGCAGGCATGATCAGAGAGAGACAAGTTTATGCATGGAGTCCTTATGTTCTTGCCATGATGTGCTACCAAATTATGCATATAGTGGTTTACTTGAGATACATGTCTATCAACTATGGGATTGCACTCTTACAGGTATGGGCTTGGGAGAATATTACCGTGTTTCAACCAATAGTACATGTATAGTTGTAGGCTGAGGAGCCATACGCCTATAGGTATACAGGTGCTATTAGACACAGGGGTATAGGTAACACCCTGCATTGGTGACATTCCATTGATGTATTACAACATTTTACATGGAGGCCTTATCTGGATTGTCCTGGTTGAGTCAATGATGCACAACATCTTCCATAATGTTAGAAATAAAGGTATTTGATCGACAGGACTACATGGACACAGTGCATTATTGATGTGCATCTTCATGGCTGGATTTTGAGATTGTTTGGTGAGGTTCAGGGTATTTTGGATGTTACAACATACTTTTCTTAATCTGCTTAGAAGGTATTGGATTGAGGAGATTCTATTCAGCCTCATGTTGCATATGTGGAGTTTGATTTATTGAGACCTATTCAGTGGGGCTGGGGTGCATGAGTAGTGGATCTAAGGATGATATTATAGTATGATGCTTGGTGGAAAATCCATCGGCCTGTTCCTTTGACTGATCCTATAGTACCTATCACACCATAGATGGGTAGATGCTTGAGACAATGAGGAGGAAATGGTGGAGATTTTGATGAAGGAGATGGGGGAGGGGATGGAGCGAGAGGAGCGACTATTGTTGCAAGGGTAGAGGAGGAGGGAGGAGACACATATATTGACATCGACAAGGATACCAAGTTGGCTGATAGAGATGACACATCACCAAGCTCATCTAGGTCAGACAGTATAGAGAACAGTAGAAAGGACACATATATGTCTGAGCTAGAGGACGTCCATGTGGGTCGGGATATTGCACGGATCAGAGATCCACAGGTTATGAGAGTCCAAATACAAAGCTTGCAGGATGCCCTAACCATAGAGAAATGACATAGGAGAGAGGATCATACATGGTTCCAATAGGATCAAGGGACATGGTCACAAGAGGATGACGCCTTGGTAGCAGAGAGAGATAGTCTTCACATCACTCAAGATCTTGTTGTGGTAGAGAGAGACCTATATCTCAATGAGTGGGATGATGTCGTTCGATGAGCTCAGCTATGTATCAACACATATTAGAAACATTTTGCCCCAAGCTCAAAGGCTCGTTCACAAATCGATCATCTTTTTTAGGCCGCCTGTGAGTTGACTTATTGGCACCAACATTATGAGTTGGCGGTTCTCGAGGGTCAAAGAGTATCGAGCTATTGAGATTATAGATCTCAAACTATATCGAGCAGATCTATGAGTCATGATACTAGCAATGGGGGAGTTATTGGACCACCTCATCCACAACTAGGTCATCTTGGGGCAAGATCAAGCAGACAGGTGCCTGATAGGGGCAATGTTGGTTGAGATTAGTTAGAAATTTTATTGAGCCTTTGGGCCTTTATGTTATTGTACTTTGACACACATATTTTTGAGACATATACGAGATGCGGTTTTGGTGGTGCTTCATGTGTTATGTGTTTCCTATGTGATTTATGATGTTTGGTTCTATGATGCATGTTATCACGATGATGCACTTATGCTTATTGTGTTGTTCATGATGCATATTATTATGGTTTAATGCAATATTACTTATGTACTTCCTAAATGTTGCATCTGATCTATATTTTATATTATGATGACAATGATGCAATTATGATGATCTATATGATATAAGACCTATAAATGAATGTGCTAATCTTATATGCAATTTGACTAAAATGAGCTAATGATTCTTGTAATGAAATGCAATGAAACCTAAAAAATGCAACCTAATGCAAATACAAAAATTAATATGATACCTTTTTTGGTGTATCTAAGTACATTTTTTTTCTTGACTTGATGCTTTCAAAGAATTGTTAGTCAATAAGAAGATTGATGAGAAATGAATAGGTGAATTGAAAAGATGAAGTTAAGAGATTGGAAAAGATAAATAACCATGAATTCACATGCCTTTATTTTTAGCACAACATGGTCATCATTGAACCTTATTATATTCCAATGGAGCTTTGTACACCAAGGTATAAGAAACCAAGATGTAAATGATATCCCATTATCGAAACAAACATGTAGCAAAAAAGGAGTGAACCCCTCCATTCTAGGTGTAGCACTTGTATATGGTGAAAATGGATAACAATAATAACAAAATTGAAAGGCTAAATGAATCCAACCACAAAAACCCTAGCCTAACAACAACAAAGATCCACCATAACATATGAAGATTACCTAAGACAATGTAAATAAAACAAAATCACAAAGATTATACCATCACATGTCCAATAGGGTTTTGAATCTCCATTCTTCCTATCTCCATTGATCTTGCTTGATATATTTGCTCTCAGATTTTATGTGCACAAGAGCTCAACAAAGAACGGAATGTGGTTGCAAGTAGGATCGTAGTGTAGCCAAGTCCTTAAGGTTAGTCATTAGGGTTTGATAATGAAGAAAGCATCTCCTTAAATAGAAGACACTATATGAAATGGAGGGATAAGATTGAGAGGTGTAAAAAGGAGGTCGGCTAGGATTAGAGGGTAGGTAAAAGAAATAATAAAATAATTGAAAGAGGTAGGTAGTGTAGGAATTAAGAGATGAATGACATGTGTCATGGGTAAAAAAGGTTAATGAATTAATTAAATAAATAAATATTTATTTAATTAATAGAAGAAATGAGATAATTAAATAAATAAGATATT
The DNA here is from genome assembly GCF_030272615.1 of Cryptomeria japonica. Taxonomy (NCBI): domain Eukaryota; kingdom Viridiplantae; phylum Streptophyta; class Pinopsida; order Cupressales; family Cupressaceae; genus Cryptomeria; species Cryptomeria japonica. Next base: position 132,614,604 of record NC_081406.1, read on the forward strand.
TATTTAATTTAGGGAAAGGATAATTTAAATAAATAAATGTATTTATTTAAATGAGAAATAAGGCTAGAAGAGGATAAATGAATTAATTAAATAAATAAAGATTTATTTAATTAATAGAAGAATTAGGCTTAGATAATTAAATAAATAAAATATTTATTTAATTAAACATGACAATTTTGAGTGTCTACATTTTGCCCCTCTTTGAGACAATGCGGCTTGTCGCGTTGTTTCAAAGAAGATAAGATGAACTGATACAGAGTTGCCCCAGTATGAGAATGATATGCCCCCTCGAGAGATTGGATGAAAATGTCTGAAAAGATTGCAGACAATCTCTCGATAAGAAAGAAAGGCTAGAATGGACTGACCGAATAAAGTGAAAAAGTCACGGGATGAAGAAGACTGACTCGGGAAATGAAGGCCAAGGCTAGGGTAGGCTATAAGATAGACCATGGGAAAAAGACATCCTCATTGTTATCTACACCTTCACGAGATCAAAGTGCAGAGCGAGAAAAGAGTAGTAGCAGTCAGCAGCAATGGCTTTTGTGCACAGATTCGATCGCGTTCATCGATTTCAGAGGCCAGCAGAGGCAGGAGAGCTCGTAAGTACCACCAAACCTCCTCGTACTTTGACGCATTTATTTTTGTCATTAATGCATGCTAGTTAGAGCAATAAATGTGCTTAGGAATAAGGTACAAAAAAAGTCCAAAACTATGTAACCGCGTCTGCGTCGGTGCCAGGCGCGTCTATGTCCGCCAGGCGCGTCTGTGTCGGTGCCAGGTGCGTTTGTGTCTGGAACCACGTCTATGCCAAATGCGGGCGCGTTTACGTCATGCAGGGGTGTTTGTGTCGCCAAGTCACGTTTATGCATAATATAGGCACGTTTATGTCATACAGGCGCATCTATGTTGTTAAGGCATGCTTGTGCAGTCTGTAGGCGCGTTTGTGAGATAAAAGCGCGTTTATGTCCGAAAAATGCAAGGTTTTGTCTTCTAGGTCAATTCGGCAGTTCTGTGATGAACATACGCTATCGATTGGATAAGCTGCTGAGAGGATACGCTCAAGCAGGTCCTCTAGGAAGACTAGAATAGATCAAGGCACTTTGTGATGAACAGTGAGTACCAGGATAGAGTACTTTGTGATGAACAAGGAGTACCCAATTATGAGCAGCACTTTGTGATAAACAGGGAGTGCAAATGTGAGTAACACTTTGTGATGAACAGTGAGTGTCACACATGTAGTACTTTGTGATGAACAGGGAGTACTACTAGGATAGAAGCAACACTTTGTGATGAACAGTGAGTGTCACTAGGATAGATAGCCATATGCATTTAGATAGCATTTTGTGATGATCAGTGAATGCCACCATGACTGACACAATTAATTTGTTTGACTGCAGGAGTATTCGCCTATGTTGGAGTCACGGGAGAGATTCCCATCGACTCAGAGATTGTGACCTGAGCTGACAGCTGAGGAGCGAGCTGCCATCAAGGAGATGGGCTTAAGACATGTGCTATATGTGCCTGAGTTTTGGGTGAACATGGGTTTGCTGACTGCGCTTGCTGAGAGATGGCACTCAGAGACATGCACCTTCCATTTGCCGATGGGTGAGATGACTGTCACCCTAGAGGATGTCTACAGGATTCTTCGGATACTGATTGATGGAGATTTGATTCCATATGATCGTGATGGAGACAGAGAGGCATTGAGATGGGTGTTTCAGGATCCCGGTCTAGAGATGAGGGCAGGACATGTGGCATGGGACACCATGACCGCCACAGGGTTAGCATTGTCAGCTGTGATCGGAGGAGCTATCAATGGGTTCCTGTGTCCAGACAGGGCGACACGGGGATTGGCTGTGGGCTGGGGAGGAGCACTAGAGACATTGGTGACACAGCACACCAGATATGCTTGGGGACCATGTGTGTTGGCCCACTTATATTACGAGCTTCACCAATTTGTATACCATGGGTCAGTGGGATTAGGCTGCGGGGTGACACTATTGCAGGTTTGGGCCTATGAGCATCTGTCGATTACCCGACCGATACACTTCAGGGGTAGAGGTCATGGATGCAGCTTTGTTCATCTGTATGACATGATTACCTCGCAGCCGCGGATTGGCAGGTTGGAGCATTGGCGGCGAGTGATAGATGACATTGATGTAGTCATTTGGAGACTGTATCTGGGATGCGAGGAGTGGGAGGATGACGCAGTGGAGCTGCCCTACACCTTCCGGAGCAGGTACCTGACTGGGCGGATGCCCTATGTGCTAGAGAGGTAGCTAGTAGACAGGGTATGCAGGCAGTATGGCAGGATCTAGAGGATGCCACGAGGATCGGGCATGTATGCCCATACAGTTAGGGATCAGGCGCAGTTTGGGCCTTTATTGTCATATGATCAAGTGCTGACACAACTGGCGGAGATGGTGCCCCTACCCTGGGATATGTGGCTGGAGATCGACGATGTCGGGATGGATGCAGAGTATGCAGCATATTAGGCAGAACATCCATTCCCCCGATTGACAGATCCAGGAGAGCTACTGGAGGGAGATGGAGGAGGAGACGATGATGATGATGGTGGAGGTGATGGGGGCAGAGGTCGACGAAGGTGGAGGGGAGTAGTTGGGGAGAGGAGAGTTGCACCTCGGAGGGAGGGTGGACAGGAGGGACAGGCTCAGGTGGTGAGGGGTCGCGGTGGATTGCCCCTACAGGTACTAGCAGCACAGGGTCCTAGAGCATAGGGACAGAGACAGGGACAGGTGCCAGTACAGGCACAGGAGCAGGGATGGAGACAGGTACAGGGACCTAGACATGTACAGAGATAGGTACCCGTACAGGCACCAGTACAGGTACAGGGGCAGGCACCCGCAGAGGGAGAGCCACAGGCAGAGGCAGAGGGTGGGGATCCAGAGGAGGATGAGTTGATTGAGCTCAGGGAGATCTGCCAGGGCCAGGCAGATGAGATACAAGATCTGGAGAGGGAGAGGGACCGGCTCAGGACGAGGCTCAAGGATACTGAGTGGGAGAGAGATCAGGCGATTCAGCGCTACACAGAGGCTGAGGCAGCGCTGAGGGCAGTGAGACAGGCGGCAGAGGACACAGGGGTAGGCTATGCATATGTCCTGCGAGCCGGAGAGGAGATTGCCTACTAGAGGGACCTTTATTATGGTGCAGTGCTAGCAGATCAGCGAGCGAGGAGCTTCCATAGACCATCACGGACAGCGACAGCTATAAGAGGGATCCAGAGGAGACAGACATCGAGTGGTGGAGTTATGGGTCCTCCACCACCACCAGATAGAGGGGACAGGAGAGATGATCCTGGGGTAGGTCCTTCGAGGGCTCAGATTCCGTCGAGGCCGGGCGGCTCCGAGGGAGGGAGTTCATCATAGCCTTAGAGGGCTCCCTATGTATCAGTATTGTACCATTTTTGTATGATGGTGTAGACACCTGCGGGTGATTTTGTAGCCATATGATTTTGTGACATCATTGTATCATGACACTTTTGATTATATATATGAGATGATTCATTTTTGCGGTAGCTATATGCATGTGTACCTATGTGATGAGATGTTTTATGATTTTCGTTTTATGATATGGATGTAAATATGTATATGATGCAATGCAATATTTTTGTTCCTTTTATGTTTAATATGTGTATGCATGATGCAAATGTGAATGTATGTAATGTAGATGAATATAATAATGCAAATGTAAATTGTGCTAACAGGTGTTGTGTGTAGGATGTGATGCAGTTGTGATATCTATATGTATATATGAAATGCTTATATGTGGAAATGCAGGTGCAAACTACATGAAATGCAAATATTTTTGGTGTATCAGTATACTCAGTCATGTGATAGCAGGCTACGCGGACTCGAGAAGGATGATGGAAGTCAATCAAGAAAGGGGAATGAAAGACAGAAGATATGAACGTGAAAGAGCTTCTTGTGCGTTATCATCATTGAGCTTTATTATGGCAAGTAGGTTATGACAATCGAGGCATATGTTTGACCCAGAAAGTCATTGTACCTATTTGCATGGAGATAAGACTATCACAAACAAGGAATGCCCCGGTTCATACTAGACTCTCAGTGTCCTCATATCCTTGGACAAGTCATAGTATTACTAAAAGACAATCCACAGACAGCAAATACAAATAGGTGGCGATACCCCATCATCGCCTTTCTAGTCAAAGACATCCTGGAGATAGAATCTCTAGTCAAAGACATCCTGGAAAAGCTAAAAGACATGTCACCAAAAGATAAAATCAAAAGAAAACCAAGACTCAACACCAACATCCACTGTAGTCCTCAAATTTAATGTCTCTTGTCACTTGTATAAGTTTTATTTGATTGTGGTCACAATGTTTACTTTCACAAAAAGGATAGATAGCACTGAACCATAATGTTGTCTGAGTCTGTTGAAAGATTTGATTTGTTGAAGCTCATTGTTGTTGTCGTGTCTCATCTGAAACTGACTGAATCCATGAAACTGATACTTTATTGTGGAGAAGATGAAACTTTATTGCAGATTTGTGACGCAGATGTTGCTTTATTACAGATTGTGCACGAATAGACTGAAGGAAGCTGGAAGAAACTGTACTCCTTGAAACATGTGATGTTCTTAGTTCCACACCCATCACTAGACGTAGGATTTGCCTTAGCCACAGATAGGATCTGATTTATTATGGATGGAAAGGGAGGTTTATTATGAATGGCTAACCAATCTTGGGCAGATCAATAACAAGACATGATGGGAATGGGTAAGTTTATTATGAATGAATTGGTCGTGAGTGTGTGCAAAGTGAAAGGATGAAAGTGAATCCTGAAGGAGGGAGGAGCAATGTCTCTACGCATGGCACTGGTGACCCAGTTTTCACCATGGTACTTGCCCAGGGCGCCACTGAAGTGGTTTTCACCATTGGACGAAATTATTTCTCATTACTTTTTGATTTTTTCAATGTTTTTGTGTCACAAGGCGCCTGTTTGCCAGGTTTTCACCAAGTAACGATTTTTTGTTTTTATAATTTTTTTGTATTTTTGAATTTTTTTATTTTTTTTTTTTGTATTTTTGAATTTTTTTTATTTTTTTTGTATTTTTGAAATTTTTTGATTTTTTTGTATTTTGAATTTTTTTTTATTTTTTTTTATTTTTTTTGTCTTTTGAATTTTTTTTTATTTTTTTGTATTTTTGAATTAGGATATTCCAAAGAGCTATGTGTAGAACCTGCGAAGGTGCATGTTGTTGATAGGATCCTCCAAAGGTTCACCTTCTGTAATTGAGAGCTGATATGCCCCAGATCCATAGGCTGCTGTAACGATGTAAGGACCAAGCCAGTTTGGTTCGAACTTGCCCTTCTTCTCTTTGTCTTGCTGATTCTTGGGGTTTTCTCTGAGAATCAAGTCACCTACCTCAAATGTGCGAGGCTTGACCTTGTGATTGTAGCTGCGACTCATTCGTTGTTGGTAAGCCTTGAGATGATTAAAAGCAGTTTGTCTCTGTTCATCCAGCAGTTCTAGTTCTTGTAAGCGAAAGACCCTATAGTCTTCATCAGTGATGATGTTTTGCAAAGAGACCCATAAAAAGGGTAACTCGACCTCAATAGGCAAGATGGCTTCAGCGCCATAAACAAGTGAATAGGGTGTAGCTCCTGTAGGTGTGCAGACACTTGTGCGGTAGGCCCAAAGTGCAGGATTGAGTTGGATATGCCAATTACGGCCAGCGTCATCGACTGTCTTCTTGAGGATTTTAAAGATTGTTTTATTAGATGCCTCAGCTTGGCCATTACCTTGGGGGTAATATGGTGTGGAGAAACGATGGGAAATATGGAAACGGTCACAGAGTTCACGAACATCCTGATTTTTGAAGGGATGCCCGTTATCAGTAATAATGGAATCAGGATCACCATATCGGTAAATGATATAGTTAAGGATGAATGTAGCAATTTGTTTTCCAGTGACTTGTGTGAGAGGCACGGCTTCAATCCACTTTGTGAAATACTCTATGGCTGTGATAATGAATTTATGACCATTAGAGGAAGGAGGGTGAATCTTGCCTATGAGATCAAGTCCCCACTGACAAAAGGGCCAAGGAGACGCAAGTGGTTGTAGTTCTTGTGCTGGTGCATGTATGAGGTCTCCATGAATTTGACATTGCTTACATTTCTTGACAAACTGATATGAGTCTTTTTCCATATTGGGCCAATAATATCCAGTCCTGATGAGTTTCTTGGCCAAGGTAGGACCACTAGCATGTGGACCACATATCCCTTCATGCACTTCACGTAACGCAATCTGAGCTTCATCGCTTTCTAAACATCTAAGAAGAGTGCCATCTAGACCTCGCCGGTATAGGATATCAGCTAGAATGACATATCGAGAGGATTGGCGAATGAAAGTGCGACATTCGTTATTTGATAGATCAAGAGGTAGGGTATTGTCCCGAAGGTATGTGAATATGGAACCATATAACTGGGATTCAGGACCAACAATGCATATCATTTCAGTAGGAGTGATTTCATATGAAGGAACCAAAAGGTTGTCCACCAAGAACTCATAGCAGGTCTCATTTTGAGGTAGATCAATTAGTGAAGCAATTGTAGCCATGGCATCTGCAATACGATTCTGCTCTCTTGGTATCTGCTCAAAATCTATCTTTGTGAAGTGTTGTTTCAGATCATCCACCATTTGCTTGTAAGGCATTAATTTTTCATCTTTTGTTTGGTAATCATCAGTTGCTTGACAGATGACAAGTTGGGAATCCTCAAAAACATGAAGTTCCTGGATCTTCCACTGAACTGCAATTCGTAATCCAATTGTTAATGCCTCATATTCCGCTATATTGTTAGTGCAAGGAAATGATAAGCGGTATGATTTTGGTATAGAATCGCCTTGAGGAGTTATAAAGAGAATACCAGCTCCTGCCCCATGCTGTGTGTATGAGCCATCAAAGTACAGTTGCCATGGCTTTGCATGTGATATTGTTAAAATGGATTCGTCTGGAAATTCTGAATTTAGAGGAACATCATCAATCATGGGGGCATCTGCTAATTGATCCGCGATGGCTTGTCCTTTTATTGCTTTTCTGTCCACATAATCAATGTCGAATTCACTAAGGATCATTACCCACTTGGCTAGTTTCCCAGTAAGTGTTGCTTTATTGAGAAGGTATTTTAATGGATCAATTCTTGCAATCAACTTAGTCTTATGAGTGAGCATATAATGTCGTAATTTTTGTGAAGCAAATACCATAGCGAGACATGCATGCTCGATTGTTGTGTAGTTTAGCTCATATCCCACCAATGTGCGACTGATATAGTATACGGCCTTTTCCTTGCCGTCAGCAATTTGTTGTGCTAGGAGTGCCCCCAGTGCTGTTGGAGTAGCTGATATGTATAGTAGCAAAGGCTGATCTGGAACTGGTGGCATCAAAACTAGCGGATTCAAGAGATAATCTTTGAGCGTCTGAAAAGCTTGTTGACAGTTATCATCCCATTTGAACTTGATATTTTTATGTAGCAGGTGCTGGAAAGGGCTACACTTATCTGCAAGTTGTGCTATGAATCTTCATATAGACTGAAGTCTCCCTTGTAAGGATCGAAGTTGACTGATATTTCTGGGTGGCGGCATGTCCAAGATAGCCTTGACTTTTGCTGGATCGGCTTCGATTCCTCTTTTGGACACAATGAATCCTAGGAGCTTCCCGGAGGTTACTCCAAAGACACATTTCTTGGGGTTTAATCTTACTTTGTATTTTTCCAACCGATCAAAGACGACTGAAAGTATGTCCAAATGTGTATCTCTGTCCACTGATTTACCCAAGAGATCATCAACATAATCTTCCACAGTTATGTGCATGAGATCATGAAAGATAGTGGTCATTGCTCTTTGATATGTAGCACCTACATTTTTTAGCCCAAAGGGCATGACATTCCAACAGAAAGTTCCCTAAGAACAAGTGAATGATGTTTTGTGTTGATCCTCGGGCGCGATCCTTATTTGATTATAACCAGAAAATCCATCCATTAATGATAACATTTCGTGACCTGCTGTGAGATCAACGATCAAGTCAATATTTGGTAATGGGAAGTCATCTTTTGGACAAGCTTTGTTGATATCTCTGAAATCTGTACATATTCTGATGCTGCGATCTGGTTTACTGACAGGTACTAAATTGGAGATCCATTCAGGATAATCAATTGGGCGTATGAATCCGACATCCAATAACTTCTCCAGCTCTACTTTGACTAGTAATGCCACTTGTGGATGCATTTTTCTTAATTTCTATTTCACTGGCTTTGCCCCTGGTTTGACTGTCAAATGATGCATAACCAAATCTGGATCTAGTCTAGGCATATCAGCATATGACCATGCAAAGTTGATTTGTCGTTCTTTGAAGAAGCTTATGAATTTTGACCTTTCGGACTCTGTCAATGATTGAGCCAAGAATATATTGTGTGGAACTTCTTCTGTACCAATGTTTGTTTTGATAGTATCCTCTACCAACATGGATGACTTTTCCTCATACGAGGCTGGGAGAATGTCAAGCCTTCCATCTTCGGGTGCCTCAGAGAGGTTTTCGCCCTCAGATACGTCCTTTCTTTTTACTTTTTTGGGATCAGATAGCACCAGAGTGTGGTTTTCACCATAAGACCCTTGATTTGTTCTTATTTTCACATTTTTGCGACTGGAAGGTCCGACACCCTCACCAAAATATGCCATGTTGTTGAGTTCTATAATGTATCCTGCTTTGTGGTCCCCAGGGGGAAGATCATCTCGTATGCCAAGATAGTCAATAACAGCTTCGTCATTTTGGAATGTGTCAAATTGTGCTGGTCCTTCATAATCCCAATCAATGAGTTGGTGGTGAACAAGGGGAAGGCCTTTAATGTTTTCAGAGTTTGCGGGGCTAAGAGTGAAGATGTGGTTATATCTAGGTATGTCGAGGTAATTATCGAGGTCATCGATGGCACTCTCCTCATCAGTCTTGATCGCAAGCGAATCCAAATTGTCATCACTAGTAGCGCATTCTGGGATAGGTGTTCTCAATCTATGTGATTTCGACCTAGAACCGTGAGACAAAGACTGTGCGGAATCCTTATGGGTTGTTTCTTGACCAACTCTCAACTTTTTATAAAATTCTTCTTCTTCTGTGGGTTCATCTGGCTCTTTGAATGTCTCGATGAGCTCATAGTCACTGGAGGATTTGTCTGAACCCCATTCCCATTCGTTGGAGTCTGTGGAATAGCGATCCTCTTGTTGAACTTTGGCAACTTTGATTTGTGATGCCTTTTCTGTCCTTTTAGTGTGGATCTTGGAAGTCAAAAAACCAAGTCCCTTCGAGCGTTCCCTTTTTATAGTCAATTCAGGTTGTAAGGGCTCCATAACACCTTCTTTGTGTAACCCAAGAGGGTTTTTTCCATCATACCCAAATTTTTGTAGAATCTTGAAACCTTTGCCATATTTCTCACAGGGTATATTGATCTGATCTTGTGTGTCATCTTCAATGTCTTTATAGAGCATTTTGTATAAATCTTCCTCTTCCAGTTCGCCCCATCTTTGAAAGGTAGTAGGATCCCATTTGAATACCATGATGGATATTTGCTTGTTAGGATGTGGCCTTCCATATTCTTTTGGAGAGCTCATGACTTGTCGTAAATACATGGTCTGATTTAAAGTGTATTCTCCCATGCCTTTGTCCTAAAATTTGCCTTTAAGTTCACCTTGTTTTGATGTCGAAGGTTTCAACGACTCAGGGTCAATGTATGCTGAAGAAGGAACAGCTTCACGATTACTGGGAATGATCGTCTCAGTATGTGATCTCAAGTTATTGCAATATATGAATGGATTAGGATCACCGTTAACTGTTACCTCGACTCCGTTGTGAGGAAACTTAATGCATTGATGATATGTCGATGGGACTGCCCTCATTTCATGAATCCAAGGACGTCCTAGCAATATATTATAAGTAAGATCCAGATCTAGGACTTGAAAAACCACATCCTTTGTGACTGGCCCAATTCTTAGAGGTAAGGTGACTGTGCCCTTGGATGAGCACTCTTCATCGTCATATGCCTTGATGGTGATTTGATTTGTTGAATTCACAGCTTTATCAAAATATCCCAATTGTTTAATAGTGCTCAATGTACAAATGTTTAGACCAGCTCCTCCATCTATCAGGACTCGCTTTATTTAATGTTTGTGTATGAAGGCTTCAACATGTAATGGTGCATTATGTGGCTGACTCACGGAGGCGTCATCGGCTTCTGTGAATGTAAGGGAATGTGGAATGGAAAGGTATCCCACCATGGTTTGAAACTGGTCCACGTTCAGATCAGTAGGAACGGCGGTGTCTCTCAAGATTTTGTCGAGAATAGCTTTATGAGCGGGGGATATGCGTAAGAGCTCAAGAATGTAGATGAGCACGGGTGTCTTCCCTAATTGTTCTACAAGGTCATACTCAGGTTTGGTTGATGAAGAAGCGGTATTTTTAGTAGAGGCACCTGGCAACATAATCTTACCTCGATGAGTTGTAACATGACATTCAGAGGTAGGTTCGGAAGAAGATCCAACAGCTCTTAGGACAATCTTGGGTCTCTGAGGAGGATTCTCAGCATTTTTGTTCTTGATGGTAATAGTAGAGATACGATTGTCCATCGAGATATGATTGATAGTTGAATCATAGTTATAAGGTGCTCTAGTATAGTTGGCTTGATCATCTGTGACTTTGGCTTTTCCCTTGTCATGCTTTGGGAATGGTTCCTTAAACATCTCATGTTCTTGATTGGATGAGTGTCCCTCAATCTCAATGTCACCTCTATCAATGAGATCCTATACGATGTTCTTCAGTCGATGACAATTACCTGTCTTATGACCCTTGCTCTTATGAAATTCACAATACTCATCATCATTCCACCAATTTGGTTTGACCTTTGGTTCATATGGAGGAAAGTCTGGAACTGTGATCACTTTGTTTGCCACAAGCTTTTTGAAGACTGATTCAAGTGGTTCTCCCAATGGAGTGTACTTCCTTCATGATCTAGAAGTTGTTTGAGTATTCACTTGATTGTTTGTAGAACTTGATCCCGAAAAGATGAATTTGGGTCGCACCGTGTTGGCATCAACAACACCATCATTGACTATGTTTTTGTTTTTATTCCAAAATCTTGGCTTATCTTTTCCTTTAAAGTCATCTTTGTTTTCCTTGAATATCTTAATGACTCCTTGTTCAATTAGAACATTTTCTGTTGCTAAGCCCTTTTCAATGACATCCTTGAAGGTGGACAAACAAGCTTTTCTTAGATCATAGCCAATGTCCTTGTTAACATTTTGGGTGAACATTTCTACCATTTGTTTTTGTGGAATTTCACAAGAGCATTTGTTGGCTAGATTTCTCCATCTTTGTAAAAATGATGCAAAAGATTCTCCCTCTTTTTGCTTAGTATTGCACAAAGTAGTGACTGATATGTCTGTCTCTATATTGTAGGAGAAATGTTGAATAAATGCCTCTGCTAAGTCACCCCATGACTTAATACCAGGTGGGAGTTGGGAGAACCATTCCATAGCTTGATCACCTAAGCTTTGTGGGAATAATCTCATCAAATATGTCTCTTCTGCCGCTACCTCAATGCAAGCTGTGAAAAATTGTCTTATGTGTGCCTTGGGGTCCCCTTTTCCTCTATACTTGTCAAATTTAGGCGTCACAAAGTGTGCAGGAAATGGAGGCATTGGAATGCTCTTGTCAAATGGATAAGGACATATATCTCTCATTGTGTATGTTGGCTTCGGTATATTTATGTCCTCCATTTTCTTTTGTAAATCCCTAATTTGTTGCTCCAAATTGCTCTTAGGTGGAGATCGACTTCTTGAAGCATACCCCATGTTTGAGGCACCAATTGGAGGAGGAGCATATTGCATATATGGATGATATTGATCATAGACATGTTCATACGAAGGAGGTCTATATTGATGCAGTATATATGGAGCACTTGGTATAGATTCATGTTGAGGAACCCCATATCTATTTTGCGCATGTATACCATATTCTACAGGCATGTCATGTTCTATTGTGTTGCCCCCAAATTTGACACAGGGTTTCCTTGTGTCCAAATTTTGAGCATGCCTTTGAATATCCAATTATTTTGGTTGATCCATAGCTTGAGCATATCTATCTGCATAAGACTTCCATAATGGTCTATGAAGGTAAGTATCATATGTTTGACCATGTGTATGTGGGACTTCTGGTTTTTGAAGCAAAGCTGATGGTGATTCAGGTACCATATGTGGTCCTCTATTTCCTCCACTATTAGGTCTCCTTTGATCCATGTTGGAGTGAGTTTGTTGCAAGGGTCGATTTTCCATAATTTGAGACATGTCAAAATCATGAGGTAACTTGGCTCCACTTTGTGCCATCATGTGTAAAAAGTATTGTCTATCCCTCCTCATTATTTCCTCAACCAATCGATTGAAATGGGGATTCATAATGGATTCTTCTACATCTGCTGAATGTATTGAAAAGTTGTCCACATTGTCATTGTGTGTAGCATTGTTGTTTGTAGTGTCTGCGTTTTCCACATTTGGAATGTTTCTATAAACATCCATGTCAGGCAATGTAGTGTCTCAGGATTGAAAAATAAATCGTTGTCATACTCATAAGAACTCATGTTTGCGGACTCTTGAGCCTCTTTAGTTTCTCTCCTAGATTTTTGAAGACGGGTTTCAACCATGAACTAGGTATTGACCAAGATGTGTGAGACTAGATGAAAATGGAAAAAGTATGGAAGACCAAGAGTTGTATGGAGTGTAAATGAATCTGAGGTGTACTTGCAATGTCCAAAGTGTAAGACCAAGTATGTATGTAGTAGAGTAGGTGTGACTTCCAAAGAGAGGATAGTTTCTCTTGATGAGGTAAGCTGACCTTGACTCTAAGTAAGACCAAATGAGACCCAAAGGTAAGAAACCTTGATGAGGGACCACTTAGCAAAGTGTTGTTGTATGTAGTGTGTTGACAAAGTATGATGAGGACAAGCAAGTGACCTTTTGACTCAAGTTTAGACAAGTATGAATGTAAAATGAGATGTGAAGCAATGATGGACTATGTGAGACCCAAAGATGGGTTGAATGCTAGATGAAACCTGAAGAAACAACCTAAGAAGCTCAAGTGTTCTGAAATTGATTTCTTTTGTTTGCTGGACTGTGAAATTTTTCAATTCTGGACACAGACGCTTCACAGACGTGATTCTCAGACACATACATGTCTCTATTCGACACAGACGCTACTAGACACGCAGACGCTATTATGCCCTTCACAGACGTGTTCAGACGACTTAGATGCAGTTAAAACAGACACAGACGCGTTTTTGTAAACTTTGTGCAATTTTTTCCAATCTGTAAAGTCATTTTGTTGTGACCAAATTTGACTATTTGACTTTTTTTAGTGACAAGAGGACACAATGTTGATGAGGACTCAATGTTTGCAAGTGTTTAGACTCCAAATGACTCCAAGAAAAGTGTGTTGTCTGATGTAAAATTGTTTTGCATACACTTGAAGACACAAAAGATAGAATGTTTTGCTGTTTGGTCTTGATTGTTTGAATGTTTAACATAAGTCAAGCACAATTCTTATGGCTGGCCAAGACAATAGTTGTTGATCCCACATAGGGTTTTACCCCTGAGGCTACGCTATTCAAAGCGGATACTTAGATGCTTGACCTCACTGGCTCCACCCTTGGCACTCACTTCTCGGGTCAGCCAAGCATCAGTCCCCATGAAAACTCCCCATGGCGAACTTTGTATCTCTACTAAGAACCGTATGTGTGTGGGCCGCTACCAGAGGTCCGACCTCCTGCCCCAACAACTAGAAGGATTTGGGCTTCTAAAACAAAAGGTGCTAGTAAGGGCATCCGCTCGTGTGGCCATACATGCGGCACTTTCAGCTCTGTAAATACAGAAGGCTCCCAGCCGGTAGGGGTTATGCCCTACAAATGATCAAATAAATTTGATCAAACGGGTTTATGGGGAGACATAGTGTCGGTATGAACTAATCAGCACATGTTATTCATAGTTTTCACCATGAATACATTTGATTATAGTGGTTCGGAAGAGGTGGGTTTTTCTCGCTACCACTTGGGTCATTCTCTTCTCACTAGTAGTCCTAATGACCACACGGGAAGACAGGCCCTCTAAAGATTAAACAAAAAGAGCCTATTGCTCAAGACACAAAAAGACAATGATTCAATTTTAGTGCACCAATGGAAGTGTTTGCTAATCTATGAAAACAAGGCACACAACAAAAATTCAAAACCCTAGCCAAGGACCTGCAACAAAAGTTGTTAGTAGTTTGGGTTGTTTGACATAATCACCCCTTCATGCAAACACACAAGTTAGGTACATTTTAAAAACCCAAAAGACTTTGTGACATAGGGGCCTTCAACAAAATGTTTTGCTTCCAAGACAAGCTGCACCCATTTAGTTAGCTAGATCTGAAAGTGTTAGTCCAAAAATAAACCAGATCTGAAACCCTAAGTACAAAATCCAAAAAACTGAATCAATGAAAACCTCAAAATTTCAAAACAGCATATACGCAGACGTTGTTACCTTCAACACAGACGCGTCTGAATAACATAGACACGGTTCTGTGATGCATAGACGCGCCTAAAAATCACAGACGCTCTTTCCAGACACAAACGCGGATAGAAATGACATAGACACGTTTCTGCAACACAGACGCTTTTTTCTGAAACTTGCAAAATAAAATTTGTCGAAAACACAGACGCTATTCCAGATTCCGCAGACGCGCCAAAAAATCAAAAACGTGATCCGAAAGTTCGCAGACGCGGAAAAACCTAAAATACTGTCGAAAAAAATGTCTGATCTGCAACTTCAAAAATGCAAAATCTGCAACAAGGAGGTTAAATGCAAAGGGACAAGAGTCCCACCGGGCGTGCCAAAATGTATATGGTGAAAATGGATAACAATAATAACAAAATTGAAAGGCTAAATGAATCCAACCACAAAAACCCTAGCCTAACAACAACAAAGATCCACCATAACTTATGAAGATTACCTAAGACAATGTAAATAAAACAAAATCACAAAGATTATACCATCACATGTCCAATACGGTTTTGAATCTCCATTCTTCCTATCTCCATTGATATTGCTTGATATATTTGCTCTCAGATTTTATGTGCACAAGAGCTTAACAAAGAACGGAATGTGGTTGCAAGTAGGATCGTAGTGTAGCCAAGTCCTTAAGGTTAGTCATTAGGGTTTGATAATGAAGAAAGCATCTCCTTAAATAGAAGACACTATATGAAATGGAGGGATAAGATTGAGAGGTGTAAAAAGGAGGTCGGCTAGGATTAGAGGGTAGGTAAAAGAAATAATAAAATAATTGAAAGAGGTAGGTAGTGTAGGAATTAAGAGATGAATGACATGTGTCATGGGTAAAAAAGGTTAATGAATTAATTAAATAAATAAATATTTATTTAATTAATAGAAGAAATGAGATAACTAAATAAATAAGATATTTATTTAATTTAGGAAAAGGATAATTTAAATAAATAAATGTATTTATTTAAATGAGAAATAAGGCTAGAAGAGGATAAATGAATTAATTAAATAAATAAAGATTTATTTAATTAATAGAAGAATTAGGCTTAGATAATTAAATAAATAAAATATTTATTTAATTAAACATGACAATTTTGAGTGTCTACAGCACTAAGGATTGAGGTATGTGCGATAGCCACAAGCATAGTTATCCTTGACTTTCATTTGCATAGGATACTTGCCAAAATGAATATACCAATACAAACACCCAAAGTACCATTGCCCCAGAACTTCATCGATTCACAACACAAACAAAAAACAAACAAAAAATCATGGACCATCCTGACTCCTCTAGTCACTTGTGGACATCCTTGAGTAGCCTAGGAACATGACCTATCACCAATTGATAAAATATAAAGACTAACTAGGATAAAATATCCAACCACCATTATGATATGTGCCTTTGTTTTGATTGTTTGATGTGATGGTAAGACCAATTTGTCTCATTTTGAGCATACCCTTCCTTATTCAAGACAAGATGATTATTGATTGATAGCGTTGGATAATTTGATTGACAAGACACTTGATCTATTTGATTACAATTTTGATAAGATAGTTTATTTGTTATTGACTTCATGTGAAGTGTTTACTAGATATCTACTTGAGTGTTTGATTTTTGTAAGATATTTTATTGCAAGATTTTGATTTTTTTATTTTTAGTGCTTTTTTCAAGACCATTTATGCTTTTTAAGACCATTTTCAAGACATTATTTAACTTTTTTTAATTTTTTTTCAGAATCATTATGATTTTATACTTTTTTTAAAGGTTCCATTTGATTTTTTTTTGGATTTTTTCAGGATCATTTTTCAATTTTTTAGGATTTATTTTTTTTAGGATCATTTTTTAATTTTTAGACTTTTTTCAAGATATTATTCGATTTTTAATCTTTTTTCAGGATCATATTCGATTTTTTGGATTTTTTCAAGATCATTTTTCAATTTTTTAGGATTTTTTTTTCGGGTTCATTTTTTGATGTTTAGACTTTATTCATGACAATATTCAATTTTTCGTCTTTTTTTTTAGGATATTATTTGATATTTAATCTTTATTTAAGATAATATTTGTTTTTTAGGGTTTTTTCAGGACATGCCCCTAGTTTGTCGACTCATATGATGCAATTAACAACGTATGCCAACAAACCTAAAGATAATGACTAATGATGTAACATGAATGTGCTTTTTATGCAAAGGAAAAAATAAATGAAATGAATCCTCCTATCAGCACAAGGACAATTGTGTGCATTTATTACATTGTTATACATTGATAAAATTGAGATTGCAGAACATTTAAAAGATAAGGACCCATTCCATTTTCAACAACCTTTGGACAACTCAACTTAGCACACCAAGTGATTAAGATTTGAAACCAGAGATGTGGAAAAATCCTCTATTGACTCTTGGTATTTTGGTTTGCAATTGTCTATGTACGTGTAAATGGGTTTATTCTGACACTTATGACCAGTGGTGACCCTTAGAATCCTACGTGACTAGAAGCATCCTGGATAGAGCCTCGTTGTCATCAGACGTCTATAGCCCCGATGAGGTTATAATTGTAATCTCTCGAATATTGCTCCATTACCAACGGGCATCCATAGCCCCGATGGAGTTACTCGTATGTTTCCGTAGCCAAGCTTTTGATATTCAATGCAATTTTTTGCTTGATTTTTATTTTCTTGCTCATTCTTTTGCCTCAATCTTTTAATATATTGTTAGGAATCTTTTTTATTTTTCTTGCATTGGCTTGTAAGTGATGAAACTTACATGGGTATGACAATTACAGTGGTGCTAAAGTAGGATTTAGATTTTTCACTAGCCACATTGTCAACAAGGTATCTACAATGACTTAGAGCAAATTACTAATGTATGAAAGATATAGCAATTTATAGATTTAGGTAATAAGACACAATAGTGAATCCTCTACCCAACCAAAGACAAAGCATAATTATAGGATGACGCTAAAGATGAGTGACCTTGGGTTTCAAAAACTTCACAAATGAATATCTAAGAAATGAGATGAACATTGATTTTCTCAAGTGCAAATAGGTGACCGACTCATACAATTGCCTTTGTGCCAAAATGAAAACTTCTTTATTAACAAAACTATATGCGATGCAAGACACAATAAGCATTGTTGAAAGAAACTATATGTAAATGTGATTTTATATGCAACAAACTCGAAAGAAGCTACATACAATGCAATGCCATGAAATGCAAAAAAATAAACTACCTAGACATTAAACATAGTACTTCTTTAGATACATGTTGTTAATAGGCTTAAAGAGTGAAACACTCTCCATTGTTGCCAAATTATACACTGCATTGCCAATAAATCTGGTTATCACATAAGGGCCCAACCAATTAGGTTCAAACTTGCTTGGTCCTCCATGCTCTACCAGATTTCTCTGATTTTCCTTTAGAACTAGGTCTTCAACCTCAAAAATCCTTGCTCTAACCCTTTTATTATAGCTTCTTCTTAGCTTGTTTTGATATCCTTGAAAATTATTTAGTGTGTTTTGTCTTCTTCATCTAACATCTCTAATTCTTGCAGCTTGGCTACTCTGTAGTCTTCTTCTAATATGATATGTTTCAAGGAAACCCTCAAAGATGGCAACTCTTCCTCAATAGGAAAAATTACTTCTGATTCGTGGACCAAAGAGTATGGGGTAGCTCCTATAGCTATGTGGAAACCTATTATGTAAGCCTAAAGAGAAAGTTTCAATTGGAGGTGCCAATCTTGTCTAAGAATTTTTAATATTGTCTTATTTGTTTCCTTTGCTTGGCCATTGCTTTGAGGATAGTGGAGAGTTGCAAAGCAATTTTGAATATGGAATTGATCGCATAATCCATGGAATTCTTCGTTCTTAAAAAGGTATCCATTATCCGTTACTATATGCATTGGAACTCCATAGTGGTAAATAATGTAATTGAGTAAAAATTTTGATATCTTCTTGTCAGTTGTGTATGTGAGAGGGATTCCCTCAACCCACTTGGTGAAGTACTTAGTGGTTGTCAAAATGAACTTATGCCCATTGGAAGAGGTAGTGATTTTCCCTATGAGGTCATCCCATTGTGAAAATGGTCATGGTGATGTGATGGGTTCGATATCATGAGCAGGTGCATGAATTAGATCTCTATGTATCTGGCGTTGTCTGCATTTTTGTACATACTTATATGCATCTTTCTCCATGGCTGTCTAGTAGTATTATGTATGCAACAATTTATTCTCCAAGGTAGAGCCACTAGAATGGGCATCATAGATTCCATCGTGCACTTATTTTGAGGCTAATTGTGCTTCTTCAAAATTTAGACATCGAAGAAGTCTCCCATCTAAACTTTTTTTATACAAGTTGTCTAAAATGAGAACATGCCTAGATGCTTAGGGCATTAAAGTTTTGCATTGATTGTAGGAAATATTTGGTTGATCATGAAGATATGCATATATGTCATTATACCATGGTGACTCAAGACCCACTATCATGCATACACATTCTAATGGAGGGATCTCATATGTCAATACCATCAATTGTTCAATCATGATTCCAAACTGTGTCACATTACTCGACATGTCAATAAGAGATCCTACAGTTGCCATGGCATCCGTTGCTTTATTATGGATTTCAAGAATTTTCTCAAATACATTATGACTAAAATATTGTTTAAAGTCATCCACCATCTGTTTATATGGCATTAACTTGTCATCTTTGGTGGTATAGTCATCGTTAACTTGATTGACTATTAATTGTGAATCTCCATAAATGTGAAAATCTATGATTTTCTATTGGGTGAACTCACAATAATGGTTCCCACTTTTTTGCCACTTTTGACACTAAGATGAACAATTTTAAAATAATCTTCAACTTCCAACAACTATAACTTTTCAACTATTAAGAATTTGAAGATGATGTAAATTAGTGATTTGTAGAATTTTGTCTGTAGATTCTATATATATTATTTTCAAATTTTTTTGAAGGATTTTTTTTTAATTTTTCCATCTCCCTCGAAAAGTAGTTTTTTACAACAAACTACATTTTTTAAGAGTGATGTGCCTCCTGAAACGCATAACTTTTTTTTCTATAAATGATAAAAACTCAATTCTTTCGAATTTTGGTTTGTAACATCAATATCCAAGGCTTGCAGTTGGTTTGATAGTGATATGTTCAATATTTTTCATTTTATTAGGTTTTGAAGTCTGACTACTCATAATTTAGACATAGGTTTACGTTTAAACACATAACTTATTCTATATATATCAAAATTCAAATTTATTTTTTTTTGTTAGAAAGAAGACATCAATACCTAGGGCTTAGATATTTTTTAGAATTTTTTTGAATTAGTTTCCTATTTTTCCCAATGCATTGAATAGAGAAGTTCATGTTCGGTGAAAAACCTATATTTGGTAAAATTAAAAAAACAAGTTCATAATAAACTCAATATGTAATAAAATTATATTAATTGGAAAGATTGCTTCGAGGACTATAATACTACATTTTGGGTTGTCAAGATCATTCCATTTGAGCCTTCAACTAGAGGTTTCAAGGCTAAAAATCTGCAAAAAAATGTAGAAATCTTCAGAGAAGTGTTAAAAAAGGGGTTCGAACGAAGGGGGGTTCGAGTGAACCCCCTATTTTTAGGGGGGTTCGAATGAAGGGGGGTTCGATCGAACCCCCATGCTATAATTGAAAAATGACATAAACGGGCATTAAAGTGCTTCGCTCGAAAGATGGGGTTCGAGCGAAGTGGGGTCTTTGCTCGAACCCCAAAGGGTATTCCGTTCGAACACCCCCACTTCGCTCAAACCCCCCGTAAACAAAATTTTCCACTTTCACCAATTTCCTTCATTGGCAAAAGTGGGAACCAGCTTTGTGAGTTCACCCTATTGTACAACAGTACAATGTCCTATAATAAGGGCTTCATACTTAGCCATGTTATTGGAAAGCTAGCTTTATATGATTTCAAAATGGAATCACCTTGGAGAGTGACAAAGAGAATGTTGACACCTACTTCATGGTTGGTATAGGACCCATCAAAATATAACTTCCACATTGTGGAGTTTGCTAATGTGAACACCGATTCATTAGGAAAATCTATTAGAAAGGGGTGACTATCTTGAATAGGTGCTTTTGCCAACTGATCTACTATTATTTGCCCCTTGATTTCTTTTCAATTAACATACTCGATGTCAAACTCACTTAGGATCATGACCCACTTAGACAACATTCTTGTTAATACAACTTTACTTAAGAGATACTTTAGTGGATCAAAGCTTGTGATGAGTTGCACCTTGTGGCTAAGCATGTTGTTGGAACCCAAAATTTTGCAAAAAATTAGGGCTTCCTAGAGAACAAAAATCTATGAGAACCCCTAAAATTACCCTTATTAATCCCAAGTCTGACAGTCAAATCCATTATTACATCATGTTAACCTCTTACAAATAATCATGTGTACCCATATTCATCTTCCTATATGGTCAAATTTGATACATCTATCAAGTGGCAAGTTTTAGGGTGTGCACAAGTTCTTGCAGTTTGAATAACACAACATCTCAAGTAGCCATTTTTGAAACATATTATCTTGATCCATGTAAGTCTTCATACCAATCCAATTGTTCCTCTCAATTATCTACATGACAATATAACCCTCTGCCCATCTCCATAATCCCAAAGTCTCATTTGATTTTTTTTTTTGAAGCCCAATTTGTTTACAATTTATTCAGATTTTGTCCAAAGTTTATCAAAGTGGCCTTCTACACAAATTAATATTTGTCACCCAGATGACCTTTAGAACAAGTTGATTAATCCATGTATTTTTTTGTAACACAATGAACTCTTGTGAAAACTTTTAGAGCCCCGATAGCCCATTTGATATTTTTCAAAATCAAAACTAAATAATATTTTTCAGTTTGTTATATGTACAAAAGTTAAAGGTTGGTCAGAGGCCCACTTTGAAAATTTATATTTCTCAATTGGATGAATATTGCATCAAAAGGATTGGTCCCCGTGATTCTTTATATAAAAATATACTCCCAAGCTAGATTGCAAAACTTCATCAATCAATTCAACATGTTTCAAGACCAAAATCAAAAGCAATTTACAAAGTTTTATCAGTTAAATTTTCATAAAATAGTTGGAGTTCAACTTTGACAGTTGATATCTCACACCTCGGGATTAATTTTATAGAACAATTTTTTTTCTATGACTTCTTGGCTTAGATGTCTACATGATTTCCAGTGTGGGTGGTCTACAGAGAAGTTTTGACGAGATTTTAAATTGTTTCCTGAATGCCCTGAGCCAATAAATGCATCCAAAAAAGTTCCAAATTTTCCAATTCTAAAAGTAACCCACCTATTATTTTGGTCCCAAGTAACTCCACTTTCGATTTCATCGAAATCAAAGCCCATTTGACATATTAAATTTTAGAAGTTACATTTTCTTGCTACTCGTCCTGACAAGCCATTTTACAAAGGAAGTGTTGGAAACCAATAATACTAAGAGGGGGGGTGAATCAGTGTTATATCGAAATAAAATATTT
The DNA here is from genome assembly GCF_030272615.1 of Cryptomeria japonica. NCBI lineage: Eukaryota > Viridiplantae > Streptophyta > Pinopsida > Cupressales > Cupressaceae > Cryptomeria > Cryptomeria japonica. The sequence goes on from NC_081406.1 coordinate 132,636,740, forward strand.
TAGCCTTAGAAAAACATAAATACACCAACCGGTATACCGGTATAAACAAAATTGAAAGAAGTAATGCAACCAATAAGCCAAACACATAAATGAGAATCATAACACACATATTTATACATGGAAAACCTCAATGAGGAAAAACCATGGTGGGATTATGACCCACAACGTCATTTCAATGGCCATATGAAGATATATTACAATGTATGATGGGCCTACACTTGCAGGAAGGCTTACATCCTAGAGCACACTGCTCATCACAAAAGGAGCATCACTGACTATATAAAAATATAGACAACAATCCGGAGAATAGTGAACTGCTTAGTATAGCATCTCCTATGCCAGAATATAGTTCTGATTTAAGCTCTGTCTATTCCAGTTGAAACCCTAAACCTCAGTACCAGAATATGTTGGCATTATGTGAACCGGTATGAGGACATAATGATATTGTATGTTGTCATTGATGTCAATATGTGATATGAAGTAAACTGGCATATGTGAAGAGAGAGAACCGACATATGTGTGAACCGGTATATATGCCAAAGTGAAGCGGTATATTTGTTCAAGGTGAACCGGCATGTAGTTATGGGAACCGGCACATGGAAGCATTGTATGACTACCGGTTGGTAGGTAGTTTCCACTTCAAGATTTCTAGTTGGAGTACCTCAAGCCTGTGTGACTCAATCGATGATCTTTGTGTGATGAGTTAGCAGTATAACAAAGAACAGATGGTGTTGCCACATCAGCCTTGTGTGCGTGAAGGATCTTGCATGAAGAAGACTATCCCTATCTACCTTGGGAATGTGCAAAGTTTGTAAATGGTGAAAACACGTGATGGATTATCAACCGCCATAAAATTGGTGGATAATGAATGATGGAGAATGTCTTGAGATTTATTCAAGATGTATTGCATTTAATGCAGTATGTTCAACGGTCAGGATTGAACCATTTGAATTGCTTAACCTAACAGGTTTAGGGTTTAGGGTTTATGCTACTGACCTATCTATTTCCTATAAGGTCGATGTTGTGTTTCTTTCAAAAGTTGTTGGCAAAAGTTGTGTGTGAGTATCCAAGAGAAAGGATACGTGTTTCTTGCCAGACCAGAGGAGAGAAGTGATACCTACGGAGTGTAAGTGCAGAAGGTGAAGAGGAGCTTAAGCAGATCTGCATTGGCATTTAGTGCTATCATCAGATCATTGATATACCTATTGGTCTTTAACCACTTCAATAGTTGTGAAATCCCTTAACACAGTAGCCTTAACCGACTTGTTGTAAATCCTTTAAAAAGGTAACTCGAAGTTATTGAGATCTGGAAAGCTAGAGAGCTCTGGAAATCCTTAGCTATTGAGTTCTTGAAATCCTCTAACAAGGTAACCTATAACAAGGTTTAACCCTTAACAGGGTATTCTAGCCATCCCTTAACCGAGTGATCCCTAACAGGATCGGTTCCTAGTAGAACCTATTGTAATGTCTTTGACAGGACAAGGCTCTTAACAGAGCAGACTTCCAAAGAGTTCAAAAACAAGCTTGTGGGTATTCATCCCCACCGTGGTTTTCCCAGTTGGGTTTCCACATGAAAAATATGGGTGTCATGTGTGATGCTTTTATCTTGTGATGCTTTGTTATTGCCTATTAAGCATATGATGGTTCTGTGTTTTATGCCTGTCAATAAAACATGTTGAACTAGCTATTGTGAAGATATGATGATAGATTACCTGTTCATGCATAAGGGTGAAATGGTAGTGTAGTTTTGAGTTGAGTGGAAAGCTAAGTGAGTAACCAGTTTATGATTGTTTTAGTTGTTCGGGGTTTTACCGATTGCACTATGTTTCAAACCGGTGTCACTGTTTGCCAGTCATTTGGAGTATTTGTTGTTAAACCGGTTTAGGACTGTATTTTTGTCTATACAGATTCACCCCCCCCCTCTCAGTATCGGTTTGGTACTATTCGTTCATCATTGAGTTATCAGAATAACCCTTACAATGAATTCTTCACATATATAGTCTCTCTAATATATTTCACATTTTATTGCATCCATAACCTTATCTATCCATCCATATATATTTCAAATTATCTAATCAATCTCCCCTATATACCCTATACATTATGCCTTATGTCGTCTTACAAAGATATATACAATATCATATTTCATGTTAGCCATATAACATAAATGAATAAGTATTAAAACAAGTTTCGAATGTTGGATCCAAGATGTGTCAGCCTCCAATACTGATATCCTTTATCATACCATGTCGGCCTTATTGTCGGTGACTAAAGAGATCTTCTATCCTATGTCGATGTCAGTGTAGAGTCTATGAAGTGCCTGTCAGTACACCATATGAATCCTGAATCCAAAAACATGTTGCCATCAATGAAAACATAATGAAACCTAGCCAGTAGAGTGTCAATTTCCAACAATCTCCCCCTTTGGCATTAATGGCAACACTCGTGAAAAAATGGTCATGGTTTCAACTGTCGGTTTCATCCTGCCCTGCTCCCCCTAAGCTGAATATGCAAAATGCTCCAATATTCCAAAATTCCAAAAACTTTGTAACTCCCCCTAATGTACACAATCCTTGCAATGCTTTTTCACATGTATACTACTCCTTTGACATTAATGCCCTTAAAAAAAAATTTAAAAAGAATGTCAAAGAATGATAATTGTACACTAAATACCTCCAAAAATGTCTTATCAGAACTTGACCAATTTCAAGATTTCTGGGTAAGCTTTATCTAATAACTCCACCTAAGCATCCCAGTCGGTTTTGAATGTGTCGGAGATAGATACAAGTCCACTCAATGAATATGCAAGTGAATCTTTCTCATTAACCTTTGTCAGTGTGGGCTTACCAAGCATATCCATGCATTCCCTCTTATGTACACCAAGTGAAATGAATCTTGGACTCACCAAACCTCTAAGACTTATGACTCTTCAAATGATCTTATCTCTTTCTTTTTCAAGAGTAGAAATATGATTCTCCAAAGTAAAAATTTGTCCGTCAATAGATGTTGTCAGTAAAACTAGTCCGTCAAAAGAGTTAGCAATACTAGCAATTTTGTCTTGTACCTCTTTTATCTTTTCATCTACTTTTGTTGTAAGAATATTTGTATTGCAACATACCCTATACATATTAGTACCTTGTTTCAAATAATTTTCTATCAAAATTATTTTCTCCTTAATCTTTTTCTTCTCTCTGTCAATGACTTGATCAAAAGTGGCTCTTTTAGCCAAAGTGAATTTTTCAAGTGCTAGCCTGTTAGAGATCTATTGCAATGATTGAAAATCTTTAGATATGTGTTCTATTATTATCTTAAGCTTTCTGAAAGGTATTTCTTCATTCTCAATCTTACATTCTCAAACCAATCTATGCAAAACAGTTATGGATTGATCTATAATCCCTTTGTTTGTGGTTCCCTCCTTCATCAGTTTCTGAGCAACCATCATCATCAGTTATGTGGGACTCATCTTTGTGATGTTTTTCTTTTCCACTAGAGAAGTGTCAATTGTCAATAATGATGTTCCAGCAATCGGTTCCCTACCAAATTCCCCCGATTCCTCTAGTGATTTATCTTTTATTACCTCCTCACTTGCACCGATGGCTTCGCCACTTGGTGCAGTATGTGAAACTACCAGTTCCTCCATAGGAACAATATCCTCAACCTGTACATTAGTATCCAGAGGACAAGTGTCCTCAATGTTAGTATCTTGTACAATGTTCTCATCATTAACCAGTGTCACTGTATTTGTTTGTGCATTTGTGTTAACCAATGGCTCAACTTCCACTATTTTGATATTCTTCAAAACTCAAGGTGGAGTACCCATAATTCCTTTACCTTTCCCTTCAACCGGTATATCTACTGTGTCTTTTTTTATCTTCAGTGAAGTGAAGAATCCTCTATTCTCTCCCAAAAATTTTATCCAATCCTTCTGTGTTTCCTTTACTATCTCATTCATCCTTCCTAACATCAGGGTAGTTATTCTATGTTTGTTGTTAAAAACCTTCATATCTGTAGCCTCCATTGTCTTCTCCATCTCATCTAGAGTTATAGCAACACATATAGCTAAAAATTTATTGTATCTTAATGTGTTTGTCTTCTTGCATCACAGATAACCTTCTAGCATCTAACATGTTGTATAGCTTTGTTGGTATTTGATTTTTCTATTTTAATTAATGCTTTCTTATAGATGTCTAAATATAGAAGAATTTCTTACTCTATCTCTCTCCATTCATCATCTTCAAATGTATCATAATAAGACTTGAAATTTTTTAGCATCCCATCCTTAGTTATTTCATCAATAATTTCAGCACAAGTTTTAGGCGGAATAATTGTTACATTACTAGTCTTTAGTGACAAATCAATGTCACTCTTCTTCCTCCTTCTAGTAGTACCAGATGTAGCTGATGGTGTAGCCTTGGGTTCCTACTTTTGTGTCGGTAATTTGATGGTAACCTTCCTAACTAGTTGTTTCTTTGGTTCCACTTTAGATTCTTTTGGTTTCTTCCTCACAACCCTTTTGAAAGCTAATGGTGTCTCATCATCAGTCTCAGAATCAACAATCACAGGTTCAATGTGAACTACTAGATCCTTCCTCATTCTTCCTTTCTCTGAGACAACATCAATGAGTGCCTTAATGTCCTTAGAAACCTTTTGTACAAACTTTATTGCCTTACCTTCTTTTTTTCCCTCTTATTTCAATTGAGCTCAGTTTCAACCTCAAAAGTATTTTGCTATGTTGTTCCACAAGGTTTTTTTGTTTTGTCTATCTCTGCATCAAGTAGAATTTTTTCATATGCATCCAAAATTAATGCATCTACCTCATTTCCCATTTCCTCTATCCAAATCTTTCAGGGCTTGACTACCTCCATGAGAGTCACATCCTTCTTAACCATAAAATAAATGTCGGTGGAGTATTTCTCTACTATTTGCTCAAGTATCCTTATTCTAGACCTCATAGATTTCTAAAAACCCTTGAAGTAACCCCATACCTTATCATCTCTAAGACTTCCCAATGCAACAATTGATTGCTTAAGATGTCTTCCTATCAGGATGGCAAAAGCCCATTTCTTCCTTCCAAAACTGGGAGTATCATTCAAAAAGTATAACATTAAGCATACTAACAGATTTCCATACCAGAAGGTGCCCTTCTTCTCACCTTTAATCTTTCCTAAATTGATCAATAACTCCTCAAGCATCCAGTCACAAAGATCTAACTTGATATTTTCTCTCATCATTCTATAAGCGGCCAAAATACATGAACTAGAAACTGAATTCAGTCGAATAGACTGGGTTACCTTGTAGCCTATGATCATACTGCCAAATTTGATGTCGGTATTGGTGATAGTGCTCACCTTCATCAATCTCTTATCTAATGTAGCACCAGTGATCTTCCTTACGAAGTCATTTGATACTTTCTTATTCGGATGTTGCCCTATTGACAACAAACCAGTAATTGCCTGAATGGCTTCCTTAATGATTTTGTAGGGTCGGTCCAGCCATATGAATTCCCCATGTACTCTGCTCAGTACATATCTAATAATCTCATCCTCAAATTCCAGAATATCTAGAATATCAATAAACCCTAGATCTTCGATGTGTTTATATGTCAGTTTGATTTTACCAGATTCTCCCATGAGTTCATTCATATACATCCTTTTGATTTCTAAAGTGTCTAAGTCCTCTATATGACAATGAATATAGGCCCTAACATCTTCTACGTATACCACTCCCTCCGGAACATGAGAAAATGCTCCAACCAAATATTCCTTGGTAGCCACATGTGGATACCATTTAAAAATTGGCTTGGGGCAGTCCTTAATTTCTACTACAGTTGTATTTGCAACAAAAATAGGAGCAGAAGATGATCCTGATTCCATGTTTCAATAAAAGTACCTTTAGAACATTGTCGATGAAAACCTCTTATCAAATTATTTCAGATGTCGGTGTGATCATTCAAGATAAAATTTGATCACCTCTGAATAGCTTATGATTGCACCAAGTCGCTCTGAATGCTGGGTGAATAATAATGAAGTGTAATCGACCTTTTATCCATTGAGAAAACCCTAATTTTTTGTTGACATAAATGATTGTCGGTGGATGATACCAGATCTCACTCTGAATATATCAATGCCGAATAAACCTCTCCAATATCTAGAACATCTTCCAGAATCTCCTCTAGGGGCATATGTATCATTTTTCATGAAATTTTCCTACCCCTAAGGCATCTAACTTAGTTACCGAATGAGCTCACTGCTAGTGCAGGAGTAGCCTCTTCTACCGGATAGGTACTTTAGTCTTTCTAACCCATCTCTGAGTATGATCTTTTCAGAGTTCACTAATCTTCTCTTTTCCTTTATCATTTTCTCCTCTATTGCCAACCAGTGGATTTCTGCTTCTGCAGAACTTAGCAATATGTCCAATTTCATTGCATGCATAACATGTAACATTGTTCTTTTGAATTGCCTTGCTAAAATCGGTGAAATTTCTTGACCTGCACTGATTAGCCATATGTCCAAGTTTTCCACAAGCATAGCATTTTACATTCATTATGCAATCTTTTATCTTATGACCAATTTTATTGCATTTAGAATATTTACCAGGAGCAGAATCAGGGTTCTGATTTGCTCAGCTTCTACACTGCCTATCCATGTGACCAAATTTATTACAAACAAAACATCTACCATTGAATTTATAAGCATTGAATTGCCTTACCGATGCCTTATGGTTTTGATCTTCATTAGCAGTACCGAAACTTTGTCCTTGCTCAAATCCAAGTCCACTGGAATCTCCAATCCGCCTCTGTCTCTTCAATAACTCATCAAGTTGTGTTGAGCTGATCTTAAATTTTTCTTTGTACTCACTTGCAACAGTTAAATCATCTCTTATTACTGTCATTTGTCTCTCAAGCTCTTGCTCATTGCTTCAGGATTGTACTAAATTAGACCTTAATAACTCATTTTCATGAGTCAACCTACCACATTCTTCAAATTTGTTCTTCAGGGATACAACAAGATTTTCTTCTTTTTTCTTTTTGTACTCAATATCCTTGGATAACCTCATAGTCATAGTTTGCATTTCATTCTTTATAACCATGTTCTTCTGACTCAATTTTTGACATTGTTCCTTAAGTGCATCTTCATCATCCTAATTTTGTAAAAGTTCCTTCCTCCTAGCTTGAACCAATGATAGTCTTTCTTGTAAGACAAGAATAAATTCTTTAGCAAAATTCAACTCATCTTGTAGCTTTATGTTTTTCAATCTTTCAGCATCATAATATTCAAGTGCCATCTCAAGCTGCTTCTCCAAGGCCATATTCAATGATTTCAGTCTCAGGATCTTCCTCAAGTTGTTAAACTTCCTCCGAGGCACAAGGCTCTGATACCAATTGTTGGAAACCAATAACACTAGGAGGGGGGGTGAATCAGTGTTATACCAGAATAAAATATTTTAGCCTTAGAAAAACATACATACACCAACCAGTATAAACATAATTGAAAGAAGTAAGCAATAAGCCAAACACATAAATGAGAATCATAACACATAGATTTATATATGGAAAACCTCAATGAGGAAAAACCACGATGGGATTTGTGACCCACAATATCAATTCACTAGCCATATGAAGAGATATTACAATGTATCATGGGCCTACACTTGCAGGAAGGCTTACAACCTAGAGCACACTGCTCATCACAAAAGGAGCCTCATTGACTACATAAAAATCCAGACAATAATCTGGATAATAGTGAACTTCTTAGTATAGCATCTCCTATGCCAAAATACAATTCTGATTTAAGCTCTGCCTGTTCCGATTGAAACCCTAAACCTCAGTACTGAAATAACCCTTACAATGAATTCTTCACATATATAGTCTCTCTGATATATTTCAATTACATCACATTCATAACCTTATCTATCCATCCATATATATTTCAAATGATCTAATCAATCTCCCCTGTATACCCTATACATAGTGCCTTATGTCAGCTTACAAAGATATATACAATATCATATTTCATGTTAGCCATATAACATAAATGAATAAGCATTAAAACAAGTTGTCGATGTCGAATCCTAGATGTGTCGACCTCCAATACTGATATCCTTTATCATACCATGTCGGCCTTATTGTCGGTGACTAAAGAGATCTTCTATCCTGTACTGATGTCGATGTAGAGTCTATGAAGTGTCTGTCGGTACACCATATGAAGCCTGAATCCAAAAACATGTTGCCATCAATGTCAACATAATGAAACCTAACCAGTAGAGTGTCAATTGCCAACATGAAGTACCTTCATTTGGCGAGTTGTTCAAAATTCGTCAAAAACCCACTTCCAAAATAATTTATCACGATCTCTTACAAATTTGCGTGACTCCAGGATGTCGAGATTGACTACAATGAAATTACTTCAAAATGGGGAGAAGATAAATTGAATTTTTTTCAATTTTTTCTAAAGTTTTTATGCAGATATTAAAAACATTCAATGTTTTTGATATTAAATTATGGAACAATTAAAAATTTAAGTTATTAAAATTGCTTTTGATCATTGGAGAAACAAAATAAAGTGTGGAGAGACTACAATGATCGGGCAAAATTTAAATTGTCTCACCGGAGTGTAAAGTCTCCGCGATAGTGAAAGTGGAAAAAAATTATTTACGGCACAAGGCAAATAAGCTCATCGGTATAACATCGCATATCTGGCAAGGGCAGATATAGTCTCGCCAAAATGGAGAGCTACATCAAAAAATAGATTTAATAAAAGGCTTTAGAAACATTAAGCAAATGCGACTAGCGTGTGTAAAGCTAAAAAATTCACAACCTTTGCCAACAACTTCCAACCTACGCCAAAACAAGGGCCTTGAAAGAGGGTATGAACATCCATCAAAGTATAATGAAAGGCAAATTTTTACAGACATTGTAGTAGTAACCACTCTGGTATATATGCTTACAATACATGGAAGCACAAACAAGGATTGTAAACCATCTTACAAATGTCTTGAAAAGAAGATGAAGTCATGTAATGCAGTGACTGCAAAATTATGCATAAAATTATTTGTTGAAAATGCCTTAAAAATTTTGGTCAAATGTAGTTCAAATGGTGTGAAAGCCATATTGCACAAACTTTGCCATTGTTGTCTCCTACCAGCCTGCACCAAAATGGGAACATCATAACAACTATGGACACTCATCAAAGCATGTTTTGGAATAGATTTTTTTTGCTGAAGTTGGAATTATCCAGGAAATATCATATTTGTGGGATATGCAAAACAAAAATTGATTTGTTGAAGAGGATTTAGAAATTTGCAAGCAAATGTACTTGGCAAGAATTTTTAAAAAATGAATGAAGTTGTAGGAAGAAGTTGCATGATTAAGAATTCACAAAGTTGGATGATTAAGCATTCACAACACCCGTGAATTATTTGAAAGGATGCTCGATATGCTAAACCAATGCTTAATCATTGGAAACTAATGGGTATCATATGGTTCATATGTTTGGATAAATCTGCGGTAGAATCAATGCATCTTGTTAATAGTTGCGATGAGTGGAAGTAGTGCGACATTCAAATGCTTAATAAGGAAAATTATAATATGGTGTTTATTTGAGAGGATATAGATTAAATACGTTTGTAGAAAAGGCTTTAGAAAATTTCAAAATAAATATAGGTTAGAGGTATAAATACCACAACCTTTGACAATATTCCAGTGCGTGTATCAAATTATGAATATTATATGAATGTTAAAGAAAATATTAAGGATGAGGACTTCATTTGAAATACTACTCCTGCAACTGCCCTAGTGGACAGGTGAGTAAAAGAGGCTTGAGAATAATTATACAACATATGCATCAAACGCCATCTTATGGAATAAAATAATTATGTTTGAGCAAAGGCAATCTAAAGGTATAAAAGTAAATTCAAAAAACCCTTGCTAAAACCCTAATACAAATAGATGTTATCTCAACAGATACAAGTTATTTACTAAATTGGATTGGTGAAGGCTTTGAGAATACCTATTATTTCTAGGAACATTAATTAGGGATAAAATTATTTTACCCTAGAGAGATACATTTAGTGATTTTTTTAACCTAAGGCATAATGAGCAAGAGGATAAATTATTTTATTCAAGGTGAAAGTGCAACACTTAGAAGATGAATTATCAATAAAGGGAGTGTTGGATATGGTTGTTCATTGCTACTGCTAGGATATGTTGTTGTCATTGATGTAAACATATTTCTATGATTTATTCTGATGAGTTTGGGAAGATCTTTTGATCCGGTTTTATAGTTTAGTTATGTTGATCACTGCTTTGCAGAATCCAGTATTTCCTCTGGTATATTCTAGTGCGATTAGATCTTGTGTTGAGGCTTTGGGATATTGTTTGGGATAATCTTGTATATCTTCATTTTAGATGGTTTGTGATTTGGTTCTTCACAAGTTATATTTATTTGTGGCAGTTGTTGATCGGTTGTGTTCTTAATCTTTCTAGATGTTGACCGATGAGATTTGAAAAGAGGTGTCGGTGCAACTGTTCCAAATGGTTATAATGTGCTTGCTAGTGCTTCCTAGTTGTTTCCTATTTTTTTGGTGATCCACATTTTGTTGTATGATTTTTTGGTGGTTTTCATCAACTGGTGATGATTTTCGTGTTATGCGGTATTTCTGGTAGTGTAGCATTGCGGTTGATCTTGGCGTGATTTCTGGTGGATGTGATAATTTGGGAATTTGAATTAGGTCCATGATATGTAATGTAAATCATTATATATGTCTGGTGGTTGATCTTTATATCATGTAATGTAATTTTTGTAATTATGAGTTGAGGGTTGAGGGTTTAGCCGACCTTGTTATCAAGGTTGATGAATTGTGTATATATAGGTAAGTTGTTCACTTAGTTTTGGTGTCGGTAGTGTATATGGTGAAAATGGATATCAATAATAACAAAATTGAAAGGCTAAATGAATTCAACCACAAAACCCTAGCCTAACAACAACAAAGGTCCACCATAACATATGAAGATTACCTAAGACAATGCACATCAAATGAAATCCCAAAGATTATACCATTACATGTCCAATAGGGTTTGGATCTCCATTCTTCCTATCTCCATTGATCTTGCTTGATATATTTGCTCTCAGATTTTATGTGCACAAGAACTCAACAAAGAACAGAATATGGTTGTAAGTAGGATCATAGTATAGCCAAGTCCTTAAGATGAATCATTCATTAGGGTTTGATAATGAAGGAAGCATCTTCTTATATAGAAGACACTATAAGAAATGGAGGGATAAGATTGAGAGGTGTAAAAGGAGGTCGGCTATGATTAGAGGGTAGGTAGAAGAAATAATAAAATAATGAAAGGGGTAGGTAGTGTATGAATTAAGAGATGAATGACATGTGTCATGGGTAGAAAAAGGTTAATGAATTAATTAAATAAATAAAGATTTATTTAACTAATAGAAGAAATGGGATAATTAAATAAATAAATATTTATTTAATTTAAGAAAAGGGTAATTTAAATAAATAAATGTATTTATTTAAATGAGAAATAAGGCTAGAAGAGGATAAATGAATTAATTAAATAAATAAAGATTTATTTAATTAATAGAAGAATTAAGCTTAGATAATTAAATAAATAAAATATTTATTTAATTAGACATGACAATTTTAGGTGTCTACATTTTGCCGCTCTTTGAGACAATGCGGCTTGTCACGTTGTTTCAAAGAAGATAAGATAAACTAATACAGAGTTGCCCCAAGATGGGAATGATATGCCCCCTCGAGAGATTGGATGAAAATGTCGGAAAAGAGTGCAGACAATCTCTCGATAAGAAAGACGAGATAGAATGGACTAACCGGAGAAAGTGACAGAGTCATAGGATAATGAAGATTGACTCGAGAAATGAGGGCTAGGGCGAGGGTAGGCTATAAGATAGACCACGGGGGAAATACATCCTCATTGTCATCCACACATCCACGAGAGAATAGTGCAGAGCGACAAAAGAGCAGTAGCAGTCAGCAGCGATGGCTTTCGTTCATAGATTCGACCACGTTCGTCGATTCCAGAGGCCAGCAGAGGCAGGAGAGTCGGTAAGTACCACTAAACCTCCTCATACTTTGATGCATTTATTGTTGTCATTAATGCATGATAGATAGGGCAATAAATGCACTTTAGGTTAGGGGTCAAAAATGTCAAAAAATGTTTAAGCACGTCTGCATTGGTGCCAAGCGCGTCTATGTCCGCTAGGCGCGTCTGGGTTTGTGTCAGGCGCATCTGTGTCGGAAAACGCGTTTGCGTCTAATGCGGCCACGTTTCTGTTGTGTAGGAGCGTCTGTGCCAAGAAGGCACGTTTGTGTCACCCATGCGCATCTGTGCAGAGCATAGGCATGTCTGTGTCTTTCAAGCACATCTGTGTCGTTCAGGCATGTTTGTGTAGTCTTCAAGCGCGTTTATGTCAGAAAAGCACGTTTATGTCCAAAAAATGTGAATTTGCGTCTTCTAGGTCAAATCGACAGTTCTGTGATGAACATACGCTATCGATTGAATAAGCTGCTGAGAGGATACACTCAAGAAGGTCCTCTAGGGAAGACTAGGATAGATCAAGGCACTTTGTGATGAACAGTGAGTACCAAAATAAAGTACTTTGTGATGAACAGGGAGTGCAAATATGAGCAGCGCTTTGTGATGAATAGGGAGTACCACTAGGATAGAAGCAACACTTTGTGATGAACAGTGAGTGTCACGAGGATAGAATGTCATATGTACTTAGATAAAAAGTAGCATTTTGTGATAAATAGTGAATGCCACTATGACTGACATGATTGATTTGCTTGACTACAAGAGTATTTGCCGATGCTAGAGTCACAGGAGAGATTCTCGTCGACACAGAGATTGCGACCTAAGTTGACACTGGAGGACCGAGCAGCGATTGAGGCTATGGGATTGAGACATGTTCTGTATGTGCTTGAGTTTCGGGCAAACATGGGTTTGCTGACTGCACCGGCGGAGAGGTGACACTCCGAGACGTGTACTTTTCATTTGCCGATGGGTGAGATGACAGTCACCCTAGAGGATGTATACAGGATTCTACGGATACCGATCGATGGGGAGCTGATTCCATACAATCGAGATGGAGACAAGGATGCCCTCAGATGAGTGTTCCGAGACCCAGGACTGGAGATGAGGGTAGGACATGTGGCTTGGGACACCATGACTGCTACAGGATTGGTGCTACCAGCAGTGATAGGAAGAGCGATCAGTGGGTTCCTATGTCCTGATAGAGCGACACGAGGGTTGGTTGTGGGCTGGGGAGGAGCATTGGAGACACTGGTGACACAGCACACTAGATATGCCTAGGGACCATGTGTGCTAGCACATCTGTACTATGAGCTGCATCAGTTTGTATACCACGGATAAGTGGGATTGGGCTGCGGGGTGACATTGTTGCAGGTGTGGGCTTATGAGCATTTGCCAGTGATGAGACCAATACATTTCAGAGGTAGAGGTCACGGGCACAGTTTTGTTCACTTGTATGATATGATCACGTCGCAGCCACGGATTGGCAGGTTAGAGCACTGGCGGTGGGTGATAGATGATATTGATGTCGTCATTTGGAGGCCATACCTGGGATGCAAGGAGTGGGAGGATGATGCGGTAGAGCTTCCCTACACCTTCCGGAGTAGGTACCTGATTGGGTGGATGCCCTATGTACTAGAGAGACAGCTTGTGGACAGGGTTGGCAGGTAGTTTGGCAGGATCCAGAGGATGCCATGGGGCTCAGGCATGTATGCACAGACAGTCAGGGATCAGGCACAATTTGGACCCTTGTTATCATATGATCAGGCTGTGATTCAGCTAGTAGAGATGGTGCCCCTACCCTGGGACATGTGGCCAGAGATCGAGGATGTCGGCATGGATGCCGAGTATATAGCCTACTGGGCCAAGCATCCATTCCCATGCCTGACGGATCCAAGAGAGTTATTTGAGGGAGATGGTGGTGGGGATGATGATGATGATGGATCTGATGGGGGCAGAGGCCGACAGAGGAGGAGGGGGGAAATTGGAGAGAGGAGGGTTGCACCACGGAGGGAGGGGGGAGAGGAGAGGCAGGCTCGGGTGGTGAGAGGTCGCAGTGGATTGCCGCTACAGGTGCCAGCAGCACAGGGTCCCAGACAGGTGCAGGTACAGGTACAAGGATAGGTACCAGTACAAGGATGAGTACCACTACAGGCACCAGTATAGGTATAGGCACAGGGGCAGGCACCTGTATAGGGGGAGCCACAGGCAAAGCCACAAGGGGCTAATGCAGAGGAGGATGAGCTGACTAAGCTGAGGGAGATCTGCCAAGGATAGGCAGATGAGATCCAAGACCTGGAGAGGGAGAGGGATAGGCTCAGAAGGTGGCTCAGAGATACTAAGCGGGAGCGAGACCATGCCATTTAGCGCTACACAGAGGCTGAGACAGCATTAAGGGCTAGGAGACAAGCAGCAGAGGATGTAGGGGCCGGATATGCCTATGTTCTGCAAGCCAGGGAGGAGATTACCTATTGGTGGGATCTTTATTATGGTGCAGTGCCAGCTGATCAGTGGGCGAGGAGCTTCCATAGACCATCGCAGACAGCGATAGCTATGAGAGGGAACCGAAGGAGACAGGCGTCTAGTGGTGGGGTTATGGGTCCTCCACCACCACCAGATAGAAGGGATAGGAGGGATGATCCTGGGGTGGGTCCTTCAGGGGCTCAGATTCTATTGAGGCCAGGCAGCTCCGAGGGAGGGAGTTCATCATAGCCTTAGAGGGCTCCCTATGTATCAGTATTGTACCATTTTTGTATGATGATGTAGACACCTTCGGGTGATTGTAGCCATATGATTTTTGACATCATTGTATCATGACACTTTATATATATATGAGATGATTCATCTTTGCGGCAGCTATATGCATGTGTACCTATGTGATGAGATTTTCTTATGTGATGCTTATGATATGGATGCAAATATGTACATGATGCAATGCAACATTTTTGTTTTTTTTATGTTTTGAATATGTTATGCATGATGCAAATGTGAATGTATGTAATACAAATGAATATGATAATGTCAATGTAAAATGTGCTAACAGGTGTTGTGTGCAGGATGTGATGCAATTGTGATATCTATATGTATGTATGAAATGCTTATACGTGGCAATGCAGGTGCAACTACATGAAATACAAATTTTTTTATTTTTTTTATTTTTTTATTTGGTGTGTCATTATACTCAGTCATGTGATAGCAGGATACACGGACTCGAGAAGGATGATGGAAGTCAATCAAGAAAGGGGGATGGAAGACAGAAGATATGAAAGTGAAAGAGCTTCTTGTGCATTATCATCATTGAGTTTTATTATGGCAAGTAGGTTATGACAATCGAGGCATATGTTCGACCCAGAAAGTCATTGTACCTGTTTGCATGGAGATAAGATAGTCACAAACAAGGAATGCCCCAGCTCACACTAGACTCATAGTGTCCTCATATCCTTGGACAAATCATAGCATTACTAAGAGACAATCCACAGATAGAAAATACAAATAAGTGACGATACCCCATCCTCGCCTTTCTAGTCAAAGACATCCTGGAGATAGAATCTCTAGTCAGAGACATCCTGGAAAAGCTAAAAGACATGTCACCAAAAGATAAAATCAAAAGAAAACCAAGACTCGACACCAACATCCACTATAGCCCTTAATTTTAGTGTCTCTTGTCACTTGTATAAGTCTTATTTGATTGTGGTCACAATGTTTACTTTCACAAAATGGATAGATAGCACTGAACCATATGTTGTCTGAGTCTGTTGAAAGATTTGATTTTGTTGAAGCCCATTGTTGCTGCTGTGTCTCATCTGGAACTGACTGAATCCATGAAATTGATACTTTATTGTGAATAAGATGGAACTTTATTACAGATCTGTGATGCCAAATGCTGCTTTATTGTGGATTGTGCGCGGATAGACTAAAGGAAGCTGGAAGAAACTGTACTTCTTGAAACATGTGATGTTCTCAATTCCACACCCATCACTAGACATGAGATTTGCCTTAGCCATAGATAGGATCTGATTTATTATGGATGAAAAGGGAGGTTTATTATGAATGGCCAACCAATCTTGGGTAGATCAATAACAAGCCATGATGGGAATGGGTAAGTTTATTATGGATGAATCGGTTGTGAGTGTGTGCAAAGTGAAAGGATGAAAGTGAATCCTGAAGGAGGGAGGAGCAATGTCTCTATGCATGGTGCTGGTGACCCAGTTTTCACCATGGTACTTTCCCAGGGTGCCACCGAAGTGGTTTTCACCGTTGGACGAAATTATTTCTCTTTACTTTTTTCGATTTTTTAATTTTTTTTGTATTTTTGAAATTTTTGAATTTTTTTGTTTTTTGAATTAGGATACTCTAAAGAGATATGTGTAAAACCTACGAAGGTGCATGCTATTGATAGGATCCTCCAAAGGTTCACCTTCTATAGTTGAGAGCTGATATGCCCTAGATCCATATGTTGTTGTAATGATGTAAGGACCAAGCCAATTTGGTTCGAACTTGCCCTTCTTCTCTCTGTCTTGTTGATTCTTGGGGTTTTCTCTAAGAACCAAGTCACCTACCTCAAATGTATGAGGCTTGACCTTGTGATTGTAGCTGTGACTCATTTGTTGTTGGTAAGCCTTGAGATGATTAAAAGCAGTTTGTCTTCGTTCATCCAGTAGTTCAAGCTCTTGTAAACGAGAGACCCTATAGTCTTCATCACCGATGATGTTTTGCAAAGAGACCTGTAAAGAGGGTAACTCGACCTCAATAGGCAAAATGGCTTTAGTGCCGTAGACAAGTGAATAGGGTGTAGCTCCTGTAGGTGTGCGGACACTTGTGCGGTAAGCCCAAAGTGCAGGATTAAGTTGGATATGCCAATTACGGCCAGTGTCGTCGACTGTCTTCTTAAGGATTTTAAGGATTGTTTTATTAGACGCCTCATCTTGACCATTACCTTGGGGGTAATATGGTGTGGAGAAATGATGGGAAATGTGGAAGTGGTCATAGAGTTCACGAACATCCTGATTTTTGAAGGGACACCTGTTATCAGTGATAATGGAAACAGGAATACCATATCGGCAAATGAGATAGTTAAGGATGAACGTAGCAATCTGTTTTCTAGTGACTTGTGTGAGAGGCATAGCTTCAATCCATTTTGTGAAATACCCTGTGGCAGTGATAATGAATTTATGACCATTAGAAGAAGGAGGGTGAATCTTGCCTATGAGATCGAGTCCCCACTGACAAAAGGGCCAAGGAGACGCAATTGGTTGTAGTTCTTGTGCCGGTGCATGTATGAGGTCTCCATGAATTTGACATTGCTTACATTTCTTGACAAACTGATATGAGTCCTTTTCCATATTGGGCCAGTAATATCCAGTCCTAATGAGTTTCTTGGTTAAGGTAGGACCACTAGCATGTGGACCACATATCCCTTCATGTACTTCAAGTAACGCAATCTGAGCTTCGTCGCTTTCTAAACATCTAAGAAGAGTGCCATCTAGACTTCATCGGTATAGGATATCAGCTAAAATGACATATCAAGAAGATTGGTGAATGAAAGTGCGACGTTGGTTATTTGATAGATCAGGAGGTAGGGTATTGTCACGAAGGTATGTGAAAATGGAACCATATAACTAGGACTCGGGACCGACAACACATATCATCTTAGTAGGAATGATCTCATATGAAGGAACCAGAAGGTTATCCACCAAGAACTCATAGCGGGTCTCATTTGGAGGTAGATCGATCAATGAAGCAATTGTAGCCATGGCATCTATGGCGCGATTCTGCTCTCTTGGTATCTGCTCAAAATCTATCTTTATGAAGTGTTGTTTCAGGTCATCCACCATTTGTTTGTAAGGCATTAATTTTTCATCTTTTGTCTGGTAATCATCAGTTGCTTAACGGATGACAAGTTGAGAGTCCCCAAAAACACGAAGTTCCTAGATCTTCCACTGAACTACGATCCGTAATCCAGTTGTTAATGCCTCATATTCCACTATATTGTTAGTGCAAGGAAATGATAAGCGGTATGATTTTTGTATAGAGTCCCCTTGAGGAGTTATAAAGAGGATGCCAGCTCCTGCGCCATGCTGTGTGTATGAGCCGTCGAAGTATAGTTGCCATGGCTTCACATGTGACATTGTCAAAATGGATTCATCTAGAAATTCTGAACTTAGAGGAACATCATCTATCATGGGGGCATCTACTAATTGATCTATGATGGCTTGTCCTTTTATTGCTTTTCTGTCCACATACTCGATGTCGAATTCACTCAGGATCATTACCCACTTGGCTAGTCACCCAATAAGTGTTGCTTTATTGAGAAGGTATTTCAACGGATCGATTCTTGCAACCAACTTAGTCTTATGAGTGAGCATGTAAGTTGTAATTTATGTGAAGCAAAGACCACGGTGAGACATGCATGCTCGATTGGTGTGTAGTTTAGCTCATATCCCACCAATGTGCGACTAATATAGTATACTACCTTTTCCTTGCCCTCAGCAATTTGTTGTGCTAAGAGTGCCCCCAGTGTTGTCAGAGTAGCTGAGATGTATAGTAACAGAGGCTGATCTGGAACTGGTGGCATCAAAACTGGTGGATTCAAAAGATAATCTTTGAGCGTCTGAAAAGCCTGTTGACAGTTATCATCCCATTTGAATTTGATGTTTTTATGTAGCAGGTGCTGAAAAGGATTACACTTATCTGCAAGTTGTGCTATGAATCTTCGTATAGACTAGAGTCTTCCCTGTAAGGATCGAAGTTGACTGATATTTCTTGGTGGTGGCATTTCCAAGATGGCCTTGACTTTTGTTGGATCAACTTTGATTCCTCTTTTGGACACAATGAATCCTAGGAGCTTCCCGGAGGTTACTCCAAAGACACATTTCTTAGGGTTTAAACTTACTTTATATTTTTTCAACCGATCAAAGATGAGTGAAAGTATGTCCAAATGTGTATTTCTGTCTTTTGATTTACCCAAGAGGTTGTATACATAATCTTCCATAGTTACATGCATGAGATCATGAAAGATAGTAGTCATGGCTCTTTGATATGTAGCACCTGCATTTTTTAGCCCAAAGGGCATGACATTCTAGCAGAAAGTTCCCCAAGGACAAGTGAATGATGTTTTGTGTTGATCCTCGGGTGTGATCCTTATTTGATTATAACCAAAAAATCCATCCATCAATGATAACATTTCATGACCTGTTGTGAGATCAACAATCAAGTCAATATTTGGTAATGAGAAGTCATCCTTTGGACAAGCTTTGTTGATGTCTCTGAAATCTGTACATATTCTGATGTTGCGATATGGTTTACTGACAGGAACTAAATTGGAGATCCATTTAGGATAATCAATTGGGCGTATGAATCCGACATCCAATAATTTCTCAAGTTCTACTTTGACTAGTAATGCCACTTGTGGATGCATTTTTCTTAATTTCCATTTCACTAGCTTTGCCCCCGGTTTGACTGTCAAATGATGCATTACCAAATCCGGATCTAATCTAGGCATATCAGCATATGACCATGCAAAGTTGATTTGTCGTTCTTTGAAGAAACTTATGAATTTTGACCTTTTTGTCTCTGTCAACGATTGAGCCAGGAATATGTTGTGTGGAACCTCTTCTGTACCAGTGTTTGTTTTGATAGCCTCTTCTACCAACATGGATGACTTTTCCTCATATGATGCTTGGAGAATGTCAAGCCTTCCATCTTCAGGTGCCTCAGAGAGGTTTTCACCCTTAGATACGTCCTTTCTTTTTACTTTTTTGGGGTCAGACGGCGCCACAGTGTGGTTTTCGCCATAAGACCCTTGTTTTGTTCTGAACCCCTCACATTTCTGTGACTGGAAGGTCTGACACCCTCACCAAAATATGCCACGCTATTGAGTTCTATAGTGTATCCCGCTTTATGGTCCCTAAGGGGAAGATAATCCCATATGCCCAGATAGTCAATAACAGCTTCATCATTTTGGAATGTGTCAAACTGTGCAGGTCCTTCATGATCCCAGTCAATGAGTTGGTGGTGAACAAGGGGAAGGCCTTTAATGTCTTCAAAGTTAGTGGGGCTAAGAGTGAAGATGCAATTATATTCAGGTATGTCAAGGTAATTATCGAGGTCATCAATGGCACTCTCCTCATCAGTCTCAATCGCGAGCGAATCCAAATTATCATCACTAGTAGCGCATTCTGGGACAGGTGTTCTCATCCTATGTGATTTCAACCTAGAATCTTGAGACAAGGACTGTGTGGACTCCTCAGGGGTTGTTTCTTGGCCAACTCTGAACTTTTTATAAAATTCCTCTTCTTCTGTGGGTTCATCTGGCTCTCTAAATGTCTCAATGAACTCATAGTCACTAGAGGATTTATCTGAACCCCATTCCCATTCATTGGAGTCTGTGGAATAGCGATCCTCCTGTTGAATTTTGGTAGCTTTGATCTGTAAGGCTTCTTCCGTCCTTTGAGTGTGGACCTTGGAAGTCAGGAAACCAAGTCCTTTCGAGCATTCCTTTTTTAATGTCAATTCAGGTTGCAAAGGTTCAATGATGCCTTCCTTTCGTAACCCAAGAGGGCTTTTTCCATCATACCCAAATTTTTGTAGAATCTTGAAGCCTTTGCCATATTTCTCACATGGTAGATTTGTAATGCCCATACCCTAGTCGGACTTTTAAAACCCGTTTAACCTTGATTGACTTCCTATGTGACATTCTCGAATGGTAGATTAACCGATATGCAATGTGTAGTTTAGATAATATAAATAAACTGAGCATACTTATTATTGTGTTTTTGCATCGATTCTCGTGTAAATGCAATTGTTCCTAACCCTTGTGATAAATCTTGAGCTAACATCTTCATTGAATATGTATTTGTATATGCATGCTTGTATGAATTCATGGGTGCAGGAGATTGCAGGTACAACACCGCTTAGGGCAAGGTTCATCTCCTTTGGAAATTGCAAGGTTGAGTATGCTCCTTCATCTTTTGAATTCGGATTTAGTGGTCATATAACTCTCATCTTGCCTTAGCCATGGTTAGGTGAGCATCGTGTGTGGATTCGTGGGGCTTTCTTTTCATTGGGATGCGTGTCGAGAGATTGGAGGACTCCCTCGATTTGCATGCCATGCGCGAGGTAAGTGAGGTTTGTGATCCTAAGTACTAAATTCAAATTTATGAGTAGGCGAGCACATTAGAAATTTAGAAATTTAAATGGGTAGCTTCTTTTATATGATTAATCATTAATTTAAGAAATTGCCTTAAATTATTAATGTAGCAGGCTTAAGGTATTTAACTGGGGTTAGTGTGCTCATTTATGCATTTGTAACTTTTACGTATTTGTAATTGAGAAATTAGAATAAATAAGACTCTTGTACTAGATTAGCCATGTATTTTAAAATGTCGCTTTATTTTGTTGCAGCGAGTTAATTTAATAGTTAATTTTAATAACGACGATTTTAATAGATTATGCGTTTTGGAAAGAAAAAATTTACAAGTCAATTGTGAAATAGAAATAAATTACTCATTTTCGCACTTTGGAAGAAAAAGGGGTAAATTATTATTATTTAAATGAAATTATTTTCATTTACTTGTAAAGTCGATAAAGTATAAAAGTTTGACTTTTAGAAAATTAAATTAATCAAATGCCTTACCCGGTCAATAGTTCCAAAATATAAATGTAGAACTAAATCGATATTGAGAAATTAAAAATTTAAAAAGAAATAGAAGCATTATAATTTTAATAAGGAAAACAAATGAGATGTATTAAATAAGGTAAATGAATGACTTCCATTTCATTTTTCATTCATTTTATTTCAAAAATAAATGCCTAATTTCGAAATTAAAAATTAGGGCAAAATTAGGGCATTTTCTTTTTAACCTAGTTTTGGAGACATTTTGGGGGTTCTTGGCTTGGGAGTTTTTTTTGAAGAAAAATGGGGGATTTGCAATGGAGCAGCAGATTGGGAAACTCTTCATCAAGATTCATGCCCGGAATTGCACTATGAGGTAGGATTTGAATCTACCTTTCTACTTCTTGTTAAAAAAAAAAAAAGAGAGAATTTTTACTCATGAATGTGTTTTCTTTGAAGAATAGTTGCAGTTGTTTCTTTAAGCTTGGTTGATTTAGAATGAGGTTTGATGTTGTGTTTCAGCTTGATGGGGAAATATAGTTTTCTCATAATGGAGTTTATTTTTTTAGGAAAAATCTGATAAAAGAATGAGGGTTTTTACATTTGTTTTGGTTGTTTGGTTCATGACTTTTTAAAAAAAAAAAAAATACAGTTTCCCCAGTTGGTTGTTTGCTATGAGAAATCTGGAAATCTATTTTAGGACTGTAAAAATGGGGTTTTATTTGTTTTACATTTTCATTTGGGGTGTTTTGTTCATGATATTAAAAAAAAAATACATATAAAAATTGCTGGAGAATACCCCTTTCTTTCTGTCTCAGGCTGTGTGAGTGCACTGAGAATCTTGTATTTCTTCTATTTTTTTCAGACTGTATTTTAATGGCTTTAGCAGATATATTTTTTTAAAAAAAAATTTAAAAAAAAATACGGGTTTTGTGCCCCCACGGCATTTGCTACCAGTTGGTAGCGATCTGCTACCAAATGGTAGCAGCGCTACCAAAAGGTAGCTAGGCTGCCAACGGTGGGGGAGGGCCCACGTGGGTACCCTCTCCCTCTCTTTTTTTTTGAAATTTAAAAATAGTTTATTTTATTTGTTTTATTTAATTATTATTATTTTTATTATTTTATATAATTTGTTTTAAAAAAAAAAGATAAAGGTATATCTATGTCACATATAAAAAAAAAAAGAATTTCTGATTTATTTAGTGAATTAAAAATAAGTATGAGGGAATTGAATTCTAGTCTGCGTTGATATTAAGTAATTTTAAATTCAGCATCATATCTTATTTAATTTCAAACTTAGTAAATAATACATTCGGAGTTCGAGAAGCAACGTTTAGTAAATCCTTAGTCTAATACCGGTTTTTAATTTCATGTTGATTACTTCATACCCGAGTTAGTACTGCTATTAACATAGAATAAATAGTGATGGCGGTTTATCAAGAGCTTTAAGTAAAAGTTAATCTAGCTAGTATATCGAAGTATCGACATTATTAGTCAGAGCGATATGATAAAATGAATACCTCTACCGGATAATGCCTATGCTGAATTTAATCTTCTATTATTGAATTTGGTTATGTAATGGTAAGTCTTGACATGATAGTGTTGGTTGCAAGTTGGTCAAGCCCCTAATTAGGAACCCGTCAAACAAGAGTATCCAGGATTGTTTGTTTCTTTTTATTTGTTATGATTCAATTTGACCCGCTTCTAAAAGGGATCATTACGTAATTGATGTCCGAATTGTCTGTTGTATATTGATTGTATTCGCCTAAGTGGCAAGATGTAAAAGACTTATAAATTTTGTAATCCTAACGATATAATACCAAAGGGGTCTTGCAGTTGAGCAGACCCGGAGATGTAGCCCATCCGGGGTGAACTCCGAGATCATATCTGTGTTATGTGATGATTATAGCGTGCCTTGTTTTATGTTTTAAATTATCATGAAAGGTTGTAATCTTGCATGAGTGTATGGTGGAAGTTTACTGAATTCGAAATTTAAATGCATAACATTATTCATATGGATAAACGTAGTTATTTAAGTTCATAGAACGTTGTGAATTATGAATATGGCATGGTATTTATATATTGAAAATTAAAGTGTGGAAAAAGTAAATTGGTAATGTTAATTTGAATTGTAATAGTGGAAGAAATCTAGATAGAATTACTTCATTGGATTAATTGTTAAAAAGTATGTTAATTGGAATGAATGTAAAAAGGGGAAAACAAAGTTAAAAATTATGTCACAATTCTTAGATTGAAATTTAAAAGAAGAACATCATAGAAATATCTATCCTTTTACCTTAGTAAATGATTCACGCCATGTCAGTTATGTTTCATTACATTGGATAAAATTTGTTAAGTTATTTCACGTTTTAATCATAACCAATAATCCTCACCGGATTAATTTGTTAATCGTGTGGACTCAATCAAATATTCATGTTGTATATTGAACGAATATACTTAGTAATTTATGTTGTAATTTTGAATCAATAACCCTCACCAGATTACTTCTATAACCGGGTGAACCCAACTAGAAAACCCATATGTTAATCTTTAAAAAAAAGGAATCCCTCATGTTTGCTAAGATTGAACTAGTATGGGAAACATCATGATAATTATGTTTCATTATATTGGATATAGTGGTTTGGTCAATTACGTTTAATCTTAACAAATCAACCTTACCGAAATTTAACTTGATAATTGGTGAAACTCAACTAGTCCACCCTAATTTTAACCCCAACAAACGAATTTCTTTATGATTGTTAAAGATGAACTGAAAAAGAAGGGATTCAATTAGTTGTTGATACATTAAATCTAATAAAAGAATCTCTCTCACATTATATTCATTTAACGATAAAAGAAAAGTGATTTGCAACGAGATAATTGTAATTCAATCCTAATGGAAGAGCATCTCTTGGAATTTATACTTTAATCTTGAAATGTTAGATAATATCTTGCTAACTATATCTTATAGTTAAAGGATGAACTCTGGTGGCTCAATACATTTTCAACGTAATGATTCTGGCCAATCTAGTAGTATTATTTTAAAACTTCAAATGACCCGATGGCTACTCACATTTTATCTTTCATTTAAGAGCTGCAACTCATTAGTTGGCTACGCATGAAATCGAATAAAGGGGTTTCACTCTATTAATTGTGGTCAATCCTTAAGAAACGAAAATTCTCCTTATTAACCATACTTTTTAATATTTTAAAAGAGATATCACATGTGGGTGAATATTTTAAGATCTAATGAAGGGATCCTCACGATAATTATCGTAGTTAAACCTTAAATGAATGAATCTCATTAGGCATATTTTTAAACATTAAAGGATGAAATCTATTGTGAAAGGGTACCACAAACCCAAGGAATGAACTTCATTATATTAATCACACGAACCCTTTTTGGGGGCCTCTTAAAGTAATTATGAATTCAAGTGCGATGAATAAATAATCTCCCCAATAGCCTCCTAACCATCGAAGTAATTGAACGCTTCCTAAAGATATAAGGTGTTAAACCATTGAACACATATTTAATCAAGGACTATGCATTACCTTGTAATTAAGTGATCCCGTTTAATGGATCTAACGACGCAAGTTGAGTTAGGTGTAAGGTTATGTAATCGCGTTAGGAAACTCCTTAGGATTGTTTGAGCCTTCCGCTGTGATATCTAAGTTGACAGATAACTCCAATGTATTTTATTGTCGTGCCTAATTATGAATTGAGTTAACTTCAACTATCTTAATGTTGTAACTTTGTATTAACGCTCTTAATAATTATTTTTTAAAAAAATTTGCACTCTAATTGAGTGTTTTTAAACTTAAACCCTTAGGGGTTTCCTGGCGGGGCATTACAAGATTGATGTGATCTTGTGTGTCATCTTCAATGTCTTTGTAGAGCATTTTGTATAGATCTTCCTCTTCCAGTTCGCCCCATCTTTGAAAGGTAGTAGGATCCCATTTGAGTACCATGATGGATACTTGCTTGTTAGGATGTGATCTTCCATATTCTTTTGGGGAACTCATGACTTGTCTTAAGTACATGGTCTGATTTAAAGTGTATTCTCCCATGCCTTTGTCCTGAAATTTGCCTTTAAGCTCACCTTGATTTGATGTCGAAGGTTTCAATGACTCAGGATCAATGTATGCCGAAGAAGGAATAGCTTCACAATTACTGGGAATGATGGTCTTAGTTTGTGATCTCAGGTTATTGCAATATATGAACGGATTAGGATCACCGTTAACTGTTACCTCGACTCCATTGTGGGGAAACTTAATGCATTGGTGATATATCGATGGGACTGCCCTCATTTCATGAATCCAAGGACGTCCTAGCAATATATTATAAGTGAGATCTAGATCCAGGACTTGACAAACCACATCCTTTGTAACTGGCCCAACTCTGAGAGGCAAGGTGACTGTGCCCTTGGATGAACGTTCTTCATCATCATATGCCTTGATGATGATTTGATTTGTAGAATTCACAGCTTTATCAGAATATCCCAATTGTTTAACTGTGTTCAACGTATAAATGTTTAGACCAACTCCTCCATCTATCAGGACTCACTTTATTCGATGTTTATGTATGAAGGCTTCAACATGTAGTGGTGCATTATGTGGCTGACTTACGGAGGCGTCATCGGCTTCTGTGAAGGTAAGGGAATGTGGAATGGAAAGGTATCCCACCATGGCTTGAAACTGGTCCACGTTCAGATCAGTAGGAACGGCGGTGTCTCTCAAGATTTTGTCGAGAATAGCTTTATGAGCAGGGGATATGCGTAAGAGCTCAAGTATGGAGATGAGAGCGGGTGTCCTCCCTAACTGTTCTACAAGGTCATACTCCGGTTTGGTTGATGAAGAAGCGGTGTTTTTAGTGGAAGCACCTAGCAAAGTGATTTTACCTCGATGAGTTGTAACATGACATTCAGAGGTAGGTTCGAAAGAAGATCCAACACCTTTTAGGACAATCTTGGGTCTTTGAGTAGGATTCTCAGGGTTTTTGTCCTTGATGATAATGGTAGAGACATAATTGTCCATCAAAATGTGATTGATGGTTGAATCATAGTTGTAAGATGCTCTGGTATAGTTGGTTTGATCATCTGTGGCTTTAGCTTTTCCCTTGTCATGCTTTGGGAATGGCTCCTTAAACATCTCATGTTCTTGATTAGATGAGTGTCCCTCAATCTCAATGTCACCTCTATCAATGAGGTCTTGTATGATGTTCTTCAGTCAATGACAATTTCTTGTCTTATGACCCTTGCTCTTATGAAACTCACAATACTCATCATCATTCCACCAATTTGGTTTAACCTTTGGTTCATATGGAGGAAAATCGGGAACTGTAATTACCTTGTTTGCCACTAGCTTTTTGAAAACTGACTCAAGTGGTTCTCCCAATGGAGTGTACTTCCTTCGTGATCTGGAAGTTGTTTGAGTATTCACTTGATTGTTTGTAGAACTTGATCCTGAAAAGATAAATTTGGGTCGCACTGTATTGGCGTCAACAACACCATCATTGACTGTGTTCTTGTTTTTATTCCAAAATCTTGGCTTATCTTTTCCTTTAAAGTCATCTTTGTTTTCTTTGAATATCTTAATAACTCCTTGCTCAATTAGGACCTTTTCTATTGCTAAGCCTTTTTCAATGACGTCCTTGAAGGTGGACAAACAAGCTTTCCTTAGATCATAGCCAATGTCTTTGTTAACATTTTGTGTGAACATTTCTACCATTTGTTTTTGTGGAATTTCACAAGAGCATCTGCTGGCTAGATTTCTCCATCTTTGTAAAAATGATGCAAAAGACTCTCCCTCTTTTTGTTTGGTGTCGCACAAAGTAGTGACTGATATGTCTGTCTCTACATTGTAGGAGAAATGTTGAATAAATGCCTCTGCTAAGTCACCCCATGACTTAATACTAGGTGGGAGTTGGGAGAACCATTCCATAGCTTGATCACCTAAACTTTGTGGGAATAATCTCATCAAATATGTCTCTTCTGTTGCTACCTCAATGCAAGCTGTGAAAAACTGTCTTATGCATGCCTTAGGATCCCCTTTTCCTCTATACTTATTAAATTTAGGCGTCACAAAGTGTGTAGGAAAAGGAGGCATTGGAATGCTCTTGTCAAATGGATAAGGACATATGTCTCTCATTGTGTATGTTGGTTTTGGTGTATTTATGTCCTCCATTTTCTTTTGTAAGTCCCTAATTTGTTGTTCCAAATTGCTCTTGGGTGGAGATCGACTTCTTGGACCATACCCCATGCTTGAGGCACCAATTGGAGGAGGAGCATGTTGCATATATGGATGATATTGATTGTACACATGTTCATATGGAGGAGGTCTATAATGATGCTACGTATATGGACCACTTGGTATAGATTCATGTTGAGGAACACCATATCTATTTTGTACATGTATACAATACTCTACAGGCATGTCATGTTCTAATGTGTTGCCCCCAAATTTGACACGGGGTTTCCTTGTGTCCAAATTTTGAGCATGCCTTTGAATATCCAGTTGCTTTGGTGGTTGATCCTTAGCATTGATATGTGATTGAGCATATTTCCCTGCATAAGACTTCCATAATGGTCTGCAAAGATGAGTATCATATGCTTGACTATGTGTACGTGGGACCTTTGGTTTTTGAAGCAAAGATGATGGTGATTCAGGTACCATAGATGGTCCTCTATTTCCTCCACTATTAGGCCTCCTTTGATCCATGTTAGAGTGAGTTTGTTGCAAAGGTCGATTGTCCATTATTTAAGACATGTCAAAATCATGAGGTATCTTGGCTCCACTTTGTGCCATCATTTGTAAGAAGTATTGTCTATCCCTCCTCATTATTTCCTCAATCAGTCGATTGAAGCGGGGGTCCATAATGGATTCTTCCATATCTGCTGAATGTATGGAAAAGTTGTCCATATTGTCATTGTGTGTATCATTGTTGTTTGTAGTGTCCATGTTCTCAACATCTGGAATGTTTCTATAGGCATCCATGTCAGGTAATGTGTTATGATCAGTATTGAAAAAGACATCATTGTCATACTCATAAACACTCATGTTTGCGGATTCTTGAGCCTCTCTAGTTTCTCTCCTATATTTTTGAAGACGGGTTTCAACCATGAACTAGGTATTGACCGAGATGTGTGAGACTAGATGAAAATGGAAAAAGTATGGAAGACCAAGGATTGGATGGAATGTAAATGAATCTGAGGTGTACTTGCAATGTCCAAAGTGTAAAACCAAGTATGTATGTAGTAGAGTAGGTGTGACTTCCAAAGAGAGGATAGTTTCTCTTGATGAGGTAAGTTGACCTTGACTCTAAGTAAGACCAAATGAGACCCAAAGGTAAGAAACCTTGATGAGGGACCACTTAGCAAAGTATTGTTGTATGTAGTGTGTTGACAAAGTATAGTGAGGACAAGCAAGTGACCTTTTGACTCAAGTTTAGACAATTGTAAATGTAAAGTGAGATGTGAAGCAATGATGAACTATGTGAGACCCAAAGACAAATTGAATGCTAAATGAAACCTTGAGAAACAACCTAAGAAGCTCAAGAATTCCAAAACTGACTGTGTTTGTTTGCTGGATTGTAAATTTTTTTGCAATTTTGAACACAGACACGCCTGTATACTTCACAGACGCGGTTTCCTGACACAGACGTGTCTTTGTTCAACATAGACGCGTTTCTGAGATTTTTATAAAATGCACTGTTGATTCTAGGAACATAGACGCGTTTCTGCCCTTCATAGACGCGGTTAGACAGCACAGACGCGTTTCTACAAAATTTGTGCAATTTTTTCCAATCTGTGAAGTCGTTTTGTTGTGACCAAATCTGACTGTTTGACTGTTTTTCATGACAAGAGGACACAGTGTTGATGAAGACCCAATGTTTGCAAGTGTCCAAAAAAAGTGTGTTGTTTAATGTACAAATTGTTTTGCATACACTTGAAGACACAAAAGACACAATGTTTTGTTGTTTGGTCTTGAATGTTTGAATGTTTAAAATAAGTCAAGCACAATTCTTATGGCTGGCCAAGACAATAGTTGTTGATCCCACATAGGGTTTTACCCCCGAGGCTACGCTATTCAAAGCGGATACTTAGATGCTTGACCTCACTGGATCCACCCTCGGCACTCACTTCTCAGGTCAGCCAAGCATCAGTCCCCACGAAAACTCCCCGTGGCAAACTTTGTATCTCTACTAAGAACCATATGTGTGTGGGCCACTAGCAGAGGTCCAACCTCCTGCCCCAACAACTAGAAGGATTTGGGCTTCTAAAACAAAAAGGTGCTAGTAAGGGCATCGACTCATGTGGCCATACATGTGGCACTTTCAGCTCTATAAATACAGAAGGCTCCTAGTCGGTAGGGGTTACGCCCTACAACTGATCAAATAAATTTGATCAAACGGGTTTATGGGGAGACATAGTGTCGGTATGAACTAATCAGCACATGTTATCCATAGTTTTCACCATGAATACATTTATTTATAGTGGTTCGGAAGAGGTGGGTTTTCCTCGCTACCACTTGGGTCGTTCTCTTCTCACTAGTAGTCCTAATGACCACACAGGAAGACAGGCCCTCTAAACATTAAACAAAAAGAGCCTATTGCTCAAGACACAAAAGATAATGATTCAATTTTAGTGCACCAATTGAAGTGTTTGCTAGTCTATGAAAATAAGGCACACAATAAAAATCCAAAAACCCTTGCCAAGGACCTGCAACAAAGAGTTGTTAGTAGTTTGGGTTGTTTCAAATAATCACCCCTTCCTGCAAGCACACAAGTTAGGTAAATTTTAAACCCAAAAGACTTTGTGAAAATAGGGGCCTTCAACCAAACGTTTTGCTTTCAAGACAAGCTGCACCAATTTCGTTAGCTAGATCTGAAAATGTTAGATCAAAATAGACCAGATCTGAAACCCGAAATGCAAAACTCAAAAAAAAATCGAATCAATAAACTCAAAATTTGAAATCGGTAAACACTGACGCGGTTACCCTCGACATAGATGCGGTTTTTTGATGCAGACGTGGTTCTGTGAGGCACAGACGCAGCTCGAAAACATAGACGCAGCTAATTAACACAGACGCATCTTAAAACACCTCAGACACGACTTTATAACATAAATGCGATTTACGAAACCTGCCAAATAAAATATTGTTGATAACACAGACGTGACTTTAGGTGTCGCAGACGCGCCAGAAAATCAAAAACGTGATCCGAAGGTACGCGGACGCGAGAATATCAAAATGTTGTCGAAAACATCAGATCTGCAACTTCAAAAACACAAAATCTGCAACAAGGAGGTTAAATGCAAAAAGGGACAAGAGTCCCACCGGGCGTGCCAAAATGTATATGGTGAAAATGTATATCAATAATAACAAAATTGAAAGGCTAAATGAATTCAATCACAAAACCCTAGCCTAACAACAACAAAGATCCACCATAACATATGAAGATTACCTAAGACAATGCACATCAAAGAAATCCCAAAGATTATACCATTGCATGTCCAATAGGGTTTGGATCTCCATTCTTCCTATCTCCATTGATCTTGCTTGATATATTTGCTCTCAGATTTTATGTGCACAAGAGCTCAACAAAGAATGGAATGTGGTTGTAAGTAGGATCATAGTATAGCCAAGTCCTTAAGATGAATCATTCATTAGGGTTTGATAACGAAGGAAGCATCTCCTTATATAGAAGACACTATAAGAAATGGAGGGATAAGATTGAGAGGTGTAAAAGGAGGTTGGCTATGATTAGAGGGTAGGTAGAAGAAATAATAAAATAATGAAAGGGGTAGGTAGTGTATGAATTAAGAGATGAATGACATGTGTCATGTATAGAAAAAGGTTAATGAATTAATTAAATAAATAAAGATTTATTTAATTAATAGAAGAAATGGGATAATTAAATAAATAAATATTTATTTAATTTAGGAAAAGGGTAATTTAAATAAATAAATGTATTTATTTAAATGAGAAATAAGGCTAGAAGAGGATAAATGAATTAATTAAATAAATAAAGATTTATTTAATTAATAGAAGAATTAAGCTTAGATAATTAAATAAATAAAATATTTATTTAATTAGACATGACAATTTTAGGTGTCTACAGGTAGTGTGTCTGCATTATCAGAGAAAGGTGAATGTGTGAACAAGAAATTTATCATTCAGTGAAGTATTGAGGAGAGATTGGTGTTGAAGAGTAAATAATTGTGCTTAACCAGAACTGTCATCGGGCATTTGTAGATGCTATCACTGCAATTCATTCTTCTGGATTATAGTCTGAATCATATTGTAAGTCAGTGAGACTTCCTTGAGGGTTGTAGACTTCCATGCAAATATCTTTTGAACAATAAGCTCTAGGCAGTGTGCCTGAATGCATGTGCATTCCCCATTGTAATACTTTCACATACTATTACAGAGTATCATCTTATTGTGGGTAAGTTCCCACTATGGTTTTTCCCTTTACCAGGTTTTCCATGTCAAAGTCTTGGTGTTGTGTGTTATGTTGTTGATTTTCTTATCTATTCATTGCTATGATTTATCAATTTATGTTTTGGAGTTTAATTTTTTGTATCCGGTGAAGACTGATTCACCCCCCCCCCCTCTCAATCTTCTTCTTGATTGTTGCTAACAATTGGTATCAGAGCTAGATCCTCTAGTAGAAGCTTAATTGCTTGACGAGATCCAGATGGCAGCTCAAGGTATTCTTTTCAAGAAGGACAGTCCAAGGTTTGATGGAAGTAATTATACAGTATGGAAGATCCGAGGGAGGTGCACTTGAAATGTCTTGGAGAGGATTACTAAGAATGTCTATGGTGTTCCTCAAAATGGACCATCTACTCCTAATGAGGTTAAGGAAGCAGAATATAACATCAGAGTGAAGGAAGCATTGCTTGGTGCCCTGACTAATTCTAAAATGACAAATGTTATGGGACTTCAAACCACACATGAGATCTAGGAGAAGCTTGAGATCATGTATGAAGGTGATAGTCAAGTGAAAGTTGTAGAGTTTGAAAGGAATGTATGAGACATTGAAAATGGGAGATGATGAGAACATACATTCATACATGGATAAGGTGAATGAACTTATCCTTGGTATCAAGTATGTCGGTGGAAAGATTGAGGAAGATGAGATTGTTGCTAAGGTGTTGAGATATTTTCCTCCTATTTATAAACATAAGGTTCCTTCTATTGATGAGATCCAAAGTGTGACTATAGTAACAAGAGATGTGTTGGTTGGAAAACATCTTGCATTTGAGTTGAGCAAATTTGGAGAATCACATGGAAAGTCTGAGACTGCATTTAGAGCATCAACATCTATATTCAGTAAGCAGAAATATGATCCTGATGAATGTGGGATATCTAGATATGAAAGAGAAAGAAGAGAAATAGAAGAGAAAGAAAAAGAGCTTGATGAGCTTGAAGCATTGATTGCCTGGAGACTGCCTAAAGGTGTCGGTAAGTATGATGGGAAGTTTCCCTTGAAATATTTTTCTTGTAATAAGATATGATATTTTGCTTCTAGATACCTGGAGAGAATGACTAAGTATGACAGACATGATAAGTTTGATAAGCATGATAGGAATGATAGATACGAGAAGTATGAAAAGTATGATAAGCCTTATAATTCTAAACAGAATTTTAGGAACCAAAAGAACTATTATTATGCTGCAGATGAAGGTGTTACAGATGATGAATCAAAAGGAGGCGAAGTTGTTTTTATTGCCATTAAAGAAGATAGTCCTGTACCTATTGATTCCACTAGTTGTTCTATTGAGTAGAAAGCTTTGGCTTCTAAGGTAGAAGAAAAGGGTGAATGGGTGATTGAAAACAGTTGTTCACATCATATGACCGGTGATAAAAGAAAATTTGTAAGCATGGAAATGTATGATGGTGGAATAGTTAGATTTGGAGATGACAAATCCTATGTGATCCATGGGAGAGGTTCTATTTCTTTTGATGGTAAGCATAACAGTAATGATTGTTAGTTGAGATGAGAGGGGGGGGTGGTGAATCATAAAAACTTACAATCCAATATATTCAATAGATTCAACCTCGGTAGCCTTTAATGATATGCAACTAAGACTGTAAATCATTCAATACTTATAAACAGACACACTTAAACATCATAACACATATAACATCAGATTTAACGTGGAAACCCAAATAAGGAAAAAACCATTGTGGGATTTCGGACCCACTAAGAAATATACCCTTCTAGAGTATGCTCGGTTAAAAGCAAATCTTGTTAAAGATTACAAACACATTGCTAGATGTGACCCGGTTAAGGGATTTCCCTTAGACTTGTTAGAGTCTTGCACTTTGTTAGAAGTGAAGTTGTCAAAGGATTTCAAACACTCATTTAGAATGTTACCTTGCTAGAGGGTTTACAAATAAGACTGTTAAGTCCACTCGGTTAAGAGATTTTCTGTCACTTACAAAATAAACAATAGTAATAAAATATATTTGCAACTTCACATATGAAATGCTAAAGCAGATTCTATTTTCTCAAAACAATCTTGTCATACAACTTATCTTGTCCCTTGTTGGGCTTGTTGGGCTTCTAAATCTGTTCTTCAATTAGATCTTCAAGCTTCTGTGCTCGGTAAACATTACTGTAGCATCATTGTGCACACATTTGCCCGCATCCATTGTTCATCAACAATTCCTTATTTATAAACAATCTCTAACCGCTAAATCTCCTTGATCACATTTCCCATGATCAATCTTAGCCATCAGATCTTCAAACTTGACCAGGTTCAATGTATCCTTTGATCTGAAAAATGTTTTACCTAGCCTTGGAGCTTGCATTCCTTCCTTGGAACTTGTGCTAGGTTATTGTGGTTCAATCTGTGTTGTAGATCTTTCTTTTTGATTTTCCATGTCGTCGATCCTCAACATACTTCATGCACGACATACCAATCATTTATTCATCTCCAGCTCATCAACATCCTTTATTAAATAATGCTTTTATCCATCCAATGTGATCTATTATAACTTGATTGTTACTCGGTAAATACTGAACTTCACTCGGTAGACATTCTGCCTTCTTTAACCAATATCAATAACCTTAGGGTTTACCGACTAGGTTCTTTGCTCGGTGATATAGTACAGTATTAAACATCATATGTAGGATATCAAAACAATCAAAACAACATGATCTCATCATTGTCTAACTTGGTAATAGTTGCCCATTGAATAACTTATTATTCTCCTTCATTATCACACTCTTTTTGAGTCACTTACCGACCTCTTAATTTTCATCAAAACATACTTCTTAAGATATGGCAACATCATTCTGAGTCAGAAAATCAATTGCTTGACATCAATGACAAAATAATATTATTAAGATAGTAATCATCCTTCTTCAGTTATATCAATGATCTTCAACAACCTTCTCAATATCCTTATTGAAATGCCAACAATCTCCTTTTATGTTGCAATGCCAACAATCTCCCCCTTTGGCATTGATGGCAAAACCAACTTGATTTGATTCAATTGATTCAGATTCTGATTGTTGTGTCAACTTCTCCAGCTATGTAGATTTCTTCTGAAGTCTTCTCCTCCTATCATTAGTCTTCACCATTTAGTCTTCTCCATTTAGTCTTCTCCCCCTTTGACAACAATGCAAAAAATAAAACTAATTCATGATTTCTGCCTTTGTGAGGTAATATCCTTGCAATCTCATTCACGGTTAGAGCATCTTTGTCTTCAATCACTTTTTATTGTACAACTTTAGGTGGCCTCCTAAAGTGTAAAGTAGCATCAACTTCATAGATAGTTATTCTTTAGATTCAAAGAATTGATTCTTTTACCGAACTCTGTCAGTGAGTACTAGATAGGGGTAGGACCCCTAACTGACTTCTGAGATACTCAAAAGTGTCCCTTAGTAGTGGCTTTGTGAAAATATCTGCTATTTGTTCCTTTGAACTGATATATTCGAGCATAACTTTCTTCTCTTGAACTTCTTCTCTGAGATAATGATACTTTATAGAGATATGCTTTGTCTTAGAGTGCATTACCAGATTCTTTGAAATGTTAATGGCACTAGTATTATCACAGAATATAGTTATTGGTTCAGTAACTTTCTCATTCATACCTTCCAATAGTTGTTTGATCCATGCTATGTTGGTACAATTCAATGTTGCAGCGACATATTCAGCTTCAGCTATTGACTATGAAATGCATCCTTGTTTCTTGCTAAGCCAACTTACTAGTCTATCTCCCAAGATGAAAGCTCCACCGCTTGTGCTTTTTCTATCATCAATGTTTCCTACCCAGTCAGCATCAGTGTAGAATTTTAGGTCAAAAACATTCCCTTTTTGATATGCTAAGCCATAATCTTCAATGCCTTTCAGGTATCTGAAAAATTCTCTTGATTGTTGTCATATGTGTTTCCTTGGGATCTGCAGAAAATCTTGCAACTATACCTACTGCATGTGCTATATCTGGTCTGCTGTGAACCACATATTGCAACTTTCCAATCATAGATCGGTAAAGTGTCTCATCAATAGATGCAGATTCATCATTCTTTGATAGTTTACAATTGGTAGTCATAGGAGTACTTACATGTTTAGAATCCTCCATTCCAAATTTCTTCAGGATTTCCTTTATATACTTGGATTGAGTAATGAAAATCTCATTTTTCATTTGCAGTATCTATAAACCTATAAAATACTTTATTTCACCGATTAATGACATCTCAAATTCTTTGCATATTTTATTTCCAAAGTTCTTGCATAGGGAGTCATTTCCACAAAAAATAATATCATCAACAAATATGGCTAAAAGTAGTATACCATTGTTCTCATCATTCTTCATATACATGTTGTTGTTTTCACTTGTCCTTATAAATCCAATCTTGATCAAATAAGAGTGCATTCTTTCATACCATGCTCTAGATGCTTGCTTTAGACCATATAATGCTTTGTTTAGCTTACATACCTGATCTTTATTCTTTTCTTCAATAAATCCTTCAGGTTGTTCAATGTAAACTTCTTCTTCTAGTATACCATTCAAAAATGCAGATTTAACATCCATTTGATATACTTTTAAATTTTTGTAAGTAGCATATGCCAACAATGTTCTTACTCCTTCAAGTCTTGCCACAAGTGCAAAAGTGTAGTACCCCTACTAGTTTGAACTCATTAGAATTATATTTTATTATTGGTTGTTTTTCAGTGGATACATTACCATGACATATTATTCAAATTTTTATGACATTATGTTTTATTTGGAGATGAGATGTATAATTTATTTGCAGTATTTCAGTACTTGTGATTTACGGCATTTTATGTATTATTGCTATGTACTGATATTTTACTTTATTTATGCAATGTGAAATTATATGTTGTGTGTTTGTGAGTGTATTGGATGCAAGGGGACGATTTTCCTTCACTCATTTCGGTGAGACAGGGAACGTCGCGATTCTCCTTCATCGGTGTGTATGTCGTGTTTTCTATATATATATATATATATATATATGCATGTGTGGTTCAGTGATGCAAGATATTGCAGGTACAAGTATCGGGTAGGTACGGGGTATCGTCTCCACCTGGCTTCACAGGTCTGAGCATGCCTTATATTTTTCGATGGAAGTGGAGGAGATAGTAGTTGACCCTATTTTACTCAGTTACACTTGTATGAGTGTCGTCAGTTAGTCGTTTTATCAGTTAGTTCGGTCTTTGTATTTTGTCATTTTATCTTTTATGGGTAATTGATTGAAATTTGTTTAATTTGAGTGTTTTAGTGGATTTAATTAATAAATTAATTAAGTTTATGAAATTATCCCATTATTGTATTGTTTATGCATTGAGATTATAAATTTAGTTAATTAAAGAAATTATTAAATTAAGTTGCATGGTATTAAAAATATATTTTTATTTTAAAAATAAATTAGATTAATTGTATTTATTATTTTCTAAAGTTATAATTAAATAAATGAATAAAAGGATTAATTGGAATTAAAGTATTGTTTTAATTCTTTATTTAGAAAATTAATTAATGTGCATGAGAAAAGAAAAGAAAGAATAATGTTTTTTAATTATTGCATGTGATAAATTTAGAAAATAAAATAAAAAAATTACTATTATTCTAAATTTAGGTTTTTTGTGAAAAAGCTATTGAACCTAGAATTTTAGTTTAAATAGGGGTTAGGTCTTTATTTTAGTTACACACAGGAACAGGTCAAGAATTTAGGTGAAGAAATTTATTAGAAGTTATTGAAGGGATTAGGGCTCTTCTACAGATTTCTTCCAGGAAAGCTATACCAGGTTGGATGAATTCTTAGTTGTGTGTTTTATTAAAAATATTTCTATTTGTCTCCGCTTGATGTGTGTGTAAAATAATTGTCAAATTCAAAACCCTCTTCTGGTGAATTCAAGTTTTGTTTGAAAATTCATGCCTGATGTGTATTTCTTGTTTGTGGGAAGAATGTAATTTTGTGAAAATTAGGAAAATTATTATAGAAAATTTGTCAAGTTTTTATGGTGCATGGAAATTGCACAATTTAGGAGAAAAGGTATTTACTTGAGAAATGGTTTTAATTACCTTAAGAAAATAAATTTAATTACACATTAAATTTATTTGGGTTAATTAAATTTTTAAAAAAATATATTGTTCTTTTTATTATTTTACTTAAATTCTGTGAAAAGAGAATTATTGAAAAAAAAAACATTGTTTTTATTATTACTGTTAAACAAATCTGTTAAAAAAATATATAAAAAAAAAATAATTCAAAAAATAATTTAATTTAAAATTTTTTAATTTATTAAATTATGTGGGGAGGCTAGGCCTCTACCCACGCAGCTCTACCTTGGTAGTGGCTACTACCATAAGGCGACAGCGCTACCCAAGGGTAGTGACTGCTGCCTTAGGACAGCAGCACTACCCAAAGGTAGCGGCTGCTGCCATAGGATAGCAACTCTACCTAAGGGTAGCGTTAGCTACCTATGGTAGCACCGCTACCTTGGTAGCCTTCCCAAGTTTGTTTTTAAAAAAAAAAGATTTTAATATTAATTTTTAATTTTAGTTTTTAATTTTATTTATTATTTTATTTGTTATTTAGTTTTTTTTTAATAGAAAAATAAATAAATAATAAATAATAATAAAATAATTATAATGTGTTAATATATATATGTATATTTAAATAAATATATATGTATATATATATATATATATAGTTATTTTATTTTAATTGTCAAATTAAGAATAAAGAATTTAGAAATTAGTATTTTTATAATTTTAAATTCGATATACATATTGGAAATACATTAGGAGAATAATACATATGTAAATATATTTTAAATCTTTTTTGGACAAATGAAAAGATGGGTGTTTTTGGTATTAAATAGTTGTAAATTCTTGTTATCTGGAAATTTGTAAATTGCATGTTATTTATGCTTTGGCTGTTTTTAAGGAAAGATTGCTTGTAATAGGATCTTGCGTATATTGTGTTCTTAGTCAAGTTTTATTTCATTGCAATTTTGGTTAAATTGTCATTGTGTCCTATGTTATTATTTCTCCTAGACCAGGTGTTGTTGTATAACCTATTTGATATGAGTCATTGTGTGTTTTTGTCCAAATGGTCAATCTTGGGTTGGTATATGTGTATCCTTCACCTGTGCTTGTCAGGATTGTTTATGGTTGCCTGTTTCGCCATAGAGTTCTCGTAGAGAGAAACATTTCTTGTTAGTGTCCTAAGAGAGAGAGTGGCTTTCGAGCGGGGGTTGTGCCCGAAGTGGATGACAGGATAACCCGTCGAAAGTTAGTTAAAAAGTGATAACCTAATAATTGATTAGGGGGTGGGTAGATTAAATATTAATTAAGATAAATGTGCCTCGTGCATAGGTGAGTGCTTGTACAAGGCTCATGATGTTACGAGAAGGCCTGGAATGGCAAACTTACCACCTTGTCTTCACGAAAGGATTGGTAGGGTCCACATGAGACTTAGTTGGAACCGGAGGCTCGGGAGAGGTTACTAGGAGAAACCCGAGTATGGAGGCTGTACCATGGTAACCATCAAGCTATGCAATGACACTCTCTTCTTAGAGTCACTAGTGTTTTGTGAGTTGTGTTACATGGATGGTTGCAGAGTCTTGTAGTCCTTTTGTACTTGTCTTACTTTGCTTGCTTGAGGGTTTTCTACTATCTCCTAGCACGGTGGGGTGGTTCCATTTCGGAATCACATGGTCGGGTGGTAGTGCCACTTCCCATCGGATGTTCTGGATTGTATCTTCAGGCGAGGAAAGGCTTCGCTGGTGTTTCTTAGATTGTGGTTTATGTACCAACTCTTGTTCGAGATCATTGTTCAGTTGAGACCTTGTGGTCATTGTATCAGACTTTTATGTAACCTTGATATTGTATCTTTCTAACCAGTGATATTATTGGAAGCCATGTATTTATGGATATTGTAACATTATTATTTCAGTGAAATGAATGTTATTGTTTTGATCTTATATGATTTATGAAAATTGGATACATTGGAATACTTGTATATTTTTTTGGTATGATGTGTAGTTTTAAACTTAAGTTTTCAATTTATCTTATTGAATGGATTAACTATGGTGTTAATATAATCTATGAAATTAATCTTCGTTGGTTACCCTTAGGAAAACTTATGATAGACTTCCGTTGTGTTGTTAAACGTACAATGATTATAGTTAGTACACTTAGTCTTTAACAAAAAAAAAATTATTTCACCCTTTAGTTGCCTAGTTGTGTTGTTTTCCTTTAGGGTTCCTGGCGGGGCACTACATTTGGTATCAGAGCCCAAGTTTCAACACTGGGTACTCTGGGTTTGTAGTGTGCCTTTCATTGACCATCTTGCTTAGGTCATAAATGTTTGTATCTCTCAGGACTTATCCTTGCTATGGATCTGAACCTTTTTCTCTTTTATGGTGCTAGGTCATGGCTAGGAAAGCTAGGGGAGGTGGTAAGTAGAGTTGGCTACAGGTGTCTGTGTTTCTGTAGATGCCTTTACTCCCAGTTGTGAGTTGAAATTAGGAACCATAGTTACTTCAGTGGACCTTTGGGTTATTCCTTTGGGATCTTATGGAGTTGTATTGGGGATGGATTGGCTATCATCTCACAGTGCTCGTGTAGATTGTTGCAAGAAGACAGTAGAGTGTTTAGATGACCTTGGCAGAGAAGTGGAGATTGTTGGAGTTTAGAGGCTGATATCCCTGCGTATGATCTCCGCTATGCAACTTAAGCGATGCATGCGTAGAGGATGTCAACTTTTTGCAATCACTCTTGAGGAATTGGATGAGTCAGAGAGGCGAGAAATCACTCTTGATAGTCACCCTATTCTTAGAGAGTATGCAGATGTGTTTCCATTGGATATTCTTGGTATGCCTCTGAAGCGAGATATAGACTTTCGTGTTGATTTGGTTCCTGGTGCAGAAACTATTTTGAGAGCTCCATATTGGATGACTACTTAGGAGTTAAGCGAGTTGAAATTGTAGATAGAAGAATTATTGGCCAAGGGATTCATTCGTCCTAGTGTTTCCCCTTGGGGTGCGCCTGTTATCTTTGTTAAAAGGAAAGATGGTTCTCTTCGGTTATGCATTGATTACCGACAGCTGAATAAGGTAACCATCCGGATTAGATATCCATTGCCTCATATAGATGACTTTTTTGATCAGGTTAAGGGAGCCAAGGTGTTCTCTAAGATTGACTTGAAATCTGGATACCATCAGCTACGCATTCAGGATGCAGACATTCATAAGACAGCATTTTGTACTCGTTATGGTCACTATGAGTTCACAGTGGTGCCATTCGGGTTGACGAACGCGCCTTCAGTTTTCATGAGCTCAATGAATGGAGTTTTTTGCACATATATCTCGATCGTTTCGTCATTGTATTCTTGGATGACATTCTAATTTATTCTAGATCTGTGGAGGAGCATGAAGGTCACTTACGTCAAGTACTGCAGTGCTTAAGGGAAAATCAACTCTATGCCAATTTAGCAAAGTGTGACTTCTTCTGGACTGAGGTGAACTATCTTGGTCATGTGGTTTCGGGAGAAGGTATATATGTGGATCCTTCAAAGATCCAAGCCATTGTTGATTGGCTAGTGCCGACCAATGTTTCTGAAGTTAGGATTTTTATGGGTTTGGCCAGATATTACCGTCGCTTTGTTGAAGGCTTTTCCCGGATAGGACACCCGATTACTTCTCTTCAGAGAAAAGGGAAGAAGTTTGTTTGGTCAGAATAGTGTGAAGCAGCTTTTAAAACCTTGAAGGAACTCCTTGTCAGTGCTCCGATTTTGGCAGTTCCTGATCCATCTGGAGATTTTATGGTATACACAGATGCCTCTTTGGAAGGTATTGATGCAGTACTTATGCAGGATGGACATGTGGTTGCTTATGAGTCTCACAAACTCAAGAATCACGAGTTGAACTATCGAGTTCATGATTTAGAGTTGGTAGCTGCAGTTCATGCTTTGGTTCGATGGCGGCATTTCCTATTAGGACGTCAGTTTGAGCTGCATAGTGATCACTGCAATTTGCAGTATATATTCACACAGCCAAACTTGAATGCTCGACAATGAAGATGGATGGAATTCTTCTGCAAATATGATTTTGAGGTTCATTATATTCAGGGGAAATAGAATGTAGTAGCAGATGCTTTGAGTCGTAGGCGGCATGAAGTTTCAGCATTATCCCTTGGAGTAGACTTGAGAGAGAAAATTCTTGGAGTTCTTCCTCAGGATACTTGGTATCAGGATGTTAGAGCTGTGATAGAGTCCGAAAGGCCTTTAGAGGGTAGATTTTTTGGGTATAACCTTGAGGCAGATGGATTTCTTCGTCACCATGAACAGATTTATGTACCTCCTTTGGAGGGTCTTCGTGTTTTGATCATGACTGAGGCCCATCGTGCACCTTATTCGGCACATCTTGGTGTCAAGAAGATGCATGCAGATCTTAGACAAATTTATCATTGGGCGGGTATGAAACGTGACATTGTTGATTTTGTGTCGAAATGTTTAGAGTGTCAACGAGTGAAGGCAGAGCATCAGTACCCAGCAGGGCTTTTGTAGCCTAATCTAGTACCGGATTGGAAATGGGATATCATTTCCATGGATTTCATTATTGGTTTGCCTATCTCTTCACATCGTCATGATGCCATCATGGTCATAGTTGACAGATTGACTAAGATTGCTCATTTTGTTCCTATTTGAACTTCCTACACATCAGCAGTGGAGGCATGAGTCTTCTTAGAAGAAGTAGTGAGATTGCATGGGATTCCAAGGCGGATCATTTCTAATAGAGATCCCATCTTTACCTCAACATTGTGGACCTCACTTCAACATGCTTTGGGATTCAGTTGAATTTTAGTTTAGCTTATCATCCAAAGACAGATGGTCAGATAGAGAGAGTGAATCAGGTATTAGAGGACATGCTTAGCATGTATGTGATGGACCAACAATCACATTGGGAGGAATATATATATCTAGTGGAGTTTGCTTATAACAATGGATATCATAGCTCCATAGGTATGTCTCCCTTTCAGGCATTGTATGGTCATCCTTGCCACACTCCTTTGAGTTGGGATCGGTTAGAGGACAGGGTGCTTATAGGACCGGATATTCTTTGGGAGATGGAGCAGTAGGTAGATAGGATTCGTGAGCATTTAGTAGTAGCACATGATAGACAGAAGAAGTATGTAGATTCTTATAGGGTAGATCGTCAGTTTTATGTTGGAGATCGTGTGTTCTTGAGAGTGCATCCGCAGAAGAGTCTGATTCGTTATGGAAAGGGATCTAAGTTGGCGCCTCGGTTTGTTGGACCTTTTGAGATCCTTGAGAGGATAGGACATGTTGCCTACCGTCTTGCTTTGCCACCGAGTCTATCTCACATCCACGATGTCTTTCATGTTTCAGTTCTTCGACCTTATCATCCAGATGTGACACATGTTCTTGATTGGAACTCTTTGCAGGTCGAGGATAGGCAACTTTCCATGGAGCCCGTGCGCATTCTTCAACATCGGGATTTGATCCTCAAGGGTCGTACCATCGACCAGGTAAGGGTCCTATGGGACCCAAATGATGAGACCTCGGCAACTTGGAAGGATGCAGCAAAGATGAGAGAACTATATTCTTATTTATTTTAGGCTTCCAGGAGTAAGCCTATTTTTGGGGGGGAGAATGAAGTACCCCTACTAGTTTGAACTCATTAGACTCATATTTTATTATTGGTTGTTTTTCAGTGGATACATTACCATGACATATTATTCAAATTTTTATGACATTATGCTTTATTTGGAGATGAGATGTATAATTTATTTGCAGTATTTTAGTACTTGTGATTTATGGCATTTTATGTATTATTGCTATGTACTAACATTTTACTTTATTTATGCAATGTGGAATTATAAGTT
The DNA here is from genome assembly GCF_030272615.1 of Cryptomeria japonica. Lineage (NCBI taxonomy): Eukaryota > Viridiplantae > Streptophyta > Pinopsida > Cupressales > Cupressaceae > Cryptomeria > Cryptomeria japonica. The sequence continues at coordinate 132,680,809 of NC_081406.1, forward strand.
GTGTGTTTGCGAGTGTATTGGATGCAAGGGGACAATTTTCCTTCACTCATTTCGGTGAGATAGGGAACGTCGTGATTCTCCTTCATCGGTGTGTATGCCATGTTTTCTATATATATATATATATATATATATATATATATATATATATATATATATATATATGTATATATATACATACATATATATGTATATACATATATACATATATATACATACATATATGTATATATATACATATACATATATATATATATATGTATATATATGTATATATGTATATACATATATATGTATGTATATATATATATATATATATATATGCATGTGTGGTTCGGTGATGCAGGATATTGCAGGTACAAGTATCGGGTAGGTACGGGGTATCATCTCCACCTGGCTTCACAGGTCTGAGCGTGCCTTATATTTTTCGATGGAAGTGGAGGAGATAGTAGTTGACCCTATTTTACTCAATTACACTCGTATGAGTGTCGTCAGTTAGTCGTTTTGTCAGTTAGTTCGGTCTTCATATTTTGTCATTTTATCTTTTATGGGTAATTGCTTGAGATTTGTTTAATTTGAGTGTTTTAGTGGATTTAATTAATTAATTAATTAAGTTTATGAAATTATCCCATTATTGTATTGTTTATGCATTGAGATTATAAATTTAGTTAATTAAAGAAATTATTAAATTAAGTTGCATGGTATTAAAAATATATTTTTATTTTAAAAATAAATTAGATTAATTGTATATATTATTTTCTAAAGTTATAATTAATTAAATAAATAAATAAAAGGATTAATTGGAATTAAAGTATTGTTTTAATTCTTTATTTAGAAAATTAATTAATTGGAATTAAAGTATTGTTTTAATTCTTTATTTAGAAAATTAATTAATGTGCATGAGAAAAGAAAAGAAAGAATAATGTTTTTTAATTATTGTATGTGATAAATTTAGAAAATAAAATAAAAAAATTACTATTATTCTAAATTTAGGTTTTTTGTGAAAAAGCTATTGAACCTAGAATTTTAGTTTAAATAGGGGTTAGGTCTTTATTTTAGTTACACACAGGGACACACAGGAACAGGTCAAGAATTTAGGTGAAGAAATTTATTGGAAGTTATTGAAAGGATTAGGGCTCTTCTACAGATTTCTTTGAGGAAAGCTATACCAGGTTGGATGAATTCTTAGTTGTGTGTTTTATTAAAAATATTTCTATTTGTCTCCGCTTGATGTGTGTGTAAAATAATTGTCAAATTCAAAACCCTCTTCTAATGAATTCAAGTTTTGTTTGAAAATTCATGCCTGATGTGTATTTCTTGTTTGTGGGAAGAATGTAATTTTGTGAAAATTAGGAAAATTATTATAGAAAATTTGTCAAGTTTTTAGGGTGCATGGAAATTGCACGATTTAGGAGAAAGGGTATTTACTTGAGAAATGGTTTTAATTACCTTAAGAAAATAAATTTAATTACACATTAAATTTATTTAGGTTAATTAAATTTAAAAAAAAATATATTGTTCTTTTTATTATTTTACTTAAATTCTGTGAAAAGAGAATTATTTGAAAAAAAAACATTGTTTTTATTATTACTGTTAAACAAATCTGTTAAAAAAATATATAAAAAAAAAATAATTCAAAAAATAATTTAATTTAAAAATTTTTAATTTATTAAATTATGTGGGGAGGCTATGCCTCTACCCACATAGCTCTACCTTGGTAGTGGCTACTGCCATAAGGCAACAACACTACCCAAGGGTAGCGGCTGCTGCCTTAAGACAGCAGCACTACCCAAAGGTAGCGGCTGTTGCCATAGGACAACAGCGCTACCTAAGGGTAGCATTAGCTACCTATGGTAGCACCGCTACCTTGGTAGCCTTCCCAAGTTTGTTTTTTTTTTAAAAAGATTTTAATTTTAATTTTTAATTTTAGTTTTTAATTTTATTTATTATTTTATTTGTTATTTAGGTTTTTTTTAATAGAAAAAAAATAAAATAATAAAATAATTATAATGTGTTAATATATATATGTATATTTAAATAAATATATATGTATATATATATATATAGTTATTTTATTTTAATTGTCAATTTAAGAATAAAGAATTTAGAAATTAGTATTTTTATAATTTTAAATTCGATATACATATTGGAAATACATTAGAAGATTAATACATATGTAAATTTATTTTAAATCTTTTTTGGACAAATGACAAGATGGATGTTTTTGGTATTAAATAGTTGTAAATTCTTGTTATCTGGAAATTCGTAAATTGCATGTTATTTATGCTTTGGCTGTTTTTAAGGAAAGATTGCCTGTAATAGGATCTTGCATATATTGTGTTCTCAGTCAAGTTTTATTTCATTGCAATTTTGGTTAAATTGTCATTGTGTCCTATGTTATTATTTCTCCTAGACCAGGTGTTGTTGTATAACCTATTTGATATGAGCCATTGTGTGTTTTTGTCCAAATGGTCAATCTTGGGTTGGTATATGTGTATCCTTCACCTGTGCTTGTCAGGATTGTTTATGGTTGCCTATTTCGCCATAGAGTTCTCGTAGAGAGAAACATTTCCTATTAGTGTCCTAAGAGAGAGAGTGGCTTTCGAGCGTGGGTCGTGCCCGAAGTGGATGACAGGATAACCCGTCGAAAGTTAGTTAAAAAGTGATAACCTAATAATTGATTAGGGGGTGGGTAGATTAAATATTAATTAAGATAAATGTCCCTCATGCATAGGTGAGTGCTTGTACAGGGCTCATGATGTTACGAGAAGGCCTGGAATGGCAAACTTACCACCTTGTCTTCACGAAAGGATTGGTAGGGTCCGCATGAGACTTAGTTGGAACTGGAGGCTCGAGAGAGGTTACCAAGAGAAACTCGAGTATGGGGGGCAGGACCTATGGAGGTTGTACCATGGTAACCATCAAGCTATGCGATAACACTCTCTTCTTAGAGTCACTAGTGTTTTGTGAGTTGTGTTACATGGATGGTTACAGAGTCTTGTAGTCCTTTTGTACTTGTCTTTCTTTGCTTGCTTGAGGGTTTTCTACTATCTCCTAGCACGGTGGGGTGGTTCCATTTCGGAATCACATGGTCGAGTGGTAGTGCCACTTCCCATCGGATGTTCTAGATTGTATCTTCAAGCAAGGAAAGGCTTCGCTAGTGTTTCTTGGATCGTGGTTTATGTACCAGCTCTTGTTCGAGATCATTGTTCAGTTGAGACCTTGTGGTCATTATATCAGACTTTTATGTAACCTTGATATTGTATCTTTGTAACCAGTGATATTATTGGAAGCCATGTATTTATGGATATTGTAATATCATTATGTCAGTGAAATGAATGTTATTGTTTTGATCTTATATGATTTATGAAAATTGGATACATTGGAATACTTGTATATTTTTTTGGGATGTATGTGTAGTTTTAAACTTAATTTTTCAATTTATCTTATTGAATGGATTAACTGTGGTGTTAATATAATCTATGAAATTAATCTTCATTGGTTACCCTTAGGAAAACTTATGATAGACTTTCGTTGTGTTGTTAAACGTGCAATGATTATAGTTAGTACACTTAGTCTTTAACAAAAAAAAAATTATTTCACCCTTTAGTTGCCTAGTTGTGTTGTTTTCCTTTAGGGTTCCTGGTGGGGCACTACAAAAAGTCTCACCATAATCAATTCCTTCTTCTTGAGCATAACCTTTGCAAACTAGTCTTGCTTTATTCTGAATGACCTCACCTTTTTTATTCAGCTTGTTTCTAAAAATCCACTTTGTACCGATTACATTTTTCTCTTTTGGTCTTGAGACCAATGTCCATGTTTCATTCTTCTTGATTTGATCAATCCCTTCTATCATAGCATTTATCCAATCTTTATTACTAAATGCCTCTTTTACTATCCTTGGTTCAAATTCAGATATCAGACATGTGTTTTGTCTCAGTTTGTTCCTTGTCATTACTGGATCATCCTTATCTCCTATAATCTGACTTGATGAATGATTTCTTTTGACATACTTGGCTAATATGGGCTCGGTAGGCTCTATATAATCTTCTTCATCACCCGGTAACTGAGTATTCTCTTCATCTTCTTCATCAACTTTCTTGGTAGGATTTCTCGGTTGAACATAAACAAATTCTTCATAATTTTTTGCTTCTTTGGAATTTCCTTCATCATTTCTTTCTGCAAATTCATCAATTTTCACATTTGCACTTTCTACTATTTTGTTAGATGATTTTATCAGACATTTAAATGATTTGCTTCTAGAAGAATAACCAAGAAATGTTCCTTCTTCACTTTTCTGATCAAACTTTCCATTTCTGTCATCTTTGTGAACATAACATCTACTTCCAAATATCTTAAAATAACTTACATTGGGTTGCTTATCATATCAGATTTCATATGGTGTCTTCAAAGTTCCTTTCTTCAGTTGTACTCGGTTCAGGGTGTAAACTGCAGTGTTGATTGCTTCTCTCCAAAATGTTTGAGGTACCCTCTTTTCTATCATCAGGGTTCTGGCACAATCTACAATTGATCTGTTTCTTCTTTCAGCTATCCCGTTTTGCTGAGGTGTTCTCAATTAAGACACTTGTCTCTTTATACCATGATCATTGCAAAATAGGTTAAATTCATCAAAAATGAATTCTCCTCCTCTATCAGATCTTAGACATTTCAACTGTCTTCCTGTTTCTTTTTCAACTCTAGCCTTATACCATTTAAACATTTGAAAGGCTTCTGATTTCTCTTTTTAAAACATAACTGACATCATTCTTGAGTAATCATCCACAAATAATATGAAATATCTATCTCCATAATAACTTTGAACTTTCATAGGACCACAAAGATCAGTATGCACAAGATCTAAAATTCCTTTAGAAGTGTAGGACTTACTTGTAAAACTTGACCTTGTCATCTTACCCATCTAGCATCCATGACATACTGCATTCTCTAGTTTTTCCAAGCTAGGTAGACCTCTTACCCGGTGCTTATTGCTTATTTTGATCAGGTTATCAAAATTTACATGACAAAACCTTTTATGCCATAACTAGGTATCATCTATGTTAGCATATAGACAATTGTTCTTAGTTGAGTCAAGATGAAATGTATTACCTTTTGTTTGTGTCTCGGTAGCAACTAGCTTTCCATGTTTGTCATGAACTTTGACACATCCCTTCTGAAATTCTATTTGGTATCTTGTATTGTTTAGCTATGCTACAGTTAACAAATTGCATTTCAAACCTTCAACCCAGTATACATCATCACATTTAGCATTGTCAAGAAGTGTTATGGATCCTTTACCTTTCACTGGACATGGTGCATCATTACCGAATCTTACATAACCTCCATCATAGTCTTCTAATTTAACAAACTTGTGTTTATCACCTGTCATGTGATGTGAGCATCCACTATCTATGATCCAAGAATCATTTTTATTTATGTGAGATATTAGGGCTTTTTCTTGATACCTTTCTTCATCTGATCCATCTTTGATGGACACATAAACAACTTCCTCTGTATCAGTTCCATCAGATTTATCATCGTTGGATTCCTCATCAGCTACTAGGCATGTCTTTCTATCTTTTCTTCTGAAGTCTTGGTGTCCTCTGTATTGGTTGTCTTTCTATCTCATCTTGGTAGTCTCTCTTTTCACTAGATTCTTTGTCAGGATAGTTAGAAGCCATATGTCCTATTCTATCATAGTTAAAACATTTTAAAGGTAACTTTCTTTTATACTTACCTTTTCCTCTCGGTAACCTTCTGGCTAATAATGCTTCAAACTCTTCTCGCTTTTTGATTTCTTCATATAGTTTGTGTACCTCTTCCATGTTTTTGCGAAATCTTTCACTTGCTCCACTGTGATTTCCTTCAGTATACTTATACATTCTATCATTGTAATCATCGGATTCACCAATATGAAAAGAATTGAATGTAGATTCAACTTTATTTACCGAAGACCCATTGTTATCAAAATTACTTAACTCAAATGCATGTAGCTTACCAATAGTAGCATCCAAGGAAACTGGCATGTTTGGTACAAATCTTAATTCATTGATTACAGAGACTCGAATAACATAAGAAAGTAGAAGTGTTCTAAGCAACTTACTTGTTACATCCTTTTCTTTAATAGTTCCCCCTGCTCCTTTGATTTGATTGACAGTCTCCTTTAACCTTGTATTGTATTGAGTTATGTTCTCACCTTCATTCATTCTCATGGATTCAATTTGACCTCTCAGACTATCTACTTTTTCTCTCTGAACATGTTCATCACCACCATACATAGATATGAGCTTGTTCCACATCGCTTTGGCATCATTGCAGCCTTCTAGGTCATTAAACTCTAAGTCAGTTAATGCAGATGTTATTTCAATCATAGCTTGAATATGTTCTTGCTTTGCCTTTATCTCTTCCATTTTCATCGGGTTGGTGTTGGGTGCTATGTAATCATTCTCTAGATAATATGTTGCATATTCTCCAATTCCTTATAAGTGCAGCTTCATCCTTTTCTGCCATGTGGAGAAACTAGACTTGTTCAACTTTGGTGCATCCCTTTTGTACATCTTCGGATCTTTGCCTCAAGTACCTTTAAACTTTTCTTCCAGAGTCCAAAGCTCTGATACCAATTGTTAGTTGAGATGAGAGGGGGGGGTGAATCATAAAAACTTACAATCCAATTTATTCAACAGATTCAACCTCGGTAGCCTTTAATGATATGCAACTAAGACTGTAAATCATTCAATACTTATAAACAGACACACTTAAATGTCATAACACATATAACACCAGATTTAACATGGAAACCCAAATAGGGAAAAAACCACTGTGGGATTTCAAACCCACTAAGAAATATACCCTTCTAGAGTATACTCGGTTAAAAGCAAATCATGTTAAAGATTACAAACACATTACTAGATGTGACCTAGTTAAGGGATTTACCTTAGACTTGTTAGAGTCTTGCACTTTGTTAGAAGTGACCTTGTCAAAGGATTTCAAACACTCATTTAGAATGTTACCTTGCTAGAGGGTTTACAAATAACACTGTTAAGTCCACTTGGTTAAGAGATTTTCTGTCACTTACAAAATAAACAATAGTAATAAAATATATCTACAACTTCACATCTGAATTGCTAAAGTAGATTCTATTTGCTCAAAGCAATCTTGTCATACAACTTATCTTGTCCCTTGTTGGGTTTGTTGGGCTTCTCAATTTGTTCTTCAATCAGATCTTCAAGCTTATGTGCTCGGTAAACATTACTGTAGCATCATTGTGCATACATTTGCCCGCATCCATTGTTCATCAGTAATTCCTTATTTATAAACAATCTCTAACCGCTAAATCTCCTTGATCACATTTCCCATGATCAATCTTAGCCATCAGATCTTCAAACTTGACCAGGTTCAATGTATCCTTTGATCTGAAAAATGTTTTACCTTGCCTTGGAACTTGCATTCCTTCCTTGGAACTTGTGCTAGGTTATTGCGGTTCAATCTGTGTTGTAGATCTTCCTTTTTGATTTTCCATGTTGTCGATCCTCAACATACTTCATGCGCGGCATACCAATCATTTATTCATCTCCAGCTCATCAACATCCTTTATTAAATAATGCTTTTATCCATCCAATGCAATCTATTATAACTCGGTTGTTACTCGGTAAATACTGAACTTCACTCGGTAGACATTCTGCCTTCTTTAACCGATATTGTTAACCTTAGGGTTTATCGACTAGGTTCTTTGCTCAGTGATATAGTACAGTATTAAACATCATATGTAGGATATCAAAACAATCAAAACAACATGATCTCATCATTGTCTAACTCGGTAATAGTTTCCCATTGAATAACTTATTATTCTCCTTCATTATCACACTCTTTTTGAGTCACTTACCAACCTCTTAATTTTCATCAAAACATACTTCTTAAAATATGGCAACATCATTCTAAGTCAGAAAATCAATTGCTTAACATCAATGACAAAATAATATTATTAAGATAGTAATCATCCTTCTTCAGTTATATCAATGATCTTCAACAACCTTCTCAATATCCTTATTGAAATGCCAACAATCTCCTTTTCTGTTGTAATGCCAACAATGATGTGTTGTATGTTGAAGGTTTGAAGCATAATCTTTTGAGTGTTGGATAGATGGTTGGTAACGGTTATGATCTACAATTCAAGGATGGTAAATGCAAGATCTTGAATACCTTTGGTATAGAGATTACATCTGGGACTAAGACTGAAGGTAACATTTTTCGTTTGAATGTTGGTGAGAAAAATTGTTTGATTGCTAAGATAGATGAGAGTTGGTTGTGGCATAGAAGAATGTGTCATGTAAACTTTGATTCATTGATTAAGACCAGTTCTACATAAGTTGTTAGAGATCTACCTAATATTGTTAAACTTGTTAATCCAGTATGTAAGGAATGTTAGTTGGGTAAGAAAACAAGGATCTCTTTCAAAAGTAAACAGTATACATCTGACGGACTACTAGATCTTGTGCATACTGATCTATGTGGACCTACAAATGTTAGAAGTGTGCAGGGTGATAGATACTTTATGTTGCTAATTGATGATTATTCCAAGATGACGTGGGTTGTCTTTTTAAAGGAAAAATCAGAAGCGTTTGATAAATTTAAGATATTTAAAGATAAAGTTGAAACTGAGTCCGGATTGAAGCTGAAGTGTCTTAGATCTGATAGTGGTGGAGAATTATGTTCCAGTGAGTTCAATTCATTCTATGAGATGCATAGAATCAGAAGACAACTATCTACTCCTAAAATTCCATAACATAATGGAGTTGTTGAGAGGAAGAACCGTATTGTTTTGGATGCTGCAAGAACCATGTTGATTGAAGGAAATGTTCCAAAGGTATTGGAGAGAATCCATTAACACTACAATCTATATGTATTTAATAGAGTTCATATCAAAGATGATACCAATAAGACCCCTTATGAGATTTGGTTTGGTCATGTTAAAACTGTGAAATATTTCAAAGTTTTTGGTAGCAAATGTTATATCAAGAGAGATGAGGATATTGGAAAGTTTGATGCTAGGAGTGATGAAGGTATCTTTTTTGGATATTATACAAACAGAAAAGCCTACCTGTGCTATAATAAGAGACTGAGAAAGATAGTTGAGAGTGCAAATGTGAAGGTGGATGAGAACCTTGGGAAGGAGATCAGAGCTTATGGTGATGGTCAATATATTGTTTTAGCTCTTATTCAACCTGAAGAGTCTAAGTATAATGATTCAGTAGACACTGTTAATCTAGATGTTGTTGGTGGTGGTGAAGATGTTCAGGAACCTAAGGATCTAAACAAACAAAATAATCTAAGGTATGTTAAATTGAATCATTATGAGAATAAGATTATTGGTGATAAGAATAAAGGTGTGATTACTAGAAGAAGGTTAGTTGTAGAAGAAATATGTCTGATTTCTAAAGTTGAACCCAAAGATGTTATTGAAGCCTATAAAGATGATAACTGGATAAGAGCTATGGAAAAAGAATTAGATCAGATTGAAAAGAATAACACGTGGGAACTTGTGCCGAGACCTAAGGATAAAAATGTTATAGGTACTAAGTGAGTTTTTAAGAACAAACTAAATGAAGCCAGTGAAGTAGTCAGAAATAAAGCTAGACTGGTCTGCAAAGGATATTCATGGGATTGATTATGAAGAAACTTTTTCTCTGGTTGCCAGAATTGAAGCTGTTAGACTATTGCTTTCTTATGTTGCTTATAAATATTTAAAGGTATATCGGATGGATGTCAAATCTGGTGATCTAGAGGAAGAAGTTTACATTGAGCAACCTGATGGATTTTCACTGTCGAATGATGGAGACATGGTGTGAAAGTTGAAGAAATCACTTCATGAATTGAAACAAGCTCCTAGAGCCTGGTATGCTAGATTAGACAAATAGTTGTTGAAATTGGGATTTAATAAAGGTGTTGTTGACAATAATTTGTACTTTAAGATTGAAATTGATAACATTCCTGATTGTTGAAGTCTTTGTTGATGACATTATTTTTGGTGGTGATGATGATATGAGTATGAAGTTTGCCAGTGATATGCAGAAAGAATTTGAGATGTCTATGATTGGTGAGATGAAGTTTTTCTTAGGTTTGCAAATTGCACAGACAGGAAAAGGTATCTTTACATCCCAAACTAAGTATATGAAGGAACTATTGAAGAAGTTTGGACTAGATGATTCCAAACTGGTTGGAACTCCTATGGTGACTGGTTGTAAATTGTCCAAAAATGATGAATCTCTAAAAGCTAATCAAAGTTTGTACAGATCTATGGTTGGTGGACTGATATATCTTACTTAGACTAGGCCTGACATTATGCATGTTGTGTGTATGGCTACTAGATATCAAGTTGATCTGAAGGAGAGTCATGTCACTATTGTTAAGAGGATATTTAGATATCTAAAGGGAACTGTGGATTATGGTCTATGGTATTCAAAGAATGATGATTTAATGTTGTGTGCCTACACTAATGTAGATTGGGTTGGTGATGTTGATGACCAAAAGAGTACTACCGATGGAGCATTCTTTTTAGGTAAGAAGCTGGTTTCATGGGCTAGCAAGAAACAAGATTTAGTATCCTTTTCTACTACTGAAATTGAGTACATTATTGTTGCTAGTAATTGCACTCAGATAGTTTGGATGAAGCAAATATTGAAAGATATCAGAGTTATCCATGATGAGCCTACTGTTATGTACTGTGATAATTCCAGTGCTATAAACATGTCAAAGAATCAGGTGTAACATTCAAAGACTAAGCATATATCAATCAAATATAATTACTTAAGAGAGCAAGTCAGTGAAGAAAAGGTGAAGCTGGAATATGTATCTACAAAGGAAAAAAATTATTGATATTTTCAGTAAGCCTTTGCCCACAGATACATTTGTCTATTTGAGAGACAAGTTAGGTGTATCCACCCCTCCTGATGAGAACTAGATGCATTAAGTTGCATTGATCTAGTGGATTTCAGAGTCTTATTCTTTTATCTGGATTGTTGAGTTGGTGTCGCTCCTCTACTGGAGTAGTCTGTTGATTTGGTTGAGTGTCCGAGAGAGATAATTTCATGTTTCTATTTTGGATATCTTTGGCATTGTTGTCAAAGTGGAGATAAATCATGTGAAAAACTACATTATCTATCTTGATCTTAGGGGGAGTTTGCTGGCAATATCTTCTTTCTTTGCATTGATTGTTTTTCACATTCATATGTTGTCATCAATGCCAAAGGGGGAGATTGTTGGATATGGTTGTACATTGTTGTTGCTAGTATATGTTGTTGTCATTGGTGTCAACATATTCCAATTAATTTGGGAAGATCTTCTGATCCACTTTTGTAGTTTGGTTATGTTGATCACTGCTTTGGTTTTGTAGTTTGGTTGCGCTGATCACTGCTTTGCATAATCCAATATTTCCTCTGAAATATTATGGTGTGATCAAATCTTGTGTTGAGTCTTTGGGATATTGTTTGGGATAATCTTATGTATCTTTATTTTAGATGGTTCATGATTTGGTGCTCCACAAGTTATCTTTCTTTGTGGCAGTTGCTGATTGTTTGTGTTCTTGAGCTTTCTAGACATTGATCGATGAAGATTTGAAAAGAGGTGTTGGTGCAATTACTCTGGATGGTTCTAACGTGCTTGTCGGTGTTTCCTAGTTGTGTGTTGTTTTTTTTGGTAATTTGCATTAATTTTTGTGTGAGTTTTTAGTGGTTTTCATCAGCCAGTGATGATTTTTCGTGTTATGCGGTATTTCTGGTGGTCTAGCGTGTTGCAGTTGATCTTGGCATGATTTATGGTAAATGTGATCATTTGGGAATTTGAATTAGGTCCATGCTATGTAATGTAAATCATTATATTGGTTTGGTGGTTGATCTTTCTATCGTGTAATGTAAATTTTGTAATTATGAGTTGAAGGTTGAGGGTTTAGTCAACCTTGTTATCAAGGTTGATGAATTGTATATATATAGGTAAGTTATTCACTTAGTTTTGGTGTCGGTAGTGTGTCTACATTATCAGAGAAAGGTGAATGTGTGAATGAGAAATTTATCATTCAATGAAGTATTGAGGGGAGATTAGTATTGCAGAGAAGATAATTGTGCTTAACCGAAACTATCATCGGGCATTTGTAGATGTTATCATTGTTATTCATTTCTTCTAGATTGTAGTCTAAATCATATTGTAAGTCAGTGAGACTTCCCTAAGGGTTGTAGCCTTCCAGGAAAATATCCTTTGAGAAGTGAGCTTTAGGCAGTGTGTCTAAATGCATGTGCATTCCCCATTGTAATACTTTCACATACTACTGCAGAGTATCATCTTACTATGGGTAGGTTCCCACCATGGTTTTTTCCTTAACTGGGTTTTCCATGTCAAAATCTTGGTGTTGTGTGTTGTGTTGTTAATTTTCTTATCTGTTCATTGCTTCATCTTATCAGATTATGTTTTGGAGTTTAATTCTCTACATCTGGTGAAGACTGATTCACCCCCCCTCTCAGTCTTCTTCTTGACTGCTGCTAATAGGGAAATTGTCAGTCATGTTTTGTTTTATGATGGAAAAGATTATTTTCACCTTAGGAAAGAAAATATAAGGATAATACAATTGCATAAATTAGCATTGAAAAGTGCCCATACTCTAATATGGATTTTGATAAGTGAAGGATACAAGGGCCAAGTGAATTATTTTCACTTGAAGAAGGAGATTATAAGTGGTGATACAATTAATCATAAAATATTACTTACGAGAGTGCAAAAAGGCAAAATTGATCAAATATTATTTTTAATTACTATTAAAAACATAAGACATTTGTAAAATAAAATTAAAATTTCAATGATTAACAAACAGTTGTGTCTCTTCATTAAGTAACAGTCTGAAGTGCTCCCTTAAATTTATAAAAGGGAAATCAAGACCGAAAAAGGAGAATAAGATCATATAAAAACATTGTAATATATTTCATAAGACCGTGCCCTATATTTTTAGGGTTTCAACAATTAATATTTTGGATAAGCAATACCATCAACCTATTTTCATTTCTATCTGGTGTAAAAGATTATTGTGAATTCTTTTCAATTTGAGCTTGTTATTTTGATTCTAAGAAATCAAAGGCTACTAGAATTCTTTCTGCATGCATTGGTTATTTTATTATTTTCAGTCTACTACATTGTTGTGTGGAATGATCATGAGAAATTACTACTCTTGGATTGATTATTGTGTTAGCATCTTTCTAGGAAAGATTAAAATCATCTGCATGGTAAATGTCATAATGAAATTTAATCACTGAGTGTGAGAAGATTAATAGTGGATGGTCTTTTTAAAACTATCTAACAAGGAGAATATAGAGAAAGAAATTCATGAGACTCTGAACCCAATAGGTGAAGAAGGCACTAGTCAAAATCATATACTTATAATCTCAAAAAATCAATTAATTATATTTTATTTTTCAGTTTCATAGAAGTAGAAAGTAGGAGTAAAGGTTTCTGGTCATATAAAATCTTCATGCCAATTTGAGATTGACCAAAAGACAATTTTGTAGTCATAGTCTGCTTAAGTATCATAGGATAAAGATAGTTGGTAATAGGTTATACCCGCCTAGGTTTAGCACAATCTGAAGAGTACGAAATTACAATCACATTGATTTATTATGTTAGTTGGCCAAGATTGAATGTTGAACCTGAACATAAGGCTTTACATACCTTTAGGGTTTAGCAACCTGCAATTTTGAGCTCCAACACATGTAATGTCTAAGCTTTTGTGATACAAAGATTACTGCCAAGCATTCTCTCTCTATGAGAGTATAATTTAATTCGTACCCCAAAAATGTTGTACTGATATAGTAGATGGCCCTTTCCTTACCTTGGTCATGGTGTTGTGCCAAGAGTGCTCCTAAGGATGAGTTTGTTGTGGAGACATATAATAACAAAGGATTGTTCACTGTTAGAGGCACATAGATCAATGGTGACAAAAGATAATCTTTTAATTCTTGGAATGCTTCATGACATTGGTTTATCCATTTAAAAGTCGCTCGTTTCTTCATAAGATACTTGAATAGTTGACACTTATCAGCTAATTGTGATATGAAGAGGCTAATGGATTGTAGCCTTCCTTGTAAACTCCTTAGCTATTTTAGAGTAGATAGTGATAGCATTTCCAAAATATCTTTGACTTTAATTGGATCCACTTCAATACCCCTATTTGAGATAATGAATCCTAAGAGTTTGCTAGCATATCACATCGAACATACACTTTTTTGGGTTTAGTTAGACCTTGTATTGCTCAAGTCTATCAAAATCCTAGCAAGGACATCAAGGTGATCATCTTTGGTTTTTGATTTGGCTAACAAGTCATCCACATAATCCTCGATAATATCATTTATCATGTCATGAAATAACATTGTCATTGCTCTTTGATATGTTGCACTAGCATTCTTTAGGCCAAATGACATTACATTCCAATAGTATGTCCCCCATGAATAGGTGAATTTTGTCTCATGTTGATCTTCTAGTGCAATTCTAAATTGGTTATATTCAGAGAAACCATCCATCAGTGATAACATTTCACTTCCAATAGTTAGATCCACAATCATGTCAATGTTTGGGAGTGAAAAGTCATCTTTTGGGCAAGCTTTATTCAGGTCTCTAAAATCTGTGCCCTAATGGGTTTAGTTACTAGTAACAAGTTGGAGATCCACTCTGCATAGTTTATTGGCTTGATGAAACCCACATCTAGTAGCTTTTGTAATTCCACTCTTACTAACAAAGCAATTTGGGGATGCATTTTGTAGAGCTTTTTCTTATAGTGTTTTGTTCCTAGAAGCAATGGTAAATTATGTAGAACAAGCTTCAGATCTAGTCCTAGCATGTCAACATATGACTAGGAATTTTTTTTTGATCTTTGCTTAAAGAACTGAATAAATTTCTCTTTTTCTTTAGGCTTTAAATATTCAGCTATGTGAATCTTATGCACAATTTCACCATCACCAATGTTGATGTCTTTTGTCTTCTCTACAAGCAATGCTGATCTTTCTTGGTCAATTAGTAAATCATCTAGTCATTGTTTGTTTATATTTTCATCTTCCTAGAGATTCTCTGGACTAGGAGATGAGCTTGCCTCTCTAAAGTATGATGTTCTATCCAAGTCAATTATAAAACTTCCTTATGATCTCCATATGGAAATCCTTCATATGCACCAAGGTATTCTGCTATTGCTTCATCATTTTGAAACCAGTCTAAGTGTGGTTACTCTTGCTGCCCCTAGTCTACCAGATGTGGAAATATGAGGCAAAGGTCCCTGCTTTTATCGGTGTGGGGTGTTGTTATCACTCATTCTCGGGTGTCAAAATGATGCCTCCAAGAGTTGGGATCTATTGCCTTATCTTCATAAATAATACCATCATCAATGGGTGGTTGATGATCATAAGACATGTCCACTGCATAGGTGTTACTACTATGGAGAGATAACCACTCATATTCATGAGAATCTATCTTGGTCTTAATATATGTTTCTATGTTTGATCCATCTTCATAAGGTTCTTCAATTTCTTCGATGGGAGGGAGTGGAGTCTCTATAGTGTTGATGATTAATGGAATGTTTCCATGACTTGTAGATCTTTCTTCTATCACTAATGTAGTGTCAATTTCTTGAATAAGGGGTTCTAGTCTCCATATACTGTGTTGGTTAATAGATTTGTCTTCTTTAAAATCTCTATTTTTTACTTAACCTTTGTTACCCTTTAAAGACAAATTTGCAACAGCACAGTTGGATAAACGAAAATTTATTTCTCCTCTAAATTAAGGTACAACTCCCTTCAAAGATCTTCAATGAATTAACTTAATCTATGAGATTATGTATACTTTTAACTCAAAATCATTAAATGCATTCATCTCCATGTTGGCATTCTACACTCTTATGAGAATAGTTGGTGTTGTCATTGATGACAACCATTTGGAAACCTTCTGGCACTCATCTGGTAAAGCCACCGGCAAGCACCGACACCGGCATAGACATCTACATACACCGGCATACACTTCACCAACAACGACAACAATACATACCGGCACCCCAGCCGACAGAGAATAAACTTTTGTTTATTGTATTTAATTGTAATTATCTTTTGTAAAGCCGACATGACATATTGTAAAAGACTCATATATATGTATGAGATCTTATAGGTCATTTTTTGTAGAAGTAAGGATATATGTATGGAGAGAATATATGGATGATATTTTGTATAAGGAGATATAGTTGACAACGAAGGTTTTGGTTATAGAATGAGCTTAAATCGGTACTGAACTTGGCATAGTAGATGTTTATTTGAAGCAGTACATTATATTGGATTTCATAATCCACTTTTGTAGTCAGTGTGACTCTTATTGAGCAGTGAGCTCTAGGCAGTTGGCCTTCCTACATGTGCAGGCCCGTCATTATAAGTAATATTTATTCATTGGCCAATGAGTGAATATTGTGGGTCACAAATCCCACTGAGGTTTTTCCCACACCGGGTTTCCTCATTAAAACATCTTATGTTATGGTGTGTTTTCTATGTTGTCTTTATTGTTATTGTTTACTGCATTAATTCTTATTTATCGGTACACTATTTTAAGATGCAAAGTTCTTAATAAGGTTAAATATTCTGCTAACTGGTTAGATACTGATTCACCCCCCCTCTCAGTATCTTTGGGACTATTATTAATCCTAACACTTCATACATCAACATGTTATGAAGATGCAAAATACTCATATATCAATTTAAGAAAATAGGTCACTGACTATCTTAACTGATCCAACTTAATGCACAGAAATGAAAGAAGAATTTTTAATTCTTAACTTTGTAAATATTTTCAATATGAGGAATGGGATCAATTTGATCAAGAATTCATTCACAAAAAAATAAATTCCCCAGATTTAAACACACAGATTCAAACTATCGAAATCGATTTCATATATTCAATCACAGATGAATAACTTTCCTCATATCTTCAAAACATAGATAAAGTATCTAGAGTTTACTTCAGCACACTAACAAAATTTCT
Source organism: Cryptomeria japonica (assembly GCF_030272615.1). Lineage (NCBI taxonomy): Eukaryota > Viridiplantae > Streptophyta > Pinopsida > Cupressales > Cupressaceae > Cryptomeria > Cryptomeria japonica. The sequence continues at coordinate 132,697,843 of NC_081406.1, forward strand.
TAGACCATTCAAGAGTATCAGAAAATAGTTTTTATAGACACAACTTGGCTGATGGTTCAAAGAGGGAAACACAGAAATTCAATATTTCTACCCCGAATTTTAAGATAAGTTTATTTAAAACTTAAAAACTAAATCTATCAAAACCAATGATAAGAAAATAATTATGGATCATTCTAATTGGGCTCAATAGTTTTGACAATTGTTGCATTCCTTCATCCAGTGTAAGCAACAAAGAAGTCTCGAATTAAAGCACCATGAGGGAGTCCCACGTGTATCATCCTCTAATTCCAAACCTCTTTTTCCCTACAAACCTGTGTAACTTTATCAGAATGACTGTCCAGGTGTCCAATACATAAAAATAGAAGAGATTCAATCTTTGCAATGGTGGACAGATCATCTAGAACTAGGTCCTTAGCCTCTTTGACATAATTAATTTTGCCTTCAAATGATTCATTTATAACCTCCGCAACTTCAAGGATCTTCTCGTCATCTTTCAGACTCTTGATTCTGATGCACACAAGTTAATTTTGCATGGATGCAACTAATTATGTGAGATGGTCCACTAGTTTTGTAGATTCTTCATAAGCTTGCTTTATTAAAGAATTCCTCCATTCAATATTTATCTGGAAAACATATAGAATACTATCATCTAAGCCAGCTACAGGTTTCTCAGAGAGAAACTTCATTACCTTGTAGATTTGCACTTCTCGCATCTTCACTGCTTTCGTTGCCCATTTAGCTTCTTCATTTTTCCAATTCATGATTTTGGCTTCCAACTCCTTCATCGCCATTAATGCTCCATCGTAAACTTTGCTCAAATTAATAAAATACTCTGCAATTGATTTTTGAATTCCTTCTAACCACTCCATCACAGTTTCTATAATGAGCCTGCATTTTTGTATTTTCTCTAGGGTCTTTTGATTAGCAGGTGATTTAGGGTCAAAGGACGTTGGAAGCTGCGACATAGGTTGAGGGTTTGGATAATTAATTCCTTCAATATACTCTGTCATTATCCTTAGAATTTCCTTCTTCTCATGATTATCTCTCTCATCTTTCCATGTTCTATTGAGTATTTTCTTGGTCAATATTTCAAAATGGAAGGCATCAACTGCTCGAGTTCCAACACCAAGATTTAGTTTTTCAACTGTAAAATCCTTTGTAGTAGGGTTGGCTACAACTTCATCTATATTTGGGCAAGAAATTTGTGTTGTCCAATCACCTGTGCTATCATCAAAATCAATTTTGGAGTTTGTCTTTAGTTTCTTTTCCTTGGGAGACTTTCCCAGGCATTTACTTACCATATCTTCTAATGGAACTGAGGTAGGGACTATGTTCCTTTTCTTACTACTCAGAGTGTTGTCTAACCACAGGGGTCTAATGTGCAGAGGAGTTTTATCGAGACCAAATTCAACTTCCTTTCCCTTCCTTACCATCAATGTGGTAGCAGTATTTGTCTCATCATCTACCTATTGATTATCGCTTGCATTATCAATGTTTTGCATCTCTGAGTTTGGATGGGCTGAAGTGTTTTCTATGTCAGGAGGGGCGTCCAAATCAACTACTACTAAATCCATAGATGGTTTCTTTACTTTCTTTCTAGTTTTAGACTAAGTGATCCTGGTAGGAGTTGATTCTTTCTTGACCCCCATTGGTCTTGCTGCCTGTTCAATCCTAACCTGTGTTTTGGAAAAACCTTTCATGCAGAGCTCTAAATTCAAAGGGTAGAGAACATAAAATATCTCCTTTCCTTTAAATTATTATTCTCAAGTATGATCTTTCATCACAACTCATCCCCTTGAGATTCACCTTTTAAATCTGGAATATTCCTTATATGATTGTTGTTGATGCGACACTTCTTTATCTCCAAATCCATTGATCCTTGAACCTTGAACTTCAAGACCCTCTGAGAAGTGGTTCAAAATTTCAAGTTCAAAAGAATAGAAAATGAAAAACCAAGATAAAGACACCAAAATTCCATGACTCATATGTTACAAGAACAAGACTCAGATAGGACTCAACTTTCGAAACTTTGAACCATGAACCTTGAACTTTTTGAAAAGGTTCAACAGTTCAAGTTCAAAGACAATTTATACAAAGACCTTTAACTCTTTAAAAACCAAGCCGCGATACAACATACTCCTCTTGAACTTGAACCTTGAACTTTGAAGAGGTTCAATTGGCAGGTTCCAATTCAAGAAAAACTTCAACAAGACAAAAACTGAGACTTACACAAGCCCAAACTAAATAAACACTCCTTATTAGATGATGTGAGAGCAAAATAAATGGGGAGGGTAACATACTAGATTCATTTGTAGGTGCTACACTGGTTTCTATTGATACAGTGGACCTTTCTTCTATCACTGAGGTAGTGCCAATGTCTTGAATAAGGGGCTCCATTCTCCTAATACTTGATTCATTTACAAGCACTACACCGATTTCTATTGATATGCTTGTATGAGATGATGGCACATATACTACCACTGATAAGTTACTTCAACAAGAGGATTTTATATTAGTGGTTACATTGGTGGGATGCAGTGTTACTGAATTAGGCATGTTCAATATAACTAGGGCATTCTATCTAGCTACTAGTCTTTGTGCTACATTCCCATATCCCAAACCTTGATTTCTAGGATTCTTTGACAGTAAGATTGGTTCTATGACTCCTTGTTGTTATTCTCCCAGGTCATTTGTACTATCATAACCATGTCTTTGGAGAATTCTGAATCCTTTACTATACATATGTAAAAGAAAATTTATTGCAGGGTTAACTTCTTCATCTCTATACAACCATTTATTTACATCTTCTTCCAAGAAGTCTTCATTTAACTCTCCCCATCTAATGAAAGAACAAGAGGAATAATATTGTACCACTTCTTTTCCTTTGTTCTGATTAATAGGATTTGGTGGGGGCCTCCCAAAAGACTTTAGGGATAGAGGTAGTTGTCTGACAGAAAGTGTCCCAGAGCAAGAATATTCTCCGCATCCTTTGTCCTTGATCTGTAATGGTGCACTAGGTGTGGAATATGAAGGTATTGATGTATCTATAAATGTCGAGTACTTGAGTTGTGAGGTGAGGGGAGTTTCTTGATTTATAGAGACTTGTTTTTTTGTTCTTTCCCTTAGGTTGTTGCAATATTGAAATGGGTTTAGATCACCTTGTATTGTGATCTCAATGTCATTGTATGGTAACTTGGCGCACTGAGGAATGTTGAAAGCACTTCTTGCATGACATGAATTCATGGATGACCCAATGGCATATTGTATCCCAATTATCTATATAATACTTGGAATGTGGTGTCTATAGTGACAGGTCCTACTTGTATAGGTAGAGTGACCACACCTTTCGATGGGTGCTAGGACTCATCATCATAAGATTTGATATTTATTCTTTTAGTGGGATCAATGTGAAGATGTTAATAGCCCAAAGATTTGATCAAATTCATAGTACATATGTTCAAGCTTGATCCTCCATCTATCAATACTCTTTTGATCTTTCTTTTATGGACAAAGACTTCTAGATGTAGCGGGTCATTATGCAAAGGTCTATTTGTTGGGATATCTTAATCTGTAAATGTAACCTAAGGAGTTTCGACCAAGTTCCCAATCATGGCTTGGAAGATATTTCCATTGATATCCCTAGAAATAACAAACTCATGAAGAGCCTTGTCCAAGATTGCCCTATGATTTAGATAGATGCAGAGTAGCTCAAAATTTGATAGCTATGCAGGATTTTTATTTAATTAGTCAATAAAATTGTAGGTCCCTACTTTCAGAGGAGGATTGGAAGGAACTTCTTGCAGTGTGACTTTTGAACGGTGGGTGATGACCGCACAATCATGATTCCATAGGTTGACAGTAATTATAGACACTATTTCATTACTTGAGTTGATAGTATTGATTGCATAATCATAGGTGACCTTAGTGTAACCTGTAGCGTTATCTTGTGAGCTTGAACTTGAAGCTTTCCCTTTGTCATGATTGACAAATGGGTCATTGAAGATGATGCAATTTGTGCTGGAAGAGCCCTTATTGTTGTCCGCGGTGATATCTCCTTGATCTATGAGGTCTTGAATCAGGTTCTTAAGTTTATAACAACTTGATGTTTTGTGGCCCTTAGTACGATGATAGTCACAATAATCATTATCATTCCACTAGGTTGGTTTGAAGGGACCAAGTTCATATGGTTTCACCTTTGGCAGAGTTATTACATTTATTTGTATCAACTTTTTGAGTGCTGACTCAATTGGTTCTCCGAGTGGTGTATAATTTCATCTTGGTGCATTATTCCTTGGAGGTTGAGAGTTACTAGACTGTACTACATTTGTTGATGTTGCATTGTTGTCTTGAGTCTGGTTTCTATTTGGCACAAAAAGATTGACCAATTCTTATAGTGAAACCACTGGTTGAGCTCTATTCACCACTTCAGCATCAACAACCCCATCGATTGTCACATTTTTTATTTTTTAACTATAAATTTGATTTGTCATTGTTTGTATTACTTGTCAAACCACTTTCCTTATTGTTCCTCAAAATTCCTTGTTCAATAAGAACTTTCTCACTTTTCAGGCCTTTCTCTACAACTTTATGGAATGCACTAAGACATTGCATTTGCAACAGGTACTTAATCTGAGGAATGAGATTTTCTATGAAAATATCCACTTGCTATCCTTTTGGAATGAAAAGGACATCTATGAGCAAGGAATCTCCAACGTTGTAGGAATGAGGCAAATGTTTCACCTTTCTTTTGTCTTACAACACATAAATACATCAGAGTCCTTGGATTATCTATGTTGTGTGAGAAATTTATTTTGAACTGATTAGCCAATTTTCCCCATGAAGCAATCTTTAGTGGTAAATGTGAGAACCATTCCAAGGCTTGTCCATCAAGACTTTTAGGAAATAGGTGCATTAAATACATATCTTCCTTGGCTACCTCTATGCAAACAGTGAAATTCCCTAATATGATTTCTTGGGTCACCTTTTCCTCTGTACTTGTCAAATTTTGGAGTTTAAAAATGTGGAGGAAAAGGTGGCATATATAATTTATAATCAAAAGGTAAGGACGAAGATCCCCATAGTATACATTTTCTCCTCATTCTTTGATTGAATATTCATCATCTGTCTTTGTAGATTTTGGATCCATTGAGAAAGAATCTTCATCTAAGTCAAAGGCACATTTGCTATATATCTATTTCTAACAAAAGGATTAGTGTTGGCATACACTAGATGATGTTGGAATATTGAGCGAATGTGAATCTGTGTGCTATGAGCTCTACTAGGTGTTGTAAAGTAGGCAAATTGTGTGCTAACAGTAGTTTGGGTTGAACCATGTGGATTGGTTAGGTCTTGATTCAAGCTTTGGCTACTATAAGTTGATCCCACATAGACCGACATTGTAGGTTGGGAGGTACTTGTTGGAATTGAAACTTGGGAAATGTTAGTCTAACTTTGTGTTGAGGTGTTCAAGATATTTGATATGGTTTGTGGGGTAACATTGGCATGCATTTGTGATGAAGTGTTTACAATTGAGGATTCCATGCTAGATTGTGAGCTTTGAGTTGAAGCCACAATGGCTTAAGTTGATGTTGCTTGCGTGTTTTGAGTTATACCTTGGGTAGAGCTTGAGGATGCAACATGTGTCTAGGAGGAGTTGGGTTTTTTATTCACATTTTGAGTTAATGTAACCCCTGCTAGCAAGATTGTTGTGACATCAATGTTAGGTGGTAACTTAGCTCCATTTTGCAATAGTAGGGAAAGTTATCTATCCCTGTCGTGTTTAAGGAGAGCATTAAGGACTATGAGGACTTGCGGGTATTGCTGCGTAGCCTCAAGTTCCTTTATTGTTATATTATGTTGGATCTCATCTATTGAGGGCATGTTGTTCATATTGGTTGGCAATGTGGCACTCCTTCAGGGTTGCACATGTGAGTAAGTTGACAAATTCATGTTCTAGGTGGGATTGAACAAGGGGTCACTATTTGGGTCCATTTGACTCTAAGCCTTTTGTGATCATGTAATAGGCATAAGGATTCCTAAGACAACTGAAAAGATGTGATGCAAGACTTATGACAAGATGTGACACACTAAGGACCTAGATGCCAGACTTGAGATTGATGATAACTTATGTATGCAAATGAGGACAAATTACATATGCAATATATCTTGACACCCTATTGAGGATTAAGATGAGGTTGTTGTTGTTGTAGCCTAAGTCTCTTGAGTCTCTTCTGAATGATTTTTCTCTCAACTTCAACCTTGATTCGATGAGCTTTTCATATTTCTTCTTCCAAGACAAATGTGACTCCTATATATTGGGGGGGGCATTCCTCTCCAATCTCCAAGTGAGGTTACTAAGACTCGATATGATGTCTTCCTAATCATCGTTAGGTCCTAAATCAAGTTGTAGAAATGGGAAGAAACTATCACCAGGCAACACCATCTTGACACATGTTGTGAGACTTTGCAATCAGACAAGACTCCTAGAGTGAGAATACAGACACTAATGAAGGCAAAATCGAATGACCAAATTGGTGACACTAATCAAAAGTATTGAGGATTGTTTTGACCTAGATTGATATTTTGAGAGATGATGCCCTATACTAGACTAATCAGTAAGGACACCTAGATTGACTGGAGATTGATTGATAAAGGAGGGTCCCTTAAGTTCAATGACTTTCTAAGAAAATGTTTGGAATTGATCCTAAGATAATACAAATGTAAAATGAGGACTGATGAAGGACATACAACCTATGCATACTTATGGATTCTAAACATTCTTTTTTATCACAAAAGGTATGGAAATCTCTGTCATAGGGGTTTTGTGTTTTGGAAAACACATAATACAAAATATTTGTTTGATTTTTGAACAAAGTGAAAACACATTCAAGTACAAATTTCTAGGTTAGCAAGAGGCAATATCTATTGGATTCCCACTATGGAAATAAATTTGAGCCACACCTATCTAGAACAAACAACTGAGAAGTTTGGCAGCATTGACTTCCCCGTACATTGCACTCACTTCTCGGGCATGCTAAACTTCGAATTCCTAGAGACCCACGGGTCTAAAGGAACTCACTATCTCTACTTTGGACTGCGAGATTGTAGGAAGACATTAGAGGTTCGACCTCCTATGCCAAAAAATAAAGGGTTTTTTGGCCTCTAAAATAGTTGGTTCGTAGTGGGGGAACTTCAGTAGAACCTGGTGTCTACCCTTGAGACAGTGACTCACTTAAGAGCCTACCCTGAAGGAACCATTGGTGTAGATACACATCACCAGGTAGTTGTGACTTTCACCTAAATTATTAATTTATATAGCGGGATCAAGAAATATCGCTTCGGTCATTCCCTCACCAACTTTATGGGCTTCTTGAGAGGCACACCCTCTAATACTAAAAAAATAAAATTGAGTGTCGCTAACACTTTTCTCTTGCACCCAAGACCACAAAAGCTAGGGGAGAGGGATAGTGTGTGTTAGCAATAGGTTCGCTCACAAGTACAAATGTGCCAAACACAAAAGATAGTGGTAAATTTTAAGCACCAATTGAAAGATTGTTATTCTAAGAAAAACAAAAACTCTCCTAATCTACCTTTGCAAACAAATTGTTAGTAGTTTGAGGTTTAGTTTAGTCTTGGACTGATCAAAACATCCTTGTTATATTCTGCTTTATCGCATGTTGTAGATAGACAATTAGTAACTGAAAAAAATTAAAAAAATAGAGATAAAGCAGGAACATAACTTAATCAACATTACCAACTGAATGCTAAATAGTACTTACACACATGCGAAACCCAAACTGAACACATGCAAAATACCACCTAAATGGTTGCGAAACACTATCTTCACGAATGTGATACAATAGATAGATGAATGTGAAACAACTTCCTATGTAAAATTGCAATTCAGACCTTGCAAAATAGATTGATTATTTTGTCACAAATCATCATTAAAATCTCAATTGAGTTCCTTGTATCATTTTATACTTTTGAATGTAGGCTAGGACATGTCTTTGATACTAAAAGTATTCATTTTGTAATTTTGGTTCAATAAGTACCTAGTATGGTCATAATATCCTTTGATATTATTTCTATTCATGCCCACTGTAGTGCCATAAAATTGTGACCCTAGCAATTTTAACCATATTTGAGGTCCTCACCTTGGCGACAACATCCTCCTTCCTAACCAAGACCCATTTCCTGCATTTTCACCCTTGAAACCCTCCTTGTCTAGGCTTTGTTTCTGCCTTAGACCCTATTCGGGCCCCAAAATAGGGTAGGACAAGGGCATGGTGCCCCTATCCCCACTCCTTAGGGTGGCCCTAAGATGGGTCTGCCCAGTCCCCTATGCATAATCTGACTTTGGGGTTTGCAATTCTTCTTTGTCGGCCTTCAACGATTGAGAATTAATCCTTGAGGCATGTATAAAAGGAGATTCAATTCCCTCATTTGAGAAGGGGAACACAGGATAAGGTTGAGAGGCATAAGAATACAACACATAATTTCAAGGTCTTCATCAAGCATTCAAGTATTCAGGTCTTCTTCATTCATCCATTCAAGCAACATTATAACATTCATTTGCAAGTATGTGTGTGTGTTAGGGTTTTGTCATGTTACATGCCATTTCATGCAACACTTGTGATTACCTTTAAGAAGCAAAATAATCATCATCAACAAATTGTAGATCTACAAGGTATATATTTCCATTGTTTACATTCAATCATTTGCAATTACTTTATTTCAAGGTTGATTCCTCAACCGGGGTTTGAATAAGGCAAACCCCTATCCACAACCCTTCTTCCCTTCTTTTTTGTGTGTAGGTTGCAAGTGCGCAGCTGTATATTCAGATTTGGACTCCATTTGCGGAGGTGGAAAAACCCTTTTCATTTTGCGGATTTCTCAAAAGACCATGTACACTTTCACCACGGTCCTGACGACTTTTCTCTAGATTTGCAGGTCAGATTCTTATCAATCTAATTAGCTCAGATCCGAAATTACAACACGATCCTGAACCGATAGCTCCTCATTTCACTCATTTTCTCTCTTTGTTTCACATAATCAAGTCAACTTTCCTATTTACAAAAGAGGGCAAAACATGCTTCAACCCTTGGAATTCACATCCTTGCTTCCCTTGGATTTGGATATTGTGGATTCAAGCCCCTCTTTTGAATGTAAAGTTTCCCCCAAGTGAAAATCATCCTAGTGACTTCCTTTCTCTCTCCTAGGTGGGGAGTCACTAGGGTTGAATTTTCCACTTTACATTTTGGTGAACTTGATGTCTTACACATTAATTTTTATTTCTCATTATTAGATGATTAATTGCAATTTGAATTTCAAATTTTCATTTCCAATTTTGATCTATTTGAAAAATTTAGAGGTTAATGGCATAAAACCCCTAATTTTTCATTTTGGGAAGATTAAGCTTGTGAAGTGTAAAATTTTAATTAATTGTTTCAGATCTGATTTCTATTTCAAAATTTCAATTCAAATCTATCTTTTCATTCTAAAAATTCAATGGTTAAATCATAAAACCCTAATTTTAAGATTCTTCTATTTTTGACCTTTGACTGCAAGTTTGACCGATCTAGACATCTCCAAATTAGTTGTTTTTTTGGATTCCGCATAAAATCATAATTCCTATAATTCCTAAAAAAAATGAAAAAAATTGGTCGGACTGTGTGCACTTTCGCCACGGTCCTCGGCTTTTTTCCTGAAATTTTGGGAGACGGAATTGACTGTATTTTTCTGCTCAAACCCATAAAATCAGCGTACTTTATCAATTTTAAACACTCTCTAAGGTCAAACACAAATTCAAAATTCATCAAATTCAAAATTTAAATTATTTTTCATAAAAAGGTCCTCATTTTAGATCTTCTTTTCCAGCAAATCAAGATTTTAAATAAGATACTTTCAATGGCAATTAATAAATTGGATTTACTTGCTCTTTCACATATGATTACATTGCTTTTTGCATATATTTACTATAATCATGTGTTAGATAAGAGTTTCTTTCATTTCATGTTGCTTCTCTCCATTCATAGCACTTGGTCATATTGTGTTGTTAGGATTTCTAAATTATTTTCTTTTCAATTAGATCTCAAAGATTTCTTGTATCATTTATGTTGCGTTATGGTGGTGTTGTTAAAAAAATGCATTTCCTATGCTAATCACCTTAAGGCTTTTGTAGATCCTAAACCTAAAGATCCTAACCCTTGTACCTCTCCTAGGGTATCTTATGTGGATGCGATGAGACCTAATGCTTTAACCAATGTTCTCTTTACATAAATGCAAGCATTGGAAAGTGACAAGGACCCATCTTCTTCTACACATACCCTTGAGCAAGGGGGAAAAATCAAAACATCAATATTCTTACATCTTTAGATCCTCCTTATTCTCCTAAGACCTATCTTCAACATCAAATATGTAGGGAGGATGACATCATGCATTTTATTCATGACCTTTCCCCTCACATAGAAATAACTAAAAACAAGCTTTTAGATGATGAAGATGTTCTTCCTCAATCTCCTAAAAAGGATAAGCTTGATAAAGGAAAAGAGATTGTCATTTCACATGATACTCCTTCTTCATCTACAAATCATTTTCTTCCTCCTTACACATCAGATGACCATGTTCCTCCATCTAGTCAATTGCAACATTCTTATAGTCATGGCTTTCATATAATTACAAGACAAGGTTTTAAAGGATAAGGAATTGGGAAATTTGAGCATGTAATTCATGTCCCTATAAATCCTCCCACACAAAGTGCTACAAGAGGCACAGGAAATGGTACCCCTCTTTCTATGGATGAATTCCTTAGGCTCCAAAACTTTAAAAACCATCTTCAAAGACAACAAACCAAAAGAGCCCGTAAGAATGCTTCTTCTCTAAATCGTCCTTTTTGTTCATTTCACCAAACACATGACCATTGTATGCTCGGAATGTGGTATCAACCTGCAAGAGGAGAAAACAATTCAAACACACACATGAAACATTGCATTAGAAGTTAGAAATCAAAACAAAGCAAGTTAAATGAATCTAAACTCTTTAAAATCGTTCCATTTTCCTCTATTTCCAAGGATCTTCAAGATTCAAGGTGGCTCTCACTTGGAAGAACACTTGATCCTCAAGATGACAACTTAGAGAATGAGATTTAAATGATTCTAGGATCAAAATAGATGCAACTAAGATCCTAGTGAAAGCTAAGATGATAGATTAAGATGAAATGCAAGATGCAAGACTAAATGCTCAAGATAGTGAAGATATGAAACTAGGTTAATTCCAAATTGAAGATTAAATGCTATTAGATGAGTTAATTAAGCTAGAAAAGGATATGCATTTAAGCTAAATGAAACTAAAATGCTATGAGATGAATGATTGATTCTTGAAGATAACAAAGAGAGCTCCTTAACCTGCAAAATGACAATAAGTTTGATGCACAAAAGACTTGATATTTTGAAGAAGGAATGGGCTCTATTTATAGGGAAAATAGGGAAATGGAGGGTTGAGATTGAATAATCTCAACAAGGGCTAGGATTGAAAGTTATCAATCCATGTGAGGGATTCAATCCAATCTCAAGTTGATAAATGTCTCCTTGAGAGGGCTTGAGAGGAGATGTAAGAGACATTAAATGCCTGAGGAGACATGAAGGTTACCTTAGGAGGTAAGGTTAAGGTTAGGTTAGGGTCATCCATTGGATAAAGATTTTACCCAAGGGGTAAACTCTTGTGCAAGGTTTAATAGGATAACTAGGGTCAAAGCCATGAGTGCTTGATGAGACCCTTGAGTTAGATGAAGGTTAAGTTAGAGAGAAAGTCTCTAACCATGTGGGAAGGTTGAGTTAAGGTTGGATTAACCATTAATGGTTAGGAAGAATTTGAGGGTTAACTTGTTGAAGACATAAAGCCTTTAATGCATTTCAAAGACTTTGGAGGCTTTGAGAAGTGACTTCCCTTTGCTTAGGAATGTGACAATAATTAGGAGATGAATTAGGCTAAATTGGAATTGATTAGAAGAATCTAGAAGGGGTTTAGGAAGCAAGTGGGAGATGTAGGATTTTGCAAGTGGGTGGGGAAAAATAGAATTTAAGTAAAACAAAATTAATTTATTTCAATTGTGGTTGCAACTTGCATTTGTAGGAATTTTCAAGTGGGGGGATTTAATTAAATGGGCTAGAAGGGGGATTTTAATTAAATGTAAATTTAATTAAATGGCTAGGAGGGGGATTTTAATTAAATGACTAGGATAGAAGAAGGGAAATATTAATCAAATCTTTAATTTGATTAATATGCTAATTTAGAAGAATATGAATATTAATTAAATCTTAATTTTATTAATTGAAATAATTAAGAATAATTAAATGAATAAAATTTACTTAATTCATTGTGTAACTTTTAGGTGTTTGCAACCATAATGCTGATGATTGCCCTGATTTTTAAAAATCTATTCAAGACGACATAAATAGTGGCAAAATTAGAATTGTGGATAATAAACCTTCCTCTCCTAACAAACCCTCTCCTTTATGTCAAGATGATATTTACCATCCTGACAGATTAGCTGCAAGAACCTATTGGAGATTGAAATATGACAAGAACATTTCCTTTCCTCCTCAAACTAAAAACAATAATCTTATGCATTGAATATTGCATTTTTCATGATTCATATTCACGTTCTCTTGGAAAATGTTATGCATTTAAGAAATTTGTTCAACTGCAATATGATCTTGCACAAATTTGTCTTACAACATATCTAGTTGTATTTCTTGGTAAAAACATAGTGCCTTAGCACTTATTTTCCCTTCATGTTGCTCTTCACCCTATGACATAACTAGCCCATTTAATGGGAGCTCTTTATCATTTGTCATGGTATTGTTTCAATTTTACATACTTTGGGGCAACAACATGAGGTCCATTCTCCTTCTTCTTTCTATACAATTGTCTTTGTCTTTGTGCATTATTCATTATTTGATCTCCTTTCTTGCATTGGGTTATTCTTATGTGAGCAGGTAATTGTTCTTTGGTTTTCCACTTTGCTTAGAGAGGAGATTATTTAATAAGTAATGCACCTCTTCTCTTTCTTTCATTCTCTTGGAATGTATCTTTTTTATGGTTGTGATTATTCTCAAGCACGATATGCCTCCTTGCATGGTATGATCTCTCGATAAGTACATATTTCTTCCTTTAGAGAATTTGTTCCTTTAGGAAGGTATATCACTTGAAAATAAACACCATTGGAAAATGTGTACCCCTTTTTCCCTTTGCCCTTCTTACTTGTGGGGCAAGGATTTTTACTCCTATCCTTTTCTCTCTATCTCATGTATCACTATTTCCTTTAGGGGCTGCGTTTTTAATATATGATTATCATTTCTATATGCTTAATCCTCCTTGGGGAATATCTGATACTTTTTCTTCCTTTCGAAGATTACCACTTCTTGAGACATGTATTTTGCATATACTAATGTCTTTTCTTGCATGCATTCATGAAAGTATATTGTGCATTTGATTATGTTAATATATCTATGGAAGATTGTGTAAGTTCATTTCATTGTCCCTACACTTGGGGGGAAATGATCTCTCTCTCTCTCTCTCTAGGGATCCGATTTGCCCTATTTTGTAGATGGTGTGAGTTACATTACTTGATGTCATTCCTTGTGCGAAATTGTTGGTGGTTTGCTCAAGGGTTTTCTCTCATACAAGAGGTGTAAGTACTTGACTACAACCTCTTTTCCACTTGGTAATGTATGTCTATGATAAATTCACCCATCCCTCTTGGAGCTAAAAGTGAGTTATCCCTCATTAAGAATCCCTTTCACCTAGGAATAGGAGGAAGGATTGCATTCTTGTTTTCTCCTTTTCTTTGTTCTAGAAGATTTTATATTTGTCTAAGACAACTCCTCTTGAGGAAGATGTCTTTCTCCAAGGATCACCTTTACACTTATAACAAGATATCTCTTTTCAACTATCTTATCCTTGCTTGAAGAGTATTCCCCTCTCTTGCTTGGATTTATGACATTGTTGCATAACATATATCTTCTTTGTGATGAAGGTAGGCATCCTTGTTCTACTTTCCTTAAGATATCAACATTAACCTATGTTGACATCTTAAGGGGGGGGGGCACCCACACTGCTCCTTTGTACCATACTTATCTCATGCATTGTACAATGGGACATTCTTGGAACCAGAGGGTGACCTTTTAGAGAAAGGTGTCATCACTTTTCTTGCATAGTGGGACATTCTTGGAACCAGGGGGAAGCCTCTTAGAGAAAGATGTTGTCACTTTTCTCTTATACAGTAGGTCATTCTCAGAACCAGAGCACATACTCTTAGAGCGAGATGACGCTACTTTTTCCTGGTGGGTCATTCTCGGAACCAGAGCACAGACTCTTAGAGAAAGATGTCTTCACTTCTTCTTTTCTTATGTAGTGGGTCACACTACTTTTTCCTGGTACAATGGGTCATTCTCAGAACCAGAGAATAGACTCTTAGAGTGAGATGTCTTCACTTATTCTTTTCTTGTGCGTGGGTCATTCTCAGAACCAGAGCACAAACTCTTAGAGCGAGATGATGCCACTTTTCTCCTATGCAGGGTGATTATTCTTGGAACCAGAGCACAGACTCTTAGAGAAAGATGATGCCACTTTTCTCCTATGTAGGGTGATTATTATCGAAACCAAAGCATAGACTCTTAGAGCGAGATGATGCCACTTTTCTCCTATGTAGAGTGATTATTCTTGGAACCAGAGCACAGACTCTTAGAGCGAGATATCACGCCTTTCTTGACACTTCTACTCTACATTCTATACAAGTTGTAGCGTACTTGGGCATAGACTCCTATGAGGCGCTTTGAACCTCACTTGCACACACACACACACACACACACACACTTGAGGTTGGGTGGAACTAACGATGTTCTCTCTCTCTCCTCCTTTACATGGATCACCCAGACAAACTCTGGGGGCTAGATTTCCATTTCCTTCTCTCCATGGATCACCTAGTTTTAGTGGTGATATGTCCATGGTTTCTCTCTTGTTCGCCTTTCTTCTCATGGATCACCAAAGTGTGTATTCATGTCCTCTCTCTCCTTCCTCTAATGAACCCATAGTTTTTCTATTGTTGGTTCATGGATGATGTCAACTTTGCTCTTTTATGTGATTACTTGTGTTTATGTGATGGCATTGGTCTTGTGTCTTGATTAGTTGTTGAGACATCTGAGTATCGAGGTCTCTTTGGCTAGTTGGTTTTTCATCTTATGTCTGTCATGTGTCTTTTGTGCTTTGTCTTGTTTTGTTTGTCTCATCCTTTTTGTTTTGTGTGCTCTTGCATATGTTTGAGTGAGTTAAGACCCTAAGATTGGGGGCTTTGTTCCTCAAGATTAGTGATGTCTTATACTCCTTGTGGTATTCCTCTGTATCTCTCATCTTCATCTCTATTTCTTCTACTTTACCGATAGTAGTGGCATAAGCCATACTCCCGCTAAAGTGGGGGCTAAATGTAGTGTCATAAAATTGTGACCCTAGCACTTTTAACCACATTTGAGTTCCTAACAATTTTCACCCTTGAAACCCTCCTTGTCTAGGCTCTATTTCTGCCTTAGACCCTATCTGGGCCCCAAAATAGGGTAGGACAGGGGCATGGCGCCCCTGTCCCCACTCCTTAGGGTGACCCTAAGATGGGTCTACCCGGTCCCCTATGCATAATCTGACTTCGGGGCTTGCAATTATTCTTTGTCGCCCTTCAGTGATTGAGAATTAATCCTTGAGGCATGTATAAAAGGAGATTCAATTCCCTCATTTGAGAAGGGGAACACAAGATAAGGTTGAGAGGCATAAGGATACAACACATGATTTCAAGGTCTTCATCAAGCATTCAAGTTTTTAGGTCTTCTTCATTCATCCATTAGAGCAACATTACAACATGGATTTACAAGTATGTATGTGTGTGTTAGGGTTTTGTCATGTTACATGCCATTTCATGCAACACTTGTGATTACCTTCAAGAAGAAAAGCAATCATCATCAACAAATTGCAGATCTACAAGGTATACATTTCTATTGTTTACATTCAAGCATTTGTAATTACTTTCTTTCAAGGTTGATTCCTCAACCAAGGTTTGACTGAGGCAAACCCCTATCCACAACCCTTCTTCCCTTCTTTTCTGTGTGTAGGTTGCAGGTGCCCAGCTATATTTTCAGATTTGGACTCCATTTGCAGAGGTGGAAAAATCCTTTTCGTTTCGCGGATTTCTCGGAGGACCATGTACACTTTCACCATGGTCCCAATGACTTTTCTCCAGATTTGCAGGGCAGATTCTTATCAATCTAATTAGCTCAGATATGAAGTTACAACGTGATCCTGAACCAGTAGCTCCTCATTCACTCATTTTCTCTCTTTGTTCCACATAGTCAACAAGTCAACTTTCCCATTTATAAAAGTGGGCAAAACATGCTTCAACCCTTTCAATCCCCTTGGAATTCATATCCTTGCTTCCCTTGGATTTGGATCTAGTGGATTCAAGCCCCTCTTTTGAATGTAAAGTTTCCCCCAAGTGAAAATCATCCTAGTGACTTCCTTTCTCTCTCCTAGGCAGGGAGTCACTAGGGTTCAATTTTCCACTTTACACCCACGATCTATTTATTATCGCAATCTTGCAATCTTAATCTTTACCCTGCAAGCCATGTGGTTGAAAATATTGCAAATCCTATTCCTATACTTGTTAGCAAATTTTATTTAATATAGAATCATAACAAAATTGTAGATTGAGAGGAAATGTGAGAAATAACAAAATGAATCAAACTCCTTACCCAGTCCTTTACCTTTTACATATGCGAAACACTTGAGAGACAAATGTGATACATCCTCTATTCTAACTGCACGTATGCAAAATATTGCAAATACGGATGCGAAATCCTGCGCACTAATACAAAATGTCGTAAACTGCATCTGCAAAAACACAGAAAATAAAAGAGAAATTGGAGTGCAGTTGTTCACGTCGGGTTCACCAAATGTATTACGGGAAAATTAAGCATAATAAAGCTAGATTAAATAACTTAACCACCAAAAGTCTAAATATAACTAATTAATTTGTAAAAGACAATGAAACACAATCAAATCAACAAAAAATGAATTATAAACTAATTAAACCCCCTTTGTTGATCCAATTGGCTTCCATTTGTTTTTCTCAACTATCGTGGTTGATTTGCTCTCAGTGCTGCATAAGAATGACACAATAATTTTGAAGACAGTGATCCTTGAAAATGGAAGAATGAAGCTCAATTTATAGGTTTAAAATAGAGAAAATCAACGATCGAGATGCATTTGAGAACATAATTGATCAACGATTGAGATCAGTTGAGACAAAACTGATTGGGAGTTATACTCATTTGATTGATGAGTTGACTGGATTGATTGATCAGTGAATTGGATAGATTGATTAGTGAATTGAATTGATAAGTTTGTTAAAAAAAGCTGATTGATGAGTTAACTAAGTTAATTGAGTTGATTAGGAAGCTAATTGAATTGATTGCCTAGTCAAAAAAAAGGTGATTGCTAGTTAGAGTGAAAGTTAGTGCCAATTAGGATTTTAACTTGTGTTGTAGGAAATTAGCTTGAAATTCAAATTTGGTTTGTATTTGACATGAATTTGGATTTTTCAAAATCATGAAATGAAATGCAAATTTATTGAAATTAGAATTTGGGGATTTTTGAGTTTTTGAATTTGAAAAGCATGAATTAGTTAATTAAATAATTTAAAGAAATAATTTAATTATTAGAAATTGAATCCAATTAAATAATAAAGATTATTTAATTAATGGTATTAATTAAATAATAAAATTATTTAATTAATATAAGAAAAGGAGGTTAAATGGCCAGTTGATTAAGGAGAAATTGAATAATTAGAGAAGATGAAGAAATATTAATTGAAAGAATAAATTAGCTTAATTAAATAATTATTTAATTAATTAAGACGAATAATTAGTGTGTTAGTGATGAGACATTTTTAGGTGTCTACATAAAGGTTTAAGGAAAATGGGATTTGCTGGACAATCCAGATGTGTTCTATGCATGAGCAATGACAAAACAATGGATCACTTGCTATTGGGATGCCCATTCTCTCGTAAATGTTGGATGTGACTATGTGCCAAATTGGGTTGACTGACAACATTACCTAATGATGTTATGAGTTTGTTGAAAGGATAGCCAATTAAAACAAGAATGGGTTTACTAGGAAGCTTATGGATAATCAATCCCACCTTACTCCTGTGGGAGATATGAAAAGAAAGAAACAAAACAAAATTTGAAGATAAAGCTCAATGAATATAGACTCTTTTCTAAATAAGGTCAAAGCTACTATAGTGGAAACTACAAATAGCAAAATGGCAATGCATCCAAAGAAAGACAAGTTTTCAAATAGGGATGGCAAGATGCGACTAAGATGGAATGGAATGAGGGTTCCCCCATTCATTAGGGAAGGTGTATCAGGGGCACAAAATGCAAGAGACCAGTCAAGATGGACGCCTTCGACTTGAGGCTCGTTCAAATTAAATTTTGATGGGTCTCCTAGAGGCAACCTTGGCCCATCCAGTTTTGGATGCATTATTAGACCATGGGATGAGAATGTTGTTGGTAGATTGGTTGTCTCACTAAAGGAAGACACCAATAATGTTACAGAATTCTCTGTTCTCATTTAGGGATTATTATTTTGCAAATATCTTGAGATCAACAAAGTGGAAATCGAAGGAGACTTGGAAATAGTAGTTAATGCTATATGAAAAGATGAAATGCCAAATTGGAAGATAGGAGAGATGGTTTACATGGTCAAGGAAGTTCTAATTTTTTTCAAAAGCTTTACTATTAATCATGTTTATAAAGACGCAAATAAGGAGGCTACCACGCTTGCCAATCTGGACACTGACGGGTTGGAATATGGATCAATACGTGCAAAATTTTGGCCACCATCATGACATGGTCATCCCTTCTTGGCTGAGAAAAGAGCAATTTATAGTAATGATGTCAATATCTAAGAATGAATTCGCCAATACATGAAGCAATTAGGACAAAATCTTGAAGATGTTTTTTAGGCAACTTGTATGCCAGAAAATGGGACAACAATAACTAAAAATGACATCATATCTCGTCAAATTGGTGGTGGCCCTCACATATGCCAACCTATTTAAAACATATCCAAGGATACAAGAGTTTGAGTGAGTAATGCTAACAAAATTCACATGATCAACACTAAATCAACTTGGATGGAGGACGAGGAGGATAACAACTAACCTAGAAATAATGATGTATTTATGAGTCTCCTTTTCGAGGAAACGAGGGTGAAATGAGAGGCACATTCTCTATAAATATACTCTTAAGCAAGCTTCATACACACTTTGGTTCTGGTTTTCCCTTTTCATTCTTGCCCTCGACTCTATATATTACTTCCATAAGTTTCCCTATTAGGTTGATTTCAAACAGAAGGAAAATATCCTTTATAGGCAAAATAAGGGAGAAGAGACTCAAAGTTGTGATAAATTATTCTCATGAGTTGATCATTCATGCCATGAGGAAGATTCTGGATGGGGAGTTCATTTTCTCTATCCATCGCTATAAAGTTAACACAAATATCACTGCAACTTTTTTGGCAACCATTCTTACGATGGGGGAGTCCAAGGTTGGAGGCAAGCAGTTATGTTAGAAGATCTTCAAAGAATCCTTCCTGGGTGAATTGGACTTGGTAATGGCTAACGTGGATGAATAACTAAGAATCCCATACCCACATGACTATTTTGTGATTAGGCACCAAGGCAAAGAAGTGCCAAAAATGTCAGTGGTCACATTATGGGACTTGAAGGTCTTTGAGATTAGAAAATTCATTATTAAAAGGAATGTATATTTCTTGCATTAGTTGTTGGGGTTGAAGTTGAATGAAGGTGGTGACTGGATTAAAGAATATAAATGAGACGAGGGCCTTGTAAGTGAGGATGAGGACGATGACTTTGGGGGGAAAAGATGCCAAACGTGGTCGTTATTGAGCAACTTGGGCCAAGCTGTGGACAAGGGTAAGACACCTGCAACTGATTAGTCTCTCCACTCTTATTGATTTCTATTTACTACTGCAAGTTTGTCTATTATCTTTTATAGACATACAAAACATATAAATAGCCTCTGTTTAAGTATGTATATGTAGTATGATGAACATGTTGCTTGAGGTATATGCATGCCATACCTCTCGCTACCCTTCTACATGTACTCAGGATGACAATCCCGAAGCATTGCTCGATACCCTACTAAAATATATACATAAATCATCTTTTAATATTAATATAAATACTTTTGTAGCATCGCTATGTATTATCGAACAAAAAACAAAACAAAATATTAAATATATATATATATATATATATATATATATATATATATATTTACAATGGTAAAGGTAAAGATAAAAATAAAAGACCAACATATATTTACAATGATTATATTTATCTTTACCTTTATCATTGTAAATATATGTTGGTCTTTTAATATATATATATATATATATATATATATATATTAAAAGACCAACATAAGGTAAAGATAAATATAATATAAATATATATATATTAAAAGACCAACATAAGGTAAAGATAAATATAATATAAATATATATATATTAAAAGACCAACATAAGGTAAAGATAAATATAATATAAATATACTTTATAAAATATAAACTTTTATCTTTTATCTTTTATCTTTTAAATAAACTTTTTAAAATATAAATATACTAATCACTATTATGTAAATTCAAATCCTTGAACTTGATTTTTACGCATTCATGTATGATATATATTTGATGGACATAGATATTCTATAAGAAACCTAGATGGCAACCTATAATTTGTGCCCGAGATTTTCCCCAAATCTAGGTAAACCAGTTCGAATATAACGATAACCCTGAATCCAAACACCCATCCTGCACAGCCCAGATATCATAATAACTTAGTTGTTAAAGATAACCATATAGTTTATACTTGTATTTAATAGTGCCGCAGGATGCTGTTTTGAACTTAAAACCTCCTGGTTTAGACATATCCTGTGGCTGGCTGATTTTGTATAAATAGATACTATGGCTACTGCTCTACATGCTTTGAAACTGCGACCTCATGCTGTCCTTTCTAAAGCTAGTGTGCTTAAATTCACATTGTAGTTTCTGTAGATTTGATTCATTTTGATCATTACCCAAATCGCTAATCATGAAGGGATTTCACAGATTTCAGTTGGGTATCCTTGTTTTCGTAGTGTTCAGCTTAACGTTTTTGGATTTTTCGGCCGCATCTCAGTCTGTAATTGCAAATGCTTCCTCATCTGACGAGAAGTTATGGAATGCAAATGGCAAGGGGAGCTCTGAATACTTGCAGATGTTTGTGGAAGAGACAGATTGGTATAATAGCCTGGTGTTGGGCCCACTTGTGCCAAGGCACATTTGGTCGCCATTGCCTAAATATTTGCAGACATGGCTGCGCAATTACATTGCTGGGATTCTTGTTTATTTCGTAAGCGGAGGACTCTGGTGCTTTTATATATATTACTGGAAGCGCAATGCCTATTTACCTGCAGGCATGCTATTTTCTTAAAATCATCTCAATAAAAAAATTCATTTGCCTAGTATCTGAATACTAGAGTTTATTTAAGTTCGATCTCTAAGAAACAAGATTGGATCTCAGAAAGCTCGTAGTATTTTTTTGAATTGTTCCTTTGCGTTTGTCATAGTAGGCCCAAGTCTTATTAGGCCTGCCTACCCACATGGCGAATAAGATGCATATTTTTGGCTCGTTTTATGAATGATATTCATTCCAGCGAAAGAGATGGGCATAATCTGGGTTTTGTTCGGGACATGAATTCATTGTACCGTAGGGTTGAGTAAGCAGATTTTGTTTGTGCGAGAAGATGAATTGGTTCTTTGAAAAGGTATTGTTAATTAACTTATGAGGGTCCAATTCTTATTAGGTTGCACATCCACATGACAACTGAGGTAAATTGGTGATTAATTCTATTAACCTTTAAATTTCAGCTATTCGGTGTGTATATCTTGTGTTCTGTTGTTAAGATGGATTGCTCGCTCAACATGATTGAGCATATAGATTCAACTGCATCATTTCAAGTCAA
This sequence comes from Cryptomeria japonica, assembly GCF_030272615.1. Taxonomy (NCBI): domain Eukaryota; kingdom Viridiplantae; phylum Streptophyta; class Pinopsida; order Cupressales; family Cupressaceae; genus Cryptomeria; species Cryptomeria japonica. The sequence continues at coordinate 132,719,976 of NC_081406.1, forward strand.
TCTTCGTCACCATTTTACATGACTAATGGTTCATCGGAACCCATCTCTCGTTGATCATAAATAGTCTACTTAACACTCGTTGCAGCTATGTGACGCTGGCACAATTAGAACTGCTTAGGAGATCATCCATCCCAGTACTATTCTGGTACAAGTGCACTTAACCATATAGTTTCCTCCAATCTCAAGCCTACGTAGATCTTAATTTTTTTCCATTTCTTTTAGAGTTGGGGAAAAGCTTCTCTGTGGCTGCATTATTTTCTGAGAGATCTGTGTACAAATCTTATTTGGGCTGCACACCCATAAAGGTTCATTTGTGGCTAGTTTTGCAAGTGCTATTTGTTTCAGCTAAGGAATGTGCATAGTTTGCATTTTGTCATGAAGATAGATTGCTTTTACGGTTGGTTTGAGCATATAGAACTTATAATTCGTGTATTTATTTTGGAAGAAGTGAACTGATTTCTTAAAATGCATAAATCTCATTAGCTGTCATCTCTAAATGTGATACCTCCCTTGTTATCCACACCCACATAGCCACTGAGGTGTATTTCCAGGCTAGTTTTTAAATTCTGTTCATTTCAGCATAATGATCGGAATATTTTGAGTTTTGTGGTTGAATAAATTGCTAGTGTAAAAGGTTTGAGCATATAGAACCTCTATAATCCTGCATCTTTTTTTGGGGAAGCTGAACTCTAAATGCAATATTAGCTTACATATAAGTCCCCAAATCTTTTGACACCAGCAGAATAACTTGATCAATAAAGAAAAATTGCAAATAGCTCTGTGAATTCATCCATTTAGCTAAGGGACATATTTTGAGATCTGCTATAAAATGGGAATTGTTTGTGCAGCAGGGTTGAGTATATAGAGCTTGAAAGGAAATCCTTCTTGGACATTTCCGTGAAAGAAGGGCCTGTTAAGCCAAATGGGTACATACTCAAATCTAGTTACGCACTATTTAAATAACAGAGAATTAGGGCAGTTTTTAAATTAGGGTAGTGCCTTTTTATTTGTCACTGGACACAAGACGCTTTCCCCAAATGAGTGAAATCAACGAATAGTCAGGACAATTGAAAGTCACAAGGCCACATGGCTTTACTTGTGAGGAAGCGAGGAATAATTCTTTGAAAGAAGGATCTATTTGCCCAAATAACTACATTCTGAAATCCAACTAGGTACTTGTTTTAGCAGAAAATTGGAGTATGTGTTATTCAATGTCTCTGGATAATGCTCACTTCCCCAAATGATTAAAGTCAATGTCAATCAACAGTTGAAAGTCTTAGTGCCATCTACCTTTTCTTTTGAGGAAGCTATAAAATTTGGAAAAGACTTTGAAGTTTTCAGGGGCTATGAAATTTATCCCTTGACACCCTAGTCTCAAGCTGACATCACTAGCTGTTCTGGTTTGGTGGTGTTAATTCTTTTAATTCATCCCATGAGGCAAATATTCTTTTTGGGGATTTACCGGCAAACCAAAAGATAAAGATATTTTCGATTTCTTGGGATAAAATTGGTAACCCAAAAAATGCAACAAAATTCAAAAAGGAGAAATAACTGACGGTTTTATATTTAAAGTCATCCTGATTGCTTAGAGAGTGAGAGAGTGAAAGGAAAGGAGAGTGTACACCATGAGTTTTCTCATTAATTTCGAGATTCCTGATTAGTGCATTACTACATGGTTCTACTTCAAAGTCAGAACCTCAAAATCGATTACAAACTACAAAATACAAATGTCAACTGATAAAGTATAATTTTAAACTGGAATATGGAGGAAAGGTGAATTTTGCCTCTGATATCAATTGATGCCCTTCATACGGAGCAATATGGATTTAACAACAGAGTGGAGACTTAAAGAAGATATGTGTCTGAATAATGAAGCTTGCATGAATTAAAGAGCTGTTGTACATGATAATTAGTGTTGTCTTTATAGGTATAAAAGTTGTAGATGAAATGAAAAGCCTTTCTTGGAAGACCACCGTTCCTTGATTACATTCCTCAATTGAGGAAAATGTTTTCTCACCTGATTGCCAAAAATATACACAGAATACAATTTCAAACAAGCAATGCAATAAATTAGGAATAAATAACCCAAGGCCTATGTTAATCAAAATCTGTGTTTAAAGGTAAATTTATTTATTTAGTAAAGAAAAGTTCAATATATAAAAAAAGTTATAAAATTCAAAAATCCTGGCCAAGCACATGCTTGCAGGGGACAGTTACAATGACCTAGCCGAAGATGCTAGCCAAGCTAAAATCTATTAAAATTGAAAGTACATATCCAAATAAGCAAAATAGGAATTTATAGTTAGTTTGAAACTAGCCAGCTAATATATGATTAAAAACTAACACTGATTCAAAAAGAAGCAGGGGGAAGTACAGATACTCGGATGTTGTGTTCAGTGTTGCAGTTTTAAAAAAGAAAATGCAGAATGAGGGTAAAACCGCAGGGCAGAGGGCATATATAGCAAAAAAAGAGAATGTTGCCAAAATCTTATGATTAATCAGAAATTTCTTAGTGACTGTTATTTTCAGAATTTTGTGATCTTTTCTTGAATTTCTTCGTGGCCTGGTTAATAAATTTTAAATTAAAGATATATGCTTCAGATCCATATCTAATAAACTTGAGCATAAATATTTTGCAAAGTTGTGAATCACTACCTTTGTTCTAAGCTACTTGTCTCTAGGAAAGTTTAGGTTATTTTTTGACACTACAGGACACTGGAAATGTCACCTCCAAAATTTGATAAGGGGTACTTGTGGGTTATAACTTATAAGTATAATGTTTCTTAATTTGTAGGCAGTTTTTATATTTTAAATCTTTTTCTTATTGAAAGTGATGTTGGAAACATGACCTCGAAAATCTTATTAGTGGGGAATTGTGGAGTGAAGTATTGCATAAAATATTGCACGAGGATGCTTTCCCCCCTTTCCCCCAAAATCCCCATGTTTTTGGGATGGGGAGGTTTCTAGGATGTGGGAACTTGGGGGAAATGCCCCCTCATCGTCCCACCACCTTTGCTATCCACCCATGGATATTTTTTGGGACACCCTCCTCAAAGAGGGGATTCTTCTAGGGACATCCCCTTGGTTTGGGGACTTCTAGACATCCTTGGGACATCTAGGGGAGTTCCAAAAGTCTCTCAAATTTCCTTGGGATTCTATGCATTGTGATGTCCCCTTTTTGTTGACATCAGATATTCAATGGGATTAGCCTATTACTGACCCTCGTAGGCTAATAAGATTGAATAGAGGGTCCTTTGAGGGATGCAGCTTCTCCAGTGGTCAGAGTTTTGTAGGTTTGGCTTTCGTTCGCCTTCATTTGGACTCCGTATGCATTACTTACTATTTATAGTAAGTCAGAGATGTTAGAGATGGACCCCTGCTATTTTTAGTAATGGGGTATGGTCGTATGCAGCTTCATCATGTCAGCTCCCAGTTTAGACGACGTTCAAAAAGGATGAGTAATAATGGAGATATTAATGTTTATTTAGTCTAAATAAACATTAATGGTTTTGAGCTTATATTATTAAGTTATAATATAACTTAAGTGAGGGTCAAGGTATCATAAGTTGGGGCCATTGGAATTAATTAATTAGACTCTCAAATCAAGGTAATTATTAAATGATAAAGTGCATCTAATTTTATTATCATTTATTATCATTTAATGAGCAAAGGAGAAATCGAACTTGTGAGGGAAATATATATGTTGTCTTGAAGAACTTGAACCTCATTGTGAATTATGCATTTTGATACTTGAAGAATTTTGGAGAGGAAGAAGCCAAGGGTTTCGAATTTCCAGGACATTGGAGAACATGATACTCTTCAATGTTGCAGCTGCTGTGAAGTGGTGAAATATCCACTGAATTGTGGCATTCGGGAGAGCTTCATCCAGGAGTTCTATTTGTGCTTAAAGTTGGAGAATTTTATCAAGAGTTTGAAGGGGTTTAAAGATTGATCAATTAGAGACTTGTGGCTTCTACATGGTAGCCATTAAAGAGCAGATTGCAGGCTTTTATCGGCTGCTACAGTGCCCATGAATAGTGACGCCACAGTACCCATGAATAGTAAATCGCTACAGTACTAATGCACTTTAGAAGAGTTAATCTACAGAAATTCAAAGGGGTTTGAAAAGCGATTTTCAGATTGTTGGAGGCTACATTTATTGCTGTTAGTACCACTCATTGGCATGTGGGAATTATATGCATATATGACAAGTGTTTGTGTTAATGACAATATGCTGTAAGTGTATTTTGGTTTCTTAGAATGCATGCCAAATGTTTGTAGAAATGTCTAGCAGCTGTAGATGCATATTTCATATGATTTCAGTCACACATTGTCATTGAAAGGTTAGTGGTAGGTGTTACATTGCATTCTCATTTAGTTTCAGACTTTGATATATGACCTTTTGAGTTCAATGAATGCATATTATCATCTCATAAATCAGAATATCAAAAAGAAACCACAATCAGCAAATACAAAAGTTTCATGACAAGTGTTTGACAATATTCCTTGAGCATTTAAATCAGACATTTTCAATCAGATTTAGCAAGGGATATTACATGCATCCCGTTGATGGTGTTTTCATGCACAATACAACACAAAATAATATACTAAGTATTCTATCCTCTCTTGAACAAAGACTCCCCAAATGCTAAGTTGCGTGATCAAATGTGACGACTCCAAGGTTCTCGAATGTCAGGTTTTGTTGTACTCTTGGATAGACTCAGTTGTATGCGATGTGATATTGCTGGGATCACAAGGTGGACTTATGTTGAATGCTTTGAATTTCACTGGAACATGGAAACTAACTTGGTTTGAAAAAAAAAGGAAAAATGATAGGGGTTGAGAGAGATCTAATCTAACTCCTAGGAATTTAAGAGCAATGGACAATCTTTAGTGAAATTCAACTAAGTCTTGCTTTGACATGTAGTGAACATCTCCACAAGGCTAGTGGGATCTTCTAAGGATAGCTTTATGATTTTCAAATCATCACCACAAGCATAGATACCATCAAGTTGATGCATGCCAATGAAGGGCTGATAATTGAAGTTAAGCTTGGCTAAGATGGATCCAATTGACTATGCAAGGCAGTTTACCATCGACAAGTGTTAGTAGTATGGATATACGAATTTCATCATTGATCATATACAAAGTTCTTCCATTCATCTAAACAACATGAAAACAATATGAGAAGTAGAGATCATGCAAATTGTTGAATCAACATATCAATTTCACTTTATCTTTAATGAAGTTTACATGCCTTTTGCAACAATGTTTTGGCAACAATCTTTGCCTTCTCCTCCTACTCTACTCTAACTATTTTCCACTCACTATCTATTAACCTTTACAAATGAAGAAGTGGAGCCTTATATAGTGCTCTCATTACAATTGAGTGGCTTAGATTGATTCACAATCAATGGCTAAGATTGAAAGATAGAAACCCTAATTAGGGTTTGTTACACCCATTGCAAAGCATTTAATGTTTGATCAATGACAAAATTACATTTGATGGGACACATGTCCTCTGAAAATTCAACCAATGAATGACGACGGTAAGTGCCTCAGACTTTGTGCCCACATGTGGTAGTTATTTTCTTTGATGGATGAGTCAGGTTCATTGAATTTGTATGCCTTATCTTAGAGGGACGTGATTTGATAAGTGAAGATTAGACGCCACTTCAGCTTGTTTGATCTTTGTAACTCATTACAAGTTGTAAATGAATGAGGCATATCTCTTGATAGTCAACATTTCTAAGCTCCTCATGTGATGATGACTTTGTTCATGTCGATCTTCTAACTTTGATTAACTCTTCTGAAATTATCCCTTGTCTTGATCACTTGCATTCTCCTTGTCTTGTGTGGAAACTCCTTTGTACTAGCACTCTTCTTGGATTTCGGGAGGAAATTCAAGATTGTGAAAATTCCTCCTTGAATGCTTGATGTTGACGCCTTATGCTTGATAAGGTTGGTGTGATAGAAGCCTTCTTTATTTGAAACCTTGAGCCTTTCATCCTAGATGTTGTCAAGCTCCATTTTGGTATCTCCTTCAAATGTATATCTTCATGTTGAGATCTTTAGTACCTTGAAGTGTGAATGCTGTCCATCTTCACATTGTTACCCTCTTGTATCCATTTCCTTGAATCACAATGAGCTGATCCCTTGTATATCTTAAATCACTTTCAAGTGGTGAAGCTCCTCCTTTATGTCTTATGATTGCTTGCATCAAACCTGGATTAGATAAAAGGAAACACTTTAAACCTTGGAAGAAAGATGAAACCTGAAGTTAGTTATGATAGAAATTGAAAATTGAAAATCCTTGCATTCAAATCCAATTGATATCATTGACAATTGCACCATAAAAACTCTCTCTACAATCTGGAAATGAATTTTATGATCACAAAAACATCTGATTTTAAGTCTGATTTTGCGTCTCGGGCCTGATTTATGTCTAATTTCTCACTTTTATATGCCTGATTTGATAAGTTTTAGGTCCGAGACAGGTCTGATCTGTATTGATTTCATGTGGCACAGGAGGTGCTAATCCATGGATTGCTGATTGTCATTGCCCAAGGAGGATGTATCACACATATCCTTTGTCTAAGGATCCTTAGCCTAGGGATGAAATATCCTTAGCCTAAGGATGACATATCCTTTAGACAAGGAAGGCACAAAATTCTTAATGCGCTGATGTGCTTGGTCAAAGGATGTGATGTCCTTGGTCAAAGGATGCATGATTTCTTTAAGTCGCCAATATCCTTAGCTTAAGGATGAAATGTCCCTGGCACAAGGATGAAATATCCTTGAAATTCCTTGCCTTCTACAAATTTTCTTAATTTCCAATATGAAATATTCTTGGAATTCCATGCCTTAGCCAAATTTTCTTAATTTCCAATATGAAATATCCTTGGAATTCCATGCCTTAGCCAAAATTCCTAATTTCCAATTAGGCAATCTATAGATGAATCGCTGACTCCCAATCATTGCAAGTATAGGTCTCACCTCTTGCTGGTTTCTATGAACTAAGGACGGGCTTGTATTGCTTATGTCGCACATTCACCTTGACTAAGGATGGGTGTATTCCCTTAAGTTGCTGTTTTAGCTTGCCCAATTGGAAATGCAAGGTTTAATTTGCTTTTTGAATAGTCAAAGGAATGGCTGGCCTCTACTATGTGGCATTGTAAATACCTTAGAAACATTTTCACTGTCCATTCCAAAGGTTTTGGTGGGGCCCAAGCAATGACATGCTATTGGAAGGAGAATTGAAGGTTATAAGGTGTAAGGGGAGTGCGGTATGAAGGGAATGGGTTTTGAGGGGATGCCGTGGCAAGAAAGGATGAGGGGATACAGTAAGGAAAAGCCACAGGGGTAGGAAGGAAGGGATACGGGGGTAAAATAAATTCTGTGGTGGGATGTGAGGTTAGGAAAGGGAAGTAAAGCGGGTAAGGGAGTGGTGAAGAAGGTGTCGGGTGATAGGGAGGTATAAGGGATAGGCTAAGGTAGGATGGGGGTATTTAATGTCCCCGATTGGGATTTACCTTAATTTTTCCCTGAGACAACAATTCCAACTTAAGTGAGAATTGTAATACATTTGTAAATATAATTTTAATAATCTTGAAGATATTTTACTATAATATTTAATACAGAATTCTAAGAACAATTCAGAAGATAGGACTTATCTTGATAGCTTCCTCTGATTACAGCTGATATATTCATAACTTAGAGGGCTGCCTCCAAATTGGAAATTGATAAGATTGTGCACACGATGTTGTGCCAATGACATTGCTCACTAGGGGCATTAATCTAATTGCTAGATCCGACTTTAAATAAAACATGGACAAAAAGAAGAGATAAGTTTTCAGTTCATAATTCCAAAAATGGATGTTTTATTCACTATATATATATATATCTTTGAAGGGCGACATTTCTTGGGGTCACGTTCCTTCACAATTAATCATTCCTTTTCTTAATTGATAGTCATTTATTATCTCCTGATTATTCATTATTCTAAATCACTTTCGTATTATCTCTCCTCCTATTGCTGGCTTGGTAATTATTAATGCATACTCTGTCGTACTTCTTGGGTCTTAATCAGCAATATAGTGTAATCCTTGCTATTCACTATAATAATCATACCTATCCCTTCCTCTCATTTGAGTGTGTTTGAACTTGCTCTTATATGGCTCAAACCAATAGATGACATCCTTTTAAAGTTGATGAGACATCTCTTGTCATAATTAGACTTCTTCATAACCATTGGTTTACTTCCAAAGGATACCAATTATACTTCATATTATGATTGCTGCGGAATTGTATGAAAAGCAACCGTTGCCACCTTTAGTTAGATCGGTTTTAGACATATTGGTAATTTATTATAATCGTTGTATTTAATTATCACATATGTCGACTCTGCCTTGGTCAATATTCTTTGACCGCACCTTACTAACTCTCATGCTAGCAGTAGTGGTTATATTAATTTCATTTACAAATCGTGCCTTGAAATGATTGATGCTTGTTACTAGATTTGCTATCTTGAACCCCATTGCTATTATGTGTTGCTAGTCGATAATCTTGGTACTATCGATGAACGCCTTTCTTAGCAGCGACTCGATAAGTGATCAATATTGTCATCTCATTCATAGTGTCTCGATCGTTAACCTTGCCACGTAGATCATTATTTTTTAGAAAGATGGCCTCTCAAACTATCATGCCTTATATCGGGAAGACACTCAAATCATAATGAGCTATATACAAATCACACCATTCCATTCTTTATTCTTCATCGAGCTTTCTTAATAATAATTTTGAATTGTCCCAATGGTTTTGCAATGAGGGCTATCTACTCTTATATTTGGTCAAGATCCCCTATGATAACACCAAATATCGGGTACGTTATGAAGACACTCTCATTGTTCATCTGAATCATTGGGAGGTGAAAGGTGTCGTATTGTGTTTGAAATACTTATTCTTTTGTGTGTTCCGTCAACTTACAACAAGGAAGTATTGAGTTGGCTACAAATGTTATTTGTTGTGCCATCCAACAATATTAGCGATACTTGTTATACTGATTCAGTTCAAATAAGAAAGATGTGTGAATCACCTTAGTATTGAAGAAACTTGATATCGGTGTTCTTACAACAAGGAAGTATTGAGTTGGCTACAAATGTTATTTGTTGTGCCATCCAACAATATTAGCGATACTTGTTATACCGATTCAATTCAAATAAGAAAGATGTGTGAATCACCTCAGTATTGAAGAAACTTGATATCGGTGTTGAAATGTTGCCTTCGTTGCACAAGCCTTGCGGGATTCATCATTCCGACTTGACGTGGATCCCTCTTCATCCAATATCGGGTTTGAATTATTGAGTCGTAACTTCTATTCGTATTCGGAAAGGTGATCCTAGAAGGACCCAATCATATTGGTTCGAATGTATTACAATGGGTGGAGTATTGTATCGAGTTTTATGTATTTGAATGGGGAATAATGTCGAATTCATTCATCTCCTGACGTCTTCATATATAATCAATATGCTTGTTTTATTGTTCCATGTCAATGCTTAATCTTGATGGTCGAGATGCAATATCTAATAGTTGCTCACAAGTCTCCTCCATCGGTGTATGTAATTCCTCTTCATATTAGTAGAATTCATAAATATCATTGTCCTTCATCGGATGAGTCTTAAATATGCCTTGATTGATCTGAATGTGAATCCCTTATTGGTTATGCTGATCGCTGTGATAATAATCTTGATCATTATTAATTCTTTGTCTTTGAACCAACTACATCAACTTTATTATAAAGATAATACAATCAATATCAACAATATTTGATGAGGTCTAGTTTGGGGACATCATAGGGTAGGAGATGGGTGGAAAGGAAGGTGGGAGGATAGGAAGCATAGTAGATGAAAGGAAGGGTGGGTGTAGGGAAGGGAAGTTAGGAAATGGGAAGGTGAATGGAATAGTTAAGAGGTGGTAATGGAAGGAAGAGAAAATAATGGAGGGATAAAGGATGGAAGAGGATTAAGGAAGAAGGATGGGTGGAAGGCAAGAGATATGGGATGAAATGGAAGGAAGTGAAGGGGAAGTAGAAATGTAGAATGGATGGAGCATGGGGGAAGGTGAAGTGAGAAGATAGAAAGGTGAAAGGGAGGAAGGGATAGAAGATGTAGGTGAGGTGGTGATGATAGGTGAAGGGTAAGAAAGGTAGGAAGGTGAAAAGAAGTGAGGAATGGTGAAAGGAAATGGAGAGAAGATGGAAGGGTAAGAGGTGATAAGGAATGGAAGAAAGGTAGGAAGTAGAGGTGAATGTGAGGAAGGAAGGTGAGATGGAGGATAGGAGAGTGTGGTGAAGGCATAGAGGGGTGTAAGGAAGGAAGGGAAAGTAGAGAAGATGAAAGAGTTGTGGGATGAAGGAGTGAGATGGGAAGAAGTGGGAATGAAGATGAGGGGAGATGGAAATGGAAGTGATTGGGCTTGGGCACCCATTGGTAGTTTTGGGAGGGGCAGGTTGAAGGCTTAGGAGGGCAAAGGAAGTGTTGTACCTCACTTTATCCTAAAGAGAGAGCCTTGTTTTGATTACATTTTAGCCACCTGAGATACTACACCTCTTCCAAATGAAAGGCTAATAGCAATAAGACTCTACAACTATCGCAGAAAACAAAAAAAAAGTGGGGGTCCCCATTTGCAATGGGGCGATGTGTGAAAACGTCACAACACATCCCCCTTGGTAGGAAAATGAAAAAGCCAATATTTAAAAAAAAAGCATTTTTGATCTACTTGCCACAAGCTTTTAACCTTGATGGTCAATGGGCACTACCCAAACCTTATGCACTCACAAAAAATTATAAATAGGCATCTAAGCCTCATTTCAAATCATTCCCAAGTTTCAACAATAGTAAGGACTTGGTGTTGTAGGAAAAATAATGATAAAATTGTGAAATGGCACATGTTGTCCCTTGAACCCATCAAGGGCTCTGCCCTTGTAATGTCCACGTTGGATGAAAACCTAGCATTTTGGCTAAACCTTGATGGGCATTCTTTCATCTTGTTGGTGGGTGTGTACTTGAACTAGATGGTAGGGCCAATATCCTTGTGTCCATGAGGGGATTGGGTTGTGCTAACACTTTGGTGGGACGAAAACCCCACTCTTAATGTTGGTGGGAGCCATTTACTATCAGTTTGGGCCTTTGGTGTTGTGGTTGCTTTGCTTGCTATCATAGCCGAGGTCTCCAGGTTGAGCCTTGTAGAGAACAATGGGCATGTAATGTCCTTATTGGACGAAAACCCACTATGATGGCTAAACCCTAACGGATGTTCCTCCATCATGTTGGTGGGCATGTATTGGAATTGGATGGTGGACCAATAGCCATGTGTCCACAAGGGGGTTGGCCTGCACTAGCATGCTAGTGAGAAGAAAATCTCATTCTTAACGTTGGTGGTTGCCATTCACTACCATTCTAGGCTTTTGGCATAGTGGTTCCCTTGCTTTATCATGCCCCCTTCTTTCCATCGTGTTGATGTGTGTTTTGTGATACTTGCCAACACAAAATAAAATACTAAGTATTCCATCCTCTCTTGAACAAGGAAACCTTATATGCACCTGCTTTGGTGCAAGTGCTAGTAGCTAAGAAATTGATGCTCAGCTAAATGAGAAAAGTCATAAAAGAGTAAGGCTGATTTTTCTGTGTTTAGTGCCCAAGCACCGGTTGAGTGACCCATAACAATCTAATAAGAAGTTTTGTCTAAAGATGCATTACAAGCATAACAAGCTAATGGCATATGTAAATATTCTATCTACCGATACAATAGTAACATTTTTTTATGGAAAAATATGTGGCACAAATAATTACAAATATTGTTTTGCTAGTAATGTCTACAAGAGATGAAGAACTTAGTTTGGGTGAATGGCAGATTTTTGTTTGGGCATGTGAATACAAGAGATGGAGGGTAAGTTGTAGTTCTCTTTATCATGATGCATTCATGCTTAATTAAAGTGCTTTCATTAGAAATCATGGTTGGACGATGAGCTGAACCAAGGATGGCAGTTATATATTGATGTGTACTATCAATCTTTAGAGAATTCTGTGTTTTGCAAATGGTGAAGGACTTCATTTGGGTATTTCACTACGAGAGGTGGAGGATACTTAATAGTTCTCCTCATGATGTTGCTTTTGTGCTCATGTAAAGTTCTTTAATTAGAAATCATGGTTGGATGACCAGCTGAACCAAGGATGGCAGTTATATATTGAAATGTAATATCAATCTTTAAAGAATTGTGTTTGTGTGTGTGTGTGTGTATGTATTGTCATTTATCATGTTTTAACCTTTCAAACATAATAAAAGATGTTGAATCAATGTAAAATAGTGGATGGACATATTACCTAAGCTAAATCTTATGAAATAACTTGTAAGAAAGTTTTTAAAATCGAGAACACAAAAAATGATTAATAGAATATTAAGGCAAACCAGATTGTCAATTCAAGTCCTATCAATGAATGAAAATATAATCTCTGTAGTATCAATATCCACATTACATAGATGAACAGAAAATATATTGACGTGCATGCATAATGTGCAAGTTCCCCAGCAATATTTCTTGGTGCATTATCATTGCAGTTGCTATTTCTTACTTCAAAGTTTAAACTATCCCCATCCCTTATTGGCATCCCCAGTCCTGTATCAATACCCTCACATCTCCAGATGACTATGATACTCAAATATATGTACATGTGGTTTCTTGATCATATTATTGAGGCTTTTGTACTCACGTTTGTCAAAGAACTTTATTAACATGTTGTTATTCAGAAATTTTAACCGAAGTTGGTTATTCATTTTCCATAAAGTTTAACGTTATTGCCATTTTTTATCTGCACTTATGATTAAAGGTATGTGAAGTATTTGTTTTATATATTTGGTTGATGGGAGGATATGAAGTTTAACGTTAATATTCAATTCTTTTTCAGAGGATATACCTTCAAAAGAACCCATCTTCTTGCAGATAGCGGTCTCTATGAAGGCCATGCCTTTGTATGCTGCTCTTCCCACGGTGTCAGAATATATGATTGAACATGGTTGGACAAAGTGTTATGCTCGTGTAAGTGAAGTTGGTTGGCCCACTTATATTGCATTGATTGTGTTATACTTAATACTGGTGGAGTTTGGGATTTACTGAATGCACAGAGAGTTGCATGACATAAAACCTCTGTACAAGCATCTTCATGCAATTCATCACATCTACAACAAGCGGAATACTTTATCGCCTTTTGCTGGTATACAGTTTTGATTTGTTTAGTTTATTGTTTTCTGAAGTTTTACATTAACATAATTATTTTTTCTGTATCTGAACACTAAAATGACTAGATTGTTACCTGATTTCAAAGAAGAGCTGCATTTGTTTCCAAAATGCAATAGTTTTGGCATCTAGTTTAACATTACTTGTCTGCAAGTGTTTATAGTAGAATGAATATAAGGTACATGGTGTATACTTTCAAGTGATCCTGTGTTCTGAGCTAGGATAAGCAGATTTACAAACATTAGTACAATATTGCAACCAAGTTAAATGGAATGGATGTGCAAGAGGACAATTCGCCTTAACAGCAGAGGATCTTATAAAAAAGATGCTTTGAGATGAGGATGATAGTGGATAGAATTAAAATTAATCTTGCTGGACTAAAATCTGAAGACTACAATGGATTTATGAGTATTTGATAATGATTTGTAACAGATGAACCAGTTGTTTTAGGTAAAATGGATCGGCAGATTAATCAAGTAATATAATGGCTAGTTTTTTCTGCTCCATTCTGTGTTTCGGGCCTGTTTTGGTAGGATTTGGTGTTGTTCCTTTTAATAATTTAATAGGGTCGTCAGTCCCAGGAAAGGGGTTGCTGTTATTCTTTAGAGTTTTGCATCTGTCATAACTGCCCAAAGCAAACTCCAAAAATACTTCAGAGAAGTTCTTCCCTATACTAGTGAATTGGATTAGGATATTTCTCTCTTAATAGGGAGATGGTGCATAAGTCCAAAAGTGGTAAAATTGTTTCCCAGCAGAACCCAAAGAGTGAGAAAACATACGAATAAAATCCTGTTTAGTAAGATTCCCCAATCGATCTCTTTTTTTTTCTTGCATAGAGAGAGGAATACCCAGTCAAAGAATTGACATTGAGCCGTTTTTAGTATAGTTTAGACCTAGATTTAAAAAATTCAAAGACCTGTTTTCAAAGGGTGTGTCATTTAAATTATCACTGCATGAGAGATGGATAACTAGTTATGGTTGTGGGCATGTGGACATCCCATGTATAGGGTGCCATTTTGGCTCAATGCTTGGGCTTGTGGGGAAGGAAGGATTGGAAAAGCACTGCAGGTATTCATAAAGAAGGGGATGTTAGTTCACAAATATTATCAATTACAATTTTTATTACTACTTAGGGCTGCTATGAACCTATCAGCAGCCAAATTTTTACTCATTCTTAATTTTTCCATGTCTGTATTCTAGTGTGACGATTATAATTTCTTGGAATACTGAGATGTGAACAACTATCTGTTGTGACGTTTTCACACATCGCCCCATTGCAAATGGGGACCCTTGCTTTTTTTTGCTTTTTAGGGTTTGTTCTTTGGGTTTTTTTAGGGTTTTGTTAGCTAGCCTTTGCATTTTGAGTGTCGCCCAGGTGATCACATGGATAAGCAGGTCCGGCTTGAGTGACGTCCTGATCCTGAAATTTGGCTAAGTCTGGAATGTCCTGATCCTGAAATTTGGCTAAGTCTGGAATGTCCTGATCCTGAAATTTGACTAAGTCTGGAAATTGAAAAAACCTCCAAAAACTAGATTTTGCAATATAACTCCTGGAGGTCTGAAACCACTCTCAAACATCCTGAAAGTATCTATGGAATACAACTTAAAGTACACTTATACTTAAATGTTATATTCCATAAAAGTTATCCTGATAGAGAGTTCGAAAAGTCAAATTTCGCTCCTGTCCTTCACTGAGGATCCAGAGCGAATTTCGCTCCTGTCCCTCTCAGGAGGACCAAGGCGAAGCGCTCCTGTCCCTCACCAAGGGACCAGGGCGATAATACTTATTTGAGCCATTCCTGACCGTGTTTGGACGAATTGAGACATCAAAGGCATGGTGAAGGACGAAATGAGCATGATAGAGCATCCAGTCTTGATCAAAAACAATGAAATGATGAAGTTTTTGCCTAGAAGGTCAAATTCGCTCCTGTCCCTCACTGAAGGACCAGAGCGATTTTCTTTATATGCACAATTTTAGACCTTTTTTGGACATTAACTTTTATTCATAGCATGAGGCAGGATGATATCTTCCCTAGCAAAGACATTTCATGGCGAAAAGTGAAGCATTTGGGCCTGGAGGACAAAAATTGCTCCTGTCCCTCATTGAAGGACCGGAGCTTGAAATCCAAAATTTCCTTGTCCTTGAAAGATTTGAACGATTTGACGACTTGAGGAGAACCAAGGAAGTGCTTTTTACCAGTTGAATATAATTTGAAGGCACAAACATGAGGAAAAATAGACCAAAATGCAAAATCGCTCCTGTCCCTTAGTCAGGGACCAGGGCGAAATCCATTGTAGCTCCCGTCCCTCTCCCAGGGACCAGAGCGAAATTCTTCATGAGGCATGTTTTGGGCAAAAAGCAAGCAAGTTTTAGGTTTGAGGCAAGCAAAGACGGTGTTACGGATTCGTTGAAGACAAAATTGAAGATTGCAAGACACCTGATGAACTCCAAACTGGCCTAGGCGCTCCTATCCCTCAGTCAGGGACTAGAGCGATTTTTGCCTTAGACAAATTTCTTGCCAAGTTAGAATGAATTCCAAGCCATGGATGAATGAAAGGATACACAACAAAGCCGTTGAAGATAATTTTTGAAGGTGGCAAAGTGTAGTTGAGCTTGAAAGTACAAATTCGCTCCTGTCCCTCAGCCAGGGACCAGGGCGATATCTTAGTTATCTTGCCTTCATCCCAAGTTTTAGACCACTCCAAGTCCGGATACGTGGAGGCAAGGACATTTTTGAGGTATCTCGATGGTAAACAAAGTCACAAAGACCGCCAAATTGAAGGATTTGCACCAAATATCCCAGTTCGCTCCTGTCCCTCAGGCAGGAACCAGAGCGAAATTTTCATAAGGGCCTAGATTTTGAAGGTTTAACAAGTATCAAGTGTCCAAGGGGATCAAAGGGACCTCATTCTACATTATGAAAGTAATTACAAGTTGATGGAAGCAAGCATGAGCCCAGGACATTGAAGTTCGCTCCTGTCCCTCAGGCAGGGACCAGAGCGATATTCACCATAATTGCCAATTCATGCAAAAATCATGCCAAGTCAGGATTATACGAAGTTGCAAAGTATCAAAGGTGTCTTAAGAAAACGATATGTAAAGGTTTCAAACGTCAAAGGGTCATCAATTGAACCAAGGGACCTATATCGCTCCTATCCCTCAGTCAGGGACCAGGGCAATATTAGCTAAATCACTCATTTTCCTTCAAGATCACGTCAAAGTCAAGGTTCGCAAGATCAAGGATATCATTTGCAAGGTGACGAACAAGGAGTAAAGCTTGAGAGATAGCAAATGTTGGCCAGAGCATGAAGTTCGCTCCTGTCCCTCACCAAGGGACCAGGGCGATATCCACCTTAGAGGGCATTCATCCACCAAATCAAGACGATCAAGCTCGAGTTTTTTGGCAAACATGCCAGTCTCAACGTGAGGATGGAGGTTTTGAACATAAAAGGCAAGAGAATCAAGACTAAACATCAAATTCGCTCCTGTCCCTTAGTCAGGGACCAGAGCGATAGGTTTGTGTCCTTACCTCTTCCAAATTTGGTGCTAAAACATTCTTTAGATTTTATTAAATGCTAGGAAAAAATCGATAAATTTGAAATCCAATTAAAGTTAGCATTTAACATTAGCGCATGGGCCTTTATTAATTAATTTTTGCCTTTTAAAAATCGAGTTTATTTAAAATTATAGGCATTAAATTAATTAATTATAAATAAAAATGGGGCGCTTGATTTAAAATTTGTTTCATTTTACAAGGGTCGGCCTTTAAGTTTATTTTAAATTTGCCTTATTCACCAAAGTCGGCCTAGGGTAAATATGAAGGTGAGCGCCTATAAAGGAGGAGTAGTTTATTTCATTTTCACATCATCATTTATCATCTTTTCATATGCGATTTGGAGTATACAAAGGAAGTGCGAAATTATCATTCAAGAGGAGGTGCGAATTGTGTTCAAGGTGCGAGTCTTATCAATAGGAAGGCACAAGCATTATAAAAGGAGTTCGAGTTTCAAGTTAGGCGAACTTGCCAAGGACATTGAAGAACACATCAAAGACTCCAAGGGTGGCGAATTGATAAAGAGGACGTTCCTTATCCTTGAAGATCACGTTGAAGGCTTCTAACGTTAATTTTGCCTAGGCAAATTCCTCATTTTGCATTCTAGTGTTAGCTCTCAAGAGAGGTATGGCGATATGGATTTATTGTTTTGATTTTGAACGTTGATCGTCATAGCTTAAATTTTGAATTTTGAATTGTAATAGCTCAATCGTTTTTTAGGAAATAATAACTCAAGGATTTATTATGAAGTTTCCTGAATTTAATCTCTAATCTAGTTATTCATTGCAAAATCATGTTACTAATTTTGAAATGTTGTGTAGGCATCAAATGGAGATCTCATCAAGGAAAATCAAGCCGGATCAAGGACGGTCTTCGCCGGGACGATCAAGCAAGGACAAGGGCGACCTCTTCCAAATCCAGTATTACAAGGCAAGGTACATCAATCGTCTTGCACATCAAGGACAAAAGGAGTTAGAACAAGAGTTAATTAAAGATAGCCTCTCAACGACATCAAACTGAATATCTAGCAAGCTACAAGTGTCAGATGAGGTGGCATCCCAGTCATCACTCCTCCAGTCAGTGTGGTCCACCTCAGCATGTCCAGATTCAATGTACCTAACTCATGGAAGGTGGCACAAACTCCGATGTACCTACCCCGGCTACCATTGGTCGATTTTTCTAGAGAGGACATGTGTCCAAGCAATACAATTTTATCATTGGTCAAGCATTAAATGTTATGTAATGGTTGTAACAAACCCTAATTAGGGTTTTCATTGTTGAATCTTGGCCATTGATCTTGAATTGATCTAAGCCATCAAATTGTATTGTGGGCACTATATAAGCCCTGACATTTCATTTTGTAAAAGGATTAGAGAGAGTTGTAAATAATAGAAAGCAGTTAGGAGATCGAGAGTAGTTAGAAATTGATAGAATAGTAATTAGAGTAGAATAGGAGGACAAGGCAAGAAATTGTTGCCATTGATTGTAAACAAACTCCATTTTCATTGAAGTAATGGTGAAGTGTGTCGTTTCTTGCAATTTGCATGGTTTCTTGTTGAGTCTTCAATCCTAGATGGTAGATGATTAGATGAATGGAGGAAATGGGATTGATTAATGGTGGAATTCGTATATCCATACTACTAGCAGTTTGTTGATTGCAGACTTGCCTTGTGTAGTCAACTGGAATCATTCAGCTTAAGCTCAATTTCAATTTGTCGCTTCTTCATTGATATGCATCAACTTGATGGTGTCTATGCCTGCGGTGATGATTTGAACATCATAAAGCTTCCCTTAGAAGATCGCACTAGCCTTGTGGAGATGGTCCATTGATGTCAAAACAAGACCTAGTTAGAGTTTCATCAAAAAATCAAATCATTGCTCCTACATTCTTAGTATTAGGATTAGATCTTCTCTTCGCCCTCATCCTTTTTCCATTTTTTCAAATCTAAGCCAGTAAGAGCCTGTGTTCCAGCAAAGCAGATCGGAAGTTCAATCATCAGATGTAAGTCCCCTTGTGATTCCAGCAAATCACATCATACCACTGGAGCTTATCCACACGTAGAGACCCTACATACAGGAACCTTGAAGTCATCCTGATTGATCCTTTTTCGCGATATCTTCATCAATCAGAGGCTTTACTCAAGAGAGGATAAGGTACCTTTAGGTATTTTATTCTGTGTTTGATAGTGTACAAAATACACCTCAACACTATCATGAACCGAAAATTGGTTACCATGTTCATAATGGATTCCTTGGGCCAGAAACTGGAAATGGTGACTTTGGGATGTTTCTGTTCGGTGGTGTTGATGTAGGATTTATACAGCACAGTTAATGTAACAAGTTCCTCTTGTTTGAGGAATCCTAGTTTCCAGTGTATGAATTGCTGGATCACCATCCTAAGACTGAGTTACTCAGAACAGAAGCCAAACCAAAACTTAAAAGAAATTAAAACAAACGAAATGCCAATACTCAATTATAATACATTTTCATACTTGATTTAAAAATCAAACTGAAAACAGAAATAGGGATAAGAAGGAAGAAAGATTCGATCCATGGATGATATTCTTAATTGTGGGATTTCCTTTCAGATCTCATGAACTGTAACTCACATAAGTAATAGAAATCAAATAGAAGAAATGATGCTAAGCCCAAATGAATATTAGATCAATTATTGTTAAATGGTTTTAAAGTCAAGTGAAAATGAATTTTCTAACACTTGCTGTAGTATAATTTTGATAAACATGCAAAAACCCATCTATTTCAAAGTTCAAACTAAACAACAGTATAAATTCAGCAAATTTGAGAGGCTGGGAAGCATTGCCATGCACATGTTTTCAATCCAAAAGTTGACATTTCAAATAACTGTTTTTTATCTCCTAAAATTGTAGAAATTTTAACCGAGTCTTTGCAAAGTGAAATTGCTGCCCCCCGTCCCTGCCCCCTTACAATTGAGGTATAAATCATAGAAATAAATATTCTAGGTGGGTACATCCTCACCAACTGCATCAAATGACTAAAATTAGAAGAAACTGTAATGATTACTACAGCAGAAAAATTGCCAGCTGCTAAGCTCCTGTCCCATCAGCACTTGGCACTGTTGCATATCCAAATTGATTTGAGTTGGATCAATTATCAAGTGCCTGTCTATATTCTGTTGGCTCCTTTTAAATTGCTTGATATTCATTGAGAAATACTTCAAACCTAGCCTTTTGAATAATACATGGAGGTTTGACCTAGCCAAATTTATTGTGCCAAGTTGCATTCTTGAATGAATACCAATTAGGCTGCCTATGCAAGCATTATGATCCAAATAACAGGGAGGTTAAGGGTACTAATAAAAGAGTTATATTCACAATTAATAAAGAGTTGGTTAGAACCACCTTCAATTTGAATCTACAGGCAAGTCATTAAATATGCCTTGTACAGTTATCCCTAAGAGCTAGGTTACCTGGGTCCGCCTGGGTTCGACTGGGTTCAACCCCGGGTTCGACTGGGTTCGACCAGGGTCGAACCACCTCTAGGTTTTTCGAACCCTAGTCGAACCCAGTTCAAACCGGACCCATACCAGGCCCTTGGGCCAGAAACTGGAAATGGTGACTTTGGGATGTTTCTGTTCGGTGGTGTTGATGTAGGATTTATACAGCACAGTTAATGTAACAAGTTCCTCTTGTTTGAGGAATCCTAGTTTCCAGTGTATGAATTGCTGGATCACCATCCTAAGACTGAGTTACTCAGAACAGAAGCCAAACCAAAACTTAAAAGAAATTAAAACAAACGAAATGCCAATACTCAATTATAATACATTTTCATACTTGATTTAAAAATCAAACTGAAAACAGAAATAGGGATAAGAAGGAAGAAAGATTCGATCCATGGATGATATTCTTAATTGTGGGATTTCCTTTCAGATCTCATGAACTGTAACTCACATAAGTAATAGAAATCAAATAGAAGAAATGATGCTAAGCCCAAATGAATATTAGATCAATTATTGTTAAATGGTTTTAAAGTCAAGTGAAAATGAATTTTCTAACACTTGCTGTAGTATAATTTTGATAAACATGCAAAAACCCATCTATTTCAAAGTTCAAACTAAACAACAGTATAAATTCAGCAAATTTGAGAGGCTGGGAAGCATTGCCATGCACATGTTTTCAATCCAAAAGTTGACATTTCAAATAACTGTTTTTTATCTCCTAAAATTGTAGAAATTTTAACCGAGTCTTTGCAAAGTGAAATTGCTGCCCCCCGTCCCTGCCCCCTTACAATTGAGGTATAAATCATAGAAATAAATATTCTAGGTGGGTACATCCTCACCAACTGCATCAAATGACTAAAATTAGAAGAAACTGTAATGATTACTACAGCAGAAAAATTGCCAGCTGCTAAGCTCCTGTCCCATCAGCACTTGGCACTGTTGCATATCCAAATTGATTTGAGTTGGATCAATTATCAAGTGCCTGTCTATATTCTGTTGGCTCCTTTTAAATTGCTTGATATTCATTGAGAAATACTTCAAACCTAGCCTTTTGAATAATACATGGAGGTTTGACCTAGCCAAATTTATTGTGCCAAGTTGCATTCTTGAATGAATACCAATTAGGCTGCCTATGCAAGCATTATGATCCAAATAACAGGGAGGTTAAGGGTACTAATAAAAGAGTTATATTCACAATTAATAAAGAGTTGGTTAGAACCACCTTCAATTTGAATCTACAGGCAAGTCATTAAATATGCCTTGTACAGTTATCCCTAAGAGCTAGGTTACCTGGGTCCGCCTGGGTTCGACTGGGTTCAACCCCGGGTTCGACTGGGTTCGACCAGGGTCGAACCACCTCTAGGTTTTTCGAACCCTAGTCGAACCCAGTTCAAACCGGACCCATACCAGGCCCTTGGGCCAGAAACTGGAAATGGTGACTTTGGGATGTTTCTGTTCGGTGGTGTTGATGTAGGATTTATACAGCACAGTTAATGTAACAAGTTCCTCTTGTTTGAGGAATCCTAGTTTCCAGTGTATGAATTGCTGGATCACCATCCTAAGACTGAGTTACTCAGAACAGAAGCCAAACCAAAACTTAAAAGAAATTAAAACAAACGAAATGCCAATACTCAATTATAATACATTTTCATACTTGATTTAAAAATCAAACTGAAAACAGAAATAGGGATAAGAAGGAAGAAAGATTCGATCCATGGATGATATTCTTAATTGTGGGATTTCCTTTCAGATCTCATGAACTGTAACTCACATAAGTAATAGAAATCAAATAGAAGAAATGATGCTAAGCCCAAATGAATATTAGATCAATTATTGTTAAATGGTTTTAAAGTCAAGTGAAAATGAATTTTCTAACACTTGCTGTAGTATAATTTTGATAAACATGCAAAAACCCATCTATTTCAAAGTTCAAACTAAACAACAGTATAAATTCAGCAAATTTGAGAGGCTGGGAAGCATTGCCATGCACATGTTTTCAATCCAAAAGTTGACATTTCAAATAACTGTTTTTTATCTCCTAAAATTGTAGAAATTTTAACCGAGTCTTTGCAAAGTGAAATTGCTGCCCCCCGTCCCTGCCCCCTTACAATTGAGGTATAAATCATAGAAATAAATATTCTAGGTGGGTACATCCTCACCAACTGCATCAAATGACTAAAATTAGAAGAAACTGTAATGATTACTACAGCAGAAAAATTGCCAGCTGCTAAGCTCCTGTCCCATCAGCACTTGGCACTGTTGCATATCCAAATTGATTTGAGTTGGATCAATTATCAAGTGCCTGTCTATATTCTGTTGGCTCCTTTTAAATTGCTTGATATTCATTGAGAAATACTTCAAACCTAGCCTTTTGAATAATACATGGAGGTTTGACCTAGCCAAATTTATTGTGCCAAGTTGCATTCTTGAATGAATACCAATTAGGCTGCCTATGCAAGCATTATGATCCAAATAACAGGGAGGTTAAGGGTACTAATAAAAGAGTTATATTCACAATTAATAAAGAGTTGGTTAGAACCACCTTCAATTTGAATCTACAGGCAAGTCATTAAATATGCCTTGTACAGTTATCCCTAAGAGCTAGGTTACCGGGTTCGCCTCTGGGCCCCCCTGGTATGGGTCCGGTTTGAACTGGGTTCGACTAGGGTTCGAAAAACCTAGAGGTGGTTCGACCCTGGTCGAACCCAGTCGAACCCGGGGTTGAACCCAGTCGAACCCAGGCGGACCCAGGTCGAACCCAGCAGTGTTTATCTTGACAGCTATATGTGTGTGGTCTGGAGCTGTCGATTCCTTGTGTTTATTCTTGTGCTTCGTTTCTTTTTGGCAGCCGTTATATTTGGCACATATTAAATGGCGCATATTCCAAGTAATATGCGTTATTCTTTTGTGGCTGTGAGTTTGTTCGATGATTTTTTTTGTCAGAAATGTTCTTTCCAGCGCCAATTTCTGCTTTATGCGTTTCTTTTTGAAACAATTTTGCGCTGCAGTTTCTTTTGTCTGTCAGAGCTAATGCGTCATTTGTTGGAAAATGATTTCTCTTTTCTACAGAAAAACCCGTATATGCCAAGGTAGGGGTGTCGTGTTGGTTTTGGAAAAGAAAGTCACTTTTGGATGATCCATTTGATGATTAAACTTTAAGTTTATATTGTTGAAAGTTGAAACAATGATACTTGAATATTTTGTCATTTTGATATTAAACTCTAAGTTGCCAGATTCTGTAAAAATTCCCACGGGTCCTGGTTCGGTTCGCACCAAATACTGGTCCGTTACAAATTCTCCCCAAATTCTCTCAGAGGAACCCTGGCCGAATTTTGGCGTATTTGGAACAAATTTCAGTTCCAGCGGCAGAACCCGGGAAGAATTTGGGTGAAAAAGACATTTTTTTAACTTTTTAAAATTTTTTTTTGCCTGATTAGTCTATTCGACCCTCCAACCCTAAATTAGACCACTAAAAAGGTCAAATAGGTAAAACCTTTCTCATTTGTGTATTTGTGAATGAAAAAGAAAACTCGTTGGCTCCATTTCTAAACTTTCTTGTTTGCTTGCCATAGCTGAAGGAGTGTTGAAGGGTGATAGTTGCATGCTTTGAGCTGGTTTGTGAGTTATTCCTACGTAGTTGCAAGTGTTGAGAACTCCTCAAAGACATTGAAGAGGAAGATTTCACCAAAAGAGGTAGGTTTTTGTTGATTTTTTTTGTTTTTTAAATTTTTCTTTACATTGTTTTGCAAAATGAAATGATTTCTCTAGTTCTACTTTTATTTTATTTTTTCATTTTGGTTTGTGGATTTGTATGTTGTTTAATGTTTATAGATTCAACATTCATAGAATGGCAAGTGCTTCTAGCACTGGGAACTCCCGGTTTAGAACAGAGCTAGGCTCTCCACTATGGAAATATGTGGAAATGGTTCAGCAACTACCAGGTGGAGGAGGTTTCCTTTGGATTTGTAGGCATTGCAAAGGGGAATATAAAAGCTCTTATAGTAGAGTGAAAGCACATTTGTGCTTTATCCCTCAAAAAGGCATCAAGTTTTGTCCAGGCAAGTCAAAAGTTCCAGGGCAGCCTAGACCTAAAACCTTGCTTGCAAACAATATTGTACTAAAATATATTGAAGAGCAAAGACAAGCAAATGAAGCAGTTGGGAATGCAGTTACTCATACTTTGGAAAGGTCTAGAAGTAAAAAAGCAACAAAGGCCTCTATGTCTTCAACTTCCAATGAACAATTCGTAGAAGGCCATCCGTTCTTGAATCTTCTTGAACAACCAGTGACAAATAAAAGAGCAAAGGGGCCCTTGGAAATGTCATTTCAGAATGAGGCTAGAGACATTGCCGAGGAAGACATAGGTAGATGCATCTATGCAAATGGATTGGCATTTAATTTTGTTCGCTCACAGTATTGGCAAAAAATGGTGAGATCAATTAATGAGGCTCCAAGGGGGTTCAAGGGCCCAGGGTATGAGAAGGTGCGCACCACTTTATTGGACAAAGAGGTGAAAAATGTAGAGAATTCCTTGAAGCCTATTAGGGATTCATGGATTGAAACAGGTGTGTCCATAGTATCAGATGGATGGAAAGATGCAAGAAATCGCCCTTTGGTCAATGTTCTTGCAGTGTCCACCAGAGGTGCAATGTTTTTGAGAGCAGTGGATTGTGAAGGGCAAGTGAAGGACGGTCCATTCATTGCAAACATTCTTTTCCAAGCCATTGAGCAAGTTGGCCCTCAAAATGTTGTTCAAGTGATAACAGACAATGCAAAAAATTGTAGGGCTGCCGGGTTATTGGTTGAGGAGCGTTATAAACACATTTTTTGGACACCTTGTGCTGTCCACTCACTCAACCTAATGCTGCAAAAAATTGGCAATAAAATTGAGTGGATCAAAAAAATGTATGGTGATGCCCAAGAGATCCAAATGTTCATCACGAATCACCATATGTCACAAGCCATATTTAGACAATTCTCGAGATTGGAGCTCTTGAAGGTAAGTTAAATTATTTAAAATTTAAATATGTTTTAGACTTTAGTTTCGTATTTACTATTTAGTAAACTTTCAAAGTTTTTAATTTTAATTTTGATTTATAATTTATTATTGGTTTTGATTTTGAAAAAGGTTGCCGAGACCCGTTTTGCCTCCCAAACTATTGTTTTGAGACGTCTTGTGAAGGTTAAAGAGGCATTGTCTAGAATGGTAACCAGTGCTAATTGGAGCATATGGAGGCAATCTACTGGTACAAGGGGAGCTCCCATTAAGGCAATGATACTAGATGACTCTTGGTGGGATCTTGCTGAGTACCTCCTGAGATTTACGGAGCCCATATTGAGCATGATCCGATACACTGACATGGTAGGCCTTGCTTGGGTGAGGTATATGATGGCATTGACTCCATGATCGAGGATATGAAAACAATCATAAATCAGAAAGAGCAAGATCCTGAAGAAAAATTCTTCAAGGAAATACAAAAAATCATGGTGGAGAGATGGAACAAAATGACTACCCATTTGCATCTCCTTGCCTTTGCATTGAGCCCCAAATACTATAGTCGGGAGGTCCTCAATAAGAGTAGCACTAGAGTTGCCCCATATAGAGATCATGAAGTTGCTATTGGGTACAAGGCAGCCCTTCGTAGACTTTTTCTAGATTCATTACGGGCTGTGGTGAGGGCTGAAGTCATGAGTTTCACAAGCACGGATGATTGCGGTATTGAGGCTCTTGAAGACAAGGCAAATGTTGATGCTCATAAATGGTGGTACTACCATGGAGAAATATACCAGAACTACAACCCATTGCCGTCAAAGTTTTGTCACAAGTAAGCTCTTAACTCTTAAGGTTCTAATTTCTAATTTCTTCATTCTTAAAATTTGTATTCAATGATTCATAGAATCATAACTGATAACTCTTAACTCTGATTTCAAAATTGAAAATCTTGATAGGTTGCTAGTTCATCATCATCCGAGAGGAATTGGAGCACATACTCCTTCATACACTCAATAAAACGCAATAAACTACATTCCAAGAAGGCGGAAGACTTGGTCTATGTGCATTCAAACTTGAGGCTCCTAACACACAAAGACAATAACTACAAACAAGGGGAGGCAAAGCATTGGGATGTTGAACCAGAGCATGTAGAGTTGGATGATTCAATTGCCCGCCTTAATGCACTTGGAGTTGATGATGATAATGATGAGCTACTTAGTGATCATGAGGCTGCTCCCGAGGCTGAGATTGCTAGTACCACTGCCAGTGGCACTGTTTGTGCTTCTAATTTGCCACAGGAGGATGATGATGATATGTTTGATGACTTTTGATGATATTTGATCAGTGATGGCTGATTGTTAATGTTGACATTATTATTTTTTAACATAAACATTGATATGGTGGTGTATTTTGGCATTTTGCTATGTTATTTGCCATTTGGACTAAAAGTCTACAACATTAATATATATGGTGGTGTATTTTGCTATTTATTTGCTGCTGCATATATGTATATATTTTTATTTTTTTGTTTCTATATGTTTTTGTACGGACGAACCCAAAGCGAACCCGAACCCACCCCCCCCAAAAAATGAACGAATTTGCGAACCAAAATCTCGAACCAGAATCCGAACCAGAATCCGAACCGGCAACTTAGATTAAACTTGATGTATATGATGCTAGTATGGTATGATCATGATGCTATGATTACAAGTTTATATTTGTTTTGTTGTTTATATGATGCTATGTGACATGCAAATTTTAATTCATGCTTATAGGCTTCACAAATATCGATATATATATATATATATATATATATATATATATATATATATATATATATATATATATAATTTACATGTTTTTGTATTAACGAACCCAAACGAACCCAAACCCCTTTTCAAAATTTTGCCATACTGGCGTACTGGGTTCTTCGAACCTGAACCGGTGCCCGAACCCAAACCAGTAACTTAGCCTAAGAGTATCACTAGGACATGCATATCAATAGAGTGATATGACTTCCGGATCATAGGTGAAGAGCAAATAAGAATACAAGGCCATTGGAGACTATTCAAAAAGATGAATTGGAGCCTTTTTATTTAGATAAATTTGAGGGCTACTTCAGGCTGACGTTTTCAGCACCTTGCCAAGTGCTAGGCATCAAATACAAGAAGCAAATTCAAACAGGTTTGGTGATGGTAGTGACCAATGTCCAAATTTCTCATGTGAATATGTTATTTGATAATGGTTTACTTATGGCAGAACTTGTGCATAAAAAAATGGTAAATTTCAAAAGAAGTGAAGCTTCTTGCAGCTTCAGATGGTATTTTGTATTATGCCATATTTTGCTGCACGTATTTTTTGGAGAATGGGAGGATGCATTAGGTGTGCGACTTGTTCTAGATTAAGTAACTCAAGGACATATACTGCTGAAATAGATGAGGGCTGTGCACGTGGATATCCATTGCTCTAGTGCTAACTGTTGCAATTTTGAGGATTTCTTTGTTGCTTTTGTTTTGAATAAGCTTGGGCATGAGAGGAAGAGAATAACATAAAACTTTACCAAATTCCTCTCACCCTTGCATTTGTTCCAAGAATTACATTGTGTCACAATTGGGGTGATTGTTTTCTTAATGATAACTGCACAGTTATAAGGGTGTCTTCTGCTACAATGGCACTATGTCTGATAGAGCTGCTATCTTGGAAATAGTATGGCAAATGCACGATGTTGATAAGTGTTAATGTAATAGCATTGTTCAGTATCCTTCTGGCCGACATAGAGAACTAAATTATCTAATTGGCCTATCGGCCTTAGACAATTTAGTCATAGCAATTTGCTAATGTGTCAATTATGTGTGTTACGTCTAATCCACCACCCTTGGATTATAAGAAGTATTGAGATATAAACTTTCTCTAACAAAAAGTCGTGTTAATTAAATATATGCGAAAAGATATGATTGTTAATAAGGAGCCAACTCTTGAAGGAAGACGTGCTGGTTGACATATCCAAATGTGTGGGTATATAGTTTGGTTCTTCTTCTCCTCCAAAGACATATCGAATCATCATCATAGCAATCGACTGTTCTCCATCTTCAGCCATTCACTTCTGCAGATCGTGCTCCTTCTCTGGCAGATCGAAGCGCATTCATTCTACAGCAGTTAACTCAGCAGTCCATTAATATTCATCTACAGCAGTTGGTGAATTAATCAAGGAAGATTGAGTCTTATAGCAGATTGTAGATTGTTATCATTCATATACAGCTTCTAGACTGAAGCCAATTCATTGTAAAGACATCTATTATATTGATAATACAATAAGGAACATTATTGCTGGGTTTTTCACCTTCGAGAGGAAGGTTTTCCCAGGATATTCACTGTGCATTTTTTGTGAATTTTCTATTTAAGCTGATCATATAAATTTAACATGGTATCAGAGCCACAGTGAAAGAAAATCGTGATCAGATTCTCTACAACTTCTAAGTTTTCTCTCCTCTCTCTCTCTCTCTCTCCATTGAGTAGTTTCTCTAAGTCTTGAAAATGGTGAACGGTCTTAAAGTCGAAGATAGGCTTGAAGGTGCATCTAACTTCACCTCATGGAAGTTTAGAGTGCTCATTACACTTGAAGAAAATGATCTTCTTCAATTCATGGAGGAAAAGGATTTATCCGAACTTGAAGATCATGAGGAGAAGCTTTAATTCAAGAAAAATGCCATCAAAGCAAAGAAGATATTAATCGACTCCGTGAGGGATCACTTGGTGCCTCATCTCCAAGATGACAAATGCGAGAGATATGTTCAAAACCTTGGAAGATTTATATGAAATTAACAACGTAAGTAGGGCTCTTGCCTTGAGGCAGCAACTCCACTAAGTGAAGATGGCAAAGGGAGATTCGGTCATCACCTACTTCATGAAAATTTCAGAATTGAGAGATCAACTAGGCGCAATTGGGGATCAAGTGATTGATAAAGACCTTGTCATGCTAGCCTTGAATGGTCTGCCTCATTCATGGGAGCCATTTATCCAAAGCATAAGTGGAAGATCCAAATTACCTAAGTTTGATCGACTCCGTGCAGATTGTATTCAAGAAGAATCAAGATTGACCGCTAGAGGAATTATCAAGAGCTCTCAAAATGAAAATACACATGTTCTTGCCACTCAATCTACCAAGAAACGTAAGAATTGGAAGAAGGGCAACTTCAAAAGGAATAGAGATTCGAAATCAGATTTTGCACCTGATTCTAGGAAGAGGAAGAAAGATCTCTCTCGCATCCAGTGTTTTAGGTGTGACAAGTTTGGTCACTTTGCAAGGGATTGTTTGACAAGACCTAATCATCAAGGAGCAAACATCAATGAAGTCTCATCTCAAAAGGAGGTTGAAGATAACACCAATGGTTTTCTTTTCATATCAGCATTATCAAGCAATGTTCCTATGAACAGTGATACCTGGTTAATTTGATAGTGGAGCCTCTCGACATATCACCGGTTATCGGGAGCACCTTTCTGATTTAGTGGAAAAAGAGTCAAATTTTCAAGTTATCATTGGAGATGATGCACGCTATTCAGTAAGAGGATTTGGTGCTACATCTCTAAACCTTGAATCTGGAGTTTCTCTACACCTAAGTGATGTGTTGTTCGTGTTGGGGATCAAAAGAAACCTTGTGTCTATTTCAGCCTTGGAGGATAAAGGATATCAAATTGCATTTTCTGAAGGAAGAGTTCTTGCTTGGCCTAAGAACTCCAGCATCAAGACTGCTCGTGTAATCGGAAATCGACATGAGAGTTTGTATAAACTCTTCACTCCTCCAGTACAAGCTCTTCACGATTCTTCCAGTTCCAGCGAACTTTGGCACAAAAGACTTGGACATCTTCACTTCAGGGCTCTTCCATCATTGGAGAAGATGGTAAAAGGCATTCCTAAACTTAATCATGTACATGATGGTACTTGTAAAGGTTGTGTTATGGGTAAAAATATTAAGAGTCCTTTTCATAGCAGTGAAAGTAGGTCTAAAGAAATACTAGATCTTGTACATTCAGATTTATGTGGTCCAATGTCAATTCCATCCCCAAGTGGATGTTTGTATTATGCAACTTTCATAGATGACTACTCTAGGAAGACTTGGATTTATTTCTTAAGGTCTAAAGAGTTTGATGAAGTCCTAGATAGGTTTAAATAGTTTAAAGCTCTTGTAGAAAATTTATCTGGGAAGAAAATTAAAACTTTAAGGTCTGACAATAGAGGTGAGTGCACCTCAGGTAGCTTTCGTAATTTCTGTATTGAGGTAGGGATCAAGAGAGAGTTTTGTGTCCCTTACAACCCTCAACAAAATGGGGTTGCAGAAAGGAAGAACAGATCTATTGTTGAAGCTGCAAAAGCTTTGATTCATGATCAAGACCTTTAGACTTTTCTATGGGCAAAAGCCTCTAGAACAACAGTGTATGTTCAGAACAGATATCCTCATCGGATATTACAAAATATGACCCCTGAAGAAGCCTTTTCAAGGATCAAGCCTGATATCAGTCACTTGATAATCTTTGGTTGTCCTATGTATGTTCATATTCCCAAGGACAAAAGGACCAAGTTAGAACCTTATGGCAAGAGAGGGATATTTGTGGGCTACAGTGAAAGCTCCAAAGCCTACCGTATTTACATCCTTGGTCAGAAGCAAATAGAAGTAAGCAGGGATGTCACATTTGAGGAAGATGTTGCATTCAGGAACTCAAAGGGTTCATGCATGGAGATAGATGATGAGACTCCTCAAGACATGGATGTTGATCATGCTCCTGAGATTCAAAGGGAGTCTACATAACTTGATATGAATGATGATCCAATTGAACCTTTGGATCCCACTGATGGGCATAGAGATATTGTTGTGTCTCGAAAGAGACTTCTTTGGGCAAGAAACACTTTGCGGGAAGCATAACCGTTTGCCGCTCCTAGAGGCACATTCAGAGAAAGTAAAAGACCACAGAGATTCTCTAATTATGTTGCATTGATGTGTAATCTTATTGAGTCTGAACCTTCCAGCGTAGAGGAAGCCTCAAAACAACAGGTTTGGAAAGATGCAATGGATGAGGAATATCAATCCATTCTCAAGAATGATGTGTGGGATATTGTGCCTAGACCGAAAGGGGAGTTTGTTGTATCTTCCAAGTGGTTGTACAAGATTAAGCATGCAAACTACAAGTAGCTCTACAAAATCATTAAAAATAGCAGATAGTAATGAAATCTACAGGCATAGAATGACCGAACAAAAAATGACAGGAAAATTTTTGAGAAGAAGTTTGCACTTTGAGGCACGTGTATATTCAATTTTATGTTCCATAAGAGCACATTCTAACCTTTAAATCCTCCACCTTTGCCTTTCTGTCCTTGTGTTTCTTGCTTGTCAAGATACTGTTCTTAAAATATTTGGGATGCTTCTAGGCATACACTTTTCACACTCCTGCATTTTCTGTTCCCCATATGGCATCCCCTTTCCATGATTTTGCATTTTCCATCTCCTATATAAGGGGGTTTAGTGGAATATATATTGTATATGTGAGTATTCACACACATGGAGACAGACACATTTGATTGGTCCATAAGGGTTTATTGGCTTGCTGGCTCATGTGATACAAATAGGGGGCTGGTCCCCATGCATGCTTAATGTGCACTTTTAGCTGCATTAAGGCAACATGAGCTTTTCAAAAAGTTCCCAGGGGTGATTGAGCCTGGGTTTTTATTGTGATAGTTCTCCTCTACTACTTTGTGTGCTTTGACTTTTTTGTGTGTGCATGCATGTGTAGTGTGTTTTGACTTGTGTACATCCATAATTTTTTTCTAATTATTGCACAAAAAGTTCAACTATTGGAATCTATATTTTCTAAGAAGTAAATTCTTCTCTTCTTTAGGACAGGCATATATGAAAGGGCAAAACAAATCGATTATTGTACGGAAAATCTCTTAAGAAAAGGAAGTTTCTTTCCAGAGTTTTTGCTACTTTTTAGTGCAAGTATTTTTTGAAGTTATTTATTGATTGACATACTCAAATACACACCTATAGTTACATTACATATCCAATGGCCTATATACTGAAAATGGTGTGCTATGCAAAGCAGAGATTTTGAATCTTAATGAATATTATTTGAATTTTTTAATTTTGGGTCAATATTCTTGTTGTTGGGGAAATGCTGTCATATTAAAACTATTCTTTCCATTGAATTTGTTCTGTGCCTAATAAAGTCATTTTGTTTTAATTGTTCAGGTTACTTTCTAATCAGATTATGCTTGGCCACATTCTTTTTTGGTGTTTATCTTTTCATGTCAGAATATAAATATTCTTGTTTGAATGAGCATTGCAAAATTTATATGATAGATAAATATATTCTTCTGAGATTGGATTTTCCTTGTCATTTTCAGCCAGTCCTATTTCTGGTGGAATTTCTTTGGTCTAATTGTTGAATATTGGAAATGGTCAATGCTTTCTTGTGTCTGTTGTCTTATCTTTTTGTGTCCATGTTCTTCCCAGTTACCATGGACAGTTTATTTTATTTTGAGTGCAGACTCAAAATATGATGAATGTATGAACTGACTTAAGTGATATTTAAAAGAAACATTGTTCTAACTGCTAATATTTTTTGCCAGGATTGGCTTTCCATCCTCTTGATGGGATTTTGCAGGCTATTCCCCATGTGATCGTTTTGTTTATAATTCCAGTACACTTTTTTTCTCACGAGTTTCTTCTATTTTGTGAGGGAGTTTGGACAACCAACATCCATGACTGCATACATGGTAAAGTTTGGCCAGTTATGGGGGCTGGTTATCACACTATCCATCATACAACATATCGACACAATTATGGTCACTACACCATTTGGATGGACTGGATGTTTGGAACACTTTGTGATCCAATTCTTGATGCAAAGAACTTGAAGGAAATGTGATGCTTGGCTCTCTTATAAGTGGATGGGAATTGATTGTCTCACTTGGTTGCGTCAATTAAGTATTAAAAATTGAATATAGTATTAAAGGAAAATGATTTGTGACGTACTCAAGTTTTGGTTTCAAATATGCTAATGGTGACTAAAATTCTCCCCCGAGATAAATTTGTATCATGACTCAGGACAATCTAGTGGTGTAGATTTGTACATTTGGCAAAATTTTTGCCCACTTTATTCTGAAAAACATTGCTATTTTTTCTGCTTAAATTTGAAATTAATTTTGTATCATTTTACTATAATATGTATATATACTTATAAAAGTGTCTGCGTGCTTGCATGTATGGGGCTGCATAACAAATGTTGCGACTCATTTGTGAGAAGTTTTTGCCAGGGACTTCCTGTGGGATGATAAATTTAAATTTCCAAATCAATGTCTGAAAATGTTTGAAAGGTAGCCTGAAAGCATAAAAGTTCAGAAGTATTAAGCATATAGAGTAATGTTGCATGAGCTTGGCTAGAAAACCTTATAGAATTTCAACCAGCTATTTTATCATACCTTCAAATTTGGTCTAGTGACAAAGACATTTTCTTTGGTATAGTCATGTCAAAAATAGCTATCTGAATCATTAATCTAAAACAGTGGTACATCTCCCAACGGTTTGTTGGTAGTGGATTATAGCTGCCAAGTGTGTACTGATAGTTAGCTGTACCTTATCCTGTTCCTTTTCCTGGCACAAGTTAGTTTCATTTAGTGAGAATGTCAGCTTTGTTGGGGGCATGTTTCCTATTTAGTGATAGTCAATTGATCTACCTTCTTTATAAATCAGTTTGTTCATATTGTTGTCTATCATACCTTCATTTTTGGTCTCATCACAACAATTAGACATTTTTCCTTGGCATGGTCATGCCAAAAATAGGCATCCAAATCATTAATCTAAAACAGTGGCACATCTTCTAACTGTTTATAGGTAGTGAACTGTAGCTGCTAAGAGTGTACTGATGGTTAGCTGTACCTTCTACTGTTATTTTTTCTGGCACAAGTTAGTTTCATTTAGTGAGAATGTCAGCTTTATTGGGACCATATTTTCTACTTGGTCTTGTTTATATTAGATCGATGTACTTCTTTATAAATCAGTTTGTTCATATTATTGCTTGACTAAGGTCTGCCGACAAGAATAGATGACTCTGGAGTACTAGTTTAGTCTTGTTTACATGGTACAGATCTTGTTATGTTATTGTTTACAGATTCCCATGGGGATCAATCTTTTTAATTAGCTCTTTGGCTAGAGATGACATATACAAAGATTATTACATTACAGGAATTCCTATGATTATATAGGGTTCCATTTGAAACAAGTAATGGTTTTATGGAGGATAGTTTTAGATTCTAACAGATGATCTTAGCCTATCTGTACTTCTATCTCTTTTTCAACTCTGTACCATTACTATTTCATCTGTCTTTAAGTAGTCCTGTTGCTCCATGTGTCACGAGCATTCATGTTCAATAATTGCTTCTGAATACGATTGTGTATGATAAAAAATTGGCATACAGAATCGAATCCAGAAGAAATTATTGAACCATAGCATGGATTGTGGAAATCTGATAGCACTAAATGAGCATTCATGTATACATCTTGTTGGATATGCTAACATGCTCACATCTTACTTGACATGTTTCCTTGTGATGTTTACATTTTATTGGGTACACTTAATGTTTATTCATGTGTTCTCATCTTTTTTGACATGTTTCCTTTTGATGTTTACATCTCAGTGGATATACTTAGGTGTCTACACTTACATGCTCACATCTTATTTGAGAGATGTACACATGATTATTGTGGCTTTGTGCTCACTATTGGGAGCACATTCCTGCCTTTTCATACATGTGCTTACATGATCATCACAATCATCTTTGACAACTATTTACATGTTTATCAAGTTTTACATGGTTATATCCTTTTTTTTTTTTGGTCTGCTCCAGTTCCTTGTAACTCTTGTATGCAACCAATTGGAGAGGGCACTCTTTTTGATTATGATTGAAGTGATTAATTCATGGTTATGATGATTATTTATTTTCTAGATAGAGATCTAATTTTTCTCAAGGATGGAGTCATATTTTTGCTCTAGAGACAAAGTCCTATTATTTTTTTACTAGGCATACGATCTTATTATTTTAACTTTAGGTATCTAGTCGTATTGCTATTTATGTTGTAGGTGGAGTCATTTCACCTTTACTCTGTCTCTGTCTCTGTCTCTCTTCCCCTAAAGATAGTTTCAGCAGATTTGTTTATGCCAATTTTTAAACCATTTTGCCTGTGGTGGAGTGTAGTTGTATTCTTGGCTAGAATCGGATTATTTGTGAATCAGATTCTCAGGTGGTGGTGACTTTGCTGAATGAGCATTGGTTAGATGAGGTAGCTGACATTTAGTTGTGGTGATTAGGTAGATTCTTTGCTTGTGCAACTCTTTGGAATCTGTTATTTTATTGTCACATTCCTAGGGATTGGAATGGAGTTTCTGATTGTTTGGCCAAATGGGCTTCTGATCATAGGCAAGGATGGAATATAGTGGATATAAGGGGCAGTTATCTTCATAGATGTCTCATTTGTTGGATATTTTAGTGGATGTTGAGAGAGTTGTGTAACTTTTCTCTGTTGGGTGTGTGGCTCTTCTTGCATTGTATCTCTTTCTTTGATTGAATAAACCTTTAACCCTCTTTTAGTTGTAAAAGGAGCTTGTTCAAAGGAGAGTACATAGAATTGTATCTTTTTCCGAGTCTTTGAATATTTATATTCATATTATCTCTCCTTAAATTTAACATTTATCTTCATAATAGTTCACATCCAACTCAAAGGGGGAGCAAAATACTATTGGGAAACATGAAAAATTGCAATTTTCTCATTATTTTGAGTTCATTTTGAGAAGGTTGTTCACAATGTAATGACTAGTGTACAAAACAAATTATTCTTGCATGGAAGTTGACAAATAATTTAATTCTTATTTTATGTTTACATGCCCTAGGTATTGATTTGGATTTTGTATTATCCATTCCTTACCTTTGTGGGTTAGTTTTGTAGGGGCATAGTTGACCTTCAGAATTTTAGATTTTAGATTTTAAATTGGGTTCATTTTCCCACTAGTTGTTATGAGTTGATTAAAGCACGAAATATTTGAAATTGCATGCTAGGGTGTTGTATAAAAGAACAAAAACAAATTTCAATTTGATCAGCTATAATCTTGTTCACGAGCACTATTACACATTGTGTTTACATTTAGAGAACAACATTAACATGACATCAATATCCTTGTCATATTGCAGGACCGCTTGTTGTCTTCAATCATTTTGCCGTTGACTTAATAATAAAGGTTTGATTGAATGAGAATAATCGTAGCGTAGCAAACACAAGTTCTAAATATCAAGGCAATTGATTTCTTGACATCAATTTCAACATAGTTTAGAATTGTGTGAAATGTTTAGATCCAAATGCAAGGTGTAGTTCTATAAGTGTGAAGGTTGATTTTGTATGTGCATAATTGGATCAAAAGTATAGACATCTAGTTTTCAAATATTGAGGTAATCATCTATTAAGTTATGGTCACTTGGCACATTTTACAAATCTTAAGTTGGATATATTTTTGATATATTAAGTAGGGAAAGGGCCTTGATCCCAAGTTAGAATGAAATATAAACTATCAAAAGCACTTGTGAGCCAAATAGGCCTCACTTAAAATCAAAATCACATACTAGCCACACACAGTATCGAACCTAAAACAAATCAAACTACGCAATACTAGAGTAGCACATACCTGAGCTATATCGATTTGGATTGCAAGCCATAACTAAGTTTTAGATACAACTATAACAAAAACAATAAAAGAAAGCAACATATCTTGTAAAACATAAATCATTTTATCATGTTCTGATTTTCAGTAAGGGATTTGAGGGATTCCTCCCAAGCATAGTTGATTATCTTCTTCTTGCCTTTGGTCTCTTCTTTTTGACCACGATTTCTTTTCTTTGCTTCTACAAATGCTTCTTTATCTTTGAGCTCTCTAAAATTGTGCCATGAATGTTTTGTGAATGATGCCGTTAGTAATAGAAATTATACGAGTGAGCCAATTCCATCTTTCTGCATTTCCCTTGATTGGTCTTTACTCTATCTGTGATGCCCTTGATTTCACATTATATAAACAATGACCTAGCCACATGAAACTGTCTTACAATATGCAAGACTTCACAACTTAATTAATAAAAAAATCTACAATAAGTCGAAGATATTGTAGGAGGTGTTTAAAGAATGTAAACCTTGAGGAGGCGTTGAAGTATAATCCTCGATGTAAGATCTCACTTTACAAGTCAATCAATTTAGTAAGGAGAAGTCAGATCATGAGGATTAGTTAAGAGGCATTATTAAAAGCTAAACACAATTTGCAAAATCGTATTGATCAACAAGAAGAGGCGCCTCTTCTAAGAACAATTGTAACCCAAGGAGAAGACCATGACCCTCCACCACAACTTAATGAATATTATTCATAATTAGTCACTTATGATCAATACGTATGCAATCTAGGAATCTAATTTTATTATTTAATCTCTTATATATAGAATATAAGCAATAATGTACAATTCTTTATATTTCTAAATGCTATAATCAACCATAATAGGGATAGTAAGGAAATACAAGGAGGGGAAACATTTATGAGGTCCTCTTCTAGGTACATCGATTGGTCTCCACTATGTCCATAAAGTTGGTGCAATACATTATGCACTCAACTGTTGAGCATTCAATGGAGTAAATGTCTTAAATGGAAGTTCACTTAATTATCAACTAGGGACGTATTCTTCAAAGATGGTATTGGCATTGTATGTGCACCAAAGGATTTCTCAAGCTTCCTATCGTTGAATGTAGAAACACTAACTAATGGAAACACATATAGTGCTGAACTAATTGCTATCTGATACAACATTTGCTACGAAAGACTTAAATAGTGGCTCAGTGGTGGTTGCGGGTAACGATTAATAACTAATTACAAGTAACAAGTTGGTTGCAATTGAGATTCTAACTACGACAATTTTAACAAAACATAAGAAGGCGTTTGACAGTAATTAAGAAACTAATAGTAATCTAGCTTCTGCATTCATAAATAACTAATAATAGAAAGAGAAAGGAGGATTGCATTGCCTCAAGTGGCCCTTGCTTGAGGAGTGTAATATTCGAAGAGTAATAATACACTAACTCAGAAAGTAACAACCATTGTCTATTCTCATTCATAAGTTCATATCCAAGACAACAAGATTACAACTAAACAAAAAGTTTAGCAATAACCATTGTCTGCATTGTTATTCTAACATCAATTAATTGGTAAAATTGAAAACAACTTGACAACAACAAAAGATCATAATAGACACAACACTTACCCTTTTTAAAGTAATCATGTGAAGTGAATCCTTTCTTCTTTTAACTAATCCTAGATAGATGTTGCACTTCCCTTACACTAAGATGACTCATTCAACAAAAGGAAATAAAAACTAGCCTAAAAGGGTCATGTTTTGAGTTAGACTCATTTATTCCCTAGTGGCACAAAACAGAGACGTGTTTCACTATATTAAATCTAAATTAATGAAGTATAACCTCCCTATGCTCTATGACGTTAGAAACCTTCTATGCTCGTTGAAGAGAGAGTCAACAAGGACTCCATGCAAACACAACTCTCTTGCCATTCCTTGATTAGTTCCACATGGACCAACAAAGTATGTTTCTTTTGGTTGCAAATGGATAAGAGATCTTTTATGTTGCGAGTGATTTCAGGCTCCCTTCAAACTCCATGCCAGTCCTTTACAACAAATAATAATCCACACAAATTATCATCCATAACATTCAACAATATATCAATCATTAAACCACATAGATCATTCCATATCAACATATCATTTATATATTATAAATAGATGATAATGTAGATATGAGGATGATTAAAACATGTCTAATAATAAATTGGTAAAAGGTTGATAAAGTAGTTGAAAACCAATCAAACTAAGACATTCCTAGGACTCATCATTACCCCCTAACTTTGCCTTTTTTCTTGTCTTCAAGAAAACCAGTTCTTAAGATTAAATCCTAAAATGTCTAATTTGTAATCTATGGAATTGGTTACTCCTAAGAGCTAATTTAAGTAGAAGCCACCATCGTTTGCAATCCTCTCCCAATGTCCCCTTTCTTTTGCTTGATTGGTCATCTGGTGTCTTGACCAATGTGGCACTGGGTAGAGGAGTGGAGGATGAAATCTAAGTGACATCCATGCTATTCTTGCATCCTTAGAGGCTTTCATGTATCTCTTGGCTTTGAGCTCTATGTTGGCATATGCACACTCCAATGAGACATTGTAGGTGATTGAAGGTTTTGTCATTGATGACAACCTTACAATCCTATGGCACCGACAAGGCATTACATCGGCAAGATAGTTCACCGGCATCAACAAATCACACTCTACACCGACATAGAGAAAGGAAGCATACTGGCACAGAGGCTGACAAGATTTTTGTTATATTACATTTTGTTTATTATTGTAAAAACCTTGTAAGCCGACTTGGCAAGTTGTAAAATGACTCTTATATATAAGAGAGATCATTGTAGACATTTTTAAGTAAGGGAAGGAAGCGAAAAAGGAAGATATTAGGCAGACCTACTATGCGAAATATAGGTTAAAGGTTTTATTTAAAGAACAAAGCAGAAACTGGTACTGGATCAGGCATTATAGATGCTATTGTAAAGCAGTACAAGATATTGGATTTGTATAATCCACATTGTAAGTCAATGAGACTTCCCATTGAGCAGTGAGCTCTAGGCAGTTGGCCTTCCTGCATGTGCAGGCCCCTCTTTTGTAAGTAATATTCTCTTATTGACCAGTAAGTGGATATTGTGGGTCACAAATCCCACTGAGGTTTTCCCCACACCGGGTTTCCTCGTTAAGTCCTTGTGTTATGGTGTGCTTTTCATGTGGATGTTTTTAATTCTATTTATTTCATTATTTTTTGCATACCGATACACTGTTATAATATGTTCTACATGTTTTAAGTTGAGAAATTCTAATTACTGGTCAGATACTGATTCACCCCCCCCTCTCAGTATCTATGAGTTTCCTAACAATTGGTATCAGAGTTTGGTCCTCTATTTTTAGAAGCCTAACAGCTTGAGGAAGATCTTGACACTGGTAAAGATGGAAAATCTGATGAAGCAA
This sequence comes from Cryptomeria japonica, assembly GCF_030272615.1. Classification (NCBI taxonomy): domain Eukaryota; kingdom Viridiplantae; phylum Streptophyta; class Pinopsida; order Cupressales; family Cupressaceae; genus Cryptomeria; species Cryptomeria japonica. The sequence continues at coordinate 132,760,448 of NC_081406.1, forward strand.
CTTGAAGCAGTTCTCTCAGACTATGATACAGAAAAATTGAAAAATATCAAACTAGAAGATGATCTAAAAGCAGCTCAGGATGTCATTCAGGCACTTCAAGAGAATCTTACTATTGCAAGAAATAAGAGAAGAGAACTTTGTGAAAAGATGCAAAATGAGAATGATGAAAAGGAATCACTTAATGATATGTTAAGTAAGCTGAAATTGGAGAACATAACTACAAAGAATGAGATGCAGGATATGACTATGAGATTTTGTAAAGAGATTGAAGATAGGAAGAAGAATGAAGAAGAATTGACTAGAAGACTAAGTGATGCAGCAAATGAGAACACAAGACTTAGCTATGAAAATGATCTATTAAAGACAGATCTGATGCACACTCAGAATGACTCCAATAAACTGATGAGGCAGAAAGAAGTCTTAGAAAGAGAACTAGAAACTGCAAATCAACATAAAGAAAAAATCAAGAAAAGCTCAGAGGAACTTGGTAACTTACTGAAGAATCAAAAACCTAAAGGTGACACTTCTGGAATTGGCTTTGAAGTTGGTGAAAGCTCTGGTACTGCAAACACACAGGATCACAACAAACCAGTAAGGCAACCTAATGCTTATAAATTCAATGGAAAATGCTTTAACTGTAATAAGTATGGTCATAGAGCAAATGAATGTAGATCTAGAAATTATCAGAATATCAACACACCCACCGGTTAATGTTCTAAATGCAACAAAGTTGGTCACTATTCTGAGAATTGCAGAATGAATGTGAGATGTTATGTTTGTGGAAGATTTGGACATTTATGTAATCAATGCAAAACACAAACCGACATAGGTTATGGGAAAGCTATTCAGAAGAATAATGTAACTTGTTATGCATGTAACAAGATTGGGCATATTGTAAAATTCTGTAGAAGTAAAGGATCACCGGCAGACAACAAAAGTTCTAGCTTGAAAGGTAAAGAAAAAGTTGAAGAGGTTAAGCAAGAATTCTCAAAACAATGGATTAGAAAAACTGATCTAAATATTGGGAATACTCCTCCACCGGTAGAACCAGTCAATGCTTCACTGGTAGGATAGAGTGATGCTTCATCGGCAGGACAAAGTGATGCTCCACCGGCAGGAAGTTCTTCATCGAATTGAAGAAAGTTTCCTTGAGGGTTTGGCGATCTAATGACACGTGTGCTATTATTCCCTCGATTAGAGATGAGAAGTTGGAAATTACTTCATTACCGACAGACAATGTTAAGTGAATACTTAACCGGCATGCATTTAATGTGGTAGATGGCAAATTAACACTATAAATTTGTGGTTTTGGCTCCATTTCATTTCACCATGATTTCAAACATTCGTAGAGTGCAAAATTTGTAGAGCTAAGGGATTTCGAGCAAAGAGGCGAAACAGTTCAAGCAATCAATCCATCCAAAGGCAGAAAAAGGTATTTATCATCATGGCATCCACCTCTGCACTTGAATATATAGCAAACCCTATTGTAGTCGAGGTCATAAAACGCCCTAGGCCCGTATTTCAACTAGTTCCCGAAGTAGCAAAGAAAGATGACAATGTAGGTGCTTTCTCACAAATACCAAAAGGAGTTGTTTATGTTGAAGACCCCATAATTTACATTCACTGCAACATAAAGGAATTGGGAGATGAAGAGATCAAAACTATGTATAAAACTATCATATGTGATGACTCCGGAAATGTGAAACTGGAACATAAAATTATTGAAACCCTAGGATTTACTAAAATCCTCTGCATTCATGAATTTCCCAAGGATGTGATCAGGATAGTCTTAAGTAGGGTACATGGTGAATTTTTCTGGTTAGATGCAATTCACAAAATCACCAAGGAAGCTGTGAAAGCTGTCACAGGGTTACTGACCACCGGTAAAAGGCCAGACAAAACTAAGAAGGTCTCCAATGACCTAGTTATGAACCTAATTGGTGCAACATCCGACAGAAGGTCCTTGAGGGTAAATGATGTAACAAATATACATGTGAGATTTGTTAGCATGATTTTAGGGTATAAAGCTACTCATGCAAATAGACTCAATTCAGTTTCAAGTTTATGCATTAAGAGTGCTTATGATATGGTTACAGACATTGTGAAGATTGATATATGTGAATGGTTGAAGGATGAGTTATTTGACAACTTAGGCAAGATTAAGAAGGATAAGAAATGAACTTTTAGGTTTGGAAATCTGCTAGTATGTTTGATGCTACATATAACCAAACAAGTTCCTGGTATAGGTTACAAAGAACTTGGATTTGATATACCGGTAGGTAAACAACTAACAAAATTATTCAACAATATGGGAGAAGATAAGGAAAGCAATATCCATGATTTCTTTCAAGCACTTAAGGCCAAAATGAAGAAGAGAATCAGATTATCACAAAAGATTGTTGACAAATATAAGGATGAAATATGTTTTGTAATAAAAAAGGATGAAATCTGGATGGAAGCAGTCATCCCAAGAACAATCTGGGTAACAGAGATGGGCTACAAGACAGATGATCATATAATTGAGACTTATGCTAAAGCACTTTTGGAAGCACCAAACGAACCAAAGGAAGAAGTATTTGGTAGTGTTGAGACTATAGAAAAACAAATACAATCTAAGAAGAGAGTGAAAAAGGTTGAGGCAGTTGTGAGAAGAGGCTCTAGACAGGCAAAGGCTATTAAAGAAGATGTGTTAAAACAAACCGGCATCACTGAGGATGAGCTAGGAACTCTACAGCCTGAGACTCATCTATCACCGGTAGGCACTTCTTCGGAGAGTGACATGCCTGCAACTTTCAAAAGAGTTGTAAGGAAAAGAGATCCCTCACCCGCAACCACACCCTCACATAGGAGGACAAGACATAAACAACAAGCAGTAAGGTCTCCTATTAAGAAGACTACACCAAAGAAGAAACTGACACCCAAGAAGAAGAAGAGAACAAAACAAAACCTGGCTCCTCTTGATATACTATTGAATGAAATTACAGAGGAAGGGAAACTAAAGAATATATAGAAACTGTATGACACTCTGACAACAGATGAAAAAGAACAAGTAGAAAACAGTGTTATATTGCATATGGACATGTATAAGAAATTTTTGATGGAAGTTGTAGATGAAGTACCAGATGAACTGTTCAAAAGACTGGAAGCAAGGAGACAAGCAGTAATAGAACTTGACAAGAAAATCAAGATAGAAAAGCTACTTGCTGTGTACCCAGTGAACTCACCCAAAGAAATTGCTGATTTAATTGCTGAAGCCAACCGGTCAGTATTCTCTACTGCACATCGACACATTGTATTAATGGTTGGGAGAGTCAATGAGGTGACTAAAGAAACAAAAAATGCATGGGATATATTCCTAGTTGAAAAAGAAAAACAGGAAGAATACCGGAACCCCAAATCAATAAAGGTATATCAGAAAGAAAGAGACAAGGGAAAAGGAAAGGTTGGTGGACCTCCGAGTATTAAAGTAAAAGACAACTTATCCCCACCTTCTTTTACATTATCGGTAATAGCAACTACAGAAGATCAACTGACAGTTGAAAGTATGGAAGTAGAGGATGTCAATCCTAATCCTGAAGTCTTATACATAGTAGATGTTGATACACAAAAGATCAACATTGTGGTAGACACATATGCAACTAGTAAGACTGAAATGGCTAGTGAGCCACCAGTAGCTGAGCAAACTGTTAAAACATAGGAGAAACCGACAGATGACAAAGAACAACAAGCAGAAGCTCAGACTGAGACAATGCAACAAGAAAAGAAACAGAAACAAGAACAGGTTCATGAGGAAACAGTGCCACCGACAACTGGAGAAGTAAACAAACCATTGCTTAAAGAAATGCAAACACAAATAGACCTACCAGAGGTCACAACAAGCTTGGTTACTTCTTCCACCGACAGAATTTAGAATGTTGGTTCCTTCTTAGTAGGCCACAAACCAACAAATGTAATTGAAGTACTTTTGGATTCAATCAAAAGGATAACAGATTGTAGTTCATAGGCCTACAAAGCTATAGATGACACAATCCCAATTTTGAATGTAATTGCTCCTAACTGTAATATAGACAATAAAGATTCTTTAGGACAACTTGATACCTTGTGTAAATATATCACAAAAAACATTGAGAAAATAAAGGAAGGGACATTGAAGGATAAAGTAGAAATTGAAAAGAAAAAATTCTTTGAAGATCAAATAAAGAAGTGTACTAGGTATTTTGACACACTTCTACTGGAACTGTGTAACTTATTGAAAGAGTACAAAACTCTATACAAAGACACCTATAAGACAAACTTTTTGATTGTAGACATAGATAAGAAAATAAGCAAGGTACATGATGAAATCAATAAACTTGCTGATAATTTTGTTAACTCACCTGATACATTATCAGTTTTTGAGCAAAGGATAACAAATTTTGAGGAATAGTTACTTAAATTAGAAAGAGAAAAGGAGAGAATAGTGAATAAGGCAAAGCATCTAAGATTAAAACTGAGTCCAAGATTGGACTATCTAACATCATTGCGGAAGGAAATATCTGAGGCACTGATACAAGGACAAAAAACACTGACAGAGCATTTGTAGCACCTCACCGGTATAGTTAAAAGAACAGAGACAACAATAAGAGATAGTAACAAGTTTATGGAGAGTATAAACTTGATTTTGGCAGATCTATTTCAAATTGTAACTACCCAGTTACAAGGTTGAAACTACAAACTCTACTGACATTTTGACAACCTTTGTCATTGATGCCAAAGGGGGAGTAGTGGTATGAGAAAATTCAATATTAGAGGAATCATATGCTCAGGGGGAGCACACATTTTTTTTTGTAACATTTTTTGGACTTTACATTTTTGGATACACTTTTGAAATTTCTCATGAGTGTTGCCATCGATGCCAAAGGGGGAGATTGTTGGCATATGCACACTCTAATGAGACATTGTAGGTGATTGAAGGTTTTGTCATTGATGGCAACCTTACAATCCTATGGCACTGGCAAGGCATTACACTGGCAAGGCATTACACCGGCAAGATAGTTCACCAGCATCAACAGATCACACTCTACACCGACATAGAGAAAGGAAGCATACTGGCACAGAGGCCGACAAGATTTTTGTTATATTACATTTTGTTTATTATTGTAAAAACCTTGTAAGCCGACTTGGCAAGTTGTAAAATGACTCTTATATATAAGAGAGATCATTGTAGACATTTTGTAAGTAAGGGAAGGAAGTGAAAAAGCAAGATATTAGGCAGACCTACTATGCGAAATATAGGTTAAAGGTTTTATGTAAAGAACAGAGCAGAAACTGGTACTGGATTAGGCATTATAGATGCTATTGTAAAGCAGTACAAGATATTGGATTTGTATAATCCACATTGTAAGTTAGTGAGACTTCCCATTGAGCAGTGAGCTCTAGGCAATTGGCCTTCCTGCATGTGTAGGCCCCTCTTTTGTAAGTAATATTCTCTTATTGGCCAATAAGTGGATATTGTGGGTCACAAATCCTATCGAGGTTTTTCCCACACCAGGTTTCCTCGTTAAATCCTTGTGTTATGGTGTGCTTTTCATGTGGATGTTTTTAATTCTGTTTATTTCATTATTTCTTGCATACCAGTACACTATTATAATATGTTCTGCATGTTTTAAGTTGATAAATTCTAATTACCGGTTAGATACTAATTCACCCCCCCCTCTCAGTATCTGTGAGTTTCCTAATACTCTAAGGCAATAAAGTTGTAGAGTGTGGCTCCCTTTTTTTGAGTTCTTGGGATGGTTCCTATTGGCATTCTACATTCTATGAGAATATGGTTGATGTTGTCATTTATGGCAACCAATCGGTAACAGGTTTCTACATAGGCACCGACATCATAGACTGGCAGACACATTCAACGACATCCAGATTACACCAGTAATGAAGTATACCGGCTCTGAGGCCGACATGAGACAAAGTTTTGTTTGTATTGTAAATGTAATTAATTATTTGTAAGCCGACATGATGTATTTTAAAGACTCATATATGTATGAGATCTTATAGATCATTTTGACACACATAGGACATTTTTGTAATAGCATGGAATAGAAGGATATTATGTAAAGACAACGAAAGGTTTTTGGTTAAGGTATTTGACCAAGCTTAAACCGGTACTGAACCAGGCAATAGAGATGCTATTTTGAGTAGTACATTGTATTGGATTTAATTATCCATCTTTTAGTCAGTGAGACTCTTCTTTTGAGCAATGAGCTCTAGGTTGTTGGCCTTCCTGCATGTGCAGGCCCATGTTGTCAGTAATGTTTATTCATATTGGCTAGTGAGTAAATATTGTGGGTCACAAATCCCATCGAGGTTTTTCCCACATCGGGTTTCCTCGCCAAAATATTTTGTGTTATGGTGTGCATTTATGCTGTCTCTGTTATTTCTCTTTACTACACTATTTCTTGTTTACCAGTACATTGATTTGTGTTGCAAAGTTATAAATAACTTTAAATATTTCATTAACCGGTTAGACACTGATTCACCCCCCCTCTCAGTGTCTTTGGGACTGTCATTGCATCTAATAGTTCCAACCACCTATATTGATAATGTACCTAGATCTTCTCCTTTTCTATTTCACACATAAAAGTGTTGAATGTTTGGTAGTCCTGTTGTTTGCTTTCATGGAGCCTTATCACAACCTTTGGCATGTTAGTCATTTTGAACCACTCCATTGTAATTTTATTCATATTGTCACATTTAGCCATGATCATCGATAGGTGTGTATTCTTTGGTCCTCATAGAGTTGATACGATTTCTCCCTTTCTTGCTCATTTCTAAGGTAGGATGTGAGTTTTTTCAACTATAAACCTCCCACTTAGAACACATAGATCCAAGTAGTGTTTAGGGGATTGCGAGATTGTGAAGATAAAACTCACACATCTAGTTTTGTGTCTCTGAAGTGGCCTTAGAATAAGAAATTAAAAATGATCTTGGTTATAAAATAGAAATGGGTGGGTTACTCAATAGTTGGCTAATTTAAAAACATAATTTTTTTTTCTTGCAAATGCATAAACTCGGGCAATAAGACGACAACTTCTAAGTTGATTGGCTAAGTCAACCATTTTTTCAAATTAACGATCAACTTCTTGACCTCTTTGTTCTCTTCCTCTAATGCTGCTTCATATTTTGCCTACAATGTCTATTTTTCCTTCACCCATTGGTTTTTATGCCATTCAAATTTTAAATGTTGTTTCCATAAAGTAATTCCATGAGTAACTATGGTTAATGGTGCCGATTCATCCTTGTCTTCAACATCTGGGCACCCTTTCTTGTGTAACTCTATAATGGCCAAATTAGCTAACCTATGAAGTGAAACCCTTCTTGCTACTGCAAGGTTAATTATATCTTTAATTCTTGTATCTTTCCTTTTAACCCCATTTCTCTCTCCTTATAATAAACCAACTACTGCTCCAATCGCTTTATCTTTGGTAGATTTGCTTGCAGCTCTACTTTTTCATTTCTTCCTTCAAGACTATATTCAAGACTTATTAAAATTTTAGGACAACATTTTGGTTCATTATCAAGGCTGTACTCTTCTATAGGGGGAATAATCCCTTGTTCGTTTGGGCTAGATGACTTGGTAGGCATCTTTCTTGGGTGAAAGGGGTTCTCATCCTTAGTCCTATGATCATGTTTCCCTTGTATCTCTTCACAGGGGTTCTCATCCTTAGTCTTAGGATCATGTTCCCCTTGTATCTCTTCTCTAACATTATCTACTTTAGGTACTTCTTATGCCTTGAAGTTGAGGAAGAGACACTTTTTTTTAATCTTCTTTGTAGAAAACCTAAGACCGTGTTTTGATGATGAAGAGGGAATTTTCGCAGAGGTTGTTCTAGTGATTTTGTGGGTGAGGCCACATGTTCATCATCACTAACATTATCATGTTCCAAATTATTTCCCTTATATTTCCTAAGGTTTTTGGGAGGTGAAGATGAAGTGTCTATATTATCCTTATTAGCCCTTGAGGGTTCTCCTACAAGGTTTTTAACTTCTTCCTCTATCATTGCTTGTCCTCCCTCAGCCCTTCCCGACCCTTTTGTTCTTTGTTCTTGAACATTTCTCAAAAAGCCTATCATAGGTATTATCCCATGTTTTGAATTCTTCTAAACTAACATTTGGAAATTGTCGAGACAAACTTCTTTTAACCAATAAAACAGCTAAACAATGGTGAGACAAGGAATAGGGCATCATCTTCTTATATTCTATGACTATTGTGGTTAACAAATGATGCAAAAAATTTGGCACATTAACCAGTCTTCTTTGGTAAAGATGAATCAACAATTTTAAATAAGCAATATGAAGCATAAAATGTCTACCATTGCTTGTGAAGCCACTATTTGCCAAAGTGGAGGAAGAGATTGAGAGGATGAATCAAACTTCTTGTTAGGGAAAGTAAACTCTACACTTTCCAACGTTGCATCCGGTGATATTGAAAACTCTTCACCCATTATTGGAAGACTAAAACTTCATAAATGGTGACCTTAAACACATCGAACCTTAACCCTTTAACAATTGCTTCGTTATTCCTGAAGGTGGCCACAAGTTCCTTTGTCATTTGGTCATTATATTCTATCATCTGAGAAAATAGTGCACCCACTTTGCTCTCTCAAAGAATGGCATAGTGGTCGCATTTGTGAGCAACAATGTGTGGTATGAAGGCTCCCCTCTAATGGGGTCACCACCTATTTCACTTTTTTTTCTTTCCTTGTCCTACTTCTTCACTACAAATTGAGCTATAATTCCTTTGTTTTCAACTAAAATTTTTCAATTCCATTGAAATTTAGCTCAAGCACAACTTAAATCCACTTATCTTTGCTTAAACATTTACTAGACCAAGTTTCCTCAACAATTCTTGCCATTCCCAATATGCAGGTGAGCTATGCATGACCAAATGTGATGCCAAGATTGGTATTTGATTTTAGCCATGGTTTAAAAATACCATAATTTACCAAACCTTACAAAATAGTTCAAAATTTTGATAGATGACACAAACATAAATAGTCACATCAACTACCCATATCTTGATAATAATGACAACAATACCCTTTCAAAAATGAATACAATGATGACTGTTATCTTGAAAATGATTTGAAGTACACTTGATGAGATGACAAAAGATGACAAAAAAGATATGTATTACATGCAAAAGGTTATAGATTTGATTGATGTAATGGATAAGATTTTGTTGATGATAGTTGTACGATGACGTGGTAATGCCACATGGAGGATTAAAAATTGGAGACAAAATTAATGCACATGCAGATGAAAAATGAAAGTGTGTTAATTGCCATGAAAGAACAAATGGATGCATGTGAGGTATTGCCTGCTTTTGTTGCGTGCAACTAGAGAGAAGATTAGTTTGCATGAAAAATAGGAAGCATTGATTAATACATTGAGTCAGGTCCCAGTGAAGAAATATTGCATCAACTCCTAACTAGACATCCCCTTGTGGTATTGAAAAGAAAAACAAAATAGCATAAAAAGAAACAAGTGCAGCGTGTGCATGTGATTTTTGTGTAACATGTTATTTAGAGGTAGTGGCTATGGTTGAACCAAAAGGTTCATTTCCAGGAATTGAGAAATCCTTTGCAATTATTCCTGGTGGTTCATCTCAATGTCTTGTATTTAAATTTAATAGGCAAAACTCCCTTTGTCCCATAAACAAGCTCATAGGGTATGAAACTTATGTTTTTATATGCCCAAACTACTTTAAGTAGTCTTGCAACCCAATCCCTCCTATGAACATGGACTATCTTAGTCAAAATTGTCTGCAATTCTTTGTTTGTCACTTGTACCTAATCATTTGATTTGGATAGTAGGGAGTTGATTTCTTATGCCATCTTTGTATCTCTAGCATTTCTCAAGGCTTTAACCTCGACCCATTTTGTTAAACAATCAGTACATACTAGAATATAGGATTTTCTATAGGACATGGGTTCAATATGTCCAACAAAGTATAACCCCCACTTATCAAATGGTGCTAGTGATGGTTGAGGTTGAAGTGGCGTCTCTTCACTCCTTGTAGGTCTTCCCATTCTTTGACAATAGTCACACGTCCTTGTATAATTGAATGCATTCTTGTGTATAGTAGGTAAATAATAACCAAAATTAAGTATTTTGATTATAGTGCACTTGGCTACAAATGGCCTCCACAAGGATCATCATTGAAAGCTTTGAGTATGTCATATGTCTCATCCTCCCTCAGACACATATGCATGACATTATTAGGCACTATGTAGGAAGGTATCCAAGTGTCCATGAATAAGATGAGCTAAGATGTACCAACTACCTCTTCTCCTTTTTAAGAAAAGTGTGGAGGTGTCTAACTTGCAACAAGATAGTTGGTAATATCAACATACCATGGTGAATGCATTGATAAGGATTAAAGATGTCTATTTGAGGATGAGTCATCCACCACTGAATCCTTTGTTGAATTTGTTAATTGGGAGAGAAATTCCCTAACAACATTGGCTTTGCCCAACTTGTCAACAATGAAAATTTCAAACTCCTGTAACAATAGTTGACAAGTCTCCCATTGACCACCAGTTTGTTCATGAAGTAACAAATTGGTGCATGTCTAGTGTGAATAAAAATAGGGTAGCCAATGATGTAATGTCTAAATTTGTTTATGACATATACAAAAAGAATGATTTTTTTTTCTTCAGTAAATATGTAGTTGAAATCAAAACCTTGGAAATTCTTACTAACATAATAAATAACATATTCAAAATTACATTCTTTTCTAATATTGCTCCAACTGCAAAATTAGATGCATTAGTGTGTATGTGGAAATGTATTGTCCAATTAGGTCCTATGAGCACTTGTGCTTGTGTAAGAGTAGCCTTGAGTTTTTCAAATGCTTTTTGGCAACTAGAAGTCCAATCAAAATTTGAGTCCTTTGTTAGCAATGTCAAGGGTTGTGAAGCTATCTTGTTGAAATGCTTGATGAAGTGCCTATAGTATCCTACACATGCCTAAGGAAGCTTCTAACATCCCTAAATTCTTTTGTGGGATTGGTAGTTCTAAGATTATTGCAATCTTAGCTGGATCAACTTGAATTCCATTGGCTGAAACAAAGTGCGCAAGGAGTCCTCCATCATCATGAAACACTTCTCAAGGTTGAAAGAGAGGTTGTGGTCCTAACACATTTTTAGTACCTTCTCAAAATTCGCTAGTGCCTCATCATAGTATGACCATAGGATGCAAATTCATCCATATTAATTTATATGGTGTCATGGACAAAGTCAAAGAATATGCTTTAGATAGCCTTTAGGAAGGTGGTTGGTGCATTACATAACCCAAATGGGAATACTAAATATGTAGATGTCCCTCAAGGACATGTGAAAGCTATCTTGTCTCAGTTTTTAGGGGCTATTTTAATCTGGTTACAATCACTAAACCCATCTGGGAGAGAGAAGTATCTCTTACTGGCCAATGAATCTAGCATGTGATCAATAAAATGTAGTGGGAAGTGGTCTTTCCTAGTGGTAACATTCAATTCTCTAGTCTACATGTACTCAACACTTTCCCTCGTTCTTAGGCACAATAACCAATAACAAGACCCATTCACCATCCAAGATTGGGAATATGAATCTGGCATCAAGGAGTTTTTGCAGTTTATCTTTAACTATGTCTCTAAGTGATGGATTCATTCACCTATGTGGTTGTCTTACTAGTTTGTATCCTTCATTGAGATGTATCTTGTGCATGTGAGGTTTGGATCAATACCTCTCATATCATGGTAGTCCCATGTGAACACTGAAGATTGTGCTTGTAGCATATACAACAGTTGATCATGTTATGTTGTCAACTCATTGATAATATTGAGTGTCTTCCCTAGAGATACTTCCAAGGGATTGGTTGCTATTGAAGCAAAGGCAAGGTCTAGATTGGTAATATTCACACCACAAGCATTAGGCAAAATATCGATGAACATTTGTGAAATGGACTGATCTTCACTAACCATCAAACTATGAAATGGACAAGTTAGGCAAGATAAGAACTCCTCTTACTGTAGGTCCAAGATTTAATAATTTTACATAATTATAGCAAGAAAGACATCTTCATCTTGCACTTCCATCATAGTAGTCTAGTCTATTTTCATAAGAGTTTGGAAAAAATATTGTTCTTCTTTTTCCAAAGTAGGCTAGATGGACTATTCCAAGTTTGAATGAGGCTGAGCTGGAGGATAGAGAACTAGTTTCTTAGTTATATCCTCATTGGATATTGTCATGTTTCCTGACCTACAACCAATGAAACATCAACAGTGAGAAACCATGGTCTTCCTATAATTAGTGAATATCCACCAGGTGGGCTTTAGGTTGTAAAACTACAAAATCAACAAGATATTCACATTGTTGGTGTAATTATTTATTCATCTTGGATATAATTATAATTTACTTAATTTTACTTAGGTACATGCATAACATTGTAGTTTGCATATGAGACATTTAGGGAAATATGTATACATTGGGAGTGTGTATGTAGGAGAATTTCCACCTTTTATGGTGTGATATTGTTGTTACTTTATCATATCCCCTTATTGTGGGATGATAATTCCACCTTCGGTGGGTAATCCACCTCATGTGGAAAATTTTACTATTTCCCCTACCCACCCCTACCTACCCTTGCATCTTATTGAGCCACATGCCATCATTGTGTTCTCTCTTGTCTGTTAGCCTTGCCTTTATAAGCAGGCTCATCTTTCATTATATGTAATGATCCAGTTGATCTCTTTTGCATCTAAGTGATTAGAATACACTTTATTCTCATCAGATATTTTGTCTCTCTTTGATCTTGGTTTCTTCAAGCATAATCTCACATGGTATCAGAGTGATTGGAGTACCATTGCATAGCCTTTGGAGATATTTTATTGTGTCTTTGAAGGAGATCAAAAGGTAGACCTGAGGAGAAACATCTTATAGAGGCATCCTAGACTAGATCCGACCTCACCATTGTGTTCGAGTGGCCATTTCCATAATTTTTGACTATAAATTTGGCCTATTTTGGAGAAAATCAATTTTGGGGCTTGGAGGAATTTTTTTAGCCAATTTGGTTATACAACTGCACGGTTTGATGGCACCCTCCGTACCAGCTATTTCTGATGCCACTCACCTTTAGGCTCTATTGAGCTGATGCCCTTACTCTCGGAGGCACCCTCGGCCTCCGGTCTGCGTTCGGTCTCTTCGACAGTCATCTCTGTCGCTAGCGCCAGTTCCCTCCCGACCGCCCTACCTCCTTGGCCAACATCTTCTCCGATGTGCTGCAGCCCCTCCCATCGATGTCCTTCTTGACTGATAGTCACCTCCTCCACTGATGTGATTCTTCTCAGACTGTGCCATGTGGCCCCGCTGCCTCTCGTCAGACCATGCCATGCGGTGCTCAACAATTATCCCATGCGGCCATTTTTTGCCAAGCAGGAGGACACCTGACAACATTTCTTTGGTCCATGTTAGTGTACTATGCCAGGTCAGCCTACACAGTCAGCAACACACACATACACCACATAATATATCCTACAACAGACTCAATGTCCACATCAGCATCCAGTCAGCTGGCACGTCACCCACACAGTCAACAACCAATTCATTGACCGTACGCTCAACCAACAAACATGTCAACAAATCCGTAATGTACATAGCCAATCAGATTCTACTACGTCATCTGCTGTCATCATCCTCAATACTCATGGACGTCATCATTCGTACGATCAACCAAAAGGGGTGCGACAACTTTGCGACGGTCATACAACCGTCAATTTTAAGATAGTGAAATGATGCCATCATCCTGTGTCATGATTTTAAAAAATTTTTCAGACCCCTCTCTATTGAGCAGTTTTGATTTTTGGCCTAACTTTGAAGGCCCATATATTGCTCATTTTGGCTCCTTTTTAAATGCAAATTTTTTTGATTTGGGCTAATGCTTTGTGTACTTTCACATGGTGGTGTTATTTTCTAATTTGGGTGGACAAATTTTTCAAAAAATTCTGTTTTTGGTGACTATACCTGTCGAATCCCCATTTTTGCAACTTCCAAGACTCCATTTTGGCTCATATAGACTCCTTTTTAGGTGCCATTTTTTTGAAAGTGCATGATTTTTCATCTACTTTCATAATCAACTATCAGTTGGTAGTGATTTTGACTGGAAATTCTACTTTCAACATATGGTCCTTTTTGGTCAATTTGGCACTTGTATTGCATAGATCTATCCTTTTGGTCTTTTTCATTTTAGTTCTTATCCTATTGGGGCAAGTTGTAAAACAAAATCAGATGTCCACTTTGTCATTGTTTGCAAGTGGCCTATTGTACACACAGTACATATAAAGTGCCAAAATCATCATTTTGGGGGGAAGGGGGTACTTTGATTGAGTGAATTTGGGGGGGGTGTCTCTTGTGCTCTTGTGTTGTTTCATTTTGGTGCTATGGGTTCTCCTAAGTTTCCTCTCTTAACTCCACATAATTATGCTACTTCAAAAATTGATGCATGGAGTAAACTAATGGAAAAATGAGTAACTCATTACATTGACAGAACTATGTTGCTCCCGCTAATCCTAAGGATGATCCCAATGGTCACTTGGATTGGCTCACTAAGAACATCATGGAAATTGGTACCTTAAGAAAATATTTATCAAAGGATCTCATCTTTCATATTGAAAAATGTACTTTCATTAAGAATTCTTGGCAAAAGTTTCAAGACTTGTATGGTTGAGATTAGGGGATATCTAATTGAGAGTTATCTCACCATGTTAGATCCCAATAAATTTGATATAATACAAGATTATGTCACTAAGGCAAATGAGTTAAGGGCACAACTCAAATATTGTGGCATTGCTAAAAAGGATACTCAATTGATCTACACTTTGATGGGCAAGCTTCCACAAGATTATGCAGCCTTTGTTTCTAGTTTCCAAACCCATAGAATGACAATCGGTTCAAGCTACAAAATGCCTACATTTTATGCTTTCACAAACATTTTGATGATGTAAGAAACTAAGTTGATAAGCATGGACATTTTAAAGACTTCTAAGTCTCAAGCATATGTGGCAAATCAAGGGAATAAATGAAATCAAGGAAAGGACAACTCAAACAAGAAGAAAGGGCAATCAAAGCTTAAGGACAAAGCATCACCTTCTCCACAACAAGGAGATTCATCCTATTCCAAGAAGGACAACTCACTAAAGAAGAAGAGACCAACTTGTGCCTATTGTAAAATGGTTGGTCATGAGGAGCATCATTGCCATTCTAAGAAGATTGATGAGCTCATACATATCCTCAAAAAGAACATCGATTTGCCTAATGCCTACAAGAAGGAAGATTCATCACCTTCCACTTCCTCACAATAAAAGGGGAAAGGGAAAGCATTTATGGCAGAAACAAATGGGAAGACTCACTCTTTTTGGACAAGAAAAGGACAAGCTCTTTGTGCTACTACAAGTCATGATTTAGGGCCCGCTTCTCATCATATGGCATCTTCAAAGTCTATGTTCTCTTCATTTGAGCCTTGCACCACGCTACAAATTTTGATGGGCAATCATACATACATGGATGTGATTGGGAAAGGATCTATTTCCATTGGGGATAACTCCTTCAATGATGTGTTGTGTGTACCCGATTTGATAAACAATCTTCTTTCCATCTATCAAATCACACATGAGGCAAAAAGGAAAATTGTGGAGTTCACACCTAATTCAGTTATCATTGGATACTTGGAGAGTAGAGATATCATTGCAACTAGGGTGGTGGATCATGCATCTTGGTTGTATTCCTTTGCATATTTTGTTCCTATTGATGAGGATAATTCTTCACATGATGATTCTTCATATGATGATCATACTTCTTATGATGATTCAGATTTTGAGGAGAAATTTGGGTACTTGAACTTGGGGATTCTCACACATGATCCCATTATTGGGCCTTGCATTTCATCTCCTCCTATTGATATCACATCACCTCATGCACCTGATGATGCAGATAGCATGACAATTTTGCCTTCTTGTGATTTAGTGCAACAAGATATATCTTGTCTTCCAACTTCAGTTTGTTGGGATGACTAGTTGACAAACATTATAGGTTTGTTTGTGGAGTCCTACATTACAGATTTGGGAGACATCATTTATGATATTCATCTTCTCTTTGATGAATATGATCCTTCTTTGATTGTTGCGAGGAAAAACTTTGACATGATTGTGGATTCTTATGTACAATAGTTGGAAGAGGTATCTTTATCCTTAGAGGAGACATGTGAGTCTTTGGATCATGTTCTACATTCTTCTCCACTAGATCTTGGAGTGCCCTTTTCCGTAGTGTGGATCAATACACCACCTTTGGAGGGGATAACTTTCAACATTGACATGGGGACACTTGAGTAGTTTTTAGAGACTTCATTTATCATGGTTTTTTTCCCTACATCTTCCCTTCATGATTGGGAGAGTTCATGGATACACCTTTGGTTTTGTTTCTTCCCAAGGGGAGGAATATTGTTCGATGATTGTGGAGTAGTTTCTTCATTTGTTTTTGAGCTTCTACCATTAGTGCGAATTCTACATTGAGGGGGGCCCACTTAGTCTCTCTTCTTTCTCTTCTTCTCTCATATGGGGGAGACATTTTCCTCACATTGGGTTTTGTCCTTCACATGCTTCTTTGAGAGTTCTTTGTATAGTTTTCATCTCTCTCTTTTTTGTTTTGGGAGGGGGGGGGGTGTTGCCATTGGGTTTTTCTCTCTTTCCTTGCTTTGTGAGAGATTGCATTTGCATTTGTACATGGGTACCTAACATGGCCTTGTAGCTGAGATCCATCTTGCATTGCTTAGTTGCATTGTAGGATTAAGTGCATTCCCTTAAGTTGCACTTAAGAGGGGGTGTTGGTGTAATTATTTATTAGTCTTGGATATAATTACACTTTACTTAAGTTTACTTAGGTACATGCATACAATTGTAGTTTTTATATGAGACACTTAGGGAGATGTGCATACATTAGGAGTGTGTATGTAGGAGAATTTCCACCTTTTATGGTGTGATATTGTTGTTACATTATCATATCCACTTATTGTGGGATGATAATTCTACCTTCGGTGGGTAATCCACCTCATGTGGAATATTTTACTATTTCTCCTACCTACCCCTACCTACCTTTACATCTCATTGGGACACATGTCATCATTGTGTGCTCTCTTGTCTCTTAACCTTTCCTTTATAAGAAGGCTCATCTTTCATTGTATGTAATGATCTAGTTGATCTCTTTTGCATCTTGATTAGAATATAGTTTATTCTCATCAAATATTTTGTCTCTCTTGTTATTGTGCTATCTATTGGTCTCTTTGATCTTGGTTTCTTCAAGCATAATCTCACACACATGAATATACCGTTATTAACAAATCTTCAGTTATTCCATCCAGTTTCACAGTAGACCATATATTTTCTAACTACAAATCATTCATTCTATGTTTAGTCATGATGTTAATTGTTGTCCCAAGGTCTATCAGTGAATTCTTAATGAGAGTTCCATTGATGTTTACGTCAACCACTTGGCTTCCTGGATCTAAATACTTAGGAACTATTGATGTGCTTAACATAATGTCAGTTAACTATCCAATGACATGGACTATTTTGGGGTTCTATTTCTTCATTCCAAGATATTTACTTGGTATAACTCACTGATAGCCTTGATATAAATGGTGATATATTTGATGGTTTGTAAAAGAGGGATCTTCACGCAAACATTATTTAGCTTCAATAAGTGGTCAAACTCATAATCAGGTTGATATTTTTGTGTGGCTAACCTATTACAAAAAGGCGGGTCCTTATTTGGTAACTCAACATATGTTGGAGTCTTCTCCAATGGTTCATGGTTAGTGATGTCTATCGTTGGTTCCTCATTAGATAGTTTTGTGACTTGCATATATAGAGGACTAGGAAGAGTCTTACTTGAGCATAGATGGACATCATTGATCTAAATTGTAGAGGCTGAGTACTGAACTACTTGATTAGAGTAAGACTATTGAACGGGCTTATTGATAGAAGTGGGTGTAGGTTGAGCATGCAACTGTGGTGCTCTTGGTGGGGCAGAGGAAAACACATTTTGATTGGGGATAATAGTTGGCTCTTGAGGAAGTGCATTGGGCATAAGTGTAGGCCATTGGAATAAATATTGTTGTTATTATGGGTAATTAGCATTGGACTGTTGCCATTATTGTTTTCTATGCCATGGTTGAGACCATGTGTTTTGGGGACCTTGCCACTGGTTATAGCTTGGGTATTAGTATTGAGGTTGACATGAGCCTTGCTGTGGCATCCAAATTGATGCATTACCTTTCCATTATGGATTTTGCATGGCATTCCAAGGCTAGAAATTCCAGTTTGTAAGATTTTGTTGAACTCTAAGAAATTAAGGATTGTAAGATAATGGGTCTGATGGCATACCTTATTTTTTGTTGTGATGGCTTGTGTTGTGATATGAAAAAGACTTATTCATCCTCATCTTCTAGTGCATGAAACTCTGGATAGACCAACTTCTCTTCAAAGATGACAACGATATTTTAACACTTATAATTAGACCTCTTCTGTCTATAGTGAGGGAAATACTCTACAAGAGAAACCTTTGCTTCTTCTTGTTTCTTATTAATGTGAATAGTGTCCAATTGGGTGGCTAAATGACTTATTATGTCTTCCTTCATGAGGTTGCTCAATTCCACCATTGAGACTTTGGTAGTTGTCTTGGTGGTAAGAAGCATCCTTGAGATTCTATTCTTTCTCAAGGTAGACTTGGAGTAATTCCTCACTAACTTTCAAATATCATCAAATATTGTTTGGTTAATACAATCTTCATTAATTCCTCAGAGGAAGACTAACTTGAGAGACTTAGTCCAGTAAGCCTATTTTTTTTAGATTTCTTCAAACATTATTAAAATTTGTCTATGTAACCTTTGAGGGGTCCGTCTTCTCTCCAAGATATCCTAAATATATCTTCCTTTTTAGTATCCCCATCTCTGCAATAGTCCTAATACTTTTGCATAAATTTCTCTTTCATAGTAGCCCAACTAGTGATTGCATTGCTATTGAGCCCCATAAACCAACTTAGTATAGAATCCTTCAAAGTGTCTAGAATAAGCTTTATGTGATGGGCACTAGTAAAATAATCATAGTTTTTACATAATACATCAAATTCAAACAAGAAAGTATCAGGTTATTTAGCGACTAGTCTATAGAAATTTGGGAGAGCAGATGGGGGCGTATTCTTCAATGTTGTTGCCCTCTCTTGGTTTGATATTGGAAATACAAAGGTGACTGGTACTTCAAGGTTTTCAACTTCAACATCTCCCAATTTTTCTATTGTTTCTTGTGTACACTTTGGAGTAGGTTATTCTTGTGTATGCTCAGAAGATATAGAATCTATGTGTCTGCTAAAGAGATCTTTTGATGTTTGTGTTGACTCTAATGTGTCCTTTTTCTCCTCTTGTGAAGCCAGGGTATCTCCTACATTTGGTGTATAGGGAAGAAACCTTCCTCTAGCACTCCTTTGACAATGAATTCAATTAAGGTGTTGAGCTTATAAGTTGTCTTCTTGTACTTGTTAGTAAAGAGGTTGATACTAGTCTTAAAATTTAACATTCATAATGTTGAAAAAATACCTAACTGAAAAGTAAATAATGAAAAGGAAATTGTAGAAAGTAAATAAAAAAAGAAAACCTAGACTTAAGTGTTCTAAACCTTAGCACCATCCCTAGCAACAACACCAAAAATGAATGGTGTCCACTATGACCATAGAGCTGGTGCAATACATCATGTACTTAGTTTGATTGAGGCATTCAATGAGGTAACTTATGATGAATACTAAGAGGGGAGGGGGTGAATTAGTATGCCAAAAATATTTGCACTTAAACACTTTGCAAGACTAACAGTAAACCGGTAAAACAGTTTAATAGACAAACCGGTTAACAAACATGCAAATCAAATAGCTAATAATGCATTCACCCACAGAAGCACAAACACCATAACACAATAGATTTTGATGTGGAAACCCAAATGGGAAAAACCACGATGAGATGGAACTCACAAGTAACTATTTGTAGAATAGGAACTAGACCGGTTAAGGTCTTACAATGTTCTTTACCAGAACAAATCCTGTTAGGAATCTCAATCTCTGTTAGGAGATAAGTCTGATTAAAGACTACCTTGCTAGAGGATTTCAGATCCACAGATGTGAACCACCTTGTTAGAGGATTTACAAAAGGCTTTTGGGCCTACCCAGTTAAGGGCTACAGACTTGTCAAAGATGTGAGTAATCAACAAGTGTTTGATCTAGCTAGTTGCACAGATTGCTTGGTTAGATCCTTGGTAGCTCATTCCTAATGCACTCCAGCATTACTTCACTCTTCTACACATTCATAATCTCTCCAACTCCTCAACCACCTTAAACCCTAGCCACAATATCAACTATCGCAACAACAACATCAACAACATAAAACCCTAGACATGATGTCCTTATAAAGGAAACTGATTTCATGTCGGTCCGATAGGATTACATTACAATTTCCTAGGTTCAATGAACCTGGACCAGCTTGGTAACATGACACAAAAAGCACCGTTAATGTGTTAGCACCATCAAACAATCGGTGGATGGTAACTCATCACAAAATGCCGGTTGGTAACTCATCACAGAGTATTACCGGTTCATACAAAATGCCAGTTGCTGGTTTGACAAAAATGAAGACTGGTAAAAATGTGTTATGCCACTTTGGTCCTTCGAACCGCTTGGGATCCACGAACTGCTTGGGGTCAACATGCCACTTCAGATCGGGAAACACATTCCTCAAAAAAATAATAGTCTAGAGACTATAATTCAACATACTGGTTGGAACAAATACCGGTTGTGCTCTAACTCATAAATATAAAGGGGATCTCAATGCAAGTGTGTGTCCATCAATGACAATCACAACATAAACATAAAAAATGCCAACAATCTCCCCCTTTGGCATTGATGGCAACACTTAGGAAAATAAAATTTTGACATCTAAGTGTTTTACAACAAAATCATGCCATTAGCAAAATTGCTTCCCCTAAGCATATACACTATCCCTTGTCAATACAATGTATAACATTTTTTAACATAGAGTATAAACATTGAGATATTCAGAGCATATAATCAAAATTTTGATTACCAGATACTTCTCCAAATAGAATTCTTCTCTCCCTTTGCCAACAATGACAAAGTACAACTGAACAACCCTGTTTTCATTTGATATTAAAAATAATAAAAGTTTATGACAACAAGGAATGATACTTGTCAAAAATGGATTTAAAGTCCTGCAAGAACTTTTTCATCGACAAAGACTAGGACTCAAGTAGGGAGGTGGCTACTTCTTTCTCTGTCTGCATATGGGAGACCTATTCTTCCATGGTATCAATTGTGCTCATCTCCTGTGTAATAGTTAAGGCATCCAGGTTCAGATAGCACTTCTAAAGAATTTGCAATCATGGGAGTAGAACCAGTTGTAGCTCCTACAAATCTCTAGACTAAGTGCTGATCTCTTGCTCCATCTTTGCTGACTGGATGTGAAACCGGTGAACGGTTTGCCCATAAGTTGTAAAGGAATCATAAGGCAACTTGAATGTGCTCAAGTAGGACTGCAAGTCCTTTTCAAGTTTTTGCTTTTGAGCTAGCACATCATCATAGAATAGATGGGGTTGGCAAATCTTACTGAGTAGCAGATTCCCCTCATCCAGAGTGTCCCTTATATCCTTTTGTTCTTTCTTCAGTTCAGCCCGGAGCTCATTTAATTTCTTCACCAGAGCTATATTAAGAGCTTTTTGATGCTCCTTCTTGACATTGGCCTTTGCTGCCTCTTCAAGGCTCTGCACTTGATCATCCACTACTGTGCATAGGAGCTTGAGTTTAGCAAGTGATCAATTACTGTTGGGAAGGTTTGTGCCGGGTATCAAATCGGTAAGCATATCCACAACCGCTTGAATTACATCCTGCTCCTTCTTTCATCGAATGATTTCAAGGCGCTCTTGAGCTACCTTGATGCTCTGCATTAGCTTCGTTTCACTTGTAGACTGGAGATTGATAGGACTAGTGAGATCAGCTGATTTAGCTTGACTCCCGGTTGCCTTCAGAGTCTCCATCTAGGTGCTCTTCTCCGCTTCTCCTATCTTGTCCTCTTTCGCTTTCTTCTTCTCTTCTTCTCTCCTCTTCTCTGCTTCCTTGTCCTCAACCTTTTTCTTTTCTGTTCCTTCTTCTTCTCTTGTTTCTTATCTTCCTCTTCCTTCTTCTTCCTTTTTGCTTCCTTCTTCTTCTCTTGTTCCTTATCTTCCTCTTCCTTCTTCTTCCTTTCTGCTTCCTTCTTCTTCTTTTCTTCTTCTTGCTTCTTTTTCTCTTCTTCATCCTTCTTCTTCTTCTCTTCTTCATCTCTTTTTCGCTTCTCTTCTTCATCCTTTTTCTTCTTTCTTCTTCTCCTCTTCATCTTTCTTCTTCTTCTCCTCTTCATCTTTCTTCTTCTTCTCTTCTTCATCCTTTTTTGCTTCCTGTCTGTCCTTGGATTGCTTATCAACCTATTTAGCCTATTGCTCATGCCCTGTTGCCTCAGATGGTGTTTCTCGAGTAACATCCTCAACGTCCAGAGCATCGGCATCAATGGTATCGATCGGTTCAACAACTAGATTTCCTTCATCATCAAATACTTCGTCTGGTTTAGATATAACCAGTTCTTCTTCAGCTTGCCAGTTGGCTAGATGCGCTTTGTGAGTGGACAATAGTTCTCATATACAAATGAGTGTCTTTTTCGACATCATCAACTCTACCTTCTAAAAACTAGAGTCTTCTTCTTCTAGTGATGAAGAGTCCTTTATTTTGGTCAATAACATCAAACAATTCAGAATTTGATAGGTTGGGAAAGTATTGTGCAAAAACTTTCTCCCTGATTTCCTGTTCCTTTTCTATGGAAATGTGCCATCTATTATCTAATGACATATATAAAGAATCTGGTGTCTGAGACTTAATCTTTGAGGGCAATCGGTCATTAGCACATAAATACTGAATTATTTCCTTTTCAACCGCTTCCTTTTCATCATCATTAAAGTCGTCAAAACACTCAATTAAGTCATTTAGCAATTTCCTCCTAATATTCTTTATTGTTCTTTAACAATGTGTCAAAGGTTTGTAGGAAGAGATATCTATATTTACCAGTGCAGAAGATGTCGGTTCATTCTTTGTCTTCCTCTTTGCTTGACGTGTTTTCTTTGGCTTTTTCGCAAACACAGTTTCTTCTGAGTTTGGAGAGGTATTCCTTGTCTTCCTCTTCCTCTCGAACACTTTAGCCAGTGCTACTTCCGGTTTCTTCTTGGCTGGTGACCGCTTGATCACTTTTGGAGTTGCAGTAATAACCGGTGTAGATGCTGCAGGCATTGCCTTTGCCTTCTTTACTGCCAGTTCTTTTTCTTTCATTGCTGGTGGTTCCTCAACCGATGCTATCCTCTCTAGATAGGTGCCGGTTCTCTTTGCCTTAGGATCAAGCAGTGAGGCAATAAGGGTAGAGGCATACCCTTCCAGCATATCGTACATCACCTCATAGCCCATTGGCTCCACTTCTTCCTCTCTAGGCTCAACAACCTCCATTATGCATTGATCTACTTGGATGGTGAAGCAGATATCATTTTCATATTTCTTGGCGATGTCACCTGATATCCTCACTCTTTGGCTCATTTTCCTTCTGAACTCATCAAAGTACTTGTTCAGAACATTAGGGTAGCCGGTTCCAATTGCTTCAATGCTTTCCTTGATTTACCTGGTCATTGGTTGGTCACCAGACCATTGGACATATCCTACTCCTGGAAAGTAGCCTTGGAAATAGAAGAACAACCCAACCAGTAGTTGTCCAAACTTGAACCAAAGTGCATTATCCTGTTTGATCGATTTTAGATTCAACAGGAGTTGTCTCTGCATACCAGTGCACAGATCAAATGATGCATTCTCCTTTATCATCCGGTAAGCGACATTTACCACTGCAGCAGATACAGAGTTAATTTTGCTAGCTGAGAATGTCCAGTATCCAATCACCATACATGCATACTTAACCAGATCATCCTTAATAGAATTTACTGTCATGCCTCATGAGTCGCTCACTAAACCAGTAAGCTTGGACATTTCAGTTTTGCTTACCATCCTCAAGGCTGGCACTTCCCCTGTGTTGTAGAATCCAATGACTACATGAATTGCCTATGATATGATGTCATGTGTTCTCTCTAGGTACATCTTATCACCATGGACTCTGCTCAGAATGATCCTTATATGATCCTCTGTGAAATCTTCTAGGAAGTAAACAACACTATGGAGCTTTTTCTTCTCCAAAATATTAAACTCCAATTTGATCTTCTTATCTTTTCCATAGAATAAACCTAACTGGGTGTGGATAGCTAGAGACCTTAGGTCTTCTATCTTGCAATCTATGTAGTCAGAAATTCCCTCTTCTACTATCACACTAGTCAGAACTTGTGATAGGGCATTATACTTAGACTTCCTTTGAATAAAACTTGCAGACTCGACAGATGCACTAGAACTGGTATGAGATGTGGAAGCCATGTTAGAAATCTTAAGAACTTGAGAAATATCTTTTGAAACACGTGAAATTAGGGCTTGCCGATTCTCCTTCACTTCACACTCTGTCGGTTGCTGAATCACCGCTTTGTGTTCTCCACTTGACCGTTTCCAGTTTGAATTTGAATCTCCTTCTCGGTTTCTCAATTTCTCAAAATTTCTTCTCAAATCACCTTTTTGTCACTCCGCTCTTAGAAAAACTTTTCTGTGCTCAAAAACTGATAGTGAGAAATGATTTGAAAAATGCTTTTAAACATATTCCTCACCTACCATCATTAATGCTCCTCCATTAGGGCGTAAACCCTAATTTGCCTTTTTACTATTTTTGATCTTCTGCCAAACGACAGGTATCACATACCGGTTAAGGAATTTTATCGGTGTAAACTGGGGGTTCGAAACATTTCGCTGTTTGCTCCCCCTAAGCTTTTTGAAGCTTAGTTTTCCGGTTCCGTGATTTCCACACTAGGTGCAGAAACCGGTTCCTCTTGTAACATTGCTGGTTTCTGCTTCCAGATTTTGTTCATGTCCGCTTGAATAGTGTCAACATCAATGTTTCCTTCCGGAGTGACCGGTATATCATCAGATATGTTCCTTCTTGATCTACAAAATCTGGCAATGTGACCCGGTTTGTTGTAGTGATAGCAGACCAATCCAGGTGCTCTCCAAGGTCCATTGTTCAGGTTTCCATTCTTCCTTCTGCATGTTGCAGCAGTGTGACCATGACCATGAAAGATCATACAATTTTCTCTCCATCCGGTTGCCACTTGATAACCACCGCTTCTTGGCTAATGATTGAAGGCATTAAACCGGTTGTGATTCCGGTTCACAAAAGGTTCATGACTAGCTCCTTGGGTCCTATGAGGATATCTTCCAGTGTTATTCATAACAGACCTGCATTCAGATGCTCTATGCCCATACTTGTTGCATACATAATAGTTACCATCAAATCTATAGGATCTAGGCTTATCATTTAGGAAATAAGGAAAATTGTTGTAAGCCTTACTCCTACACACATTTGTAGTATGTCCTTCTTTAAGATAGTTAAAGCAAACAGGTTTAAAATTTTGCTTACCTTTATCCTTTGATGCTAGTTGTTTCTTTGATGTTCTGACATTTGTACCAGAGGTCTCACCTTCCTCATGACTGGAATAACCAAGTCCATTGGTATTCTTGACCGGTTTGGCAGATTCAAGCTTTTTCTCTAGCTTGACAATGCTCTTGTTGAACTTAGCAAGTATTTCCTTTGACTCAAAGAGTTCTTTGGAAATAGTAGCACTTGTTTCCAACAGGTTTTCATTCTTAGAGATGGCAGTGTTCAGTTCTCCTTGCATGTCTTCCTTTTCCACTTTGCTTGCATGGAGTTGAGCATTTAGGGCACTCATCTCTTGTTTCAGCTTGGAGATCTCATGATCTCTTTCTTTCACCAGATCTTCAACTTTCCTCTGGTTCTCAAGCTCTTGACACATCCGGATAGTCAGTCCTTCCAACTCCTTTCTCAGGTTGGAGTTTGATTCATTCAACTTATTTACTTCAGCAATTAGGGCTTCCATGTCTACTTCATCTAAAGAACTATTTTCAAATAGCTCCATCAGTTTTTCTACATGTTCTCTCCTTTTTTCTTGAGATGCCTTGTATTTGACCATAAGATCATCATAGGCTTGCTCAGACTGAGTGAGCCAGTGGGTAAGTTACCTCAAAGTGTATTCCCCCATATCTCTTTCCAAGTGGTTAAACTTATAGAAATATAGGCTCTAATACTAATTGATGAATACTAAGAGGGGGGGTGAATTAGTATGCCAAAAATCTTTGCACTTAAACACTTTGCAAGACTAACAGTAAATCGGTAAAACACATTAACAGACAAACCAGTTAACAAACATGCAAACCAAATAGCTAATAATGCATTCACCCATAGAAGCACAAACACCATAACACAATAT
Source organism: Cryptomeria japonica (assembly GCF_030272615.1). Taxonomy (NCBI): domain Eukaryota; kingdom Viridiplantae; phylum Streptophyta; class Pinopsida; order Cupressales; family Cupressaceae; genus Cryptomeria; species Cryptomeria japonica. The sequence goes on from NC_081406.1 coordinate 132,787,011, forward strand.
ATTTTGATGTGGAAACCCAAATGGGAAAAACCAAGATGAGATGGAACTCACAAGTAACTATCTACAGAATAGGAACCAAACCGGTTAAGGTCTTACAATGTTCTTTACCAGAATAGATCCTGTTAGGAATCTCAATCTCTGTTAGGAGATAAGTTTGATTAAAGACTACCTTTCTAGAGGATTTCAGATCCACATATGTGAACCACCTTGTTAGAGGATTTACAAAAGGCTTTTGGGCCTACCCGGTTAAGGGCTATAGACTTGTCAAAGATGTGAGTAATCAACAAGTGTTTGATCAAGCTAGTTGCATAGACTGCTTGGTTAGATCCTTGGTAGCTCGTTCCTAATGTACTCCAACATTACTTTAGTCTTCTACACATTCATAATCTCTCCAAATCCTCAACCACCTTAAACCCTAGCCACAATATCAACTATCTCAGCAACAACATCAACAACATAAAACCCTAGACATGATGTCCTTATAAAGGAAACTGATTTCATGTCGGTCCGATAGGATTACATTACAATTTCCTAGGCTCAATGAACCTGGACTAGCTTGGTAACACGACACAAAAAGCACCGTTAATGTGTCGGCACCGTCAAACAATCGGTGGATGGTAACTCATCACAAAATGCCGGTTGTTAACTCATCATAGAGTATTACTGGTTCATACAAAATGCCGGTTGCTGGTTTGACAAAAATTAAGACTGGTAAAAATGTGTTATTCCACTTTGGTCCTTCGTATCGCTTGGGATCCACGAACCGCTTGGGGTCAACATGCTACTTTAGACCGGGAAACACATTCCTCAAAACAACAATAGTCTAGAGACTATAATTCAACATACCGATTGGAACAAATACCGGTTGTGCTCTAACTCATACATATAAAGGGGATCTCAATGCAAGTGTGTGTCCATCAATGACAATCACAACATAAAAATAAAAAATGCCAACAACTTAATGTCCTAAATAGAGGTTCACTTAATTATTGACCAGGCATGTATTCTTCAATGATGGTACTGACATTGTATGTGCAACAAAGGCTTTATCAAGATTCCTATCGTTTCATGTAGAAATACTAACTAATGAAAGTACAAATAGTGCTAAATGAAAAACTATTGGATACAACACTTTCTATGGAAGACTCAAAGAGTGACTCAACAGTGGCTGCAAGTAATAGGTAATAACTAATAACAAGTTGGTTGCAACCAAGATTCTAACTATGACAATATTAACAAAACATAAGAATATATTTATTAGTAATTAAGAAACCAATACTAATCTAGCTACTACATCCATAAATAACTACTAATAGAAAGAGAAAGGAGGATTACACTACCTCAAGTGGCCCTTGCTTGAGGAGTGTAATCTCCAAAGAGTAACAATACAATAACTCAAAAAGTAATAGTCATTGCCTATTCTCATTCATAATTTCAAATCCAAGACAACATGATTTCAATGACACAAAAAAACTAGCAATAACCATTGTTTGCATTATTTGTGATTTTAACACCAATTAATTGGTAACATTGAAAACAACTTAATGCCAACAAAAGAAGATTGTAACTAACATGACACTTCCCCTTTTTAGAGTAATCACATGAAGTGAATAATCCTAGATAGATGTCACACTTCTCTATCACTGAGGTGACTTATTCAACAAAAGGAAAACAAAAATAACAACTAGACTACAAGACCGTTGTTCTGAAACAAACTCCTTTATTCCCTAGTAGCATAGAATCAGAGACGTAGTTCGCTATATTAAATTTGGATTAATGAAGCGTATCCTCTTCGTGCTCCATGATGTTGGAAACTCTCTATGTCCACCGAAGAGACATAGTCAACAAGGACTCCACGTGACTGCAACTATGTTGCCATTCCTTAATTTCCTCCATGTGGACCAATAAAGTATGTTTCATTTGGCTGTGGGCAGATCAAAGATCTCTTAGGTTGTGGCTAGTTTTGGGCTCCCTTCAAGCAGCATGTTAATCCTTTACAATAAATAATATTCCACACAAATTATGATCCATAACATTCAACAATATATCAATCACTAAACCACATAGATAACTCTATATCAACATGTCAAATATATATCATAACTAGATGATAATGTAGTTGCGAGGATAATTAAAACACATTAAAGTTTAAAAATAAATTGTGAAAAGTCTGATAAACTAGCATAAACCCAATAAAAATAAGATATTCCTAGGGCTCATCATACACCACCTCATGGTGGTGATGGATTGTCCCATGAGGCAAAGGGGGTGCAAGGAGTGCCCTGTCCTTGGGCTTAGAAGGGAAGGATGTTCTAGACACCCTATTGTAGATTCTCCAAATATCTACCATGATTGACAATTAGATTAAGGAACTCTAATCATAAGGACAACAATAAGGGTGACAATAAGAGGGGAACAACTATGAGAGTCCTCACTAGGAACAACCCCTCATATGGATAGAAAAGGGCCACATGATGACCAACATGGATGGTATATCCACTCTTTGGCCTATGATAGAGGATAATTTAAGGAACCCTAATATGTCTCCTTATCCTTACCCTATTATTAAATATATTGTATGACTAAAAAAAGTTCCTAACCCTTGTAGGAAAGATCTATTTTATGAATTATGCTTTCAATGATCTTGGAATTGTGATTTTAGGGCAAAAACAAGGGCAAAACCAAAAGGGGACATTACATTGTCCTGTAGCAATGCCACTCAATCTTGTAGCTGATCAACCTAAGCTTTTAGTGTATTGATACCCTCCGTGTTATCTCCTAAACCTTTTCCTTGATACTCATTCTCCCATTGATTACTAGTTTCATTAGGATTAGTTTCTATAATTTATTTACCGTTTTCCTCTTTCTATTGGAAAAAAGAGGCTACCTTTTCTATCCACATAGATCTTCATCCACTAGAATTTTTTGAATCCGCTTCCTCCTATCCTTTTCTCTTTTTCAGTTGCTCTTTTTCATTCCTTATATCAACAATTTTTAGGGTTACGAGTTTGCAACTCAAGTTTACTTTTCTTTGCAAGGATAGGGTTATTAGTCTTGGGAGGCTTTCTTTTCTTTGGGGTGGCTTTAAGAATCTTTTCATGGAGTGACAAAGTGTTGAAAATTGTATTTATAACTATAACCCCCTTTGAATTTAATTTTATTCTTTTTCCCTTGGTGAAGATTTTTTCATGAACTATGGGGTTTTCTTTCAATGGGGCCAATTTTAACAGAATTGGTATTAGCTAGAATGGATTAAGGCATGTTAGAAAGATTAAATCTATACATATAGCCATAATCAAACCTTGAGCAAGGGTGGGCAAGCTCCTTCCTTAATGCAATTGTATAAAGAAGATACCAAATAGAAAGGGAAATCTATTTTTTGACCACACCTAATATGATTTAACAGATGAAAATGATATCTATGGACATTTTTAAACTTACCATCAAGAGGAAAGTACTTCATGACATGAAGGCTTAAGAAACCATAGGATGCTGACAAGTTCTCTTTGTTCTATCCATTATGGTATCTTTCTATCTGCTCATCCCCTTCAAAAAATTTCTCAACAAACTACTTGTCTCCATTGCTCCTTATTGCAACCTTTAAACCTTAACCTAGTAACATGTCCTATTAGTTTCATAGTGACTTCAAATTGAAAACTCCCAATTAAAACCCTTCCTTGCTCCTAGGAATTAAAAAACTTCATTGTTAATTATCATTATATCCCTTCATGGATATAAAAAAGGATGTGAGATCCGCCATGGCAAAAAATTTCCACATTTATGTATTTTGTTGCAATATCTTGAATGAGGTAGGTTCCATCCTCTTTCTAGGACCTCCCATTTTACCATGGTAAGAGGGTCTTCTTTGCTTTATTTGACTCCTGATCCAAAAATAGACACCTTATTAGATTTTGAGAGGCCTTAGTGTCATGGGTTAGTAACTTAACATTAGTACTAGTTAGCTCCATATTCATGCATGCCATAATAGGAAGCCAATAATTAATATTCAATATCTAGTGGTTAGTCTTGAAGTGAATATATAAAATTAAAAAATAATTGATATCTACTATATTCTTGAAGTGAATGTTAAGGATATGAAGCTACCAGTTGGGCTTCATATCCATAACAATCTTCCACTTGAAGCCATTCGAATGCTGCTCTAAGTTAATTCCCCCACTTAGGTTGTATTGTCACATCTGAACCATACCAAGAGAAGTCCTACAAAAGTTAAACTTCTCTTTGGTAACAACTTTGGTTAAGACATCAATTGGATTGACCTTTGTGTCATTTTTTGCAACCCGTATCTTGCCCTCTTCAATCACTTAATGAATGAAATGAACATGTACATCAATATTCTTGGAGTGATGCTGAGATGAGTGATTGTGAGCCATAAATTAAAATGGTGCTATGAATATCACAAAATAGAACACAATCTCTTTGTAGACACCTCAAATCACTAAATAACTGCTGTAACCAAAACATTTCCCTGGCACCTTCAAAAAGAGCCATGTATTCAGCTTGAGTGAAAGAGACAGAAACTGTATGTTCCAACCTGGAAGCCCAACTAATAGAAGCTCCAACAAATATAAATGCATAACCAGTGTTATCTCAAGTTTGATCAATTCATGCTTGAGCATGGGTTTGTTCGTTGTGAATCTAATCCTTGCATTTACTATAAGAAAATTGCTAATGGTGAGGTTGTCCTCTTGCTTTATGTTGATGACATGTTAGTCATTGGTTCAATCATGTAGGTTGTTTATGATTTGAAGCAACTTCTATCTCAGCAGTTTGCAATGAAGGGTTTAGGGGCAGCCAAAAGAATACTTGGCATGGATATAAGTAGAGATAGGTAGAAAAAAAAACTCACGCTATCTCAAGAAAAATATATTCTCAAAGTTTTGGACAGGTTTGGTATGAAGGATGCCAAGGTAGTTGACACTCCTTTAGCTAATCATTTTTTCTTATCCTCCGCTATGTTTCCCAAGACACAAGAAGATCAAGATTTCATGAAATGCATCCCTTATTCCTCTACCATTGGTAGTCTCATGTATGCCATGGTCTCTACTAATTTGGATATTGCTCATGCAGTGGAAGTTGTGAGTAGATTCATGAGAAATCTCGGTAAACCTCATTGAGAGGCAATCGAGTGGATATTAAGGTATCTTAAAGGTACTGCAGATTCTGTTTTGTGTTTTGGTGGGAGTAATGTTCAGTTACAATGTTTTACTAATTCTAATTTTGCTAGAGACTTAGACAAACACAGATCTACCATTGGTTATGCATTTATATTTGTTGGAGCTTCTATTATTTGGGATTCCAAGTTGCAACATATAGTTTCTCTCTATTCTGCTCAAGCTGAATACATGACTCTTTCTGATGGTGCTAGGGAAACGCTTTGGTTACAACATTTATTTAGTAATTTGAGGTGTCTATAAAGAGATTGTTTCTATTTTGTGATAGTCATAGCACCATTTTTATGGCTCACAATCACTCATCTCAGAATCGCTCCAAGCATATTGATGTATGTGCTCATTTCATTCGTCAAGTGATTGAAGAGGGAAAGATACGGGTTGCAAAAAATGACACAAAGGTCAATCCGACTGATGTATTGACCAAAGTTGTTACCAAAGAGAAGTTTGGCTTCTATAGGAATTCTCTTGGTATGGTTCAGATGTGATGGTAAGACCTAAGTGGGGGAATTAACTTAGAGCAACATTCGGTTGGCTTAAAGAGGGAGATTGTTAAGGCTATGAAGCTCAACCGACATCTTCACCATGTAACTTTTGACCTTCTGTTTGAAGGCTTTAACTTGTGTATAAATGACTTATTATTCACTACTCATCATAATGTACTTTTTGACAAAGATAATAAAAATTCCCCTGCTCTTAAACATGAACATAGGCATTTAAGGATGAACCACTATAAATAATGAGTCAATCTTTATCTATTGATTGTTTTTGCATTTATTTGTATTTATTTTCTATTTTTCTATTCGTTTCTCCTTTCAGTGAATACATAAAATTAAAAAAATAATTGATATCTATTGTATCCAACTCTTTCAAAAGATTATTGCAAAGATTACTTTTAACAATAATTGTGACATTTCTCATGTAAGGAGTAATATAAAGCCAACTTGTCTTTGCTACTAAAAAATAAAGAGAGTGGAGATCGAGGACTAAGACGTCTATGTCATGATTCAAAAAAATCATTATTAAATATTGCCATAGAATCACTACAACTTGAATTTTTATCATTGCGGGTAACTCCCATCTATTTTGCAAATGCCTCATCTTATGAGGCCTATATTAATAATTCATCCTAATAATCTCTTTTTTAATTAACATGTTCAATCAAATTTGATTATGAAGGTTTTTGACTTGTACTCTCTCGTTTGAAATTATGTCTTTAATTTTAGGAGGGAAATTTTCATAAGACCAATAATTCCAATCTCTATATGATAGGCCCAAATTATAAACTGATGCTCTGCAAAAAGGATTGTTAGGATATTGTTAGAAAAAAAACAAACACACAAGCAACAAACCAAGTGTTAGTGTTAGAAATCACAAATCAAATATTCTCCTAAGCAAGCATATCAAGACACAAAACATAAAATAGAAAGCTTAACAAATCTAAGAAATGCAATAAGACATCTCCAAATGCCCTCCACCATGTTTGTAGCTACTCCTCCCTTATTCCTCTCCTCTCCAATTTCCCAAATGAGTGTAGCTCTCAGTAGCTTTTTGCACTATTCTAGATGTCTTATGGAGGTTCAAGATTGTAGAATGAAAGCTTATGAGAATGCAAATGTGAACAAGCTAAAATGAGATATTATCTAATTATCTAATGTTAATTTTTTTTGAAAAAAGGGGGTAAAGATTTATTCAGAAATCAAAGAATTACAGAGAAGAGGCCTCAGGCCCACCAAGACAACAACAAAAACTAAAAGGATCCTAAAGGAACCACCAACACCACCAGTACAAAGTCCAGTGACCATAGCAATAGATCCGACCATCACATTTCCAATGATAATACCTTTTCAGAAAGCCCTCAGAAAGATGATGTTTCACAAGGTAGGGCCAAAGGCCCCTACTTTGTAATTACACAAATAACCAAGCTCATCCGGAGCCTTGAAGGGCCTAAAAAATGACAATGAAAATGAAAGAAACATAAAAGGGAAATTGATCCTACACCACAAGGTGCTCTTGCATCATCCTGTCTTCAAGCATTAATCTGTCTAAAGTTTCAAGATAATCATGAGCTATACCATCCCTTCCACTAAAATCCCAACCATCAACATGCTCTGAAGCCCACTTAGCCAAACAATCAGCCACTTTATTCCACTCCCTTGGAATATGACAAAAGGAGACAAATTCTAATGTGTTGCACATTTGTAGAATCTGTCTGACCATAGAAGCTAACTGCCAACTCACATCATTTAGATTTTGTTTGTTCAACATGTCCACAACAATTTGAGAGTCTAACTCACAAATAATCTTCCTCCATCCTAAAGAACAACCTGGCGCAACAAAAATCTTAATAGCTAGGGCCTCCATAATATTGTTGGAGTGTTGCCCTGTATAAATAGAGAAGAAAAAAAATGCACAACCATCATCACTTCTACCTATACCTCCAATACCTGCATGTCTAGGATTCCCACGGGAAGAGCCATGAGTATTAATTTTTAAGATTCCCATAGGAGGGGGAATCCACCTTCCATCTCTACTTATCCACTACTTTGCATGACGAGATTTATTTCCACCAACACATTCCATTTTAATGTTTTCCAATTGCAGATTCCTTACAATAGCATAATCACCCGTATCAACATTTTCAGACAAATTGCATTTAGCTGAGATTGTCTCCTAAAGCCTATTAACTATCTTCTACCACAACTGAGAACTCCCTATATGTGAATCACAAAAGATCCTCTGATTCCTTTCCAATCATAAATTCCAGATAATAAGAGCTGGCCCAATAGCCCAGGCCACTTGAAGAAAAGAGGTCTTTGCTGGGGGTCTGCCCAAGCTATCCCAAAATTTAATTAAGGAGGTAGCATGAAAACAAGCATGTTGCCAAGCCTCCCACCACTTGTGCCAAATATCCCTAGAGAAAGGGCATAGAAAAAACAAGTGGGAGTAGTCTTCCTCATTATGCATACAAAGATAACAGACAGATGGTCCTTGGAAGCCTCTCTTACGAAGATTCTCCCACGTGAGGCATTTCCTTTGAGCAACCAGCCATATGAAGAAATTACATTTCGGCCAAGAAAAGCTATTCCATACCTTCTTCCACCAAGGAACATCCGTTAGGCCATGCAATTGCCTATCAAGCTGAGCATAACCTTCAGCAACAGAAAACTTGCCTTTTAGATTAGGACCCCAAGCCAGAATATCTCTCTCCTTGAGGGAACTACATAACCTACCCTCCAAGATATTAACCAACACCACACAATCTTCATCTGAACCACCCAAGGGTTCAAGAAGATCCTTCCAACAAGTCACCTCAACCTGTCCAATGCGCCTAACCATTTTAAAATTCTCCACCTTAACCCATCCAACATTAGTGAAAATGTTGGAAAGAGACTAAAGCTGTGGATAACTAGACAAAATAGGAGGATGACCATCCCAAGAGTCCCGCCAAAAAAGAGCTTCAAAGACTCTATTACAAATCTAGAAAAGACCATCTTTAATAAGTTGGGCACCTTTTTTAAGAGTATCCCAGATACAAGAGCCCCTGCCCACTAAACTAAGATGAGGCACCTCATGATCATTAGCACTAGGGGGATACTTGTGGGTTAAAATCTTGGCCCAGTCTTGAATATTAGAGTTACCATACCTACGAGCCTTAATAGAATTATGAAAAAAAATAGTGTTTCTATCACCTTCTTGGAGCCAATCCACATGAGACTTTTGTTTCCAGAAAATCTCCTCACGCAACTCCCACTCTTCTAAGTCCTTTAGAGTGAGGGACTCGGCCATATTGAGCTCCACAGTCATCCCTTGATCCCTAATTTGATGCGTAGCCTCATCCAGCTTGTATTGAGCTGCCATCTTGTGTCTATGCAGGTTCCCAAAACATTGTTTATTCCACCTCTTCAGCCTATATTTTACATGTTGTAATCTCTTCCCAAAGGAGTACATAGCCCGCCCATGGGTAGGCACCCCTTCATACCACCAATCAACCATAAGATCCCTCAATGACTGATCACAAAGCCACATCAATTGAAATTTGAAAGAGGGACTTTTGGAGGTTCTAAAAGATGTAATAGAAAGCTTAATAGGCCAATGATCAAAACCTCTCCAATCAAGAATTTCTGAACTGGTGGACTACCTATCATGCACCCAAAAGCAGGAAACCAAAAATCTATCAAGCCTTTCAGAGATAGCCTCAACACCACTCCTCCTATTATTCCATGTAAAGACACCATTAATTGGCTTCACATCAATGAGATTCAAGAGACCAATATTATCTCTGAGTAAATTTGAGGAAGGATCAAGCCTGAATAACCCACCTCGCTTTTCCTCCAAACTAGTAACGACATTAAAATCTCCAACCAAAATCTAGGGTAGAAAAGGATCTTGAGCCCGAACAAAATTGATGTGAGCCCAAAGATGAGACTTACCCACAAGATCAGTAGGAGCATAAATATTAGAGAAGAGGCATCTTTCTCCTATCTCAAAGCTAGAAGCGACCATAGAAATGGAAGACCTACTAGAAATCCACTACAAAGGGGAAAGTTTCCTCGGGTTCCAGAAGCAAGCAACCCCCCCTAACTACCATGAGAGCTCACTCCCTGCCAAAGGTCTTGGGGCCAGACACAACAAGCACAACTGGCCAAACCATCCACTGAAAGCTTGGTTTCCTGAATAAAAACAACATCAGGAGACTCAGAGTCAATTAATCTACAAACAACCTTTTGTCTAGGGATGTTGTTCAACCCCCTTACATTCCATGAGAGAATAATCATTTATGTGGTTGAGAGAAGTGAGAATCAATGGGCTTTATAGACCCTGACTCAACCAAAGTATCACCAATAAGCTTAACCTTTTCCTGATCCGCTTTTTGTCCACTCCTTAAAGGTTTGTCTAAAGAACCCTTTTTGAGGATCTTCTATTGCAAGCCTAAAATGGGTGGGGCTTTGTTACTCTTCACTGAAATTGAGGCTACAATAGTGGAAGGAGGAGTAGACGCCATGATCACTGCACCTTCAGGGACCTGTGACTCACTAAGATCTCTGTTGTCCTAAACATGGGAAGGCAAATCCATAACCATTTGAACATTCTATTGATTCTCAAAAGATAGGGCCCGAACCTCTTTCTTGGAATCCCCATCCAGCACCTCATGCTGAAATTGGGCACCCAAGGACATTTCAACTGGAACTCCTTCCTATTGGACCAAATCCTCTAAAACCTCAAACCTATTTAGGGTGACATCATTTTGCCTATCCAACCAAGTTCTCTTCTTTCCCTTTTCTTTATTTCAAGGTTTCATAGGAATGAAGCCATCTTTATCAAGAGGACCATTAGGCATATGGGCTTTCCCCTTATCTTCCCCCATAATAGAGTGAGGAGGATCGGAAATAGCCGGTTTAGAAGATTTATTTCTAGGGCATCTCAGCTGTAAATGGCCATATTCATGACAAATTCTACATCTAAATAGTAGGGTCTCATAGTCCAACTGTTGGATCCAAGAAGATGTCCCCAAAAAGATTTCCATAGAGTCTGGCAAAGGATTATTTAAATAAACTTCTACACATATGCGAGCATAGGAAATTACCTTTCGATCTTGAGTTTGTGAAGCTGAACCCACAAGTTTATCAAGAAGTAGTAAGATTGAGTGAAGAATATCTTCTCTCGAGAACTCCAGCAGAAGCCTCAGAAATTGAATCCACATGGGCACACGAGAGGGAAGCTCCTTAGCAAAATTAAGGCCAATATGCCAAGGTTTGATAAAGATTTCCACCTGGTTGAAAAAATAAGGGCCACCTTCAAAAGCCTTGTTCTTGTTTGCCAGGTTAGAAAAAATAACGAGAAAATCATTATTGGTTGCCATAAGTAGCTCCATGTCTCCTTCAGGATTCCAGAAACGACATGCCCAAGACTCTAAAGCAGGTATAGAGAGGCGAAGACTGATGAATTTGCATATGAGAGCATGGTTGCACAAATATTCAACATCCTCTGAAATTTTCTTAGGTTGAATAATCAGAACTGGATGATCTTGGGATCTCTCCAAACAACCATTCACCTTTTTCATGCGAAAAGGCTGTTTTGAAGAAGAAACACCTACCCCTGATTGGGAATGACCAATGTGTTCCTTTCCACATGCATGCATCAAATGAGATGGATCCGCCATATCCAAATCTCCAGAGACCATCTGAGAAGAGGATACTCCTCTATCTCCATGGATCAAGAGTAAATACCAAAAGAAAAAAATAAAAGGGGTAGAAAACCCACCCCCAAAACCCCACAAACCCCAACGACAACCCAGAGCAGAAGAAACAGAAAAGGGTTGCAAAAAAACCCTGCGGCAGAACAAAAAACCCGACCACGGGCAAGCAAAAATCGACCCCCAACAAACAAGAACTCCCCCTTGGAACGAAGCAAGCAGAGCGCAAATCATAGGCTAGGGCACTTCGGCCCTAGCACAACATCCACGCACACGTAGAGCCATCCCCCAACCATAGTGGCCAATTATCTAATGTTAATTTTAGCCCAAAATATAAATGTAGATTATTATGCTAAATGCTCTCTAAATTTCACTATAAATTAGATACATACAAGATTTTAGGATTTGGATTATGAAGAAATGAGCTCTATTTATAGGTAAAATGGAGCAATGGAGGGTTGAGATTGAGTAATCTCAATAAGAGTCAAGATTGAGGGGTTTATGATCCATGTGAGGGGTTTCAATCCAATCCTAGGATGACAAATGTCAACAAGAGATGGGTTGAGAGGGGAGAGAATAAGCATTAAATACTTGACATGACTTGAGGGTTAACTTAGGAGGTGAGGTTAATGTTGAGTTGAATGAATAAATCCATTATCCAATAAATAATGTCTTTATCCAATGGATGAACTCTTGTGCAAGAGTTAGTGAGGATAACCATGGTCAAAGCAATAAATGCTTGTAGCGACCCATGAGTCAAATGAGGGTTGAGTTAGAGGTAAAGTCTCTAACCATGTGGGTGAGTTGAGTTAACCATAAATGATTATGTAAAAGCCATTAATGGTCATGTAAGAGCCATTAGTGGTTTGGAAGACTTTAGGGGTTAGCTTGTTGAACACATAAAGCATTAAATGCTTTTCAGAGACTTTGAAGGCTTTGAGAAGTGACTTCAAGTTGCTTAGGAATGTGACAATATTTAGGAGATGGATTAGGCTAATTAGGAATGATTAGAAAGTGGTTTAGAAGGGTCTAGAAGGGGATTTAGGATTGCAAGTGGGTTTGGTGGGTGAGGGAAAATAGGATTTTAATTAAAATAAAATTAATTTATTTCAAATATGGTTGCAACTTGCATTTGTAGGAGAATGCAAGTGGGGGGGGGTGTATTTTAGTGATTTAAATAAATATTTATTTATTTATTTAAAAGAGGAAAGGAGATTAAATTAAATAAATATGATTTATTCATTTAATTGATTTAGAGTTGTGGTTTAATGAATTAATTGAAAATAGATTAAATAATTTATTTAATTAATAGGAGAATGGTTGAGGATGAATTAATTAAATATTAATTTAATTAATTGATTATTGAAGGTTTATTAATCAAATAAATAGTAAATATTCATTTAATTTAATTGACAAATTTATGTGACTACAGAAACATCATCCACCATTAAGTTCCCCTCATGATAAATATGGATAATTTTGGATTGAATGAAGCTCCATAATTTATTTTTACTATCTTCCATTATGTCCCTAATCTTCCATGGGGATGCAAATTCACACTTTACAATATGAATAATTAGTTTTGAATCCCCATCTATCTCAATTTTATTTAAACCTCTACTTTTGAGTCTCTGTATTTCCCAACAAATTGCAATTGCTTCGCCACATCATTAGTGCTCTTCCGTAAAATATTTGCATATCCTTCTGTTGGATATTTTCATGCATTGTTGTTGCTAGGATATGTTGTAGTCATTGATGTCAACATATTCCTGTGTATTGTTTCGGTGATTGCTGATTGGGAATATTTTCTGATACAATTTGTAGTGTTTTGTAGAGTTCGGTATATCCTTCGGTATACTTCGGTGTGATCAGATTTGGTGTTGATATTGTGGGATATTTCTTATGATGGTCTTGTGTATCTTCATTTCAGATGGATCATGATTTGGTACTCCATAAGTTATCTTTCTTTGTGACGGTTGATGATTGATTGTGTTCTTGAGCTTTCAGACGTTGACCGATGAAGATTTGAAAAGTGGTGTTGGTGCAACTATTCCTAGTTATTCTAACATGCTTGCTGGTGTTTCCTACTTGTATCTATTTGTTTTGGTGATCCGCATTGATCGTTGTGTGAGTTTTTGGTGGTTTCTATTAACTGGTGATGATTTGCGTGTTATGTAGTATTTCTAGTGGTGTAGCATGTTGGGGTTGATCGTGGGGTGATTTCCGGTAGAGTTGTGCATTTGGAAATTTGATTTAGGACCATGCTATGCTATGTAAATCATTATATTGGTCTGGTGGTCAATCTTTGTATCATGTGATGTAATTTTGTAATTTAGGGTTGAGGGTTTGGCCGACCTTGTTGTCAAGGTTGATGAATTGTATATATAGGTGATGTAGTCACGTAGTTTTGGTGTCGATGTTGTGTATGCATTATTAGAGAGAGGTTTTTGTGTGAACAATTGATTTATCCTTCGGTGTTGAGTTTTTGGTGAGATTGGTGTTGCAAGGTAGTCATTTGTTCTTAATCAGAACTGTAATCAGGCATTTGGAGATGCTATTCTTTCAGTTCATTTCTCCCAGATTGTATTCTGAATCTTATTGTAAGTCAGTGAGACTTCCCTAAGGGTTGTAGCCTTCTAGGCCATTATATTTGAGCAGTGAGCTCTAGGCAGTGTGCCTGAATGCATGTACATTCCCCATTGTAATATTTTCATATACTACTGCAGAGTATCATCTTACCATAGGTAGGTTCCCACCATGGTCTTTACCTTAACCGGGTTTTCCACGTCAAAATATTGGTGTTGTGTGTTGTGCTGTTAATTTGCTTATCAGATCTGTATTTTGTTTGTTGTTCTAGTGAAGACTGATTCACCCCCTATATTAGTCTTCCTTCTTGATTGCTGCTAACAATTGGTATCAGAGCTAGATCCTCCAAAGGACGCTTAATCACTTGAGGAGATCTGGGATGGCAGCTCAAGGTGTAATATTTAAGAAGGACAATTCAAGATTTGATGGAATTAACTATGTTATATGGAAGGACCGAATGGAAGTGCACTTGAAATGTCTTGGTGAAGATTATTGGAAGATTACAAAGAATGTCTATGTTGTTCCTGAGAATGTACCATCTACTCCTGATAAGGTTAAGGAAGCAAAACATAATATTAGAGTGAAGGAAACATTTCTTAGTGCCTTGACTGATTTTGAGATGACTAATGTGATGAGACTTCAGACCGCACATGAAATATAGGTGAAGCTTGAGGTGCTGTATGAAGGTGATAAACAAGTGAAGGTTGCTAAGTTGCAGAGTTTAAAAGGAAAGTATGAGACATTGAAGATGTGAGATGATGAGAACATACACTTTTTTATGGCTATGGTGAATGACCTTGTCCTAGGTATCAGATGTGTCAGTGGAACTATTGAGGAAGATGAAATTGTTGCTAAGGTGTTGAGATCTTTGCCTCCTTCCTATAAACATAAGGTTGCTTCTATTGATGAAATCCAGAGTGTGACTATTGTGACAAGAGATATGTTGGTTGGAAATCTTGTTGCATTTGAGCTAAGTGAATTTGGAGAATCACATTGAAAGTCTAAGACAACATTCAGAGCATCTGCATCTATATCCAAAAAGAAAAAATATGATCTTGATGAGTGCAGAATATCTAGATATGAAAGAGAGAAGAGAGATGGGAGAGAAAGAAAGGGAGCTAGATGAACTTGAAGCTCTGATTTCCTAGAGATTGTCTGAAGGTGCCAATAAGTATGATGGAAAGTTTCCTTTGAAATGTTTCTCTTGCAATAAGATAGGACATTTTTCTTCTAGATGCCCATAGAGAGTGGTTAAGTATGAAAAACATCATAAGTTTGATAAGCATGATAGGAATGATAGCTATGACAAGTTTGAGAAGTATGACAAGTCTTACAAGCCTAACCAGAAGTTTAGAAATTAGCAGAACTGTTATTATGCTATTGATGAAGGTATTACAGATGAAGAATTTGAAGGAGATGAAGTTGTATTCCTATCCATTAAGGAAGATGGACCTGTACCTATTGATTCCACTAGCTATATTATTGAGGAGAAAGCTTTAGCTGCTAAAGTTGAGGAGAAAGATGAATGGGTAATTGATAGTGTTTTTTCACATCATATGACTGGAGATAAAAGAAAATCTGTGAGTATGGAAAGATATGATGGTGGAATAGTTAGATTTGGATATGCCAAAGCCTGTGTAATCCATGGGAGAGCTTCTATTTCTTTTGATGGCAAGCATAACACTGATGATGTCTTGTATGTTGAAGGTTTGAAGCATAATCTTCTGAGTGTTGGAAAAATGGTTGATAACCGTTATGATCTACAATTCAAGGATGGTAAATGAAAGATCTTGAATGCCTCCAGTATAGAGATTGCATCTGGAACTAAGACTGAAGGTAACATTTTTCATTTGAATGTTGGTGAGAAAAGTTGTTTGATTTCTTAGGTTGATGAGAGTTGGTTGTGGCATAGGAGAATGTGTCATGTGGATTTTTATTCAATGATTAAGATATGTTCTACACATTCTGTTAGAGATCTACCTAAGATTGTTAAGCTTGCTAATCCGGTATGTAAGAAATGTCAATTGGGTAAGCAAATAGGAATTTATTTCAAAAGCAAATAATATGTACATCAAAAGAACTACTAGATCTTGTACATACTGACCTATGTGGACCTACAAATGTTATAAGTGTGTAGAGTGATAGATATTTTATGGTGCTAATTGATGATTATTGAAGGATGATGTGGGTTGTCTTTTTGAAGGAGAAATCAGAAGCATTTGAAAAATTAAAGATATTCAAAGCTAAGGTTGAGACTAAGTCTGGATTGAAGGTGAAGTGTCTGCGATCTGATAGAGGTGGAGAATTCTGTTATGATGAATTCAATTCATTCTATGAGAAGCATGGGATTAGAAGACAATTATCTACTCCTAGAACCCCTTAGCAGAATGAAGTTGTTGAGAGGAAGAACAAAACTATTTTGGATGCTGCAAGGACTATGCTGATTGAAGGAAATGTTTCGAAGATTTATTGGAGAGAAGTAATTAGAACTGCTATTTATACATTCAACATAGTTCACATCAAAGGTGATACCAGTAAGACCCCTTATGAGTTATGGTTAGGTCATGTTCCTACTATGAGATATTTCAGAGTATTTAGTATAAAATGTTATATCAAAAGAGATGAGGACATAAGACAATTTTATGATAGAAGTGATGAAGGTATTTTTTTTGGGATATTAAACAAAGAGAAAGGCCTACTGGTGCTACAATAAGAGACTAAGAAATATTGTAGAGAGTGCAAATATGAAGGTGGATGAGAACCTCGGGAAAGAGATCAAAGTATGTGGTTATGATGATGGTAAACATATTGTTTTAATGCCTATTCATCTTGAAGAGCCTAAGCAGAATGATACAGTAGAGATTGTGAATCCAGATGTTGCCAGTGAAGGAGTGTAGGAACCTAAAACTAGAGCAATCAGAAGACTTGGAGGTATGTAAGATTGAATCATTCTAAAAATCAGATTATTGGTGATAAGAATAAAGGTGTGATGAATAGTAGAAGGTTATCTACTGAAGAAGTATGTTTGATTTCTAAAGTTAAACCTAAAGATATTGTTGAAGCCTGTAAATATGAGAGTTGGATGAGAGCTATGGAAGAAGAACTAGATTAGATTGAAAAGAATAACACTTGGAACTTGTGCTTAAACCTAAGGATAATAATGTTATTCGTACTAAATGGGTATTTAAAAATAAAATGAATGAAGCTGGTGAATTTTTTAGAAATAAATCTAGACTGGTTTGCAAAGGATACTCACAACAAGAAGGGATTGATTATGAAGAAACTTTTGCCCCGGTTGCCAAACTTGAAGCTGCTAGAATGTTGCTTGCTTATGCTACTTATAAATATTTCAAGGTATATCAGATGGATGTCAAATCTACCTTTTTGAATGGCGATCTTGAGGAAGAAGTATACATTAAACAACTTGATGGTTGTGGATGGTATATAAAGGATGATTTGATTAAGTAGATGAAAAAAATGAATTCTGTATATTGTGTGAAGAGAATGTGAAGCAGTACAGATGTTTAGATGTATTTTAGACTACTGATGAAGGAAAATGCAAATGTGTTCTGAACAATGAAATGTGATCAACATTTCAGTGAAAGAGGTTCTCTATAGTTCAATCTTTTTGATGATTTTGTATCAGAACTCATGCATCTTTCCTTGAAGAAATGTCTTCAGAATTTGCAATTCCTTATTGTATCTTTTTATAAGGTTGTGTACCTTAGTTTTTAAGGGGCAGTGGGCTCATTTTCCTCTGGCGTAAACATTATAATTGGTTTATTATATTGTGAGTGTGATTCATGGTTTTTCCCAGTTTGGGTTTTCCACATAAAAATCTTAGTGTTCATGTGTGGTAAGCTTTTGTGGTTTCAGGTATTTATTTTCATGTTTATGTGGATATGTTGATTCAGTCCCCACCCATCAACATCCGATTGTGTTCAACAATTGGTATCAATGCAAGATTCCTAAAGAAGTAGTTTAACCACTAAGGTAGATCTAGGATTTGAACACAATGTTTGAATCTGAAGAATTAGATGATATGGAGGCAAATGAATGGGACTACGATGTTATTGTTGCTATGGAAGGAGAACTAAGATATTCTCTAGTCGATTTGGATAAAAGTAGAGAAAAGTGCAAGAAACCAAAATACAAAATTACTTATCTAGGAAAGCTACTGATGAAGGAAGAAAGACCATGGATGATCTTGAAAAAAAGCTACATGACAAGACTGAGAAATTTACCAAACTTGGAGAATAAGTGCTTAGGATGAAAGAAGACTTGAAAGATACAAAATAGAAAATTGAAAAAGGCTTGAATCTTAAAGGTGGTAGTGAAGTACTTGATGTGATGTTGAGTGCTCGGAAGCAAAACAAAGATAAAGGCAAACTTGGATTTGAGAAAGGTGAAATTTCTAAGACTCCTTGTAAAGCAGACAAAGGAAAGGAAAAGGTCAATAATGAATTAAACAAGCCTAATAAAGATAAAAAATATTTCATTCTAGTCCATAACAAGAAGAAATTCAGGACTCCTCCTAGTCAAACTAGATATTCATCAACTTTCAAAAGGCAAAATTGCTTTTCATGCAGTAAGTTTGGACATACAACTTGTGAATCTAGAAGTCAGATCATATATCAATCATTCAATGGTTAATATTAAAATTGCAATAAGTTTTGACATAAGGAAAATGAGTACAATAGTGTGGAATGGATATGTGAATTATGGTAGAAATATTCAATCATTCAATGGATATTGTTTGATTGCAACATATATGGATTAAGTCTCTTAAGTGAAAGTCATATTTCAAAATAAATTAAGGTATCAAAAGAATTGGAAATGTCAAAGTGAATGAGAATGGTCTACAACAAGGTTTGATATGCTCTAACTGTAACAAAATTGGACATATTGCCAAGTTTTGCAAACGTAAGAGTGTGAAGACTACTAATCCAAAAAATAAGATTGATCTTAATGAAGAAAAAGAGAAGATTAAGATATCATGTATGAAGAAATCAAAAGAAAATTAAAAAAAAAAAGATAGAATAGGTCTAAACCTATTGATGGTGCAAACTCCTCTTCTAAAAACTAAGTAGATAACATTATCTAAGGGAGAGAATTGATTGCAGATCCTATATACCCCCTTGCGGTTTAGATGTTGAGTTGTTTTCAGCATGGAAATGGTTGTGTGAATATTTTGGGAGGTTATCAAATGGTTTTGTTAGTCCGTAGCATTATTTGTGAAATTGGATAAAACAAAGTATCAAAATTATTAGTTATAATAGTAAAATGCATTAATTGTTGAATATCCAGGCAACTAAGAGGGGGGGGGGGGTGAATTAGTTGATAACTTAAATCAAATATTTCTTTTATCCTTTTGCACATCCAAAGTAACCAATAGAATTAATTAAGACAAATATAGCATGAAGAACATAAACATACAATAGATCACATAATGAACACCAGATATGACGTGGAAAACCCAAGAAGGGAAAACCACAAAGAATGTTAGTTCTTGTGTAGGGGAAAAAGCGACACTAGGCTAACATGCCCTAATCTCACTTTCAACCACACACTTGTGGAATACGAAAGAGCCTAGAGGTATCACACAATTGGCTACTTCTTTTTGTGGAAGAGAGAGCCATGGGTTACCTATTAGGATTTCTATTCCTTTGTTGCAAATGATAGATAGAACGATGCAAGTTCAACTATTAACCCTAAAGTGTAAGTATGAACTAATAACAAGATTGTAGAATTGAGATTAAACAATGGAAAGATGTAAACACAAGGACAAGACAAGAATGCAAATGCATACCCAGAGTTAAAATCTAAGTGAAAATGTTCGGGACGGGGGTGCAGGCACCACTGTCCTGATTCTGCCCCTGAAACTACTCCTAAAACTGCTGTTTTGCAACCTGAAAAGTTGTCGAAAATGCTGAAACTTGCTATCTGACAGAGGGACCAGGGCACCCAGCGCCCCTATCCTGGCAGGACCAGGGCACCCCACACCCCTGTCTTGGTCTTCTAGGTTGGAATTTAGTGTGAAGTTCTATCTCGGCCTGCTTCCGTCGGATCTGCAACTTGCGGCATCCTTCGAATTCAAAAATCTGCACTTATATCTGAAAAGGGTTGTAGGGCGGCTATATAGGGTTTTGCCTTAGTCAAACCCCCGCTTTGGTGATTTCCACCTCCATGAATAGCCAAGTTGTATTGTAGAAGTAGTGTGTGTGCAGACCTTGTGTGTGTGCAAGATCCTAAAATGCAAGTAAGCAAACTAGAGCAACCTAGAAAGTAAACCCTAATTGCTTGTAAATGATAATGTAAATGCTCCAAACCAAGATGCAAAGTGATCTAAAGCATGAATACAAATGATATAATGAGGCTTATGCAAAGACATGAAAATAACATGAAATCATACCCAACCCCCAAGGGAGGGGTACAAGCCAATCTTCAGTCGGTGATCCCTTATTGCTCTTTAATGCCTTCGAAGCCCTAAATGGATGAATGAAATTGATGAATGCTTGATGGATGGATGTTGAATGTTGTTGAAGTCTTCAAAGATCTGCTCTTTCACTACATATAAGGCCCCTCAAACTAAAAATTCAGATCCTTTCAAATGAAGAAAGAGAGCTCTTATATATGAAACCCTAGGTCTTAATTTCAACTTTTGGCCGACCTAGAGATTGAATCTCCCGCCAATTTCTTGGGGTTAAGCTTTATTTTATGATTGGATTGCACTCCTAAAATTTTGAGAAAAATGTCCAAGACCATGTGCACTCCGGGTGCCATGGTCTTGACAACTTTTCACCAAATTTTCAAGGCCGTCGGATATGATGATTTTAGAGAGAATCCCGAAGTTACAGGTGATTTTGAGATGTTTTGATCCCCGAAATCAAGCCCCCAAGTTCAAAATAGGACCTAATTAGGGTTTTTGATTAAATGATGTATTGGAGGAATAAGATGAAAGGGGCACACTTTAATGAAAGGGCCCAACTTTATGATGTGGTAGATGATGAAATAGAACCTTAGACCTAATTAATTTAATTAATTAAGCGCTAAAGGGGAAATGCAATGCAAAATGCAAAATGCGCCAAGGTGGGTGCTAAACTAGGTGTGAAATTGTACCACCCTAGCAAGTGCGTACAATTTACGATGCTACATTTAGCCCCCACTTTAGTAGTCATATGAACACTACGTGCATATGCAAGTTAAAGTACAGAAAAGTAAACATTATTTGAAAAAGGATATATCCATAAGTCTGTCGAACGAAGCCCCCAATGGTATCTGCAGTACTCAGTTAGGAACTACAACCTACAAAACCACATGTTAGATCACAAAATCACCTAATGCTTACTAAGGAAGGTGATGAAAATTCGAGGGTAGCTATATGCCCCCCCTTGTTTCGGCTTGCTAATTTTAGTGAGTTGAAACAGGGTATCATGTTTACCACTTCGAATTGTTAAAGAATATTGATGACAAATGCTCACAAGAAGATTTGATATGAGATCAAAAACTAATGGAGAATCATTTGGTAAGAAAGAGGACTAAATCTCAATTCCAACACAACAAAGAGTGTGAGGATTTGAGAGTTCTCTAACACAAGATGAAGGATGTAAATGGAAACAAAATGCAAAGAGAAGAAAAGAAAGGAAAAAAGCATGAATACACACATTGGTGATCCATGAGAAGAATAGTGAGAGAGAAAACATGGACTTCTCACCCCTAGATCTTGTCTAGGTGATCCATGGGAAAAAGGACATGGAAAACTAGCCCCTAGAGTCTGTCTAGGTGATCCATGTAAGGGAGGAGAGTGAGAAAGTCTAGCCTTATGCTGCTAGTTCTACTCAACCTCGTGCATGTGTGTGTAAGTGAGGTTAGAAGCACCTCATAGGAGTCTATGCCCAAGTATGCTACAACCTATATATGTATAGTACAAAAGCGTGACATCTCGCTCTAAGAGTCTGTGCTCTGGTTCCAAGAATAATCACCTTGCATGGAGACATCTCGCTCTAAGAGTCTGTGCTCTGGTTCTGAGAATGACCCATTGCTCAAAAAGTGTAATGTTTATGTCATAAGCAAAGTAGAACAAGGATACCTACCTTCATCACAAAAGAAGATACCCCAAAAATGCAACAATGTCATAGATCCAAGCAAGAGAGTTTTGCACTCTTTAAGCAAGGATAAGATAGTTGAAAAGGGATATCTTGTAGTATGTGTAAAGGAGATCCTTAGGGGAGAAGAGATCTTTGTACAAAAGACACCTATCCCCGAGAGGAATTGTCTTAGACAAATATAACATCTTCTAGAATAAGACAGAGAAGAGAATAAGAATGCAATACTTCCTTCTTTTGCGAGGTGAAAGTGATTCTTAATGAAGGATGATGCTCTTTTTAACCCAATTGGGAGAGTGAATTCATTATGGATGTATTTTACCAAGTGCAAAAGAGGTTGTAGTCAAGGACTTACACCTCTTGTAAGAGAGAATCCTTGAACAAACAACAAAAACCGCATACAAGGAATAACATCAAGTAATAAAGTTCACACCATCCACAAAATAGGAAAAAGTGGATCCTTAGATAAAAATAAGGAAAGATCATTGCCTCCCAAGGATAAGGACAATGAGAAGGACTTACACAATCTTCTAGGGAGAGATTTAGACATAAGCAGAATGTACTACATACTCACATGAGTTCATGCAAGCAAGACATTAGTGTATGTAAAATGCTCCTCACAAGAAGTGGGTAGGATAAGAAAGAGAATACACATCTTCTCCCATATCTAGGAAAAGAGGATTCTAAAAAGATGATCAATATTTCCACACTATTACCCCAAAGGGAAATTTTAACCATAAAAAGAAGAGATGTATGAAATCACTCTTGTCCCCATAGGAACAAGAGATAACATAAAAATTAGGCTATTATGTTGCTTCAAGAATATGATTGCACTTGAAATTGTACCATCATGAATGACAATGAGCCCCCAGTAAATGAGCTACCAATGTCACATAATGATGAGCAACATAATAGCCATTAATGTTATTTAAAGACATGATAGATTGAATGAGGTATTTGAATATGACATGCTAAATGCTCAACTATAAGTGAGATCAAAAACATGTATAAAATGATAAAAATTGAAGAAGAAAAGTCACAAGAAATCTTAGAAGAGGGATGAGTGTAATTTATTAGAGCCTTATCCCTGGAGGAAAGGACTTTATGATGAATAGGAGATAGAGATTCATAAGTGGATTTAGAAATTTGAGGGGATTCATAAAGAGATTTGTTCATCGCCAAGATTTCCTTATGAGGGGAATGAGAGTTGATAGAAGTAGAAGATGATTTAGTTGAAGTGAGATCATCATCACTACTAAATATAGCATTCACATTGAGAGATGGTCTTTTAGATGCTTTGGTGGGCTTAGAAAGATTATATCCAAGTCCAAATGAATATTCATGCATGTTATGTTCTAAAGGAACTTTAATTCCTTGTTCATTTGTGCCACAACCATTTCCACTATAGCCACTCTTGGCCAAAATGTGAAAACCACGACCATAAAGGGATGCTAAATCAGAGAGAGATGGTGATGCCCCATAGGTCTCAGTGCTATTTGTATTAGAGGAAGATGTTAAAGAGTTATTTGAATCGGAGGTAGCCACAAAGTTGTTACTGAATTGCTTAGACAAAGTTGGCTTCTCTTTAGTTTCTTCCTTAGATTTTCCCTTCTCAATCTTAGGCACTCTATATTCTCCTACAAAAGTAGGGTTAAAGTCTAAAGATCCCCAATCATCTTCTGTGAGAACCCTCTCAGGATCAAAAGCCTTTTCATGTGTAGATTCAAGTTGAGAAGAATCTTCTTCAAGAACTTCAGACTCATCCAAATAATTTTGATTATCAGAGGGTGATGATTCATCCATAGGTATCTTGTTTAAAGAGTCATCACTAGAAGAGGAAGGTTTAGAAGAACTCCCTTTGGAAGTAGATGTTTGCAAACAAGCTTGAAAATTAGTATCACCTATCAAGGTATATGTCTTATTATTATAAATAAATTTAACTTGTCTATGCAATGTAGAGGGGACAACTTGCATACTGTGAATCCAAGGTCTCCCTAATAACAAGTTGTATTTTAGATTTCCCGACATAACATGGATAGGAGTAGGCAAAGTAACAGGTCCCACTGTGATGGGTAAGGTGATAATACCTAATGAAGACTTAGCCACATTATCATAGCCTCAAATGGGAAGAGAGTCAGGCTCAATAAGGGATGTATCCACATTCATCTTATGCAATAGATTAATGCTACACACATTAAGGCTAGAGCCATTATCTACCAGTGTTTGTCTTATAGCAGCGTCATTTATGATAACCACAATCATCAAGGGATCATATTGATGTTGAATTTCACTAGTAGGCAATTCATCTTGAGTAAACAGAATTTGAGCTTTAGGATTTATCACAGAGTTAACCAAAGACACTATATTACTAGATGTATTAGATGGAGGAACATTCAAATATTTCAAGGCATCTTGTAACATTCCATGATGAGCGGAAGAAGTTTGGATCAAATCCCAAAGGGATATCTTAGCAGGGGTAGATTTAAGTTGTTCTATGAGATCATATTCCTTAACAATAACTTGTGAAATACGTGGAGCTTGCGGAAGAATTGGTTGAGGATTAGGAAGAGAAACTGGAGTAACAGGAGGAGGATTAGGTTGCCTATTGTTTCTTGTGTTATAGGTATGAGCAACCACATTATAACTCTCTCTAGTCAGTTGCTTAGCATACTCATAAGGGCTCTTAGAAGAATAACCTCCTTGCACAGTAATAATAGGTTTCTTAGGAGTGCAAAAAGAATCATTAGCATAACCACCTTGAACCACTAAGATACGCTTATTTAAAGGTTGAGAATTTTGAGAAGGACAAGCACCTTGAATAGTGAAGAGAGGTTTCTTAGGTGTTTCATTCACATGTATCAAATTGATTAAGGATGGTTTAGAGGAATGAACAAAAGTGTTGGAAGAATTATTGATAGTCTTCTCTTGCACTAAAATCTTATCACGGATTAAATCAATTTTAGGAGAGAGACAAGGGGTAGGCATTGATGTTCTAGTAGGAAGAGTAATACTAGGAAAGGTCATATCATCCTCTATCATCAAAGGATCTACATGGGGAATAAACTCTCTAGGAGAAGGATCAACATTACTCTCTAAAGTCTCACTTTTGAGAGGGAGATCTTTGAAAGAGATGTTAACCATCTTGATTTGAACTAGGGTTTCCTTATGAGTAGAACCAAGTTGAGGAGAGGGAGATGCTTTATTTTTAGAGGGAGAATAATTGAGATTCAAGGAAGGTGAGAAAATATCAAGGGATTTTTCAATCTTGATTTCATCCCCTTTGGCTAGGGTTCTCTCATGGGATAGAGAATAATCTACACCTTCTTCTAATGGTTCATCCCAAATAGTGAAGTGGTTGAAAGGAATGTTTGAAGTATTGTCAATTTCGGGAGAGGAGATAACATTGTTTATTAATTCCTCATCCTTAGGAGGGAGAGCATCAATAGATGTGTTAAACTCATCCTCTTTCCTCAAAATATGTTCAATATGATCTTTAGGGGAGAGAGAATTAAGGAAATTGCTTATTATTTCATCTTCTTTCTCTAAGGGATGCTTATGGGTAAGACAAACTTTAGGAGAAGGGTAAGCATTTATCATTAATTCATCATCTCTAGTGGGAATTTTGTTGGAAAAGGAAATGCCCTCACTAGGAAATGTAGGGATAATGTCATCTTCTTGCAAAAAAGGATCCTCATGAAGGGAGTGTTTTTTAGGAGGAACATGAACATATTTCTCCAAAGATTCATGCTTAGGAAGGAGATCTTTGAAAGAAGTGTTCATAACCTCTTGTTGCACTAACATGCCCCCATTGGAAGGACCAACTTTAGGAGAAAATAAGTCAATGTCCATCAATACCTTTTCACTTAGAGAGGCATCATGTAGGGAAGGTGAAGTAACATTAAGAAAGGTGTTTATGATATCATTCTCTTCCTCTAGGATAGTTAAATAGGAAGGGCACATTTTAGGAGAATTGTCAAGATCACTCTTAAAGTCTTCATCCTTAGAGCATGGGAGAGTCTCAAAGGGATTGGTAGCAACTCTTTTAGGCACTAAAATGTTGTTATATATGGGGGGAAGTTCTTTAGGAGAAGGAAAAATTGAAACAAGGGAAGCTAACCCATTATCACATGAATGTATCATGACCACAATTTTCCTCTTTCAAATGATAACACATGAAAAATAGAAGGAAATGTTTAATTTTAACCAATGCAAGCACTTAGAATGTAGATTTAGAAAATCAAATTTATGATTCAAATGAGTTCCTAAATCAGATTTGAAATTATTGATCCCAAATAAGCTATCCACAAGTTCAACTTTGAATTGAAAAATTAGGGTTTTAGCAAAAATTTCCTCTAAATTTTTGAATCTTGCAAGAAATTAAAACTTGTAAATACAAATTTGAATTTGAAATAGTAGAAACACTCAAATTTGAAAACATAAATCAGAATTAGAGAAGATTGGAATTCACGTCGGGATCACCAAAAATGTGTAGGGGAAAAAGTGACACTAGGCTAACATGCCCTAATCTCACTTTCAACCACACACTTGTGGAATAAGAAAGAGCCTAGAGGTATCACAGAATTGGCTACTTCTTTTTGTGGAAGAGAGAGCCATGGGCTACCTATTAGGATTTCTATTCCTTTGTTGCAAATGATAGATAGAACGATGCAAGTTCAACTATTAACCCTAAAGTGTAAGTATGAACTAATAACAAGATTGTAGAATTGAGATTAAACAATGGAAAGCTGTAAACACAAGGACAAGACAAGAATGCAAATGCATACTCAGAGTTAAAATCTGAGTGAAAATGTTTAGGATGGGGGCGCGGGCACCACTGTCCTGATTCTGCCCCTGAAAGTGCTCTTGAAACTGCTGTTTTGCAACCTGAAAACCTGTCGGAAATGCTGAAACTTGCTATCTAACAGAGGGATCAGGGCACCCAGCGCCCCTGTCCCAGGGACTAGGGCACCCAGCGCCCCTGTCCTGGTAGGACCAGGGTTCCCCACACCCCTGTTCTGGTCTTCTGTGTTGGAATTTAGTGTGAAGTTCTGTCTCGGCCTGCTTCCGTCGGATCTGCAACTTGCGGCGTCCTTCGAATTCAGAAATCTGCACTTATATATGAAAAGGGTTGTAGGGCGGCTATATAGGGTTTTTCCTTAGTCAAACCCCTACTTTGGTGATTTCCACCTCCATGAATAGCCAAGTTGTATTTTAAAAGTAGTGTGTGCGCAGACCTTGTGTGTGTGCAAGATCCTAAAATGCAAGTAAGCAAACTAGAGCAACCTAGAAAGTAAACCCTAATTGCTTGTAAATGATAATGTAGATTCTCCAAACCAAGATGCAAAGTGATTTAAGCATGAATACAAATGATATAATGAGGCTTATGCAAAGAGATGAAAATAACATGAAATCATACCCAACCCCCAAGGGAGGGGTACAAGCCAATCTTCAGTCGGTGATCCCTTATTGCTCTTCAATGCCTTCGAAGCCCTAAATGGATGAATGAAATTGATGAATGCTTGATGGATGGATGTTGAATGTTGTTGAAGTCTTCAAAGATCTGCTCTTTCACTACATATAAGGCCCCTCAAACTAAAAATTCAGATCCTTTCAAATGAAGAAAGAGAGCTCTTATATATGAAACCCTAGGTCTTAATTTCAACTTTTGGCCGACCTAGAGATTTAATCTCCCACCAATTTCTTGGGGTTGAGCTTTATTTTATGATTGGATCACGCTCCTAAAATTTTGGGAAAAATGTCCGGGACCATGTGCACTCTGGGCGCCATGGTCCCGACAACTTTTCACCAAATTTTCAGGGCTATCGGATATGATGATTTTAGAGAGAATCCTGAAGTTATAGGTGATTTCGAGATGTTTTGACCCCCGAAATCAAGCCCCCAAGTTCAAAATAGGACCTAATTAGGGTTTTTGATTAAATGATGTATTGGAGGAATAAGATGAAAGGGGCACACTTTAATGAAAGGGCCCAACTTTATGATGTGGAAGATGATGAAATAGAACCTTAGACCTAATTAATTTAATTAATTAAGCGCTAAAGGGGAAATGCAATGCAAAATGCAAAATGCGCCAAGGCGGGTGCTAAACTAGGTGTGAAATTGTACCACCCTAGCAAGTGCGTACAATTTACGACGCTACAGTTCTCAATATAAAACACTGGTTAAGGTGACACTGATTAAGGATATTTTTAAAAAGGGTAGCTCACTGCCTAGAAAAAGGCTCACTGCTAAAGAAAGAGAGAAAGAAAGAAAGAATCCACCACTGTATCACAATATGCAAAACCAGACTGGTTCCAGTGCCTAGACAGCAACATGCTTTCACATATCTCCAACAATTAGATCTTTCCTTTCCAGTCTCACATATATTTGATAACATTGCTACACTTTTTCCATGCTAACTTATTCAGGCCATTCTCATATATACTGTCACCGAGAAAGATCATCTTCTAGATCGACCAAGACAAAGATCTAAAATAGGTCAACACTAAATATTTTAGCGGTGGGAAGGAATGAGAAGTAGACCATATCACAACACACATCAATGGTCTGATCAACATGTTACAACTATTACAAATTATGGACCCAAATCATGACTTACACACTACACCAAAGCCGCTAAACATCCTTGAATTTGAGACTTAATCTGGACCCAAAAATAATTGTTGAATACAACAAAAAGAAGAATGAAAACAAGTTACACATGAATTTAATCAATCAACACCATATCTAATAGATAAACCTATTTGAATCACCATAAACACATCTTCCAGAGCACCAAAGGTTTCGAGAACACATATTTCAAATTACCAACACCTTGAACATCAAAAATATCAATGACAACCATTATGTTGACATCAATGACAACCAATCAGAATAAACATCACATTTGCAATAATCTCCCCCTTTGTCATTGATTGCAACATCCATCAATAACAAACACATGACACTTTTTGCACAACTCTCCGTCAACTAGGCAACATCCATCAACAACAAACACATGACACTCTCTGCACAACTCTGCATCAACTATTTGAAACTCTCAAAATCTCTATGAATTCCTCAAGATCTCTCTCTCTTTGACATCAAGGACAAAGGCGGGCATAAATCCTCCTAAGAAACTCACTCCTGCTTCCCCTACGAGAAAGTGCCCAAGCATTAGTCCAAAAAAAAAATATGCAACTTTTTCACTAGACGAATGCATAACCAAATGTACATTAGTTCACACTAGGAAGAGGTAATACCCTAACTTCTAATTGAGATACTCAAAAGTATCTTTACACAATACCTTCATGAAGATGTTTGCAATCTTCTCTTTTGTAGGTATATACTCAAGCTTTACTTCGTTATCCAACACCTTTTCCCCCAAGAAGTTATACTGAATGGATATGTGCTTTGCTCTGGAATACTATACTTGATTCTTAGAAATGTTTATTGCACTGGTGTTCTCACACAAAATAGAGACGGGTTCATTAAATGTTACTGAAATATCCTTTAAATTCTACTTCATCCATATAATCTATGTGTAACATGAAGAAGTTGCAATATATTCTATTTCAGTTGTAGATAAAGAGATAGAATCTTGCTTCTTACTTGACTAAGCAACTAATCGGGAACCAAGGAAGAATGCTCCACCACTTGTGCTTTTTCTTTCATCAACACTCTTAGCCCAATCTACATCAATATAAGTTGTCAGAGTGAAATATGAATATCTAGGGTACCACAAACTGAACTCTTATGTTCCTTTTAGATATTTGAAAATTCTTTTTACTTCCACAACATGTGACTCTTTTGGTTCTTTCTGAAATCTAGCCACCAAAAAAAACTGCATACATGATATCTGGTCTAGTAGCAGTCAAATATAACAGTCATCCAATCATTGATCTATACTAACTTGCATCTGCTTTAGGTAACTTATCATCTTTTGTCAATTTACATCCGGTGGTCATAGGTGTACACATTGGTTTGGAGTTCCCCAACTCAAACTTCTTCAACAATTCCTTAATGTATTTAGACTAAGAAATGAAAATTCCTTTGTCATTTTAATATACTTGCAAACCAAGAAAGAAATTTAACTCACCAATCATAGATATCTCAAATTCCTTCTACATCTCATTAGCAAATTTTCTGCACATACCTTCATTTCTTCAAAAAATTATGTCATCAACATACACTATAATAATTAAGATTTTACTTGAATCAGTTTTGAAATATAAATTGTTGTTAGCCGAACCCTTCTGAAAACCTTGATCAATCAAGTACTTATCTAGCCTTGTATACCATGCTCTAGGGGTTTCTTTCAATCCATATAGGGCCTTCTTCAATCCAGATGTTGTTGCTGCCGGTGAAGATGTTCAAGAATCTGAGAATAAGAAGAGTTCAAGGTATGTAAGATTGAATCATTCTGAAAATCAGATTATTGGTGATATGAATAAAGGTGTGATGACTAGAAGAACTATATCAGATTGAAAAGAATAATACTTGGGAACTTGTGCCTAGACCTAAGGATAAGAATGTTATTGGTACTAAATGGGTATTCATAAACAAATTGAATGAAGTCGATGAAGTTGTCAGAAATAAGGATATACTTGTTTGCAAAGGATACTCACAACAAGAAGGAATTGATTATGAGGAGACTTTTGCTCCAGTTGCTAGACTTGAAGCTGTTAGACTGTTGCTTATCAAGATTTCAAGGTTTATTAGATGGATGTCAGATCAACCTTTTTGAATGGTGATCTACAGGAAGAAGTTTATATTGGACAAATTAATGGATTTTCACTATCAGATGATGGAGACATGATATGTAAGTTGAAGAAATCTCTTTATGGACTGAAATAAGCTCCTAGAGCCTAGTATACTAGACTAGACAAATAGTTGTTGAAATTGGGATTTACTAAAGGTGTTGCTAACAATAATCTATATTTCAAGATTGAAAATAATAACATGCTGATTGTTGAAGTCTTGGTTGATGATATAATCTTTGGTGGTGATGATAACTTGAGCACAAAGTTTGCCGGTGATATGCAGAAAAAATTTGAGATGTCTATGATTGGTGAGATGAAATTCTTTTTAGGTTTGCAGACTGCACATACTAGAAAAGGTATATTCATATCTCAAACTAAGTATGTGAAGGAATTGCTGAAGAAGTTTGGATTAGATGACTCCAAACCAGTTGGAACTCCTATGGTGATTGGTTATAAATTGTCCAAGAATGATGAATATCCTAAAGCTAATCAAAGTTTGTACAATTCTATGGTTGGTGGACTATTGTATCTTACTCAGACTAGGCCAGACATTATGCATGTTGTGTGCATGGATGTTAGATATCAAGATGATCCTAAAGAGAGTAATGTCGCTACTATGAAGAGGATATTCAGATACTTGAAGGGAATTGTAGACTATGTATTATGGTATCATAGGAATGATGATTTCATGCTTTGTGCCTATACTGATGTTGATTGGGCTGGTGATGTTGATGACCGGAAGAGAACTACTAGTGGAGCATTTTTTTGGGTAATAAATTGGTTTCATGGGCTAGAAAGAAACAAGATTCAGTGTCTTTATCTACTGCTGAAGTTGAGTACATTGATGCTGCTAGTAATTGCACTCAGGTAGTTTGGATGAAGCAAATGTTGAAGGATATTAGAGTTATTTATGATGAGCCTACTGTTATATACTCTGATAATTACAGTGCTATTAACATGTCAAAGAATCCAATGCAATATTCAAAGATTAAACATTTGTCAATCAAATATCATTACTCGAGAGAGCAAGTCAGTGAAGAGAAGGTGAAGCTGGAGTATGTATCTACAGAGGAACAAATTGCTGATATTTTCAATAAACCTTTGCTTGTAGATACATTTATTTATATTTGAGAGTCAAGGTAGGGGTATCCACCCCTCCCGATGAGAATTAGATGCATTGAGTTGCATCAATCCGATGGATTTGAGAGCTTTATCTCTTTACCCAGATAGGTGAGTTGGTCCTGCTCCTCTGCCGGAGTAGTTTGTATTTTGGGGAGAGAGATTCATGGTTATGTTTGGTTTTCTATTTTGAGAGCTTTGGCATTGCTATCAAAGGGGGAGAGAGATCATGTGAAAAATTTATTTCTAATTCTTGATCTGATGATTGTTGATTGGGAAGATTTCTTGATCCGATTTGTAGTGTTTTGCAGATTTTGGTATATTGTCCGGTATACTTCGGTGTGATTAGATTTGGTGCTGAGATTTTGGGATATTGCTTATGATGGTCTTGTGTATCTTCATTTTAGATGGATTATGATTTGATACTCCACAAGTTATCTTTCTTCGTGATAGTTGGTGATTGGGTGTTTTCTTTAGCTTCCAGACATTGATCGATGAAGATTTGAAAAGTGGTGTTGGTGTAGTTGTTCCTGGTGATTCTAATGTTCTTATTGGTGTTTCCTAGTCGTATCCTATTTTTTTTGGTGATCCACATTGATCATTGTGGGATTTGTTGGTGGTTTCTATCAACCGGCGATGATTTGCGTGTTATGTGATATTTCTGGTGGTGTAGCGTGTTGCGGTTGATCGTGGCATGATTTTCGGTAGAGTTGTGCATTTGGGAATTTTATGTAGGACCATGCTATGCTATGCAAATCATTATATTGGTCCAGTGGTCAATCTTTATATCATGTGATGCAATTTTGTAATTTAGGGTTGAGGGTTTGGTTGACCTTGTTGTCAAGGTTGATGAATTGTATATATAGGTGATATAGTCATGTAGTTTTGGTGTCGATGTTGTGTCTGTATTATTAGAGTGAGGTTTATGTGTGAACAATTGATTTATCCTTCGGTGTTGAGTTTGTGGTGAGATTGGTGTTGCAGGGTAGTCATTTGTGCTTAAACAAAACTGTAATCAGGCATTTGGAGATGCTATTCTTTCAGTTCATTTCTCCTAGATTGTAGTCTGAATCTTATTGTAAGTCAGTGAGACTTCCCTAAGGGTTGTAGCCTTTCGGGCCATTATATTTGAGTAGTGAGCTCTAGGTAATGTGCTTGAATGCATGTGCATTCCCCATTGTAATATTTTCATATACTACTGCAGAGTATCATCTTACCATAGGTAGGTTCCCACCATGGTTTTTACCTTAACCGGGTTTTCCACGTCAAAATCTTGGTGTTGTGTGTTGTGTTGTTAATTTTCTTATCATATATGTGTTTTGTTTGTTGTTTCGGTGAAGATTGATTCACCCCCCCTCTCAGTCTTCCTTCTTGATTTCTGCTATCACCTTCCACCAAATTGCCTTTATCATCTCTAATGATTCCTCTAGTTGTAGCATCTCCTAAATTTCATTTGGAACACCCATCAAAGTTTATCTAACCCATCCTACTTCAGGTGGGATATAAATAGTGCTTTTTTTGAAATTTTATTTTATTTTTTTATTTAGTTAATTTTTGTTAAATTTTTGAATTTTGTTTGATTCTAAGTTCCAAATAGGAAGACATATTTTTTGAGTATCTATAGCTCCTTGATCTTATGTTTTTTTTTATGTTATGATGTATACTTAAGTACAACAAAAGGTGAGATTTGTTTCTATAAGTCCTCTATTATATGATGAGAAAATGAAGAATTTGTATTCCAGCTAATCACACTCTTTTGGCATTGGCATCTTGTGATGGTTAAGTTGTGGTGTTGTTGTTCTTGCTATCAAGCTTTAGACCCCATTGGGGCAATATTATTGCATGTTTAAATAGGTATGAGGTCTCCCATTTGTGGCCTCACTGGTTCATAGCTCCAAGTCAGACAATGTTTACCTTATTTAAAAAAAATAAAAATCACACTCTTTTAGAGATATAGGAGAAAGCCATGTAAATTAGAGTTGGAGAAGATTTTCAGATCATACCTCCCTTGAGTAATAGAAATGGAAAAAAAAATCTATATTATTTCATGCTTCATAACATAAACTACATCTGTTAATAATTTGAAAGCCTCTTTTTTGTAAATTATCAGTAGGCAAGATCTTTCTATGAGTTGTTGTCCACCAAAAGAAGTTAACTTTGGAATCATATGGGGGTCCTAAACTAAATTCAAATCAAAGTTTGAAGTTTGATTTTGAGGATCCAACAAAGAATAGAAAGATTTCACTAAGAAGCATCTTGAGGGGAGAGGAGTTAGAATACATTCATCCATCCTATTAAGAGAGCAAAAAATGTGTTTTCGAATTTGTTTCTTTAAAATTTGAACTACATTATATAAAATTTGTTATGTACATTCCTCAGGGCTTTGTCACCCTACCATTGATTCTTGAAATAATGTCTTTAATCTGGTTGAATTAGTTGTTAGTTGATGAGGGAGGAATTTCAAGCCAAAAGTCATTCTAGAAATTAATTCTCTTTCCATCACCTATTCTACATTTGATACCATTTTTGAGAATATTTTTGACTTAGAATATTGTTCCACATAAAAAAACTTGGGGAAGCTCTTGATTGGATAAAAGGCATTCTTGTTTAGAGTTTTCCATATATTTTGCTTTTAAAATGACCACCTAGTCTTTTGTATCCTCAAGTAAATTCTACCCAACCATAGCAAGAAGGGCTTTATTAAATACTTGGACTGTTCTTACCCATAGATCATCTAACCTCATGGGTTTACAAAATTTCTCCCATTTAACAAGAGCCATTCGTGAATGATCTTCTGCCCCTATTAAGATAAATTTTCTCTAAGTTTGTTCAATCCTATCAGAGATTAAAGTAGGAATCTTGACAAAAGATAAATAGTAGATTGAAATATTTTGGATGAAGGCTTTTGTAGTTGCAATTTACTAGCTTGTTTGAGTATTTTCCCTTTCCACCTAGCAAACTTTTTTTGAAATATTTCCACTATTCTTATCTAAAAAGAGTTTGGAGGATTTTTTATAGTCAAAGGAGGACCAAGGAAAGTAGTTAGTAAATCAACACATTGAAATTGGAGGATTCTCACAATTTTCTCCTTGACATTGATCATTGAATTAAAAAATTACAACACACTTTTACTATAGTTTATCTACTATCTTAAAGCTTTAGCATACTCCTCTAGAATTGATTTCTATTGTCTAGCTTCAACATTGAGGCATCACTAAAAAATATAATGTCATTAACAAATTGTTGTTGAGTGGAGGGGGGCAATGAGGAGATGACTTTAACACCCTTAAGAGATTTTAAATTTATCTTCTTTTAAATTTTTTCCCTAAGAACTTCTACCACACCAATGAATAAATAAGGGGATAGGGAGTCTCCTTGTCTTAAGCCTCTTCCATAGTTGAAAAAGCCCCTTGGAACACCATAAACAAGAAAGGAGCAATTAGTAGTAGTAACACATGATTTGGTCAAATTGAGAATTTTATTTTTAAAACCGTATTTCTATAACACAACAAATAAAAAAATCCACGACACTATGTCCTAAGCTTTAAAAATATCCAACTTCAAGATCATAATTGGTTTTCTGTTGTATTTAAGTGGATGTACTTATGGGTGGAAATAACAACATAATTTTTTTTTTGAACTTTGACAAACCCCTTTTGATTCATAGATACTAAGCAATGAAGAATATGTTTTAGTTTTTTAACTTAAAATTTAGAAAATATCTTGTAAATGGTATTACATAGGTTGATTGGCCTATAATCTTGCATTGAAGAAGCTTTGAGTTTAATGGGAATTAGTAATATAAAAGTGGAATTCAATTTTTTTAGAAGCCTCCTTGATCTGATGAAATCCCTTACAAAATTAGAAGATCATAAACAATAATATCCCAAAAATAGTAAAAGAATGATGGAGGAAATCCATCAGGGCTCACAACTTTCAAATCAGCAAAGGAGAAAATTGCATTTTTGACCTCTTTTGAAGAAACACTTTTATAAATTTTGAGATCTTAGTTAGTTAAAAAATTAGGAATAACAATTAATCAATCTTCAAGACCTAAGAATTTTGAATTAGAATCTACAAGAGTTTCTCTCAAGAAAGAAACAATAGTGTAATGCCCGCCAAAATACCCTAAGAGAAAATAACTAATCTAACTAACATTTTTTTTAAATATCTACTAATGCAACATAATAAACTATCATTACTCAAGATCATAGATTAACATCTACATTAATGATCAAAACATCATGACCATAACCATATCCATAGCAATGCATAACAAAAGTGGAAATAACAATACATCTTTCTAACATACATTACCTAGGGTATCTCAATGCCATTACTTACTATCATCAATACATAAACACATCCATATCATAAACCATTGACATCTATTACAACCATTAAATTCCTACCAAATTAATTCATATCTTTCTTCACATGAGAATCATAAACTATCAAACGCATATCCTATCATATTCCCATTAACTCTCTAAGTTCATTTTAAAACACCAAATCCAAACATTCCTAATTTCCTTATCCTTCTTCACTAACCATATTACTTAATATGAATCCAAATATCACTATCTTACATATTGACAAGTCTAATTCATTTCCTTCCTTTAAAATCATCATACATTCCATCAAGATAAATATATACAAAACCATGCAATTCTATACAGCAAGTACTAGTTTACTTTCCAAATAATATTACTTATAACAAGATTATCTCATAACACCATTTCCTATGATAAGGATACACATGGCTAACCATTTAAAATCTTATTCCAATATAGGTCTCAATCTTTTTTCTACCTAACAAGCATTCCTACAACATGAACCATTAAAAAAATACAACATATTATTCCATTACAAGACCATAGTTTCTACATCATCATGTCCTATTACATAAGAATACAAGGTACAAGAGTACAAAATATATTTTACATCTATATGTCATCATGATACAATATACTATCTCAAATATATAGAGCTCATCTCCACAACTATCCACATAATGAGGAATCATAGAATCCATATCCACACACACTACCATCCAATGAAGAACATCCCAATGTAAGAAGGCATCAAACCACCCGGCCATGTGGAACAGAATAAGAACCACCCCCCATGCTAGGAGATGACATGGGGTTCCAACTGACACTTGAGACCTAGGATGACTCCTAACAACCAAGGAACTCAACATGACATCCACAAGATAACATGCAAGAACAATGAATCAAATCACATCACAAGGCTAATCGTAAATCAAGAAAATCCCAGAGGCATAATCAACAAATAGGGTATAAGGATCGTGTACACATTTAGGGAAAGATTGTCATCATATGCTATCCTCACAAAGAAGGGGCCATGCCACACCTTGATAGACATGTGAAACCATCTCAACCTTGGAACCAATCATGGGAGATCGATTTACCGCTCCAATGGTCTTCCCAAGCTCATCCTGAGTAAACACTCAAGGGTTATGAGGTGGGGCACCAAAAGCAATTTAATTATATTGATTAAGTGAACTACTAATTACCCATTCCCACTAATCAAATTATTATGGTTATCACTTGCAATTAAACATAAATTCTTCATGTGGTCCCATGACAGGTCTAGACCCTAAGCATTCTCTCTAGGAACCTCTTAGAAGCCTATTGCTCATGACCCCGATCCTACACATGCAAGAACCCACTCTCCCTATCCATGGACCAAGACCTTAGGGTAGAAAATAAACATAATGACATCACAATAACATCATGAAGGCTCAAAAATAGATGAATGCAAAATCATAACATAACTGAAAAAATACTGAAGCACATATGAACCATAAAGCCAAAACACAAGCACGAGCCTTCACTAATAAAAGAAATACAATAAACAAGAGTAGGGTATGCATTCCTCTTACTCAAACATATCTAAATACATTCTTAATAGTGAGCCACAATCCTCTTAATGGAGTTTACATAAATCATTCCTCAATAGCAAGGTATTTTCCCTCTTGTTGGAGCTAGTCAAACACATATGCACAATCCTTAACGGTAAGGCACAAACTGTTGAAATCAAGGGAGCACTGAGAGTGGGGGGGGGGGGTGAATCAGTGTTCAAATTTTTTTAACTTTAATGATATGATCATTCAACCACTTAATGCAAATAAAGAAAAGTAAACTGCAAAAAACACAAAGCGAAGATCAACAATACCATAACACCAAGGTTTTTATGTGGAAACCCGATTAAGGGAAAAACCACGGTGGGATTCAAACTCACAATATTAATATACTCTATTAGAAGTATAAAAATATTACATAAGAGGAATGCACATGCATTTAGGCTAACTACTCACTACCTTACAAAATGATTATAAAAGGTATAAGAGGGTTTTGAACTATTTGAACCTCGACCACACAAACAACCATCAAAATCACTCTGCATGATACACACAGATAATATTCACATGCTACAACCAATGAACATTGTTCTACTAGAAAACTGTCTACTAAATCTTCTAGCTTACTCAAAACTTATCACTAGATCCCACAAACTTGGGATAATATATATCGCTTGACCAAAATGCTTTACTGAGATCTGCAACAACAATTACTCAACACAACCGAATCACTAACCACAACATTGTACATTCTATCGGATGACCTATTCTTCTCACTGAACCTTATCAAAAATTACCAAACCTCAATCATGAGCTGCAAAGTAGATATCTAACTCAAGTTGGCTCAAGTTGGCATCAATAACAACATCTGATCATAAATGCAATGTATCTTGCCAACACAAACCATCCTATCAGAGCTCAAATCACACATAAAATGATCAAGATAACATCAAGAAACAAATTTGAGAACTTAAATCAATCACAAGAAGCCTCTGGTAAAAGCAAAAAATATGAAAAAGCAATCACATTAAGCAAAACTGGCAAAACTAGCAACTTAGGGTAGATCGATGCATTAAAAGACCAGTCTGGCGCATCTGAGAACCAGATTAGCACATAGACGACATTACCTAGCGCATCCAAGATATATTTTAGAACATTTATGCCAAGATTTAGCACATTCAGTTCAGAGAGAAAATATAAGGGAAAACAAACAAAATAGGTGACAAAACATGCCCAGTTTCTCACATAGGCTTGCAAATGAGTAGATGACTCTTGATGAGCCAAAATAATGGCTCCATTTTTTCATATTTTGTCATAAAAACTCTTTCTTTGGTCATATTTTTGGACAATATTTGGGTTACATAAATTTCTTGGTTGATGTCTTTTTAGTATCATTACATCTGATTTATCCTAGACCTAAGGTTGTTAACTGATGATCTTTATACATTCAAACTATGCAAATTATCTAAATTAATCTTAAAATATGGTTTAATTTATATTATGTTAGCATCAATGGATGCACATGCTTTTGTGCACATTAATGCCATGATGCAGGAACAACCAAGATGAGAAGATTACTAAGCTAGCAGTTAAGGAGACACATCATCATGCCAAAGGATGCAGACCCAGTCAAAGTGGAGCAGCATTGAAGGATTCCATATCCAATTGACCTCTTCCTCAATAGAGAAATTAATGGAGCATTCATGATTGTTCCTAATGAAGCATAAATCTAGGAAAGGAGGTTGCACTATATTTTATCAGTAGTAGGACAATTGTTTGTTCTACATTTATGCGCTGACTTCTTCTTTTAATGTAATAAATCCTACTCACCTATTCTTTTGGAATGTGGGCTAATCAATTGAAATTTTGTTATAATTTTTATTTATAAATAAAGGTCTCTACTTTGTCACGGGGGTAGATAGTGCGACCATAGAGTTAGTAGTATTTTGGTTCTCAAACTTATGTGTACTAAAATTAACTTAAAATGAATAAGATGATGGTGGTGGTATTCTGAGCTTATCAATTGTTTGTTGGCATTTTTGATGTTTATGTTGTGATTGTCATTGATGGATACACACTTGTACTGAGAACCCCTTTATATGTATGAGCTAGAGCTCAACCGGTATTTGTTCCAATCGGCATGTTGTATTCTAGTCTCTAGACTATTGGTGATTTTGCAGAATGTGTTTCTCGGTTTGAAGCGGCATGTCGACCCCGAGCGGTTCGTAGATCTCAATCGGTATGAAGGAGCAAAGCGGCATAACACATTCTTACCAGTCTTCATTTTTGTCAAACTGGCAACTAGTATTTTGTATGAACCGACTCTGTGATGAGTTACCAACCAACATTTTATGATGAGTTACCAACCCACTGATTGATTGACAGTGCTGACACACTGACGGTGCTTTTTGTGTCATGTTACTGAGTATGTCTAGATTCATTGAACCTAGGAAATTGTAATGTAATCCTATTGGACCAACATGAAATCAGATTCCTTTAAAAGGACATCCTGTCTAGGGTTTTAAAAGTTGTTGAAGTTGTTGTTGTTGCTGAAAGGTTTATGTTGTGCTAGGGTTTAAGGTGATTATTGAGTTGTTGAAGCATGATCTTATCTGAGAAGATCAAGTTGTAAGTGAGAGAGATAGAGAAGCCTAAAGTAATGCTGAAGTGCATTAGCATCGAACTATACTAGATCTAATCAAGCAGTCTATGCTATTAGATAGATCAAACACTTGTTGATTACTCACATCTTTGACAAGTCTGTAGCCCTTAACTGGGTAGGCCCAAAAGCCTTTGTAAAATCCTCTAAGAAGGTGGTTCACTTCTGTGAATCTAAAATCCTCTAGCAAGGTAGTCCTTAATAGGACTTATCTCCTAACAGAGATTGAGATTCCTAACAAGATCTATTCTGGTGAAGAACATTGTAAGACCTTAACCAGTCTGGTTTCGATTCTACAGATAGTGACTTGTGAGTTCCATCTCACTGTGGTTTTTCCCAGTTGGGTTTCCACGTCAAATATCTTGTGTTATGGTTGTATTACTTTTGTGGGTGAATGCTTTATTTGCACTTTGGTTTGCATATGTGATAACTGGTCTGTCTGTTAGACTATTTTACTGGTTTGCCTTTAGACAGTTTAAGTGTTTTAGTGCATTGATTTTTGGCATACTAATTCACCCCCCCCTCTTAGTATTCATCAATTGGTATTAGAGCCTACCTTTCTATAAGTTTAACCACTTGGA
This sequence comes from Cryptomeria japonica, assembly GCF_030272615.1. Classification (NCBI taxonomy): domain Eukaryota; kingdom Viridiplantae; phylum Streptophyta; class Pinopsida; order Cupressales; family Cupressaceae; genus Cryptomeria; species Cryptomeria japonica. Next base: position 132,828,092 of record NC_081406.1, read on the forward strand.
AAGAGATATGGGGGAATACACCTTGAGGGAACTTACTCAATAACTCACTCAGTCTGAACAAGCCTATGATGATCTCATGGTCAAATACAAGGCATCTCAAGCAAAAAGGAGAGAACATGCAGAGAAGTTGATGGAGCTATCTAAAAGTAGTTCTAAAGATGAAGCTAATATGGAAGCCATGATTGTAGAAGTAAATAAGTTGAATGATTCAAACTCCAATCTGAGAAAGGAGTTAGAAGGACTGACTATCCGGTTTAGTCAAGAGCTTGAGAACCAGAGGAAAGTTGAAGATCGGGTAAAGGACAGAGATCATGAGATCTCCAAGTTGAAACAAGAGATTAGTGCACTGACAACTCACCTTCATGAAAGCAAGATGGAAAAGGAAGACATGCAAGGAGAACTGAACATTGCCATCTCTGAAAATGCAAGTCTAATGGAGACCAATACTGCTATTTCCAAAGAACTCTCTGAGTCAAAGGAAATACTTGCTAAGTTTAGAAAAAGTACTGTCAAGCTAGAGAAAAAGCTTGAGTCATCTAGACTAGTAAAGAATACCAATGCTCTTGGTTTCTCTGGACATGAGGAAGGAGAATCCTTATGAACAAATGCTGAAGCATCAAAGAAGCAAATAACACTCAAAGGAAAAGGTAAGCAAAAATTCAAACCTATTTGCTTTACCTGTCTTAAAGAAGGACACACTGCCAATGTATGTAGGAGCAAAGCCTACAATAATTTTCCTTATTTTATCAACAATGTACCTAGATCCAATAAGTTCAATGGACATTTTTATGCATGCAAAAAGTTTGGGCATAGAGCATCTGAATGCAGGTTTGTCATGAACAATACCGGAAGATATCCTCAGAGGACCCAAGGAGCTGGTCCAGAATTGTTTGTGAATCGGAACCCTAACTGGTTTAATGCCTACAATTATCAGTCAGGCAACAATGGCTATCAACCGGCAACTAGATGGAGAGAAAACTATTGGACTTGTCATGGACATGGTCACACTGCTGCTACATGTAGAAGGAAAAATGGAAACATGAACAATGGACCTTGGAGAGCACCTGGATTGGTTTGCTATCACTGCAACAAACCGGGTCACATTGCAAGATTCAGCAGAAGCAAAAAGAGTATATCTGATGATATATCGGTCACTTAGAAAGGAGAAGTTGATGTTGAAAAAGTTCAAGTGGACATGAACAAAACCTGGAGGAAGAAACCAACAATGTTGGAAGAGGAACCGGTTCTGCACCTAGTGTGGAAATATCAGAACTGACAAACTAAGCTCCAAAGAGGCTTAGCTAGGGGGAGCAAACGACAAAATGATTGTGAACCCTCGGTAACACCAGTAAAAGACCTTAACCGATATGTAATACTTGTCGCTTGGAAGAAGACCAGAAATGGTAAAAGAGGAAAATTAGGCTTTATGCCCTAATAGAGGAGCATTTATGGTGGTAGGTGAGAGACATGTATAAAAACATATTTCAAATCATTTCTCACTATCTATTTTTGAGAAAAGAAAAGTGTTTCAAGTGCAGAGCGAAGAAAAGGTGATTTGAGCTAAGATTTCAAGAAATTGATAAATCTTGAAGGAGATTCAAATCCAGTTTGCAAGCAGTCGAGGAGAACACAAAGCGGTGATTTGGCAACTGACAGAGAGTGGAGTAAAGAAGAACCAGGAAGCCCTAAATTTGTGTTGTAAAGGTATTTTTCATGTTCTTGAAATACTCAACAATGGCTTCCGCATCTTATACCAGTTCTAGTACATCCATTGAGTCAGAAAGCTTTATTCAGAGGAAGTCCAATTATAATGTCTTATCACAAGTTTTGACTGGAGTCATAGTTGAAGAAGGAATTTTAGATTATATTGATTGCAAAATAGAAGACCTAGGGTCTCTAGCTATTCACACCTAGTTAGGTTTATTTTGCTATAAGGACAAAAAGATCAAACTGAAGTTTAGTATCCTAGAGAAGAAGAAACTCCATAATGCAGTATATTTTCTGGAAGACTTCACAGAGGATCACATCAAAATCATCTTGAGTAGAGTCCATGGTGACAAAATGTACCTGGAGAGGACACATGATATCACACTGTAGGCAATTCATGTAGTCACCAGTTTTTGCAACACAGGGGAAGTGGCAGCCCTAAGAACGGTAAGCAAAACTGAAATGGCCAAGCTCACCGGTTCAACAAGTGACTCTCGAGGAATGACAATCAATCCTATCAAGGATGATCTAGTGAAGTACGCCTGCATGGTGATAGGCTACAAAACATTCTCAGCCAACAGGATTAATTCTGTATCTGCTACAGCAGTAAATGCCACTTACAGGATGATTAAAGAGGATGCATCATTTGACCTTTGCACCAGTATGCAGAGGCAACTCCTGTTGAACCTAAAGGTGATCAAATAGGAAAATGCACTGAGGTTTAAGTTTGGACAAGTACTGATAGGGTTGTTCTTCTATTTCCAAGGCTACTTTCCTAGAGTAGGAGATGTCCAGTGGTCTCCTGACCAACCAGTAACCAAACAGATCAAGGAAAGCATACAAGCCATCGAAACCGGTTACCCTGAAGTACTGAACAAATATTTTGATGAGTTTAGAAGAAAGATGAGTCAAAGGGTAAGAATCTCAGGTGACATTGTTAAAAAATATGAAGATGACATTTGTTTCACTATTTAGGTGGACAAATGCTTAATGGAGGTTGTTGAGCCTAGAATGGAGGAAGTAGAACCAATGGGCTATGAAGTTATGTATGATATGCTGGAAAGGTATGCCTCAACCCTTATTGCCTTGTCTCTTGATCAAAAGGATAAAAGGACTAGAACCTACTTGGAGAGGATTGCACTGGCTGAAGAACCATCGGTTAAGAAAGGAAAAGAACCGGCAGCAAAGAAAGCCAAAGCAGTGCCTGCAGCATCGGCACCGGCTACCACTACAACTCCAAGAGTGACCAAGCGATCACCTATAAAGAAGAAACTGAAGGTGACACTGGCAAAAGTATTTGAAAGAAAAAGGAAGACTAAGACAAATGAACCGGACTCTAAAGAGACTAAGTCTGATGAAAAACCAAAGAAGGCCAGACAGACAAAGAAAATGAAGAAGAATGAACCGGCAGCATCCGCACCAGTAAATATTGATATCTCCTCATACAAACCTTTGACACATTTTCAAAGGACACTTAAGAATATTAGGAGAAAATTAATTCATGATTTAGTAGATTATTATGATGATTTTAGTGATGAGGAAAGGGAAGAAGTATTACAGGAAATCATCATTTATTTGTGTAAAAATGACCAGTCACCATCGGAGATTAAATCTCAGAAACCAGATTCTTTATTTAAAGCATTAGATAATGAATGGTGCATTGTCATTGAAAAAGAATAGGAGATTAGGGAGAAAGTCTTTGCACAATACTTTCTAGACCTCTAAAATTCAGAATTGTTTGATGTGTTGGACCAAAATAAAGGACTCTTCTTCACAAGGAGAAGAAGACTCTGGTTGTTGGAGGGGAGAATTGATGATGTTGAAAAAGATACTCATCAGCATATGGATTATGCTATCAACTCTCACAAAGCAAAAATGGCCAACCTCGAAGCGGAAAAAGAACCAGTTGTATCCAAACCAGATGAAGTTTTTGAAGAAGAAGGAAACCTGATTGAAGAACCAATCAACACTATTGATGTCGATGCCCTGGATGTAGAAGATGTCACTCAAGACATACCTTCCGAGGGAACAGAATAGGGGCAATAAGACAAATGGGGTGGTGAGCAAGCTAAGGACACATAGGAAGTGGCTAAAGAAGAGGAAGAGAAGAAGAAGAGGAATGAAGATGAGAAAAAGAGAAAAGAGGAAGAGAAGAGAAAAGAGGAAGAGGAGAAACAAAAAGATGAAGAGAAGAAGAAGCAAGAAGAAGAAAGGAAGAAGAAAGAAGAAGAGGACAAGGAAGAAAAGAGGAAGAAAGAAGAGGAAGAAAAGAAGAAGAAGGAAGAGGAAGAAAAGAAGAAGAATGAAGAGGAAGAAAAGATGAAGAAGGAAGAGGAAGAGAAGAAGGAAGAGGAAGAAAAGAAACAGATGGAAGAGGAAGAAAAGAAGAAGAAGGAGAAAGAAGAGGAGAAGAGGAAAGAAGAAGACATGAAAAAGAAAGAAGAGGAAGAGAGGGAACAAGAATAGAAGAAAGAAGTAGAGAAAAGGAAGAAGGCAGAAGCAGACAAGGTAGCAAAAGCAATGAAGAGCACACAGATGGAGAATTTGAAGGCAACCAAGAGTCAAGCCAAACCAGTTGATATCTCTAGTCTTATCGATCTCCAATCTGCAAGTGAGTCAGAGCTTATGCAAAGCATCAATGTTGCTCAAGAGTGCCTTGAGATCATTCACAGGAAAAAGGAATAGGACATAATTCAGGTGGCTGTAGATACCCTTACTGGTTTAATCCCCAATACCAATCTTCCTGACACTGAATCATCACTAGCACAGCTCAAACTTCTATGTATTTTAGTGGATGATCAGGTGCAGAGCCTGGAAGAAGCAGCTGAGGAAAATGTCAAGAAAGAGCACCAAAAGGCTCTTGACATTGCTCTGGTGAAAAAGATGAATAAGCTTCGGTCTGAACTACTAAAAGACCAAAAGGGCATAAGGAATGCCCTGGATGAGGGAAACTTGCTACTAAGCAAAATCTGTCAACCTCATCTATTCTGCGATAATGTGCTAGCTAAGAAGCAAAAGCTTCAAACGGATTTACAGTCCTACTTGGGCACATTTAAGACACCTTATGATTCCTTTGCAACATATGGGCAAACCGTTCACTAGTTCCAGGTCCAGTCAACCAAGATGGAGCAAGAGATTAGTACATTATCTAAGGATTTGTAGGAGCTTCAACTACTTTTACTTCCATGACTGCAAATTCTTTAGAAGTGTTATTTGAACTTGGATGCCCTGACAGTCATGCAGGAGCTAAGCACAGTTGATGCCATGGAGGAACAGGTATACCAGATGCAAATAGAAAAACAAGTGGCCACCTCCCTACTTGAGTCCTGGTCGCTATCCATGAAATAATTTTTGCAAGACTATAAATCGGTTTTTGACAAGTATTATTCATTGTTGTCATAAACTTTTATTTTTTTTGGAAACAGGGTTGTTCAGCGATACTTTGTCATTGTTGGCAAAGGGGGAGAAGTATCTATTTTTTGTTTTAAAATTTTGATCTTCTGATACAGGGGGAGAAGTACTCTATCTATTTTGAAGACAAATAGGGAGAAGCATCTATTTTTGAAATTTTGATATATGTTTTGATATATGCTATATGCTCTGGTGTCTCAATGATTATGCTCTGTATGCAAAATTGCTATACATTGTGTTGATTAAGGGATAGTGTATATGCTTAGGGGGAGCAATTTTGTTAATGGCAAGTTTTTGTTGTAAAACACTTAGATGTCAAAATTTTATTTTCCTAAGTGTTGCCATCAATGCCAAAGGGGGAGATTGTTGGCATTTTTGATGTTTATATTGTGATTGTCATTGGACACACACTTGTACCGAGAACCCCTTTATATGTATGAGCTAGAGCTCAATTGGTATTTGTTCCAACTGGTATGTTGTATTCTAGTCTCTAGACTATTGGTGATTTTGTAGAATGTGTTTCTCGGTCTGAAGTGGCATGTCGACCCCGAGTGGTTCGTAGATCTCAACCGGTACGAAGGAGAAAAGCGGCATAACACATTCTTACCACTCTTCATTTTTGTCAAACCGACAATTGGTATTTTGTATGAATTGGTAATACTCTGTGATGAGTTACCACCCGGCATTTTGTGATGAGTTACCAACCCACCGATTGATTGATGGTGCCGACACACTGACGATGCTTTTTGTGTCATGTTATTGAGTATGTCTAGATTCATTGAACCTAGGAAATTGTAATGTAATCCTATTGGACCGACATGAAATCAGATTCCTTTAAAAGCACATCATGTCTAGGGTTTTAAAAGTTGTTGAAGTTGTTGTTGTTGCTGAAAGGTTTATGTTGTGCTAGGGTTTAAGGTGATTATTGAGTTGTTGAAGCATGATCTTATCCGAGAAGATCAAGTTGTAAGTGAGAGAGACAGAGAAGACTGAAGTAATGCTGAAGTGCATTAGCAACAAACTATACTGGATCTAATCAAGCAGTCTGTGCTATTAGATAGATCAAACACTTGTTGATTACTCACATCTTTGACAAGCCTATAGCCCTTAACCGGGTAGGCCCAAAAGCCTTTGTAAAATCCTCTAAGAAGGTGGTTCACTTCTGTGAATCTAAAATCCTCTAGCAAGGTGGTCCTTAATCAGACTTATCTCTGAACAAAGATTGAGATTCCTAACAGGATCTGTTCTGGTGAAGAACATTGTAAGACCTTAACTGGTCTGGTTTCTATTCTGCAGATAGTGACTTGTGACTTCCATCTCACCGTGATTTTTCCTAGTTGGGTTTCCATGTCAAATATCTTGTGTTATGGTTGTATTTCTTTTGTGGGTGAATGCTTTATTTTCACTTTGGTTTGCATATGTGATAACCGGTCTGTCTGTTAGACTGTTTTACTGGTTTGCCTTTAGATAGTTTAAGTGTTTTAGTGCATTGATTTTTGGCATACTAATTCACCCCCCCTCTTAGTATTCATCATTGTTATTTGAGTTTTGGATATACTCACTCAAGGGGGCCCAATTGGTGAGTAATTCCTATGCATTTGTTAGTTTTTATTTCGTTATAATTTCTATTTTGGTGTTCCACTATTCCTGCAGCCACTGGAAACAATTTCTATGTCTGTTCCTGCAACCAAAGCAGAAAAAGTAGTTCCTGTCTGCTAACCGAAATTTTTTTATCAGTAATAGTTGCTTTAGTTGATTTCAATTACGAGTTTTGATAAATTTTTATCATTATGATTCTACATATTTCTTTCAGAAACTTTTCTTTTCCTGCACTAAGATAAAATGGCTTCAACTCGAGCTTAGTGCACATACAGTGTTGGCCCATTTCAAGTTCATGACTCTTGTTGATAAAGTAAATGAATCTTTTCCATAGGAAAGGTAGCTACTTAGTAAGGATGTCCAATACTTGAGCTAAGGTTTGAGAACCTAGTTACTATTCCAATTGCAAGGACCAACATTTTTGGCACCATTGCTAGGGATGGTGCCAGAATAAGAACCTGTTGTAGCTATTAGTTTTAAGTATTTTAGTTTGTTTTAGGTTTAAAATTAGTTGTTAGAGTTCATTCATAAAATACGCATGCATAGAAGAAGGAGAGATGAATTAGGAAGATTCTGTCCCTCATAGCCTGCCCTTGAAATAAGCTCAAATCATGCCCCAGATATAAATCCTTTTGCTGAAGCTTTTGTGGAAGCTAGAAACCAATGTATTTTTTATTTATCAGGAGGAGACCTTGATTTTTTAAACGAACCTCTTGAACATAATATTTTACCTCTGGTTCCTTATCAACCACAAATTGCAGCTCCCGATGGAGGAGTATGAACTCCTAATCCCACCTTTGAATTCCCTATTTCAGACCAACGTGATAATGCAAATCTCAAGAATATACCAGCCTCCTCTCTCCCAAAGGTCCATGGCTTGATCACAGAAGATCCAAAGACTTTTATGTTTGAATTTGATATTCTTTGTAGAAGTTATTATTATACTACTGATGCCCATAAATTCAAGCTATTCCCTGCTACTCTAAAAGAAGCTTCTCTTAGGTGGTTTATGAGTTTAGGGAGAGATGAAGTAACTACTTGGGATGAAATGAAGGAAAAATTCTTGGAGAAGTATAAAGATTACTATAGAGGAATTGATCGAAATGGTGATGATATCTTCCGCATGACACAAAAAGAAGATGAAAGTCTGGAAGACTATCTTGAGAGGTTTCTGTTCAGTGTCAGGAAGTCTAAGCATAGAACTTTAAATGAAGAATCCTTGAAATTTATTTTTCTAAGGGGAATCAATGAAGACTGCATTAAATCACTAGATCTCATGGGAGGAGGAGATATTACTCAAGCTTAATGGGATGACATCAGGAAGATTTGTCAAAAATACTCAAGGGCTTCTGCCAAGAAAGGCAGATACTATATGTCTGGATCTTTAACAACAAAGGCCTCTTCAAAAGTTTCAAGGATGGAGATAACTCATTTGCTAAAGGATTCCAAGGAGGAAATTATTAATAACATGGCCACTCAGTTGGATACACTTCAAGAAAAGAAGAAGCAAGGAGAAGAAGAAGCAATGCTTGCTGAATTTCAATTTATGGAGATGATGAGCAACTCTTCTATGTTGCACAAAAAAGGCCATGGCCCCTAAGAAAAGGTATGCCACATGATCCATCATATTTTTCTAGTCCTTATATGAATTCTTATGCACAAAATAATTAGTGGTAACCTCCATATTCCCAAAACTTTGGGAACTATATACCCCAGTCTTGGAATAATTCTCCAAATTCTTGCTCCAATTGTCAAAATCCTTCCTTTTAGTGGCAACAACCACAAGGGAATTGGTCACAACCTCAGGGTCATTGGCAACCATCCTATATTAACTAGCAACAATCACCTCAATGGAGGGGAAGTTAGCAATGACCAAATCAATCCTTTGGTTTCCTGCAGCCACCACAAGAGTCCCAACAACCAACCTTAATGCCACCATATGCTAAAGCTACTCCATCTAAGTCCACTCAATTTCCAACTCAGCCTATGCCAAATCCTAATAATAAACCTCCACAACAACATCAAATTTATTCAGCTGATCCTAATCAATACCCTACATACTCACTTAGTGTAAGTGACATTCATTTGTGGTCAGGAATTACCTACCCATTTCCTCCATTTATAACTGAATTACCATAAGAGGAAATTGCACAAGATAATATGCCTGACCAACCTACAGATTCTAAATAGGTACCTCAATTTGAAAATTTAGGAACGCCTATTAGAACACCCCCATTTCCTCAACGATTGCAGGTAGAAGTGATTAGGCAACAAGATGACATAGCCTTTGACCTTATTGATCAGTTAAAACATATATGTGTAAAGATTCCACTATTCCAAGCTATTAAGGATATTCCCATATATGGTAAAGCTATTAGAGAGGCATGTCTAAATAAACTTGGACGAAAGAAAAAGGATCCACAAACAATCCATGTAATGGGGCAATTGGTTGTTATTAAGTTGGGTAGAGTTATTGTCCCTATGTATTCTGATCCTGATAGTCCTATTGTGAAAGTGGTCATCAATGGAACTCAAATTAAGAATTCCCTAATAGATTTAGGAGCAACTATAAATGTTATGACCAAGGATGTCATGCAACAAATCAGTATTACTAGTCTTAGGTCTACTCCAACAGTCTTGCATCTTGTAGATAGTTCCATTGTTTGACCTGATGGGATGTTTGATGATATTTTTGTCAATTTAGATTATTGGGAATATCCAGCTGATTTTATGATACTCCCTCCTAAAGAAACATTGGGGGGATATCCAATTATTCTAGGAAGACCTTGGCTTACTATATCTAATGCATACATAGGGTGATGATTAGGGGATATGACCATTTCAGATGGTATCACCACTAAAAAACTTGCACTATATCCACTTGCACAACCTCAACTTGATCAAGAGAAAATACTGTGTGGCCAAATGTAGGAGAAGAAGTAGAGGAACTTAATTTTGTTCAAAAACTTATGATGTTGACTAGGGAACCATTCATAGAACTCCAGGAGGATGATAAGATACTTTTTAACATCATGAAAAATCATTATGGTTCAACCTAGCAATTACCTAGTCTACCAGTGTGTCCTTTGCATACTCTTCTTCCATATACCAGTTCTGTGGGTTCTCATACAACCATAGATATACTTCATACCTTTTGGCCACAATAAATCCAAACTTCTTGTTTAACTGAAGTGTCAAAGACTCAATCAATTGCTCAAGTAGATACTTGAATATCAATAGTTAGCTAACAACATATCAAAGATTGTCTTTGACATAACTACTCAAGACCCATAAACAGGCTTTTGCATGGGATTATCATGATATGAAGGGATTAGATCCTAAGTTGTGCACTCATAGGATTTATTTTAGAGAAGATTGTAAGCTAGTTAGACAACCTTAATGAAGGATCAATCCTACATTAAGGGAGATAGTCAAGGAGGAATTGCAAAAGTTGCTTAATGTAGGGTTTTTTTAATCCTATTTCAGACAGTTTATGGGTATCTCCTCTGGTCATAGTTCCTAAGAAGGGAGGTAAATGGACAATTTGTGTATACTATAGGGAGATCAACACAACCATTAAAACATATCATTTCCCACTTCCTTTCATTGATAAGGTGTTAGATTCTTTAGCAGGAAAATAATACTTCTCATTTTTGGATGGGTTTAGTGGTTATAATCAGATTAGAATTGCTCCAAAAGATCAGGAAAAGATAACCTTCACCCACCCTTGGGGAACGTATGCCTATTCAGTTCTTTGATTTGGTTTGTGTAATTCTCTTGCAAACTTTTAGAGGGTAGTCCTCAACATGTTTTTAGATATTGCCCTTGATTGCATGTAAATCTATATGGACAACTTCACTGTTTATGGAATTACTTTTGAGGAAGCATTGTACAATCTTGGTAAGGTGTTTCAGTGGTGTGAAGATCATAATTTGTCCCTAAATAGTAAAAAATGCTTCATGATGATGCAAGAAGGGATAGTATTGGGGCATCATAGCTCTCAATCAGGCATTCAAGTCAACCATGCCAAGATTGAGGTAATAATCAACCTCTCTGTCCCTACAAAATAAAAGGATCTCAAGATTTTCTTAGGCCATGTGGGGTACTATAGAATATTTATAAAGGGATTTAGTAAGATGGCATGCACTTTGTATTCTATTTTGACAAAGGATGTTGAGTTTGAATGGACACCAATATGTGAACAGGAATATTTAAAACTCAAAGAAGCTTTAACCCAAGCTCCGGTACTCAAAGGACCTGATTGGTCTCTCCCTTTCCATATTCACACTAATGCATCGGATTTTGCAATTGGATAAGTCTTGGGATAGAAACAAGGAACTATAGAGAATGCAATTTTTTATATCAGTAAAACTTTGCAGGGACTTGAGCTAAACTAATCTGTTACAGAGAAGGAAATGTTAGTTGCTATCTATTCTCTCAACAAGTTCTAACACTACATCACTGGCTATCAAATATTTGTGCACATTGATCATGCAACCATCAAGTACCTTATGAATAAAAGTTCCATTTCTGGTAGATTGACATGATAGTTGTTGCTTATGCAGGCATTTGATATTACAATCATAGACAAGCTAGGTTAAGAAAATGTAGTGGCAAATTTTCTGTCCAGACTACAGACAAAGGATGATCTTGCAACCATTGATGATTCCTTTCTAGATGAGCATTTGTTTTCAATTAATATACATCTTCTATGGTATACTAACATAGCTAACTACCTAGTAACTAACAAAATTCCTTCTCATTTCTCACCCAAAGAAAGAAGGTTACTTGTAGAGAAGAGCTTCAATTTTTCATGGATAACAGATTTCTTATTCTATACAGGACTAAATCAAGTTATGAGAAGGTGTGTTCAGGAAGATGAAACTTATGTCATTCTTCGTGCTTGTCATGATGAGCCTTGTGGAGGACACTTTGCTGCCAAGAGAACAACTATAAACATCCCGAATACATGTTATTATTGGTGAACTTTGCATAAAAATGTGGTCAAGTACACCATAAAATGTGATAGATGTCAGAGGATGGGCATACCCACTAGATTGGATGAGATGCCTTTGCATCCAGAGGTGGTTGTTATAACAGTTGATAAATGGGGGTTAGATTTTGTAGGACCTATTGATCCACCACCCTCAAATAGTAGATCATACATCCTTGTGTGTATTGACTATGTCACAAAATGGGTTGAGGTAAAAGCATTCAAACATGCCAAAGACAACAAGGTAGAAAAAGTTTTATATGAGGAAATCTTTACAAGATATGGAGTTCCGTGGGAGATTGTGATTGATTAAGGGGCACAATTTACTTCCACTTTGATCACAAATTTAGTCAACAAGTATAATATAAGGCATAGGAAGTCAAGACCCTACCATCCTCAAGAAAATAGACAACTGAAATAACCAATAGATAAATTGAGTCTATACTTACCAAAACAATAGCCTTCTATTGAAAGGATTGGTCTAGTAGGTTGTCAAAATAAGTTTGGGCATATAGGACTGCATGGAAGACAACTATTGGCTTTACACCCTTTGAGATGGTATATGGGAAAATGGCTATGATGCCTGTGGAGTTTGAGAATAAGACACTTCAAACAACAATAGAATTATATATATTTCTCTCTGCAGCTCAATAGGATAGACTCTTGTAGCTTAATGCTTTAGATGAAATCAGGAAGTTTGTCATGCAACACACATAAACAATTCAGAATTAGTGCATGAAATGACATGATAAATATATTAAAGACAAGACATTCAAACCAGGAGATTGGGCCCTTTTGCATGACTCCAGGTATAAGGATAATTTGGGGAAATTGCACACACGGTGGTTAGGGCCCTATGAAGTGATTGAAACATTTCCAAATGGTGCAGTACAATTGGCTACTATTGATCCTGTAAAATTCAAGTTGTTGGTAAGTGGACATTGGTTGTGCCTCTATCATAGGCCTATTTCCAAAGAGGAGTTCCTTCAACAATTCCTAACTCTAGAAGCTTCTGAGATTCCTACAACAAAAGTAGGGGGACTTATAGTCCCACCTTCTTCCTAATTTCCTACCACATTCACTCATAATAAATAATTCCCATGGAGGTACCCTTCTTTGCTAATAAATATTCCATTTTTGTACTCACCCATCACTCTTCCATATCATTTTATTTTCATAATTTATTTCTCCACCTCACTTGTCGTACATAGTGGTTAGACTTTAGTCATGATGAATTTCTCCAACTACAATCATTATGTCACAATAATAGTTACACTCCTGTATATTTATTTTTATTGTATGCATTTATTAAAGCATAATTCATATCATAATGATATTTGCATAGTTAATTTTTTAGTCACCCTTCGCATGTGTGGACACATGTCACGCCTTAGGTTGGGGGGGAAGTACAACAGTAAATTATTCATATGGAATTATTCTTATGTCATCCTGAATGAAAATGTCACCTCACATAAACATAAAAGTTTAAATTTAAAACCATTACATTTTGATGTGATATTTTAGCTTGATGTGACATTTTGTGCTCTATTATACCTCCTGTCACCATCATTTTTTTGCGTACCTTGAGTTATTTTGAAAAATTAGAGTTGTAGTAGGGTTGTTTGCAAACATGGTATATTTCCTTTTGAGAATTCATAGTCTTAGGCCAAATTGAACATATTTATATAGTGGTGTGTTGTGAATTCCAATGAGGTAATGGGTGGTCTGCCAGTTCACCATGAATCTATAGTGTATGATGTCCTTCTGCATGATCAGGTTTGTGGATCTGAATTCCACAACAGTGGTTGGATATATTATTTTCTTAAGTTAAATGAGTTTAATGAGAATATTGCAAGAGAAATCACTTGCACATTTTCAGATGGGGAAGCTCAAGTGAAAGGATCGAGAGTTATTACAATAGAGGAGCAGATTGCAGAGGTAACGGGGTTGTTAACCGACAGAGAGAAATACCCCAAAACAAAAGACACATGAAGTGCGAGGGTAGAATTTATGCAACCAAGTGACCCACATTTGGTAATAGATAAGAAGGGGACTAGATGAGAATCCCTTCCTCTTAAATGGAAAGAAGTGGTATTGTATATCATGAAGTATTTGACTTGTGAAGGGAGGTACTCATGCCTACATTCCCACCATTTTAAGCTCTCGAGCCATCTGCATCATGGAAGGAGAATGAAAGTTCCAAATGTGTTGTATAATCTTCTTTCCAATAGTGCAGCAAAGACACAAAAAGGTAGGTCTCACTCTGTTACTCACCATTATTTGATTAAATTATTGGTAGAGAGGTCCTTGAGACATGTTTCCCAAATGACCTAGGATGAATTTGTAAGGGTTAGAAGGTTTAATATTGTGGGTCCAACAGAGCAACCCCCATTTCAAGAAGGGGAAAATTTGGAAAGACCTTTCCCTTTCGCTAATCCTTCATCCTCTAGAATATCACCGATTCAGGAACCTCCTGCAGCAGAGGAATCCCCACTAAAATAAATCTTGGAAGAGTCAATAGAAGCTTTGACAGGGATCCTATCACAAACTCCAATGAGAAATAGGATCATTGCATGGAGGGAGAAAGGTAAGGAGAAGCAATGTGAAACGTGCAGAGAGGAAGAAGGAGAAAGGAAAAAATATTGATTGAGACTCTCTTGTCACAAAGAAAAGAAAAATTACTGAAGAAAGTTCTCCTATAGCCACCACAGGAGCTGTAGAAACACCTAAAGAGCTGGAAACAAAAATCCCTCTTGGAGCTAGTGAAGAAATGCCTTTGAGAAGAATCCATAAGCTCCGAGGGAAGCCTAAAAATAAAAAATAGTTAGAGAAGCCAAGTGCTAGTATTCCTGTTGACTCCCAAAGAAAGAACCAAGTAGTCCTAGATGGGATGTTATTCCACCTACCTCACTTTTGAATCTATAGGAGGGTGTGATCTTGGGTAGACTTGACAACTTGGCCTCTATTGTAGAACAAATTGTTAACATAGAAGGTGGAGCTGAGAAGTTGAAACCTAGAGAAATAATTCATAGTCCACCCTCTTTTCTTACTAGTTATGTTTCTGCTCTTGCCTTCTACAAGGAATGGGAGTTAGACAAAGCACAGATGTAGAAAATTATTGATCGACAGAAGAAAGTGATTGAAGAAAAAGATGAGGAAATTGATCAGCTAAAGAACAAAGTGGAAATGGTAGCCACTATGATACCATAACTAATGTAGTGCAGGGTACCACCTAAAGTCTACTCCCTGTATTTGAAAGAGAAACATATTTGTTTCTAATTGATGAGAATTTTTAGGGACTTAAGTCCTTCTTTAGAAATGCCTCAAGAGTTTTACCATGTTTATCAAACATCTCTCGCAGCCTTCAAAAATCAACTTTGTGAGTTTTATTTACATAATTATGCTGTCCCTAATGATACTGACTGGAATCCACTGCTCTACATTGGAGATATTCAAATAAGGGCTCTCATGTTATCGATTCAAAATGAAATTGGTAGAGGAGAATAATTTAGGGTACACAAGAAGGAGGAATTTGACCTCCCACTTGCATTGAGAGTTGAATCCATGAATCTAAGAAGGCTTTATTATGATTGGCAAATTTTTTTATATAAATTAGATTAGGAGATAACATTCTACCCTTGAAAGAAGAAGCATTCAGAGATTATGAGCAGATGGCTACAGTTGAGGGACAAGTAGAAATTCGATATTTAGTACAATGCTGGAATAGTTTACTTGACTAATTGAAACAGTTTGAGCCACATTCCTTACCAAACTATCATGCAACAATAAGGTGGACACCCAAATATATACATTTGGACAGAACAAAAGGAAGACATTGGTTGCCCCTTATCTTTTAGCCACCCATTCTTCTATGGCCATTGATGGGATGCAGAGATGATGATCCACCTTATGACAAAGCAATAGAGCGCTCCAAATGGACACAGTTGGAAAAGATGAAAGGATTCTATTGGATCTTGGCTATAGGAGGCAATGGATAGGCTACCCCCAAGGATTTCAGAGTTAATGATAGAATTAGAAACCTTCCTTTTGCTAGAGGACCAACATGAAGATAGGTTGGAGAATGAAGATGAGCTAAAATAATGGCTCCATTTTGTGAGATTTTGTCATAAAAAATCTTCCTTTGGTCATATGTTTGAACAATGTTTGGGTCGTAGAACTTTCCTGGTTGATGTCTTTTTGGTATTATTATATTTCATTTTTCCTAGACCTAAGGTTGTTAACTGAAGATCTTTATATAGTCAAACTATACAAATTATTTGAATTAATTTTAAAATATGGTTTAATTTATGTTAGCATCAATGGATACACATGATTTTGTGCATATTAATGAAATGATGCAGGAACAATCAAGATGAGAAGATGACTAAGCTGGTAGTTAAGGAGACACATCATCATGCCGAAGGATGCATACCTAGTCAAAGTGGAGCAACATTGAAGGAGTCCATAACCAATTGACTGCTTCCTCAACAGAGTAATTAGTGGAGCATTCATGATTGTTCTTGATGAAACATAAATCTAGGAAATGAGGTTATGCTATATTTTCTCAGCAATAGGACAATTGTTTTCTACATTTATGCACTGACTTCATTTAATGTAATAAAAACTACTCACCTATTCCTTTGGAACGTGGATTGATCAGTTGAAAGTTTTTAATGTTTTTATTATAAATAAAGGTCCCTACTTCCTCGCGGGGGTAGACAGTGCGACCATAGAGTTAGTGGTATTCTGGTTCTCAAACTTATGTGTACTGAAACTAATTTGAAATGAATAAGATGAAGGTGATGGTATTATGAGTTTATCAATTGTTATCTGAGTTTTGGATATACTCACTCAAGTGGGCCCACTTGGTGAGTAATTCCTGTGCATTTATTAGTTAGTTTTCATTTCGTTATAGTTGTTGTTTTGGTGTTCGACTATTCCTTCATCCACTAGAAATAGTTCCCGTGTTTGTTCCTGCAGCCAAAGTAGATAAAGTAGTTCCTATCCACTAACCAGAACATTGTTATCAGTAACAATTTATTTAGTTGCTTTCAATTGTGAGTTTTGATAAATTGTTAAGTCATTATGATTCAGCATATTTATTTCAGAAACTTTCATTTTCTTGTGGTAAGATGTAATGGCTTCAACTCAAGCTTAGTGCACATACAGTGCCAACCCATTTCAAGTTCACAACCTTGGTTGATAAAGTAAATGAATCTTTTCCATAGGAAATGTAGCTACACAGTAAGGATGTCCAATCCTTGAGCTGAGGTTTTAGAACCCATTAACTAGTCTAATTGTGAGGACCAACAAATCTCACAGAAGGTGTGAGGGGAAAAAATAGAGATATAACAACATGAAATTAAAATCACCATGTCAAACAACTAAAATTCAACAACAAATCCCTACACGTCCTTCTCACAGACTTACACAGAAATTACCCAGATTGCACAAACCTTCACCAATGGATATAATGGGGTAAAGAGAAGACTCTTAAACCATAATGGAAGGGAACACGACTCTATAAGACCACCAATAAGGAACACAACAAGAAAATAAAGCATAACAAGATAGTCTCTTGTAAATACAACATACATAGTCAAAGTCCTTCAACCCATAAGAACACATGTATGAAATAAACCATGAAATTTATTCCCCAATCCTTATGCATTATCTTAATGTTGGATATTAGTGCTGCTAGGATATGTTGTTGCCATTGATGTCAACATATTCTTGTGTTCTAATGTTGTAGAGAATTGGTTTGGTTGTTTCAATTGGTATGATGCAGATGTGCCTATGCGGATTTGTGATTTTAGTAATGAAGTATCTCTAGTTGATTCAATGTTGGTTTCATGATGATATGTGGTGATTTGATCATGTTATGGATTTTGGTTTGAGGATTAGTTTTTTAGTGTTCAGTGGTGCAGTGTTTTGGTATTTGATCCGTTGTGCTCCGAAATGATTATATCTTGACTTGCAGATTTGGGAGAATGTTTGGGATGTTCATGTGTATCTTCAATTCAGATGGTTTGTGATTTGGTGATCTGAAAGTTATGTTTATAGTCCCAACTATTGTTGTTGAAGTTTTCTTGAGTGTTAGCATGTTGATCGATGAAGATTTGATTAAGTGGTGTTTGTGCAGCTATTGCAGATAGTTCTAATGTGCTTGTTGGAGTTTACTAATTGTGTCCTATTTGTTTTGCTGGTCTGCATTGATCATTGTGCATGTTATTGAAGATCTTATGGGTCTGGTGATGTTCTTCATGTTGCGGCATTTTCAGTGGTGTACCGTGTTGCAGATGATCTTGGTGAGATTTTTGGTGGTATTGCATGTTCGAGGATATGATTTGGGTCCAAGCTATGTATCGTGTGATGTAATTTTGTAATTATGTCTTAAGGGTTGAGCCGACCTTGTAGTCAAGGTTGATGATTTATATAAATAGGTGTCATAGTCATGTAATTTGGATATAGTTGTTGTTTCTCTATTATGAGAGTGGTGTATGTGCGAACAAGCAAATTCATCTTTCGGTGTGAAGCGTTGAGTAGAGAGTGTTGAATGGTAAACAAATGTGCTTAACCAAAACTGTCATTAGGCATTTGGAGATGTTATTCTTTCAATTCATTTGATCTAGATTATTGTTAGATCTTTGTAAGTTAGTGAGCCTTCCCTTAATGTTGTAGCCTTTTGGCTTTCTTGTTTTTGAGCAGTGAGCTCTAGGTAGTGTACCTGAATGCATGTGCATTCCCCATTATAATATTTACACATACTACTGTAGAGTATCATATTATTATGGGTAGGTTCTCACCATGGTTTTTCCCTTAACTAAGTTTTCCACGTCAAAATCTTGGTGTTGTGTGTGTTTTTGTTATTGTGTTTATCCTTGTTCTTACTATAGTTGATCGTATTGGAAGTTGTGCTTAAATTGTTTAATTTGGTGAAAAAAATTTCACCCCCCCTCTTAGTTTTCCTTCATTGTTGTTGCCAACAATTGGTATCAGAGATAGATCTTCCAGAAGAAGCTTGACTTCTTGAGGAGATTCGAGATGGAAACCTATGTTTTCAAGAAAGAGAATTGAAGATTTGATGGAAGAAATTACACTATATGGAAGGACTGGATGGAGTGTCACTTGAAGTGTCTTGGAGATCATTATTGGAAGATTATAAAGAATACCTATAATGTTCCTCAAAATGGACTGGTTACTACAAATGAGAACAAGGATGTTGATCATAGCATAAGAGCTAAAGAAGCATTATTGAGTGCCCTGACCGATTCAGAGATGACTAATGTGATGGGATTGCAGACTACACATAAGATCTGGGAAAAGTTAGAGACCTTGTATGAAGGAGATAAAAGTGTCAAAGTTGCTAAACTGCAGAGTTTGAAAGGAAAGTATGAGATACTGAAGATGGGAGAAGATGAGAACATATCATCTTTTATGGCTAAAGTGGATGAACTTGTCATGAACATTAGATGTGCTGGTGGAACTCTTAAAGAAGATGAGATTGTTGCTAAAGTGCTTAGATATTTGCTTCTTGCTTACACATATAAAGTTGCTGCTATTGATGAGATCCAAACTATGACCACTGTGACAAGAGACATGCTAGTTGGTAAGCTTTCTACTTTTGAGATGAGTGAATTTGGAGAATCATATGGTAAATTTGAGATCGCATTTAAAGCCTCTATATCCCGGAAGAAGAAGTATGATTTGAGAGAAAGTTCATCTAGGGTTTCCAAATTTGAAAGAGAGTTGGAAGAGCTTGAAGCGCTTATTGCTCAGAGATTTGGATGGAGGAATAGCTTCGGATTTTGGGACATAAGGGCCCAAAATAGATGAAGAAGGTGATGGAGGAACAAATTTGAGAGGTTTGGATGGAGGAATAGCAATTTTGGATGCCAAGTTGGATTTTTCTTTTTGTGCTTTAAGGAGCTTCTTAGGGATCCACATGGTTTTTGATTTTTCATGCTTTTGTGGTTCCTTGGAGTGCATTGCTTGCACAAGGGATTTAGGAACCCATATATATTTTGACTTTGCTTTATTTTGCTCAGTGGGCCTTTGTGGCCTTTTGGATATTTCTTTTTCTTTATAGATCATATTGTTCTTTGTTTTGACATGTCGATTATATTGGACATGTTGATCCTTGAATACATGTGGATTTTTAGACTTATGACTTTTATGCTTATACTTGGCATCCAAATTGCTTGGAAGAGGGAATGAATGTCGGTGTGGATGGGAATGATATGGAGGCATGTGGGATGGATGGAAGGTTCTCCAAGATGTGTGCCTTTGCTGATGTTGCATAGGAGATGGAGGGATATAGGGGCCTAGAATGGATGGAAGCGATGATGGGGAAGGTAGACATTTGGATTTTGACTTTGAAGGGATACCAACGCCTTGAGTGTGAGCTCTGTAGCCATGACCATTAGTATATTCTTTGATATGGAAGGGTTCTTGCTTGTGAAGGTCTACCCCTTTGCCTTTATCAATATCTTGACTTGTAGGATACTCTTTTCTTTGGGAAGAAGATGCGAGCCCATTTTGAGGTGGATATGATATGAGAGAAATAATGAGATCTTGAAGTGGATCGGATTGCACCAAAGTGGAAGAACCCATTATGCATGTCGAGGGTTCATGAACATCTTGCACTGACACGTTAGAATCATGAGGGGGATTAGGATCATGAGGGGGACTAGGATTGTGTAGTGGACATGGTTCAATGATAGGCTCTTCAAGAGATGGAATGGGAGAAATAATGGGATCATCAAAAGAAATGTGATCTTGGAGTGTATATGGAGCATTAAGACAAGGAGATGGAGGAACAAAAGGATCTTGTGGAGGATTTGAAGGAATAATTTGATCTTGACAAGGAGGAAGATCATTGGAATCCTCTTTAAAGGTGCTTTGCTCTTGACTTTCAATGGGATCATCGGAAAGGATGGGAGGGATATCTTGATCTTGTTTAGGAAGTGGAATGTCAATGGGATTTGAAAGGACATCATGTTCATGACATGGAAGGGGATCATTTGGGATTGGATGGACTAGGATATCTTGATCTTGCTCGGGGAATGGAGTGTCAATAGGACTTTGGATAGGATGGACAAGAATAGGAGAATCATCGTTAGTGTCTGGGAAGATGGGGTCCTGGTCAACAATTGGATGGGATGATAAGGTTTCAGGATTTTGGTCTTGATCTTCTTTAGGACTCATTTCTTCATGTTCCAAATTATCCTCTTGACATGGGGTTGGACTTTGGATGTACATGGAGGATTCTGACAAGGAATCAATGCTTTGGCATGAAGGAAATGCACTTTGAATATTTGTGATGGATTCTGGCAAGAAATCAATGCTTGAACATGAGGAAGAGGGACTTCGAATGGGATTCTCTAAAATAGGTAATGGCAATAAAGTGCATGGTGGCATTGGGTCTTATATTTCTGAAACATAACAAGGATATGCATCATGAATTGGATTATTTTGGCAATCAATTATGGATAGCTCTTGGATAATTGCATCCTTGGGTGTATTGTTTGATGAGGACAATATAGAAGGTTCTTGTGAAACTTCTAAAGGTGTAGGGATAGATGCCACTGGAGAGTCAATTTGTTTGTGAGGGGATGAGGCATTGCTAGACACAATTGTATTATCTTGATCTTCCTCAATAAACTCATTTGGTAGTTTCCTTAAGAGCATTGCAATAAAGCCACCTTTCTTTCGAGGTTTTGACATGGTTGTATCAGGAATTTGAACTTGTTTGGCAAGAATTTTGTCTTGGTTTGATGTCATGTTTTGATATTGGACTTGGTTCAATTGTTCTGACATGTTTGAAACTTGGGTTTGTGTGTGCTGCAACCTTTGTTTTTGAATTTGTAATTGTGGTTGTTGACATTGATATGTTGATTGAACTTGTTGATATTCCACCATTGGTTGAACTATTTGTTGACATTGTATAGTTGGCTGGACATATTGTTGAAATTGGCCCATTGATTGTGTTGGTTGTATATGCTGGAAATGTTGAACAATTGGTTGTGATGGTTGAAAATCTGATTGATAATAAATACCTTCTTGTTCTTGTTGTGGAGGCACATAATGTTGTTGTTGATGTTGTCTCCTTTCTTGAAATTGTTTCATCATCTCTATTTGGGAGAGGAGAGCTGGTATATCTGATTGTTCAAGAAGAGATCTTACATCAATTGGCTCAATATTTGGATTTCGACCTAGAAATTTTCGAAGCATTTTGGACATTTGTGATCTATTCTTCACAATGTTTTTCACTCTTTGTTCCAAAATCTCATTTTCTTGAGCTAGCTTCTCCTCTAGCTTTTGTATTTGGAGACTTGTTTCATCATAAAAAGTTTGATCAATGTTGCTTTGTTGTTGGGATGGATATAATTGTGATTTCCTTGGATTAAAATTATATTGCATTATTGATTGATACGTCAAACTTTGTTGCATCATTGGTGCTTGGAACCTTGTTTCAATAGACATGTCACTATGCAATGCAATATTTTTGGAATTTTTCAAGGATAATGTATGATATGCAACTAAGTGCAAACTAAATAGATGAAGATGCAACCTATGGCAAGAATGCAATCTATGTTTTTGTTGTTTTCGAAGATTTTGACAAACTTTTGAATGAAAATCTAAAAAGAGACCCTTAGGAAATTGACATGATGTCTAGACCTCGAAGGACAAAAGGACAAAATGACAATGTCTCCCCTATATGCTTGGATACTAAGCTAGGTTTGACCAAATGACATTTATGACAAAAAGACAAAAGGTTTGATAAGGTCTAGACTTCCTAACAATGACTTAGGGTTTATCAAAGATTTGGATTACTCAAGTATGACAAAACCTAGCTTTGAGACTATATGCAAAAGGACAATTAATATGCAAATGACCCTAATATGATATGATAATGACTTAAGCTTAATGAAGAGACTTAGGGTATGCAAAGTATAACAACGGTATGACTTTAATGCAAGAGGACACATGCAAGATGGATGACTTTTGTTGATATGCAAAGGAGTATGACTTAGGTGAAACCTAACCTTGGTACTTGACAATGACTTTGCAAAATGCAACCTAGGATGAACCTAAATGTAAGTGACATGAATATTGAGACAAGATTTGGAACAATGTTTGCTCATCATGTTTGAAGGTGTTTTGAACTTTGTTGGATGAAATGTTCTTGTGTTTAATCTTATGTTATCAATTTGTTTTGCTTTTGAAATGGGATAACATTCAACTTTTGACAATCAAAGAATACAAGATGTTACAACTTAGACTCAAGACAATCATGCTCATTTCCACATTCCTTAGGGTAGGCAAAGACATTAGGTACTTGAGAGGTAGACTCATTATGGGATTCAAGGAGAATACATAGATGCTTGACCCCATGGGCTCCCCTCCACGACACTCACTTCTCAGGGCAGCCAAGCATCAGTCCCCATGGAAATCTCCCCATGGCAAACTTAGTATCTCTTCCAAGTATCCGAACTTGTCCTTCTCAAGCAACTAGAAGGGTTTTTGGCCTCTAAAAACAAGGTATGTAGTAAGGATTTCTGTTAAGCATTACTCCTTGATGTCATGCAAGCATGATTGAGACATTAAGCCCATCAAGATACCAAACAAATGTAGTCGCGCAAGCGTGATTTAGACCAAGAGGCCCTACTTAGATGTTGATATGAGAAAGAGTTCAAGGGTCATCACTTCCCAAGTAACTACAATTCCCACGTAACACTTCCTTCAAAGCTTTCGCTCATCGGGTATTTTTTTATAGTGAGTTAGAATGCCAAGGAATTCTAGCCGTACTCACTTTGGGTCGTTCCCTTCTCACGATTATCACTCGCTTGCAAAAGCAAAGTGGTCGGGAAGGCAGGCCCTCTAATGGAGACAAACAATCAACAACACAAGCATGGTATCGAAGATTTGGATTTTTGATCACCCTATGAAGGATGAGAGCATACTCTCCTACTCCAATGTCATACTTAACAAACAAAGCAAACAAGGGTTCATTTCCACCTATTTATAAATCACTAAGTGCCTAATTAAAAATCTCAAACACACAATTTGGTTGTTTCTCCAAGGCAACCTGCAAAACCCAAGTTAGAAGTTTGATTTGTTGTCTTTGACCATCGAATCTGCACAAAACATGTTAGTAGTTTGATTTGTAGTCTTTGTCATGCATATGCCAAGATCCTGCACCAATAATTAGTACCAAAATCCAAAACACAGAAAATAGAATGCAAAAACACCAAAAATTTCAAGTAAAAACTGCATTTTTCACCTCTGATCTGGACTTTACACAGGCGCAGAAGTCATGACACAGGTGCAAGATGTCTAACACAAGTGAAAAATGTCTCAACACAGGTGCAAGATGTCTCAACACAGGCACAAAATGCTTCACACAAGCGCAGAAGTGTCTAGAATGCACTGCACGGCCCTGTTTTTGGGTTTTTGACCTGCAAATCAACTTAGAAGCACTCCAAAACACAGTAAAGGGGTTAGAAGGTTAGTATTCACGTCGGTTTCACCAATTAATGTAGCATCGGAATTAGGAATCATCACAAGATAAGTAGATCAATCAAAACACAAGACATGATAACTTAATCAAAAGAACATTCATTGCAAATGAACCTAATTCTAAGCACACTCAATAGAGGCATAAAAACAAAGCATTTAAAAGAAAATATCATGCAAACCATATAACAATTCGGATGCTTCTTCCATGCGGCTCCATTGTTGTTCTTTCCTCTTCAATGGGTTTGTGGATCTCACCTACAAGTGCTCACACAATTGAAAGCAAGATTGATGAAAAGCTCAAGAGTACTAGAAGCATAAGTTCGGTAGTCTGATAGGAATTCGGATTAGGTTTGATTGAAAATCATCCAATTTATAGAAAAATTGGATAAGTGACAAGATTGGCATGATGCAATTCAAATGGAAATTGCAAATCAACATGACAAATTATGACAAATTATGCACTTTCCATGCACAATTTGATTGATTGATAATTGATGACAAATTATGACACATTCCATGTCAAAATTGATTGATTATCAATTATGACAATTTCATGACAAATTGAAATGTCACTCCCATAGAATTAGGAGATGAAATAGGAGGGAAAAGAAATTAGAAATTTAGAAAATTAGAAAATTGAAATTGATGAAAATTAGAAAATTGGAATTAGTAAATTGATGAAAATTAGAAAATTGGAATTAGTGAATTAATTAATAATTTTTCATTTATTAATCAATTCACAAAGAGGAATAATTAGCCAATTAAATGAACATTTAATTGTGACAAGAAGACCTAGGATAAATAAGTAATTTATTTAATCCTAAAGGAAGAAATGACAAATTAGGTTAAATGAATAAATCATAAAACCCTAGAAGACGAATTAGAAATGCGAAAATGACAATTAGGTCTTGATTGAAGATAATTAATGTCATGATTTTGAATTGATAAATGACCAATGCGACAAAATGATTTGATTGATAAATGCGCCAATTGACGAGGAACAATGACAAATTGATCCAAATTGACATAATTGAGACAGATAACGATCGATGACAAATCGATCGCAAAATGACAAAATCGACAAAAGGACAAGAATCAATGACAAATTAGATTGCAAGATGACAAGATCGAACATGACAACGATCGATGACAAATCGATCGTAAAACGACAAGATTGATAAACCGATCGCCAGATGATAAGATTGAAAAGAGGACAAAACCCTAATTAAGATTGACGATGTCCAAAATGATGAGATTGATGATAAGATTGATAAGAGAACAATGATTGATGACAAATCGATCACAAGATTGACAGGAGGACAAAACCCTAATTAGGATTGACGATGTCCAAAATGATGACAAATTAGCACGCACATTGATGCAACAAGATAAGCTCGATCAAAATCATGATTGGATAATGTTGTCGACAAGACCAAATTCGAGGATGAGATGATAGAAGAATGACTTGATGTTTGCAAATGATAAAGATCAAGTGTGTGACATAGGAGAAATTTTAATGCGACGCAAAAACCTAAAATGAGGCAATGCGCAAATGTTAAAGTATGACCTCGCAAGCGTTTGACCATTTTTAGGTGTCTACACATAGACTAATAAAGGGATTTGTATTTCTCATTCTAAGTATGCGAAGGAATTGTTGAAGAAGTTTGGGCTAGATGACTCCAAACCTGTTGGAACTCCTATGGTGACTGGATGCAGGTTGTCTAAGCATGATGAATCTCTGAAAGTTAATCAAACCTTGTAATCAATATGGTTGTTGGACTTTTATATTTAACTTAGACTAGACCATATATTATGCATGTTATTTATCTTTGTGCAATATTTCAAGATGATCCCAAAGAAAGTCATGTTATAGTGGTGAAGAGGATTTTTAGATACTTGAAGGGGACAATTGACTATGGCTTGGGGTATTCGAAGAATGATGATTTCATGTTATGTGCTTATACTGATGTTGATTTTATTGGTGATGTTTATGATCATGAGAGCACTACTGGTGGAGAATTATTTTTGGGAAAGAAGTTGGTTTCTTGGTCAAGTAAGAAGCAAGATTCTATTTTTGTATCTACTGTAGAAGCTAAATACATTGTTACTATTAGCAACTATACTCAGGTAGTTTGGATGAAGCAGATGTTGAAGGACATTAGAGTTATTTATGATGAGCCTACTATTATATATTATGATAATTCAAGTGCTATTAATATTTCCAAGAATCCGATACTGCATTCTAAAACAAAGCATATATCAATTAAGTATCATTTCTTGAGGGAGAAAGTCAGTGAGGAAGAAGTCAAATTGGAGTATGTATCTACAAAGGATTAGATTGTAGATATTTTTAGTAAGCTTTTGCCTGCAAATATATTTTTATATCTAAGAGATAAGTTAGGGATCTCTACCCCTCCTGATGAGAACTAGATGCATGGAGATGCATCAATTCTGTGGACTTCATAGTCTTATCTTCTTATGTTTTGATGAGTTGGTGCTACTTCTCTGGGGGAGTAGTCAGTGTGTGGGTCAGATTTGTGAGTTTATCCTAATGGGGAGAGATTGTCCTTCTTAGAGGGAGTGATTGATTTGTATGTGTCTTTAGGATTATTGTCAAAGGGAGAGACAAGCATGTGAAAAACTGCCTTATCTTGGAAGCTTTGTGTGCATGATCTTAGGGGGAGATTGTTGGTATTGATTTCTTTCTTTGCATTGATTTTTTTTCACATTCAAATGTTGCCATCAATGCCAAAGGGGGAGATTGCTGGATATTGCTTCTGCTAGGATATGTTGTTGTCATTGATGTTAACATATTCCCGTGTTGCAGAGAATTGGTTTGATTATTTCAGTTGGTATGATTGAGATTTGCCTGTACGGATTTGTGATTTCAGTAATGAAGTATCTCTAGTTGATTCAGTGTTGGTTTCATGATGATATGTGGTGATTTGATCCTATTATGGATTCTAGTATGAGGATTATTTTTTTAGTGTTCAGTGGTGCAGTGTTCTCGTATTTGATGTGTTGTTCTCTAGAATGATCATATCTTGAGTTGCAGATTTGGGAGAATGTTTGGGGTGTTCATGTGTATCTATAATTCAAATGGTTTATGATTTGGTGCTCCACAAGTTATCTTTATAGTCCCATTTGCTGTTGTTGAAGTGTTCTTGAGTGTTGGCGTGTTGATCGATGAATATTTAATTAAGTGTTGTTTGTGCAGCTATTGCGGATAGTTATAACGTTCTTGTTGGTGTTTCATAATCATTTCCTATTTGTTTTTCTTGTTCGCATTGATCATTGTGTGCGTTATTGAAGATCTTATGGGTCCAGTGATGTTCTTTGTGTTATGCGGCATTTTTGGTGGTATAGCATGTTGCAAATGATTTTGGCAAGATTTTTGGAGGTGTTGCATGTTTGAGGATTTGATTTGGGTCCAATATATGTCAGCAATGACATTGTATTGGTTCGGTGGTTGATTTATGTATCGTGTGAAGTAATCTTGTAATTAGGTCTAAAGGGTTGAGCCGACCTTATGGTCAATGTTGATGATTTATATAAATAGGTGTCATATTCATGTAATTTGGAATAGTTGTTGTGTCTTCATTATCAGAGAGTGGTGTATGCATGAACAAGAGAATTCATATTTGGTGTGAAGTGTTGAGCAGATAGTGTTGTAGGGCAGATAAATGTGCTTAAGTGAAACTGTCATCAGGCATTTGATGCTATTATTTTTAGGTCATTTGATCTAGAATGTTGTCAGATCTTTGTAAGGCAGTGAGCATTCCCTTAAGGTTGTAGCCTTCTGGGTTTCTTTTTTTTGTGCAGTGAGCTCTAGGCAGTGTGTCTGAATGCATGTGCATTCCCTATGTAATATTTACAAATACTACTGCAGAGTATCATCTTATTGTGGGTAGGTTCCCACTATGATTTTTCCCTTAACTAGGTTTTCCACGTCAAAATCTTGGTGTTGTGTGTGTTGTTGTTATTGTGTTTATCCTTGTTCTTATTGCAGCTAATCATATTAGAAGTTGTGCTTAAATTGTTTAATCCGGTGAAAATCGATTCACCCCCCTTCCTAGTTTTCCTTCATTGTTGTTGCCAAAATATAATACCAAATAGCAATCACATATATAAATTTACTTCTCCTATACCCACACACATATTGTAAACACAAAGAAGACATTATTTTTCCAAAAATTGAATTGCAAATGGTTATAATTCTCCAACCTGGATCTAGAAGTGATGGTAATGACAATCGAAGAAGCGCAAACAATCCAATTCCAAGCTCAAAGCAACCAAGAATCCAAAATCTTCAAGCAATGATCAGAGAGATGCCAACCCCAACAACACAACAAAAACCAATAAATAGAAAAAATAAACTAAAACTATAGAAATGCACCGACCAATCAAAATATTCCTATAAACCATATATTATACCTACCATGCATAAATTGAAGGTAAGTATTATTTAATAATATTATTTACTTACACCCCACAAAATCATCCAATGAAATAAAAGGGTAGGTAAACTATATTATATATTATATTTAATATTTTAATCACTTAATCAATTATAAAAGAGGATTAATACAATTAAAGCATTAAATAAGCTTTATGGGCGAATAAAATATAAAAGCACAATAACTTAGTTACGATTAAATATCAAAGCCTCAACTATATAAATAATTAAAATAATCCAAAAGGCCCAAATAAATAAATTATAAATAATAAATAATAAATAATAAACCAAAACCAATTAATAAATAACAAATTAAATAAATAAAGGCTAACACTATAAAATCCAATTAAATATAAAATCAACCAACATAGGAAAACATTATTAAACAATAAATAATTAATAATAGTCAATAAACAATAAATCAATTAATTAAATAAATCAAGCACAATTAATCATTAATCGAGAAATACAAATAAATATGAAATAATTAGCCAAATAATTAAATTATCACATAAATCAACTATAGTATTAATACTGTATTAATTCTTTTTCTATGTTTCATCATGTTTTGGTGAAAAAGCTTTGTATTTCTATCTCCTTCAATCATTGAATTCTTGAATTTGGGTTTTGGTAGACTTCTTCCTTTTAGATAGTCTCAACCATTTAGCTCTTACCTCTCTCTTTGGCATACATCTCTAGATCATTTCTTCTAGCATCCATATTGCCTTGAATGTCTTTGAAAATGTTAAAAGTAGCTTCTTTTTTTATAAAAATATTTTCAAAAGATATTTTGTTCCATCTTTTGACTTTCTCTGTGCTTTCTCTTTGACATTATTAAGTTTTTTAGCCAAACAATACATTGGTGTACCATCACATGGGTAACTCCACCATTCTTTAAACATGTCTTCGAAATCTAGATGAGAAACCCACATTATCTCATATATGAAGGGGAAAGGCCCTTTAGATGCTTCTTCTTTCCAATTTAAAAGAATTGCATTGTGGCTTGACCTAGTTCAGGAGATTCTTGACAAAGAGAGGTCGAGAATATGTTTTTGATAATTAAAGAAATAAGAAAAGGTTGTTGACCCTGTATATAAACAACCCATAGGTAGCTATAAAAAATAGGGAGCAAAACAAGGGTGGTGGCCCTATACAAACTGGAGTTGAACATACTATTAATAACAAGTCAAAAGACCATTGTTAGAAAAACAAAGGCCAAACAGATCTTTAATAACACACTAGCAAAACAACTAGGAACCCAACTCAAGAGTGGCAATAAATTTCACCCACAACTCAAGGAAGAGTTTAGGGGTGGGGGGGGGGAGAATTACCTTTTCACCTCTGACAAACAACTGTCTAGACAATACTACTCTCAAGAACATCATTAAAAGTGGGATCAAGGGGGAAAATCCCCTTAGAGAGTTTGTCAACACCTAGAGTAGACTATTGGCCAACAAGTTGCTGCAGAATAAGAGAAACATGAGTAAAAAGCTCAAGGATAGAGAAGGCCACACCAATAGAAAGGGGGGAGTAGGATCCAATGGAGTAGAGGATGCCACAATAAGAGGCACAACCTCATCCTAGGAGGAGTCATCATTATCCTCTGAAGAGTCATCAGAAATGAAAGCCTCAACAATCAATTGATCACCATTAGCCCTTGTACCAATAAGAAGCGCCATTATGATGCGAGAGAGAACACTCCATAGCTAAGTGACCAGTTGAGAAACATCTATGATAATGAAAAGGAAGGACCTCATAATCCAACGATTGAGTCCATGGCCTATCCACAACCATAATAACAACATCTCTAGGGAGAGGCATAGAGATGCCAATAGTGCTTAAAATGCAAGCAAACATAGAATGACCCATGAAGGATGTGGTATAATCAATCTTTAAGAAGAATCTGATAGAGTTTCCAATAACCTCATAATAAGAATGAAGAGGAATATTGGGAAGAGGAGCCCGCATCAGATGCACATTAAGTGGATCAATAAGAGGGTTACAAGAAGTTGCCTAGGGTTTGACCAAGAGAGAGTTAACTACCCAAGCTCACAACTTGCTCAACACCAAGATAGGATCATCAAAAGAAGAAAAGGAAGTAATAAAAAAACCCTTAGCACAAGGGAAAAGATCGATGGTACCAACAACTAATGGATTCCAATAATCATTCACCCAAAAATGTAGATTTGAGAGGGAAGGCCATAGCCCAATGAATCTACAGACCAACCCACAATGTTTGTAGAAGAAACATTTTCAACCACAGCTTGGCCACAAACTGCAATAGGGGAGGTCTTCGCACAAGGAAAAGAATGTTATTAAGAATCTGCCAATCTTAACATGAATATGGTAACTTGACCATATAAATTGCAAGCCTTGAAGATCAAATATTAGTCAAACCAACATTAGAAATAAAGTCAACAAAATTGATTATGTCATCAAAGAAATCATCATCCAAGCCTCCTAGTTTCTCCAAGGGAAATAAAGGAGTATTAAAATGTCCATCTAGCATCTATTTTTTATATGTGTTCCTTTAATCAGAGACAACAAGGAGTCCCGTAACTATTTTCTAGTTAATCAAGAATGAGGGGCATAAATGTTAATAAGATTCAATTTAGCAAAAGTTTCAAGATTTCTAAAGATGCCATAAGACTCTTTTTGTACCTGAAATATTTGACTCCCTTAAATCTGGAAGGATTACACAAAGTAGTTGTACCTCCAGAAGCCCCTTCAACCAAGCTTACAATGAATTCAACAACAAGCCAAATGATTTTAACTATTTGAGCAATAGTGGAATCAATCACCTTAGTTTTTTGAATGAGTAAAATATCTAATTTCTAATTAGTAATACAACTCTTAATAAGATATTTAAAAGGACTATCAAGTCCTCTAATAGTCAAAGAAATAATCTTCATAAGAATAAAGAAAAGAAAATGATTACTGACTGTGAGAACTGACTTGCTTAGTTAATAAAGAGGAAGTTCCTATTAAATCTTAATTTTTATTTTTTTTCTTTTCTTGGTCCTGAAAAGTTTTCCAAGGTTTTCTATTTTCCAGAGGCTAATTCACAGGCTCTTGTATCTCTTTGTGTGGGTCTACCTTTCTTATTTTCTCCCCCTACATATGTTTTTTTCTTCTTCTTTGATTTCTCATTTACTTGAGTCCATTCTTCATTTGCATTTTCATCTAGTTATTTCAAAGGGGAAGATGAATTTTCCACTTGATTTGAATAATTATTCTTCACGTGCTTTGCAAAAGAACTTTGGTTAGGAGGATGACCTTGAAGAATGGGTTTGTGTTTCTTGTTTCTATTTCTCCATCTTCTAGAAGAGTCTTAGAAGGTTTCTTGACTACTTCAAATGTAGGGTTAAGGTTTAATATAAAGTCAACTTTAATAGGTACATTATCACCTCTAACCAATTTTGGTATGTTCTAGATTTGATTATTCTTCTCTAGTATACCTTAATCAATCTTATTAATAGAGGTATATTTATCACATTCTTGTATCTATTTTGCTTCAGAACTATTATTTTCTTCCTCAAAATTTTCTCTTTCCCTTTGAATCATTTAAATTTCATGATATGGTAAGAGAAAGGGCTTTTTCTATCTCTTTATAAGAACCTTCCTTATTGGGTTCATCTTGATTTACAATATCCATCCCTTCCTCTTGAGGAGCTATGGGGTTTGTATTGACTCCATTACTCTCTTTTTTACCTTGCATTTTTGTGGTCCTTTTTTTCATCCTCTTGCTTATTTTGTGAGAGAAACTTTTTTTTACAAGAATCTCTTTGATGACTATATTTTTATCACAACTTGTAGATAGAGATAGAATTTTCATATTCTAGGCGCTGATTCCATACCCCAAAATAATATTTTAGAGTAATAGAAGGCAAAACTAAATTAATTGTAACATTCACATAGATCCTTGCAAAAACCAATATTGAGTTTTGTTGAGTGACTTATTCTACTATTAAAAAATAACCAAAAGAGTTAGAAAAACCTTTAAAATTTTGGCAACTTCAAAATTCCAGAGGAAGCCTTGAAAGACAAACCCAAGTTTTGTTTTGAGATGAAGAGTTTGAGATGATAAGGTGGGGAAACAAGACCCTTGTTCATTTATTGACCACCCTTTCCCCTTGAGGGAAAAATAATATTTTCCTTGAGGATAGGACAAAATCTCCCACATTTTCTAGGTCCCGATGGGCCCGCACACTCTTCCCCTTTGACAAAACCATTGACAATAAAGCTTTAAAGAAATAGAAAATTCAAAATTGCAAAACCTCGTAATTTGTAAATAAATTAGATTGTTATTTATTATGAATCAATTAATTTAATTACAATATTTATAAAATATTTATCCTTCTCAATATTCATCTATTTTGTTTTTGAGGAAAAAAATTTCATCGCTATGTTTGAATTCATACTTTCAACAATGCATAAAATTTTCTTCTTTGCAAACCTAAAGATGATGGTAAGAATGTTTATGTTTTGATATATCCTTGTTATGTATTTTATAGCTTATAATATTTGTCATGAGACTATTTTCTTAATATCTCAAGTCAAGAAGCATATAACATTTCTTGCATTCTTAGTGTGCTTCATCCAAAATAAATTTGTGCATTTATTACTCACAGATATAGCTTCTAATACGAATGCCAAGGAAATGAATAAATGCTGGTCTATAGTGTCTTCCAAAGTTTTGTCTTCAATTAAAATCCTAAAAAATATGTTCTTATGCATTTCCCTATATGAACAAGTTTGTATATTGACATATCTTGTTTGCATTCTCCAAAAGTGGGTACCATTAAAATCTTGAAGCCATGCATCACTCTATAACTTCTAGATTGTACTAGGCAACACATCTTTGGACTTGGTTTTACTATCAAGATCTCTTGCATCAGACTGCTAATTCTTTCAATTGCTTGTACTTTGTACAAATTTGGCAATATTAGTTTGAATAGGCAATAACATGGTAAGCATGAAAGGAAAGGTACATGATAATTCTAACTGAATGCATTCTCTTGCATTTGATGTAAATGATGGTGATAATGTTAAAAGGGACTTTCAGAACCAAAAAAAAAAAAGTGAGGAAATTTAATTTAGAATAAAAATATATTTTTGAAATTTTTTATTCACCTCTTATATTATGAAACATTGTGGCTAGTTAAGAGTTTAGAAGATTAATTTATTTTTTCTTGTATATGTTTTATTTTAACTTAATCTAACTAAACACACATTCTATATGTATATGCATTTTTTAAAATTAAAAAGACAAGTTTTAAATATTTTCATATTTTCTTATGTAATATAGTTTTTCTATATTTAAAATATTATTTAGTCAAATATTATTTAGTTGAATTGTTGTATATTCCACTTATTTTTGCATAAGCTTATCTTATCGCAATGCTTTTATTAATGCATGTCACCATTGTTAATGTTGTGAAATATTCCATTTGCATAAATTTTTTTGTTGAATTCAATCATGAAAAAAAAAATATTTGTTTACTTGTCAACTCTATTTGAATGAGTAATAGGAAGAAAATGAAATAACACAATAATATAGCATAGTACTAATTCACACAATGTTTCTAGAAATATATGACATTTCATTCATTCATTCATAAAATATGTAATAAATACAAGAGTTGATACATACAATCATCGACTATGTATACAATGAGAAATATATAGAAGAGATGATGTTGGTTGAGAATGCCAACCATAGATAACTACTAACTAGCATTAGTTTGTTGAAACTAATTTTTTAATTACAAAACAACTTATTTTTTAATTCATGAACTACATCAGACCCCCTCCCCCCCACCAAAAAAAACTTCCAGATGACAAAATCATAAAATTGAGCGTTGAACAATACAAAACCAAAAGTTGCTGAGAAGGTGAATGAGAAGATGTCCTTGAAGTTGAATGTACAAAAGATGAGGGAGTAGATATCAAAAACTAAGTTTCCATAGCATGTATACCTCCTTTTTACGCAACTTCAAATGATGAGCTACTACCAATTCTTGTTCCCTCACCATGTTGACCATTTATACAACTTCAACTAACTAGCATTTGGTTTGATTTATCTCTTTGTCCTTCTCTACTAGCATTTCCTTTGGTAAATGTCACTTTGGGCTGTTTGGCTTTGTAAGTTGTCTCTATTAGGAAAGCTACTCCTAGAATTTCCGAGTACACATTCATCTTAGCACACAAATTCTACACCATTTAAATATCTTCATCTTTTTGATGTGTAAGTTGCTCATTTGATATTGTTTGATGTTGCAACCTATAAAACAAGTCTCTAAAAATGGTCTCCATGCCAAATAAAGTTTTTATCACCCTACCATCTCTCCCTCCAAAAATAGGCCTACTAGGATGCCAATTTGCCAACATCTTAGGGGTCTCCACCCCAAGTCATCCTCTAGATGTGAAGAGGTGGGTAAAATATGCCTCACACTCCCCCTACATGAATGCTAGGATACGTTGGGATTCCCAACCCACCAATGGAGAATGAGATTTGTCTCACTATTAGGATATATATCTCCTATATCCTACATCATAAATGCCATAGAATCCACCTAGATGTGTCTCTGAATGGTACCCAAAGGATCATCTTCATCAAGTTAAATAATCTCAATAATGATCCACTTTGAATTACTAGACTCTTGTTCTTGAACATGTGGATCAGATGGAATGGCCATGGGTAATTCCTATGTAGCCAAAGGTTACTGTTGTATGTGAGAGGGATCACCTCTTGAATATGCTCAACACTCAATGCATTTGCCTATGTATGAAAAGGCTAAGCACTATCAATAATTTTCACTAATTCCTTTGTCTCCTATTACTTGATCCCTTTAGCCATGTCTCCTAGAGAATGAGGTGAAGAGAATGTTTGAAATTCAACCTGAAGCCCAATTAGCTTCAACATTGATTGATCTAATCCATAGGCAAGGTGGCTTCTTCAATAAAAGTAGCTTCCTCAGGCAAAGTGACTTCAGTTGGCAAGGTGGATTTGTCAAACAAAGTGGCTTCCATTAGCAAGATGACATCTACTAGCAAAGTGACTTCTGCAAGTAATTTGGTTGGAGTGGTGAAAGTAGTAGTGACATAAATAGAAATGGCCTTTTCTATATCAATATCTCATGGAACCAAGGATTGGACATCGATAGCTAAAGACACATAATCTATTGCAAGGGTGTCCTTGTGTATGATGATAGATGTGGATGAGGATAACTCAATGGTATCATAATTGTCTTCCATAATATCTTTAGCTTCTCGGAACACATTCTTATGCTTTCTTTTCTTCCTTGTTGGTTGTGCCTCTTTTCCTCCTGGTGCCTAAATGTCTAAAGGGATCAAATGGAATGCAATTGGCCACAAAGGATCATATTGAGGGGTTGGATAGAACTTACCCTATTTATCCTTAGAGACCTGAGTTTAGAGAGCATCCAAAATAAGGCAATGACATATTGGGCCATGTACAAGGCCTTGTGCTCTTGGGATGGAATTTTTTTATCTTTTTAGAGAGAAGTCTTTTCCAAGTATATTTTCCATGCTAAGGTTGATCATGACCTTATTCATCCATATAGTGGTATCATATGCTCGAATGGAACCTTTCAATTGACATTTCATAAGTCTACTACACACTTCCATTTAACATTAGCCAAAGAGTTCTTACATACTCCTTTGTTTTTGATACTCCATATGTTTTCTTTCTCTTTCAGGGTTAAGTTTGAGTGATATGGTCAATGCATGGATGGTTCTTTGTGATGTAGTGTAATTTTACCTACTAGTTTGCACAAAGTTTCCCTTGTATGTGGGATGAAAAATACTTTAGTGAAGTTAGCTAGCCATAAGGAAATAATAATTGGACAACACTTGTAGTCAATTACCACTTTGTGAGAAAGTTGATTCTAAATTTTCACCATGGATTTTAACTATGGTTCAACTTTGCAAGAGTTGAAGAATGTGTAAGGAAGTGAAGACAATATAAAAAATTCCTACACTAACCTTAAGAGGAGTGTAATACAAATTTTTTTTTAGATCTTTACAACATTTACAGAAACAACATAAATAAATTTATATAGTATATATACCACAACATAATGATTTATGTGGGAAAAAAACCCACACCCAAAAGTCACCCAATATATTATTCAAATATCAACAACAAATTATAATATCCTTGTTGAGAAAGATTCTCAAAGGAATATCACTAATGGAGATTCAGAGGACACTCAACAACTATCGAACTAATAACACATAAAAATATGTAGCCATAATACAATGCCATCATAATTGAGGGTTGTCTTCTAGGGTAAGAAAAACAAACAATATCTAGCTTTGGATCTATGACCTAATGATAAGTGGTCAAGATTTACAATAATGAATTCACTGCCCTTGTACCCTTGTTAGGATGCATGACCCCCAAACTCCCCATTAGGAGGTACTCCCCTTGCAACCCCCTCGGCCTATTTATCAACATTAACCTTTTATTATTGCAAGGTTTTGACACCATTTTCCTAATAAATCTACCACTTGTCAAACACCTTTCAAGAGCAACATGAGGGGTATCATCATCATGTTTTAAATGTGAGGGAATAAGAGGCCCATGAACTTTGAACACCATCTAAACTTCTCTATGCTCACAACCTTGGAGAATTTGCAACATTAATCAAAGTCTCTACCTTAACCAACTTTAGCTTGCCATCCTCAACCATATCTCTAACAAAATAATATTGAACATCAATATGCTTGGTCCTGGCATGAAATATTGGGTTCTTAGATAGGTAGATCACACTCTGACTATCACAATAAAATGTCACACCTTGTTCTATACCAATATCCAAACATAGTCTCTTAATCCAAATTTGTTCTTTACAAGCATGAGTAATTACCGTATACTCAGCTTGAGTAGTGGACAAAGAAACCACAACCTATCAATTACTCATCTATTTGATTGCATCACCACATAAAGTAAAAACGTAATCATTGGTGGATCTCATGCTATCAACATCACTTGCCTAGTATGAATTCACATAACTATGAATAGCAAGGAAAATATCATCTCTTATCAAATTACCATGATAACACAAAGAATAATCTTAAGTACCCTTCAAATATATAAAGACTCTTTTAATTGCATTCAATGAAATCTACAAGGATCAAACATATATATTTGGAAAGAACTCCCACTACTTGGGCAATGTTTGGTCTAGTGCAGACCATAACATACATCAAACTTCCAACTACACTATAAGAAGACACTCTACTCATGTATGTTGTCTTTGATGAGGATTTGGGATAATCTGAAGTAGATAAATTTTTTCCAAATTTAAAAGGAACACATAATGGTCTATAATATCTTATAATTTCCATCCCAAGAATGCTTTTAATTGCACAAAGATCTTTCATTTCAAATTTAGTTGTAAGATAACACTTTAGTTTTGAAATCATACATTTCCCTTTACAAATGAATAACATATCATCAACATATAACACAATGTATGGAAAATTATCACCATTAGATTTATAACGAACACATTGATATGATTTAGAATGTTCAAATCCCAAACTCAACACATACATATCAAATTTTTGGTACCATCTAGGATTCTATTTGAGGC
Source organism: Cryptomeria japonica (assembly GCF_030272615.1). Lineage (NCBI taxonomy): Eukaryota > Viridiplantae > Streptophyta > Pinopsida > Cupressales > Cupressaceae > Cryptomeria > Cryptomeria japonica. Next base: position 132,866,403 of record NC_081406.1, read on the forward strand.
CATAGAAAGATTTCTTCAATTTACAAACCAAATTACTATTGGCTTTGTAGAGGTTTGTGGAATGTGATTCACTAGTCTAAACATGAAAACTATGAATTAAATCTATTCACATTAATACACATTAAGGAATTGACCAATAGGCCCAACTTCAGACCTATTTGTAGAGCTAGGCACAATGATTACTTCCTTTTGTTGAATTGTTGTAATTTTATAAGATAGAATGATTAAATGCAAGAACTAAGGCTAATAATGTAAAATCGAGAGTAATCAATATAAACAATAAACTACATATTAGATATGCAAACTTTGAGTATAAATCTGGAAACATGGAATAGAAAGGAACCCGTGTTTGCAATTTTATCCTGAAAGTGATGAACCATGTCAATAGGAATCCTAATCCTAAAGGTTCCACATCAAAATTAAAAAATATATTTGGGATCAAGATGTCATTGAAAATATCTCCCTGGAATTTCGTCAGAAAAGTGCCAAACATTGTGATACCCGAGCATCCAGAGTTTCTTGCTTCTTCAAAATTTTGTTCTCTTTGTCTCAATATTTATGTTTTTAATCTATATTCCTTCGCTGTTGAACTTGTAACTTGCACACATAAGAGAGGAAAAATGGTGTTGGGTTGATAGAGGTTTTCCTAGGTCAAACCTTGGGTTTGGAATAACCCTATAATGATAAATACATAGATTAAAAGAGAGGTTACCCTTATAGGACATCGACTAGATCTGAAATTAAATGTTGAATTAAAATTCTATACCTTCATTCATGAATCTCCATTGCCTTGAAGTCTTCATGAAAGGTTGATGTTGTTATGTAAGAACTCATGAATGTCTTCATATAAATTTTATCATGGATGCCATCTTCAATGCTTGAAGATATGAATACTTGAACTCTCCTTAACTGCCTTAATGATGTTTTATTTCTTACTAAGTTGGAATTGAATTTATCTTGAAGAAATGTAATTGCGAGATGTTTTAAATGAGGGGATAAGACTTTCTTTCATACATATTTTCATGAAATATATTGAAAATTACAAAGAAGGTCGACATTGGGTATCTTTTCCAGCTCAAATTTTTTTGACCATTAGAGGGTTTAAATATGGGTCCTTTTGGCCTGTACTATAGTGCCCTAGCATAGTCCTTTTGCATTGGGCAAAGGTCAATAAGCAACAACAAAGAGTAAAGAGCACAAAGTTGGCATTAGTTTGAGAAGAATCATGCATAATCATGACATAGAATATAGAAACACTAAGTGAGGCCGAATGAGCATAAGATTGTATGAGGATACAATCATTATACTACAACATTTTAATACGTAGTTCTCTAGTTGTGTTGTATAAATATCTTCCTCAAAATCACCATGAAGGAAATTAGTTTTCACATCCATTTGCTCGATCTCTAAATCATAAGAAGGAGCAATACAAAGAAAAATTCTAATGAATGTCATTTTTGCAAAACGAGAAAATATCTCACCATAATTGAAACCCTCAATTTGAGAGTGACATTTTACAACCAACCTCACTTTATACATACCAAATGGATGTAAAAATTGTTTCGTCATGGTGATTGGGAGGAGGATATTTATATGAAACAACCAGAGCACTGCATAGTAAAATGTTATAGTATCATAAATTGCATCCTCATACAATTTTTTTCTTAGACAGTCTCATTTTTTTGTTTATGCCTTGTATGCCTTGATTATGATTAAATTGATGCCAATTTTTGTGTTCTTTGATCTCTGTTATTCCTTGTTGACATTCACCTATTTCAAAAGGATTGGACTAGGGCACCATAGTCTAGGCCAAAAGGGCCCAAATTTAAACCCTCTAATTTTTAAAAAAAATTGAGTTGGAAAAGATACCCGATGTCAGTTTTCTTCATAATTTTCAATATGTTTTGTGAGCCCATATAAAAGAAAGTCATGTCCCCTCATTTGAAACATCTCTCAATTATATTTCCTCAAGAGGAATTAAATTCCAAATGAGAAATAAATAAAACACTATTAAGGCAGTTAATGAGAGGTCAAGTGTTCATATTTTTGACCATTCAAGATGGCATCCACGGTCAAGTTTATATGAAGACATACATGAGTTCCTACATAGAAATTGCAACCTTTCATGAAGACTTAAATGCAATGGATATTCATGAATGAAGGTAAAAAATTTCAATTTCATCCTTCAAGTAATGGTATATCTATTTCTTCATCCATACCAATTTTTCAAGATTTTGCTTCATTCATACCTAATGCCTCTTCCATGGATCTAGGTTCGTCCATATTAGTATTCAAAGGTAAAATATGTTAGTCCCAATTGGTGCTGAGAGGGGAGGGGTGAATCAACACTTGATCAATTTTTCACAATTAAAACTTTTAACTATAATATGCATTTATTTAATATTCATCAATATACTTAATCACTGAAGTAGAATATGCATGCATGAAAAGTTGACAATGACACCAAGATTTATCTCGTGGAAACCCAAGTGGGAGAAAACCACGGTGTGAGTAGGAACTCACAAAATTTATACTCTTTTGGAGTACACCTGGTGAGAAGCCATCCCTGTTAGGAGATTACAAAGACACTGTTAGGTGGCACTTGGTTAAGGGATTTTGTTTAAGGCTGGTTAGTGTCTTTACCCTATTAAAGGTAGCCTGATTAAAGGACTTAAGAATATCAATTAAGATGTCACCCCATTAAGGGATTTTACAAAAGGGACCTGTTAAAGTCCACCCAGTTAAGGGATTTAAGTTGGAATGGTTAGAAAGCAACAAATGGATGATATGCTGAATTAGCTACTAATAGATTGATTATATCACAATGACAATCACACTCTATCCACACCGGCTGTGTCTGCTCTACACAACACCAGTTTTCTTCTTACACCTTCGGCTCTGCACTTAGCCGATCCTCTGACCCTCAATTCTGCACTTTGTTGGTCCTTTGACCTTCGGCTCTGCACTCTACCGGTCCTCTGACCTTCGACTCTGCACTCTATCGGTCCTCTGACCTTCAGCTCTTCACTCAACCGGTCCTATGACCTTCGGCTCTACACTCAGCCGATCTACCTCAGACACCCTCTACTCTGCTAAATCCTTTTAGTATTTCCTCTCACTCTACTCTTCACTTTGGATCGCTTTCTACAAGATCTACTTTAAAAAAAATTACGATCAAGAATTTCTAAATGAACTCAAGAATACTTTATACATTTTCTGTCGTCACCTTCAGGTGTTCCCTCAATCAAAGCAATCATAGATTTCAGAAGATTTCAAATTCAAAATCTCCCACTCTTTCTTTGCTCACCTTGCAACAATTCTGCCAAGTGCTCAACAAATTTTGCCACCGCATCTCACAAAAATAGTAACTTCTAGGTCGATTTCAATCATTTAAGTGCAAACTAGAAAATCCGCAGGTAATCATGGATTGACTGCATGATAATTGAAGTTGACCTTACCAACTTGTGATTTGGTGTAGACACAAGCTTACCAACTCACCTTTTGCCATTGCAACTGAATAACCAATCACCACTCTGAGATTTATGGTGATCACCTATCTTCCTTTTGTCATATCGGTGTACCAGTATACCACTGCACTTCTATATTACCTGTTCATCCTTTGATTTCTGATTTGTTGTGCTAGCATCAATTCTATTTCCCTATTTGCCAATGAGGTAATGGTTTGAATACAACCTCAAGTCTTCTTGCTTGAGTCATCTTTTGTGACTTCATCATCATCAGAATGACCGATCTTCTTGGATGAAAGACTAGTTGGCTTATTCTATCTTCCCTTGAGCTGATTGAAATTTTGGTCATCTATTTGCAATGTTGTTTCCATGTGTTTGCAAGTCATCACCATTGCTTACTAAAATACACTACTCTACTGATACCACTTTACCAGTCAGTGTTAGACATTAATGACAAATCTTAGCTCATATATTGGTTCTTTGGATTGACCAGTTTTGTCAATGTCAACAATCTCACCCTTTGGCATTGATGGAAACACCTCAAAATATGTCTTATCAGTTACATATTCTTCCTTCATTTTTGTACTGGTCATTAATTCTGCCCTGGGTAATGAATATCTCCCCCTAACACTAGTAATACTTTGATACAACAACTTCAGCTCAATCACTACTTACCAATGCTCAAAAACTATAATCACATCTCCCCCTTTGACAACAATGCCAAATATTCATTTTAGTACACATACAAGAATGCTCCCCCTAACCATAGTAGTCCACACTTATCAATCTAGTCTTAGAAAAAAAAATTGAAATCATACCAGATTGACATAGAGCCCTTTTTGCTTACTTTACTGCAGTTAGGGGCATAACCCCCAACTTACCTCTGAGATATTCAAAGGTGTCCTTCTATAGTGGCTTGGTGAAGATATCAACCACCTTCTCTTTTGTTGGTATATACTCCAACATCACCTCCTTTTCTTGAACTTGTTCCCTTAGATAGTGATATTTGATATCTATACACTTCATTTTGGAATGCATCATTGGATTCTTGGATATGTCAATGGAACTGGTGTTGTCACAACTAATCACTACCGGTCCAATCACCTTTTCTTGGATACCTTCCAACAATTGCTTGATCCAAACTATCTTTGTGCAGTTGATTGCAGTAGCTACATACTCAGCCTCAACTGTGGATTGAGATATACAGTTTTATTTCTTGCTTGTCCAAGATACAATCCTATCTTCAAGAAAGAATGTACCTCCACTAGTGCTCTTTTTGCCATCAATATTCCCCGCCCAATATGAATCAATGAAAACACTTAAGCTGAAGTCTCCCTTATGTGGATACTAAAGACCATACTCATCAGTCCCCTTGAGGTATCTAAATATTCTCTTGACTGCCACCATGTGAGTCTCTTTCGGATTTGCAAAAAATCTGGCAACCAAGCCAACAACTTGTGCTATGTCCGGTCTACTATGTACTACATACTGTAACTTACCGACCATGGACCGGTAAAGTGTCTCATTCACTTCTTCAGCCTCATTATATTTAGAGGGCTTGCAACTTGTAACCATTAGAGTTCCAATAGGTTTGCAATCTTCCATTCCAAAAGTTTTCAGAATTTCCCTTATGTACTTAGTCTGACTGATGAAGATGCCATTCTTTAGCTTTGAGACTTGCAGAACAATAAAAAACTTTATCTCACCAATCCAGGACATCTCAAATTCTTGTTTCATTTTTTCTAAAAAGCTTCTACTCATCTCATCATCTCCTCCAAAGATGATGTCGTCTACAAAGATCTTAGTAATTAGATGTTTTTCTTCAGCTCCACTCTTTAGATACAGGTTACTGTTACCATTGGTTATTTTGAACCCTCTGCTTAGTAGATATGAGTGCAACCTCTCATACCAAGCTCTTGGTGCTTGTTTCAGCCCATATAGAGCCTTCTACAACCTGCATACCATATTTCTTCCATCTTCATATGAAAACCCTTCTAGTTACTTTATGCATACTTCTTCCTCTAACACACCATTTAAGAATGCTGATTTGACATCCATTTGACAAACTTTGAAATTTTTGTAAGCAACATAGGTCAGCAAAATTTTGACCCCTTCCATCCTGGCCACCGATGCCAAGGCTTCTCCATAGTACAAACCTTCTTCATGAGCATAGCCATTGTAGACTAATCGTGCTTTGTTTCTGAACACCTATTTAGTGCCTATCACATTTTTGTTTCCCGGTCTGGGCACTAGGGTCCATGTTTCATTTTTCTCAAATTTGTCCAATTCTTCTTCCATGGATTTGACCCAATCATCATCTTTTAGAGCCTCCTTTGTTGTTTTGGGCTCAATTATGGAGAGAATACATCCATTCTCTCTTTCTCTTTTTCTGGTTAGAACTCTTGCATCTTTGTCGCTGATGATATTTTTTGCAGAGTGATTGTTTCTAACATACTTAGCCAATACCGGTTCACTTCTTAGAGATTCTTCTATTGGTTGTGCAAGTTCTACTTCACAAGCCTCTTCATTTTCCACTTCAACATGATCTTCTTCAACATGTTTCATTGGTACATTGTACTCAAACCCTTTATAGTCCTCTAGTTCACTTTTTCTATCCTGTTCATTTTTCTCTGAGTACTCATCTACTCTGTCATTTGCCCTTTCAAGAATCTTGCCAGTCCTTTTGTTCAAACACAGGTATGCCTTACTCTTTGTGGAGTAACCTATGAAGGTTCCTTCATCACTCTTTTGATCAAATTTTCTAGTGTACTCATCCCTCTTGATATAGCACCTACTTCCAAATACTTTGAAATAACAAACATTAGGTGAATATCCACACCATAATTCATAGGGAGTTTTATTTGTCCCTTTCTTTACTTCTATCCGGTGCAAGGTGTATACAATAGTGCTTATTTCTCCTCTCCATAAAATATGTGGAATGTCCTTCTGTATCATCAGAGTCTTTGCATAATCAATAAGAGTTTTGTTTCTTCTTTCAACAACCCCATTTTGCTGAGGTGTTTTGGGTGCAGACATTTGTCTCATAATCCCCTGTTCCTCACAGTAATTCATGAACTCTTGAGAGGTGAACTATCCTCCTCTATCTGATCTCAGACACTTCAAATTCTTATCGGTTCCTCTCTCTACTCGATCCTTAAAAACTTTAAACATGTGAAAGGCTTCAAATTTTTTCTTCAAGAATACAACCCACATCATTCTTGAAAAGTCATCCACAAACAACATAAAATATCGGTCTCCATACAAAATCTTGGTTATCATAGGACCACACAGATCTATATAAACTAAGTCCAGCACATTTTTCAGATGAAAAGGATTTAATGTTGAAGCTAGACCCGGTCAACTTTCCTAGTTGACATTCTTTTCACATAGCATTTTCTGGTTTCACTATATTAGGCATACCTCTGACAGACTTTGTCTTACTAACTTTTGCTATGCTATCAATGTTAACATGACACAACCTTTTTTGCCACAACCAATTGTCTTCTACCTTAGCCATCAGACAACTACCTATGGTGGTATCTAGGTGAAACAGATTGCCTTTTGAGTGTTTACCGGTAGCAATTAGACTTCCTGATTTGTCATTTATTTTACATATTCCTTCATTGAATTATAACCAGTAACCCTTATTGTTAAGTTGTGCAACAATTAAAAAACTATATTTTAGCCCTTCTACCCAATAGACATCATCATAATTTTTTTTATCACTCAGGGCTATAGATCCCTTACCTTTTACTGCACAAGGAGCATCATTTCCAAATCTCACAGTTCCTCCATTGCAATCCTCCATGCCAAGGAATTTATTTCTATCACCGGTCATGTGGTGAGTACAACCACTATCAATCACCCATTCTCCACACCGGTTTGTACTAGAAATTAATGCCATATCTCCTTCTTTTGTGCTATCCTCCTTGATTACCACAAATGCAATTCCATCTCCTTCAGATCCTTCTGAATCTTCATCAGTGACTCCTTCTTTTGCAAGATAACACTCCTTCTTGCTCTTGTCCCTATAGCTTCTGAAATTATCCTTCCTGTCTCTATCATTGTCAAGACATCTTAAAGCAATATGACCTATCTTATTATAGGAGAAGCACTTTAAGGGTAATTTACCTCTATACTTTCCTTTCCTCTTGGTAATCTTCTTGCCAATAGAGCTCCAGTTTCATCTTGCTCCTGTTCCTCAGATAATAGATTGTCACTTTCATGGGAATGACCGGTTCTTGTAGTAGAACTACTTCTGGTTTATTTCCTTCTCCTTGTTGGTGCATGCATCATGGAGGCTTTGAAAGCAACATCAATCTTTGGTATGCTACTGTCATAATTTCTCAGTTCAAAAGCAGTCAACTTACCGATCAGTGAGTCAAGAGATACATTAACTGTTCCCAAGGATCCAAGTTCCTGGATAGTAGAGACCCTTATGGCATATTGTGGTAGCAACATTCTCAGGATTTTTCTAACCACATCATCCTCCTCAAGCTTTCCTCCAACACTTTTAATGGAGTTTACTACATCCTTTATTCTCTTGCTATACTGCTCTATGTTTTCTCCTTCCTGCATCCTCATCTCATCATATTTTCCTCTCAGGCTGTCTACCTTAGCCTTTTGAACATGAGGATCTCCCCCATAGATTTTCTTTAGCTTATTCCATATATGAAAAGCTATTTTCAAATCTTGAACCTCAACAAATTCATTATCAGAAAGAGTGCTAACAATGAGATCCACAGCAGCAGTATTATCTTGCCTTTCCTTGATTTGATCTGGAGTGAGAGTCCCTCAAGGTTCATTGTACTTCGTGATTACACACCAGCGAGCCCGAAATAGAGAGCCTTCTAAACCATTCCTTTGGTCTAGGCTCCACCTATGCTTTTCTTCACTCGATCAAGGGCGAGCGCCTAAAGTGACTCGTTTTATCCTGATCGATCAACTTCGTATAACACTACTAGCATGCTCAGAACCCTAAAGCTATTGTATTATCCAAGCGAGCCGTGCTCCCTTTCCATTGTAGGGGCATCCAATCGTATCGTCTGCTTCTCACGATGCCATTCTGATCCGCCTGTAGGCTCTTAGGTCTCGCTTCGGCAGGTCAGTCGAGTGTATGGTTCCAAAAACGAGTAGCCTTATTGCTTTCCTTATATCTGGCGAGTCTATTGGAGCCCCTTTTATCTGTATTATGTGAGCTCATGTTATACCGAATAACCGTGCTTCTAAACGTGCTCCTATATTAACAGCGGACCAAGCCCACTAATCAAGCAAGATGGCTACCTGTCTTCGTATTTATTAATTAAGGCTCCGCCCCGATCCATAACGCTGTTCCCCCTCAATGTAACCTCGGTCTATCGTGCGGTGGTACCCTTAATGAAACACCTGTTCGGTTCGGCCCTCTTGTTTCTATAGGCAATCATGGACTGGAAACTAGTGTGGGTCTGAAAGGGGACGGTAGCAGGAGTCCAGTAATGTTCTCCTAGGGATCTTAGATAAAGTTTCATTCTTCCACACCATAAGGTGTAATTCTCCTTAGAGAACTTAGGACCCTCCTTTCACGTCATCTTGGATCTTTCCTTAAGATGATTAAGCTTCTTCTGATTCTAAGGACCTGATGCTCTAATACCAATTGTTAGTCCCAACTAGTGCTGACAAGGGAGGGATGAATCAACACTTGATCAATTTTTCACAATTAAAATTTTTAACTCTAATCTGCATTTATTTAATATTCATCAATATACTTAATCACTGAAGTAGAATATGCATGCATGAAAAGTTGATAGTGACATGAAGATTTATCTCGTGGAAACCCAAGTGGGAGAAAACCATGGTGTGAGTAGGAACTAACAAAATTTGTACTCTTCTGGAGTACACCCAGTGAAGAGACATCCTTGTTAGGAGATTACAAAGACACTGTTAGGTGCCACGTTGCTAAGGGATTTTGTTTAAGGCCAGTTAGTGCCTTTACCCTATTAAAGGTAGCCTAATTAAAGGATTTAAGAACATCAATTAAGATGTCACTAGGTTAAGGGATTTTACAAAAGGGACTTTTTAAAGTCCACCCGGTTAAGGGATTTAAGTTGCAATGGTTAGAAAGAAACAAATGGATGATCTGTTGAATTAGCTACTAATAGCTTGATCAGATCACAATGAGAATCACACTCTTTCCACACTAGTTTTGTCTACTTTGCACAACACTGATTTTCTTCTTACACCTTCGGCTCTACACTCAGCCGGTCCTCTATCCCTCAGCTTTGCACTCTGTCGGTCCTCTGACCTTTGGCTCTGCACTTTGTTGGTCCTCTGACCTTCGGCTCTACACTTTTCTTGGCTTTGCACTCTATTGGTCCTCTAACCTTCGACTCTTCACTCAGCTGGTCCTCTGACCTTCGGCTCTACACTCAGTCGGTCTACCTCAAACACCCTCTACTCTACTAAATCCTTTTAGCACTTCCTCTCACTCTGCTCTTCACTTTGGATCCCCTTCTACAAGATCTTTTTGCAAATTTTATGATCAATAATTTCTAAATGAACTCAAGAATACTTTATACTTTTTTTGTCGTCACCTTCAGGTGTTCCCTCAATCAAAGCAAATATAGATTTTAGAAGATTCCAAATTCAAAATCTCCCACTCTTTCTCTGCGCGCCCTGTACCAATTTTGCCAAGTGTTCAACGAATTCTACCACCACATCTCACAAAAATAGTAACTTCTAGGTCAAGTTTGGTCATTTAAGTGCGAACCAAAAAATCCGCAGGTAATCATGGCTTGACTGCATGATAACTGAAGTTGACCTTACCAACTTGTGATTTGGAATAGACACAAGCTCACCAACTCACCTTTTACCACAACAACTGAATAACAATTCACCACCCTAAGATTTATGGTGATCACCTATCTTCCTTCTTTCATACTGGTGTACCGGTATACCACTGCACTTATATATTACCTGTTCATCCTTTGATTGTTGGTTTGTTGTGCTAGCATCAAGTGTCTTTCCCTATTTGCCAATGAGGTACTAGTTTGCATGCAACCTCAAGTCTTCTTGCCCAAGTCATCTTTTGTGACTTCATCATCATCAAAATGATCGATCTTCTTGGATGACAAACCGATTGGCTTAGTTTATCTTCCCTTGAGCTAAGTTAAGTTTTGGTCTTCTGTTTGCAATGTTGTTTCTATGTGTTTGCAATTCATCACCTTTTCTTACATAAATACACCACTCTACCAATACCACTTCACCGATCAGTGTTAGACATTAATGACAATCTTAGCTCATATGTCGGTTCTCTGGATTGACCGATTTTGTCAATATCAATAAAGTACATCTCCAATCATCATGTGAATACCTTCTAGGTGGTTGTCTATGCCTTGTAAACCTTCAAACAAGTTGAGTTGAAGGTTCTTCCTCCTCTTCTCAAGATTTATAGCTAAATGAGATCTCCTCAACTTCTTGTCTATCTAGCTTGGGGATTGATTCAATGAATCAAATTTCTTAGACATAGAAGGAAATTGAACCACATCTTCCTATTTAGTTTCTAATAGGAGGCTTAGTTTCTTTAAAAATAACACACATACTATATATTACCTTATGTGCGACAAGATCCCAAAGCTTGCAGCTTTTAAACCCATAAATTCACCTAATGAAGATACATTTCATAGCCTTATTCTCCAACTTTGTTCACTTCTTTGGCATGTGCATATTGCCTTACAACCAAAGAGTCTAAGATATCTCAATGAAGGATTATTACACAATCACATCTCCATATGTGGTTTATCAATAAGAGATGATGTAGAAGACTTTCTAATCTGATAGTACATAGTGGCAACAACTTGAACCCCAAAATTTTGTTCTAGATCAACACCACTTAGCATACTTGTGGCCTTCTACATTAATGTCATGTTAATTATTTCTACAACTCTATTTTGTTGTGGAGAATATCAATTTTTCTTTTTTCTATGAATACCACAATGTTTATAGAATCTATCGAAATCATTAGAGAAAAACTCATTGCCATTATTAGTCCTCAAATATTTTATTCTTTCTAGTTTGTGACTTAGCCCATTGCTTTAATTTTTTTAAATTGATTGAAAACTTCAGATTTACTCTTTAAAAAATATACCCATGTCATTCTACTATAATCAGAAATAAATGAAACATAATAAGTGAGGTTTCCAATGGAAGGAACATCTATAGGACGAAACACATCAAAATGAATAAGATCTAACACACCACAAGACTTATGAAAACTTTAAAAAAAAAGAAAAGGAACATGGTTTTTTTTCATAAATGAAATTCAAATAGAAATCAAAATCAAGATTGTAATCAGTCAAACCTTCAACAAGGTTTTTTTTTCAAGGTCCTTAAGATACTTGTTTTCCAATATGGTTGTGCCTTTGGTGCCATATAAGATAGTCTTCTCCACACGTAACTTTGATTTAGATGAAAGAGAGCCCTTGGGTACCAAAAATTCATGACCATCTATTGAAGATGAAACCCTCACCTCTTCCAATGAAATAGAAATTGATTTGCTAATTATAAGACTACTATTGCACTCAACAATGCATGCATCTAGCTTAAACAATGTGTCAAATCTGACACCTCTAGCAATCACCATAACACCTCTAACCATCTTGCATCTTACATTAGAAAATAACTATCTACACACCTACATCGATTAGTTTTCTCATAGACAACATATTTTGTGCTAGTCCAAGCGTATGGAAGTCGCCATTAATCCCTTTTTTTATACCATCAAGAAATTTGATTCTTTGATTGTAGGAATTGGGTAGCCTCCTATAAACTACAGTGTGTTGAATAAATTTTTTAACATGATTGATGACATTAGTGTAACATGCTCTCTTGTACCACATAGGGCGGTGTAGACAAGACTGCACAATCGTGTGCCTACTGCATGAATCTCTCACCAATAAAGCTAGGACCCCAACCCTATGAAACATGATTCTAACTTTACCACGACAAACAATATTTAAATGAAAATCATCACTCAAGTACACCTTACCTCCATCAAATTATTCATATTCAAAAAATAAATCTTTGTTATAGGTCATATGAAAATATGACCTTGAGTGACTTAACCATGCATTATTACTTGCATGAGGGGTCAAAGCTGCAATGAACAAATCACCATATTCCTTCTTGAACTAATAATCAATTTATTTATTTATTTATTTTTATTTATTTTTATTTTCTTCTTTTCACTCCTTGTAGAAGTGTCCAAGCTTCACAAAATTCCAACAATTGTTGGCATTATGTGAACCGGTATGTGGACATAATGACATTGTATGTTGTCATTGATGTCAATATGTTGAAGAGGTATGAACCGGCATATGTGAGAACCAGTATAACACTGTGACCTAACATTTATGCTAAAGTGAAGTGGTGTTCTTGTTCAAGATGAACCGGCATATGGTTATGGGAACTAGCACATGGAAGTGTTGTATGACTATCGGTTGGTAGTCTCAACTTCAGGGTTTCTGGTTGAAGTGCTTCAAGCCTGTATGGCTCAACCGGTGATCTTTGTGTAATGAGTAAGCAGTATAACAAAGAACAGATTGTGTTGCCACGTCAGCCTTGCACACGTAAAGGATCTTTCATGAAGAAGACTATTCCTCTCTACCTCGGGAATGTGCAAAGTTTATAAATGGTGAAAACGCGTGATGGATTATCAGCTGCCATGAAATCGATGGATAATGAATGATGGAGAATGTCTTGAGATTTATTCAAGATCTGCTGCATTTACTACAACATGATCAACGATTAGGATTGAACTGTTTGAATTCCTTAACCTAATAGGTCTAGGGTTTAGGGTTTATGCTACCGACCTGTCTATTGTCCTATAAGGATGATGTTGTGATTCTTTCAAAGGTTGTTGGAAAGAGCTATGTGTGAATATCCAAGAGAAGGGATGCGAGATCCTTGCCAAACCAGAGGAGAGTAGTGATACCTACAGAGTGTAAGTGCAGAAGATGAAGAGGAGCTTAAACGGATCTGAATTGGCATTGAGTGTTATTACCAGATCATTGTAATACCTGTTGATCTCTAACCACCTCAATAGTTGGAAAATCCCCTAATAGGGTAGCCTTAACCGGCTTGCTGTAAATCCCTTAACAGGGTAACTCAAAGTTATTGAGATCTGGAAAGCTAGAGAGCTCTGGAAATCCTTTAGCTATTGAGTTCTTGAAATCCTCTAACAAGGTACCCTTAATAGGGTTTAACCCTTAACCAGGTATTGTAGCCAGACAAGGCGTCTAATAGAGTGGACTTCCAAAGAGTTCAACAACAAGCTTGTGGGTATTCATCCCCACCGTGGTTTTTCCCAGTTGGGTTTCCACAGGAAAAATATGTGTCATGTGTGATGCTTTTATCTTATGATGCTTTGTTATTACCTATTAAGCATATGATGGTTCTGTGTTTTATGCCTGTCAATAAAATATGTTGAACTAGCTATTGTGAAGATATGATGATAGATTACTTGTTCATACATAAGGGTGAAATGGTAGTGTAGTTCTGAGTTGAGTGGAAAGCTCAGTGAGTAACTAGTTTATGATTGTTTTAGTTGTTCTCAGTTTTACCAGTTGCACTCTATTTCAAATTGGTGTCACTGTTTGCCAGTCATTGGAGTGATTGTTGTTGAACCGGTTTAGGTCTGTATTTTGTCTGTACTGATTCACCCCCCCCCTCTTAGTACTGGTTTGGTACTATTCATTCATCATTGAGTTATCAATTGGTATCAGAGCTCTCTAGGTCCTCTGTGTTGTAAGCTTAACCACTTGAGGTAAAGATCCCAGTCAAATGATGAAGAGGGAAGGTCCAAAGTTTAATAGGGAAAATTTTGGTATATGGAAAGATAGGATGAAGATATTCATCAGAAGCATGGGTGCTCAACACTAGAGTTATGTTGAGAATGTTTATGTTGTCCCTACCGCTACTCTCGCCGATGACCAAAAGAGAGAGATACAAGAAAATAGGCAAGTCATTGAAGCCCTTATTAGTAGTCTATCTGACATTGAGTTTATTGATGTTCAGGACAAGGTAAATCCCAAAGAGGTATGGGATGCTCTTGAAAATATCTATGGTGGTGATGAACATGTAAAACAGGCTAAGGAAGAAAGCCTAAGAGGGAAGTTTGAAGATATGCAGATGGTTGAAGGTGAGACCATTCGGTAGTATGGAATAAGAATCAAAATAGTTGTTCGAGAAATCAAGAGTGCAGGTGGTAAAATAGAAGATTCCACTATGGTAAGCAAAGTCCTGAGATCCCTATTGCCGGTCCATGTAATAAGGGTTGCTGCTATTTAGGAGCTAAGATCAATAGACAAGACTAAGGTATCCTTGGACTCCATCATAGCCAAGTTGATAGCCTATGAGCTAAATAGTTTTGATGGCAGTGTTCAAAAGACTGAATCAGCTTTTAAAGCCTTTGCTATACCATCTAGAAAAGGAAAAGAAGCTAGCACTAGTGGTGAACCTAGATAGAGCACAAAAATGGATGATGAGGAGATTCTGATGGCATTTGAAGCTCTCCTTGCTAGGAAGCTTCCTAAAGGAATCGGTAAATAAAAAGGTAAGCTGCCTTTGAAATGCTTTTCTTGTAACCAGATAGGACATATTGCTATAAACTATCTTAATGGCAATAACAAGGACAAACCAGAAAGGTTCAGGAAATTCAAAGGAGGAAATCAGAGAAACAGTTTTGTGGCAGTTGATGAAGGTTTCACAAATGAAGAATTAGAGGATGAAGAAAATGAAGATATTGTGTTTGTTGCTATCAAAGAAGATGTGTCAAACAAGAAGGCTCTTGTCTCTCGGTTTGATAATTCCAATGAGTAGATCATTGGCAGTGGCTGTTCTCACCATATGACTAGTGACCGGAGCAAGTTTCTATCCTTGGAGGAGTATGATGGAGGTGTGGTTTGCTTTGGCAATGATGCACCATGCATGGTCAAAGGTAGAGGGTCCATCTCTTTGAATGGAAAGAGTAGTGTTGACAATGTGTACTGGGTTGATGGTCTCACACACAACCTTCTGAGTGTTGCCCAGCTGAATGATAGTGGCCTCACTCTAGAATTCAAGAATGGAGTTTGTAGAATCAAAGGAAAAGATGGTGAATTGGTGGCCACCGACATGCAGACCAAAGGTAACCTATTTCATCTGAATGCAAATATAAGTACATGTCTTATGGCTAAGTTTGATGATAGCTGGATATGGCATAGGAGACTCTACCATGTAAACTTTGATAACATTGTGAAGGCTAGTAAGATCAAGGCAGTTAGAGGGTTGTCAGTGCTAAGCAAACTGGATAATACCTTGTGCAGAGAGTGTCAATTGGGGAAAATGTCTTCCTCAACCTTTAAAGGTAAATCTTTCACTGCTGACAACTTGCTTGATCTTGTGCATACTGATTTGTGTGGTCCTATGAAAACTAGAAGTGTGCAGGGTGATAGGTACTTCATGATTCTCACTGATGACTGCTCAAGAATGATGTGGGTCACATTCTTGAAAGACAAGTCTGAAGCCTTTGTGAAGTTCAAAGCTTTCAGAGCATTAGTGGAAAAGGAAAGTGGTAAAAGGATCAAGTGTCTCAGAACTGATCAAGGAGGGGAATTCACTTCCAGTGAATTCAATAAGTATTGTGAAGAATTTGGCATCAAGACTCCACAGCAGAATGGCCTAGTAGAGAGGAATAACCAGACTGTGGTTGAAGCAACTAGAACCATGTTGATTCAAAGAAAGGTAGCTCACACCTTTTGGAGAGAAGCGGTGAGCACTGCAGTCTACACAATGAACCAGGTACTCATCAAGAAAGGTAAGGACAAAACTCCTTAAGAGTATTAGACTAGTAAGACACCCGTGATTAGCTACTTTAGGGTATTTGGCAGCAAATTTTACATCAAGAGGAGTGAACATCAGGGAAAATTTGAAGCTAAATGCGATGAGGGAATATTCCTAGGATATTCCACCAAGAGTAAAGCTCTCAAGTGTTACAACAATAGGACTCAGAGAATTATGGAAAGTATCAATGTAAGAGTTGATGAATCCTCTGAGAAAACTGAGGAAACCAGAAGTGAGCAAGCTGTAAATGAACCAATTGCAACCTTCTAGGAAATCGGTTGTCAGTCAACCAAGTACCGGTAACAGTGTTCCTGGACCGATGAATGCTGATACTGATGAAGATGAGGATGAAGAGGAAAAGAAAGAAGAACTAGTCAAGACCACTCCTCAGTATGTCAAGTTGAATCATGATCCTAAGCAAATCATAGGAGATAAGGATGCAGGAATCCTTACAAGAAGAAAGATCAGAGAAAACTCATGTATGATCTCTGAATTTGAGCCTAAATCATTCAAAGAGGCTCATAAAGATGAAGACTGGATCAAGGCAATGGAAGAGGAACTTGACCAGATAGAGAAAAATGGTACATGGTCCTTGGTACCCAGACCAAAGCATAAAAATGTCATTGGCACCAAATGGGTGTTCAAAAACAAGTTGAATGAGGATGACACAGTGATTAGGAATAAATCTAGATTGGTGTGCAAAGGATATGCTCAAGAAGAAGGACAAGACTATGGAGAAACCTTTGCTCCTATAGCTAGATTGGAAGGAGTTCATATGCTTCTTGCATATGCAGCTTTTAAAGGCTTCAAAGTATATCAAATGGATGTAAAATCTGCATTCCTAAATGGTGTACTTGAAGAGGAGGTGTATATTGAGCAACCAAATGGGTTTGCCCTATCTGAAGACAGTGACATGGTATGTAGGCTACATAAAGCCTTATATGGTCTAAAGCAAGCACCTAGGGCATGGTATGAGTGCCTACATTCCTATCTTGTGAAGATTGGAATTGAAAGAACAAGTGAAGATAGCAATATCTACTTGAAGTCTGAAGGAGATTAGATCCTGATCTGTGAGGTATTTGTTGATGACATTATCTTTGGTGGAGATGACAAGATGAGTCATGAGTTTGTTGATGAGATGAAGGAAGAGTTTGAGATGTCACTCATAGGGGAGATTAAGTTCTTAATTGGACTACAGATCCAACAGATGAAGGATGGAATCTTTATCATCCAGTCCAAGTATGTCAAAGAGGTGTTGAAGACCTTTGGCATGGAAGACAACAAACTAGTTGGTACACCGATGGTGACCAGTTGTAAATTATCCAAAGAGGATGACTCAACATTGGTTGATGAGAAGGAATACTGATCAATGATTGGTAAGTTGCATTATGTAGTTCATAGTAGGGCGGACATTGTACATGCAGTTGGCATTACTGCAAGGTTTGAGAAAAGTCCAAGAGAATCCCACTTGGTTGCAGTCAAGTGGATTCTTAGGTATCTGAAGGGAACTATTGACTATGGATTGTGGTATCCATATAGCAAGGACTTCAACTTGAAAGTGCTCACAGATGCTGATTGGGCTGGTAATGTAGATTATCGAAAGAGCACAACCAGTGGTGCATTCTTCCTTGGTGGTAGACTGGTCTCATGGATGAGTAAAAAGAAGATTTGTATCTCTCAGTCTACAGTGAAAGCGGAGTATGTTGCAGCTTTCATGAATTGCACTCAGACAATTTGGATGAAGCATGTATTGAAAGGCTTCAAAGTTCTTGTATTGGAACCGGTAAGTATATTTTGTGACAATACTAGTGCAATTAATATCTCAAAGAATCCGATTTTACATTCTAGAACCAAGCACTTTGAGCTTAAGTATCATTTCTTGAGGGAAAAGGTTCAGAACAAAGAGATTGCACTAGAGCATGTGTCCAGTAACGCGCAGTTAGCAGACATATTCACCAAGCCTCTCCCAAAGACTACATTTACACACTTAAGAGGTGAATTAGGGGTACTACCCTTTCAGGAGGTGAACTAAAGGTATATGCTCCACATCAGTCACGTATTGCATAGTCAAATATTTCTTCAGGATTGATGTGTTGAAGGATGCTACTCCTCAAGGAGAGCAACATAATGGAATAGGGATATTTGTGCCTCCACTTTGGCATTGTTGTCAAAGGGGGAGAAGATGTAAAGCGGAGAAGATATCTATAGAAATTGGGGGAGAAAATGTGAAGCGGAGAGATATCTTTGTATATTGCCATCAATGCCAAAGGGGGAGATTGTTGGCACATAATGACATTATATGTTGTCATTGATGTCAATATGTTGCAAAGGTGTGAACTGGCATATGAGAGAAATGGTATAACATTGTGAACCAACATTTGTGCCAAAGTGAAGTGGTGTGCTTGTTCAAAGGTGAACCGACATATGGTTATGGTAACTGGCACATGGAAGTGTTGAATGACTACCGGTTCGTAGTCTCAACCTTAGGGTTTCCGATTTAAGTGCTTCAATCCTGTGTGGCTCAACCGATGACTTTGTGTGATAAGTTAGCATGACAACAAGAAGAAGATCGTGTTGCCACGTAAGCCTTGGGTGCATGAAGAAGATCTTGTCTATCTACCTCGGGAATATGAGAAGACTATAAAACGGTGATAACATGTGATGGGTTATCAGCCGCCATGGAAATAGTGGAAAGAAGATCTTTCCTATCTACCTCAGGAATATGAGAAGATTGTAAAACGACAGAAAATGAACAATGGAGATTAACAAAATATGCTCAACGGTCAGGATTGAACCGTTTGAATTCCTTAGCCTATTAGGTTTAGGATTTAGGGTTTATGCTTTTAACCTAACTATTTTCTATAAGGTCAATGTTGTGACTCTTTCTAGGGTTGTTGGCAAAAGTTGTGTGTGAGTATCCAAGAGAAGGGATACACGATTCTTGCCAAACTAGAGGAGAGAAGTGATACCTACATAGTGTAAGTGCAGAAGGTGAAGAGGAGCTTAAGTGGATCTGCATTGGCATTGAGTGTTGTTACCAAATCATTGTAATACCTATTGATCTCTAACCACCTCAACAGTTGGAAAATCCCCTAACAAGGTAGCCTTAAATGACTTGCTGTAAATCCCTTAACAGGGTAACTAGAAATTATTGAGATCTAGAAAGCTAGAGAGCTTTGGAAATCCTTTAGCTATTGAGTTCTTAAAATCCTCTAACAAGGTACCCTTAACCGGGTATTGTAGCCATCCCTTAACTGGGTGATCCCTAACAAGATCGGTTCCTAATAGAACCTATTGTATCTATATTTAATAAGACAAGGCTCCTAACAGAGCAGACTTCCAAAGAGTTCAACAACAAGCTTGTGGGTATTCATCCCCACTGTGGTTTTTCCTAGTTGGGTTTCCACGTGAAAAATATGTGTGTCATGTGTGATGCTTTTATCTTGTAATGCTTTGTTATTGCCTGTTAAGCATATGATGCTTTTTGTTTTATGCCTGTCAATAAAACATGTTGAACTAGCTATTGTAAAGATATGATGATAGATTACCTGTTCATCCATAAGGGTGAAATGGTAGTGTAGTTTTGAGTTGAGTGGAAAGCTAAGTGAGTAACCGGTTTATGATTGTTTTAGTTGTTCTGGGTTTAACCAGTTGCACTCTATTTCAAACTGGTGTCACTGTTTGCCAGTCATTTAGAGTAATTGTTGTTGAACCGGATTAGGTCTATATTTTGTCTGTACTGATTCACCCCCCCCCCCCTCTTAGTATCAGTTTGATACTATTCCATGCTTCACCGATCTATAACTAGCTGCTCCCCTTGTGGAGTAGCTCCACTCTACACCAATCCATCTTCAATATTTTCAATAAGCTCTGGAAATAATGTCTTCCACATCTTCTTAATTGAATTCATGTAGGGGTACAACCCCTAACTTACCTCTAAGATACTCAAAAGTAGTCTTAGGCAGAGGTTTGGTAAAGATATCTGCTAGTTGTTCTTTAGAAGATATATGCTCCAGTGACACATCTTTACTTTGCACTTTCTCTCTCAGGAAATGATACTTCAGCTCAATATGATTTGTCCTAGCATGCAACACTGAGTTCTTTGAAATGTTTATCGCACTAATTTTATCACGAAAAATCCTTACTAGCTCTGATATCTTCAACTTGAAACCTTCCAAAATGTGTTTCATCCAGATTGCTTGGGTACAATTCATATATGTTGCAACATATTTAGCTTCTGTTGTTGATTGTGAGATACAAATTTGTTTCTTATTCCTCCAAGACACTAGTCTTCCTCCAAGAAAGAATGCTCCTCGGGTTGTACTCTTCCTGTCATCAACATTGCCTACCCAGTTTGCATCTATATAGACCTTTAAATCAAAGTCTCCTACATATGGATACCATAATCAATTGTACCTTTCAGGTATCTAAAAATTCTTTTGGTTGCTACCATGTGTGACTCCTTCAGGCTTTTCTGAAATCTGGCAACCAATCCTAATACATGAGCAATGTTTGGTGTGATGTGGACAACATAATTTAGTTTACCTATCATGGACTTGTACTCCTTTTCATCAACTGGTGCAGAATCATCCTCCTTAGACAATTTACATCCTATAACCATTGGTGTTCCAACTGGTTTACAATCTCCCATTCCAAAAGCCTTCAATACTTCTTTCACATATTTGGACTGTGTGATGAAAATACCTTCCTTCATCTATTGGATTTGAAAACCTATGAAAATTTTTATCTTACCTACCAGTGACATCTCAAACTCATTCTTCATTTCATTAACAAAGTCATGACACATCATCATTTCCTCCAAAAAATGATATCATCCACAAATACCTCACTTACTAGTATCTTATCTACTTATGTCTTGAGATATATGTTACTGTCTTCACTGGTTCTTTGAAAACCTATCTTCACCAAGTGAGAGTGCAATATTTCATAGCATGCTCTTGGTGCTTGCTTCATTCCATATAATGCCTTATGTAATTTAAACACCATGTCCTTTTCTACAGTTAAAACATAACCATCTAGTTGTTCAATGTAGACTTCCTCTTCCAATATTCCATTTAGGAATGTTGACTTAACATCCATTTTATATACTTTGAATCCTTTATATGCTATAAGTGCAAGCAGAGTCCTTACTCCTTCCAATCTTGCAACTGGTGCAAATGTTTCACCATAGTCTTCACCTTCTTCTTGTGCATATCCTTTGCATACCAGTCTGGCTTTATTTCTGACCACTACTCCATCTTCATTCAGTTTATTCCTAAATACCCATTTTGTACCTATTACATTCTTGTTCTCCGGTCTAGGTACCAATGACCAAGTATTGTTCTTCTCTATTTAGTCAAGTTCTTCTTCCACTACCTTGATCCAGTGTTCATCTGCAAATGCTTCTTGTATAGTTCTAGGCTCAATGGTGGAAATCATACAAGAGTTCTCTCTAAGCCTTGTTCTTGTTAGCACACCTGCATTCTTATCTCCAATAATCTGATCGGGGCTATGATTGAGTCTAACATACCTCAGAATAACATGATCTTGATTTCCAGGTTCTTCTTATTCACTTTCTTCTTCTTCTATTGGACCTTCATGTTCCAGTTGAACTAGGGCTTCTCCATTTTGTTCACCAACTTCTGGCTTTACCGTCTCCGGTTCCAAAAACAATGTGTAAGGTTTTTCTTCTTCTTCCTTCTCTTTACTTGTTTCTCCTGATTTCTCAGGAAACTCATCAACTCAGATATTAACACTTTCAATGATCTTCCTAGTCTGGTTGTTGTAACACTTGTAAGATTTTCTCTTGGTGGAGTAACCAAGAAATATGCCTTCATCACTCTTGGCATCAAACTTACTAATGCAATCACCTCTTTTGATAAAACATATGCTACCAAAAATTTTAAAGTAACTGACATTAGGTGATCTACCATACCAGTACTCATAGGGAGTTTTATCCTTACCTCTTTTAACCAGTATCTAGTTCATTGTGTAAGCAATTGTGCTGACAGCTTCTCTCCAAAATGTTTTAGCTACACCTCCTTGAATTAGCATAGTCCTTGCAGCTTCAACTACTAACCAGTTGTTCCTTTTTGCAATACCATTCTGATGTGGTGTCCTTGGTGCAAAAAGCTACCTCTTAATTATATTGTCTTCACAGTATCTAGTGAATTCCTTGGAAGTAAATTCACCACCTTGATCAGTTCTTAAGCACTTTATCTTCTTTCCACTTTCATTTTCAACTAAGGATTTGAATGCTTAAACTTGCTAAAAGATTATGTCTTGTCTTTCAATAATGTGACCCACATCATCCTTGAGCAATCATCTGTAAAAATAATGAAGTATCTATCACCTTCAATACTCCTAGTCCTCATTGGTCCACATAGGTCGGTATGAACCAAATCTAGCAAATGTTCTGCTAAAAAAGATTTGCTCTTGAAGGTTGAGGATGTCATTTTCTCTAACTGACAGTCCTTGCACAAGGCATTCACTGGTTTGTCCAACTATGTCAAACCTCTTACTGGTTTAGAATTGCTGACTTTTACAATGTTATCAAAATTTACATGACAAAATCTTCGATGCCAAAGCTCTTTATCTTCTACTTTTGCAATTAAACAACTGTTGAATTTAGAGATTAAATGAAACAAGTTACCTTTGGTCTGTTTGTCAATTGCAATCAGTTCACCTTTGCTTCCATAAATCTTGTACACTCCATTCTTTAATTCTAGTGGGTAACCTTTGTCATTGAGTTGAACAACACTCAAAAGATTGTGTTTCAGTCCTTCAACCCAGTAGACATCATTTGCACTGCTTTTACCATTCAAAGAGATGGATCCTTTTCCTTTTACCATGTAGGGTGAGTCATTCCCAAATCTCATAGCACCTCCATTAAATTCTCTCAAAGCAAGAAACTTACTTTGGTCACCGGTCATGTGGTGTGAACAACCACTATCTATAATCCAGTCATCTGAACTATCCATGCGAGAGACCAATGCCTTTTGATCTGATATCTCTTCTTTAATACAAACAAAGACAATGTCCTCATTTGTATCTTCGTCAGATTCTTCATCTATAATTCCTCCATCCACTACAATGAGACAATCTCTTTTACCTTTTCCTTTATACTTCTTATACTTCTCTTGTTTTTTCTCATTATCTCCATTTGGACAGTTAGCGGATATAGATGTATAAAAATGACCATATTCCTAAATGAATATCTTATGTTCATTCCTCTATTTAGTTAAATCTAATTTAATTAAATTATCCACATTCCTTTATTTGATTAAATAAATTATTCAATTTATTTATTTAAATTCACTTAAGCTCTTTGTATCATTTAAATTGAATAAATCATTTTATTCAATTAAACCCCTTCTCTCTACTTATAATTTAATTAAATAGTTCACCCCAAATAAATAAATTAAATTTATTTAAATCCTCCATTTACAACCAAATTAAAATAAAGCAATTTATTTTAATTAATCCTATTATTCCTCACCCACTTGCATTTTCCTACACCACCCACTTGCAAAATCCTACATCTCCCACTTGCCTCCTAAACCCCCTTCTAGACTCTTCTAATCACTTCTAAATTAGCCTAACCCATCTCCTAAATATTATCACATCCATAAGCAAAGGGAAGTCACTTCTCAAACCTTCAAAGTCTTCAATAACCATTAAAGGCTTTAGATCTCTAACAACTTAACTTTGAAAGTCTTCCAAACCATTAATGGTTAACTCAACCCTCTTGCATGATTAGAGACTTTTTCTCTAAACTCAACCTACATCTAACCCAAGGGTCTCATCAAGCCTACATTCCCATCTTATGAAGATTGGATTTGAGAGAACAAGTGAAGATAGCAATATCTATTTGAAGTCTGAAGGAGATAAGATCCTGATCTGTGAGGTATTTGTTGATGACATTATCTCTTGTGGTGATGACAAGATGAGTCATGAGTTTGTTGATGAGATGAAGGAAGAGTTTGAGATGTCACTCATAGGGGAGATTAAGTTCTTCATTGGACTACAGATTCAACAGATGAAGGATGAAATCTTTATCACTCAGTCCAAATATGTCAAAGAGGTGTTGAAGACCTTTGGCATGGAAGATAGCAAACCGGTTGGTACACTGATGGTGACAGGTTGTAAACTATCCAAAGAGGATGACTCTGCATTGGTTGATCAGAAGGAATACCGATCAATGATTGGTAAGTTGCATTATGTAATACATAGCAGACCAAATATTGCACATGCAGTTGGCATTACTGCAAGGTTCTCCAAGAGAATCCCACTTGGTTGCAGTCAAGCGGATTCTTAGGTATCTGAAGGGAACTGTTGTCTATGGATTGTGGTATCCATATAGCAAGGACTTCAACTTGAAAGTGTTCACAGATGCTGATTGGGCTGGTAATGTAGATGATCGGAAGAGCACAACCGGTGGTGCATTCTTCCTTAGTGGTAGACTAGTCTCATGGATGAGTAAAAAGCAGAATTGTATCTCTTAGTCTACAGTGGAAGCGGAGTATGTTGTAGCTTTCATGAACTACACTCAGACAATTTGGATGAAGCAATTATTGAAAGGCTTCAAAATCCCTGTACCTGAACCAGTAAGTATATTCTATGATAACACAAGTGCTATCAATATTTCAAAGAATCTAGTTTTACATTCTAGAACCAAGCACTTTGAGCTTAAGTATCATTTCTTAAGGGAAAAGGTTCAGAACAAATAGATTACACTAGAGCATGTGTCCAGTAAGGAGCAGTTAGTAGACATATTCACCAAGCCTCTTCCAAAGACTACATTTACACACTTAAGAGGTGAATTAGGGGTACTGCCCCTTCAAGAGGTGAACTAAAGGTATATTCTCCACATCAATCATGTATTGCATTGTCAAATCTTTCTTCAGGATTGATGTGTTGAAGGATGCTACTCCTCAGGGGGAGCAACATAATGGAACCAAGAAGCTTGTGCCTCCACTTTGGCATTGTTGTCAAAGGGGGAGAAGATGTCAAGCGGGGAAGATATCTGTAGAAATTGGGGGAGAAAATGTGAAGCAGAGAGATATCTTTGTATATTGCCATCAATGCCAAAAGGGGAGATTGTTGGCATTATGTGAACCAGTATGTGGACATAATGACACTGTATGTTGTCATTGATGTCAATATGTTGAAGAGGTATGAACCAGCATATTTGAGAACCGGTATAACACTGTGAACTGGCATTTGTGCCAAAGTGAAGTGGTGTGCTTGTTCAAGTGAACTGGCATATGGTTATGGAAACTGACACATGGAAGCATTGTATGACTACTGGTTGGTAGTCTCAACTTCAGGGTTTCCGATTGAAGTGCTTCAAGCTTGTATGGCTCAACCGGTGATCTTTGTGTAATGAGTAAGTAGTATAACAAAGAACAGATCGTGTTGCCACGTCAACTTTGCGCACGTGAAGGATCTTGCATGAAGAAGACTATTCCTATCTGCCTCGAGAATGTGCGAAGTTTTTAAATGGTGAAAACAGGTGATGGATTATCATCTACCATGAAATCGGTGGATAGTGAACGATGGAGAATGTCTTGAGATTTATTCAATATCTGGTGCATTTAATACAATATGATCAATGATTAGGATTGAACTGTTTGAATTCCTTAGCCTAATAGGTCTAGGGTTTAGGGTTTATGCTACCAACCTGTCTGTTGTCCTATAAGGATGATGGTGTGATTCTTTTAGAGGTTGTTTGCAAGAGCTGTGTGTGAGTATCCAAGAGAAGGGATACAGGATCCTTGCCAGACCAGAGGAGAGAAGTGATACCTGCAAAGTGTAAGTGCAGAAGGTGAAGAGGAGCTTAAGCGGATCTACATTGGCATTGAGTGCTGTTACTAGATCATTGTAATACCTGTTGATCTCTAACCACCTAAATAGTTGGAAAATCCCCTAACAGGGTAGCCTTAACCGACTTGCTGTAAATCCCTTAATAGGGTAACTCAAAGTTATTGAGATCTGGAAAGCTAGAGAGCTCTGGAAATCCTTTAGCTATTGAGTTCTTGAAATCCTCTAACAAGGTACCCTTAACAGGGTTTAACCCTTAATCGAGTATTGTAGCCATCCCTTAACCAGTTGATCTCTAACAGGATCGGTTCCTAGCAGAACCTTTTGTAATGTCTTTAACCGGACAAGGCTTCTAACAAAGCAGACTTCCAAAGAGTTCAACAAAAAGCTTGTGGGTATTCATCCCCACCGTGGTTTTTCCCAGTTGGGTTTCCACGTGAAAAATATGTGTCATGTGTGATGCATTTATCTTATGATGCTTTGTTATTACCTGTTAAGCATATGATGGTTCCATGTTTTATGCCTGTCAATAAAACATGTTGAACTAGTTGTTCTGAAGATATGATGATACATTACCTGTTCATACATAAGGGTGAAATGGTAGTGTAGTTCTGAGTTGAGTGGAAAGCTCAGTGAGTAACCAGTTTATGATTGTTTTAGTTGTTCTGGATTTTACCGGTTGCACTCTCTTTCAAACCGGTGTCACTGTTTGTCAGTCATTGGAGTGATTGCTGCTGAATCAGTTTAGGTCTGTATTTTGTCTGTATTGATTCACCACCCCCCCCCCTCTCAGTACCGGTTTGGTACTATTCATTCATCATTGAGTTATCACAAATAACTTTAGAGTTTCTAAGAGATTTGGATCTCCCCTTGGAGTTGGATTTGTCATACTTCTCATTCTTCTTGCCTTTTTCCTTAGATCTTCCACAAAAATTTAGGGTCTCCTGGCATTGATAGATACCTTCCTCCCCATGTGTTAAAAAACAAATAAACCCATCACATCTTCAGTCTTCAAATAACAAAAGTACTAATAAGAGCCATAACAAGAGAACCCCATGAATTGGGCATATAACAGAGTAAGATAGTCATTTCCCATTACAAATGTGTAGTTTAATTTTGGTAATTTAAATATTACATATAAATGCCTTTATAAATATTTTGATAGTGATTAGCACCCATTGGATTGATAAATCACAAATCCCTATAATTTGGGTCCTTGATCATTTCATTTTATTCTCTAAAACCAATTTATTGATACCAACTATTAGTCAATAAAATGATCATTGATCCAACAACTCTCCTAACTTGCTCTTGAAGTAGTATTATTGTACTATTTTTTTTAATTTCAAACCAAATTAAGTGTTCTCTACTATGACCCATCTTTAATCTTCTACTAAGTTTAATAGTTGTATATTTTTCTATAATCACTAATCCGCATGTTATTAATTAATTTTTTCATAGATACACTTATATTCATGTATATTTAGATGATACAGTTGAATTAGTTTATCCCAAATGTTAATTTTGTTAGGCCCAATATGGAAAGCTAATGTACTGAGAGGGGAGGGGTGAATCAGTACTTCAAATCTTTTCTTCAACAATAACTTTACTATTAAGCATAAACCAAAAACTTCTATAGCATAACATAAAGCTAAAAAAAAAAAATAACAATCATACATGATTCACTCCATAACACATATATTTTGGTTATGCAGAAACTCTTGGTTAGAGAGAAAAACTATAGTGGGGATGGCACCCACAACTTCACTACTGCAATAATAAAGGTTGCTTGGTTAGAGCTACATGTTTAGCTATTTCTGATAGCTTACCCTGTTAGGAGTATCAAGATCGTTAGATCTACCTTGCTAAAGGATTTTACAACACTTATTCTAAATGTTGTTCCTAGTTAAAGGCTTTACAATTTATAGACTTTGTTAGAGTCTTTTACCCTATTAAAGGTTTCTCTTACAACTCAAAATATTACAATAAAATCTTTACAAATATCTGCAACTTTACATCTGAAATGTTATAGCAGATTCTATGTGCTCAAAATGAGATTACCTTGCTTATAGCATACCTCAATAATCCATAAAGTAACTCAGTAAACCCTTCTGTTTACTATGTTCCTTGACTGTTTTCTGAAATCCTTCTCGGTGACCTCTGTTTCTCTAATAGTCACAATACTCAGTGCTTCCTTATCTATTACACATGTCTTGCTTCATATGTCTTTATATTTGATCCTTAATTCATGCTG
This sequence comes from Cryptomeria japonica, assembly GCF_030272615.1. Lineage (NCBI taxonomy): Eukaryota > Viridiplantae > Streptophyta > Pinopsida > Cupressales > Cupressaceae > Cryptomeria > Cryptomeria japonica. Next base: position 132,894,801 of record NC_081406.1, read on the forward strand.
TATAAATAGATCTCTTATGTCGGTGATTTGTTCATTGCTTCTATCTTACAAACATGATTTATCGAATGAATAACCATACAAAATATTTCATTAGATAGATGACCTTAAGATCATACAAAATATTTAAGGTGCAATTTCCTAAGTGATAATGATTCCCTGCTCCTCGATCTTGTAACATGTTTCCCATGTGTGTCTAGGTTCAATGAATCTAGTAACACGTTTCACTCAGTCTGTGTTCACTCGATATATCATTTTTGCTGCTCCGTAGACATAGAGTGTTACTTGGTAGATAGCTCGGTGTATACTAGGCTCTGTGACTACTTTCTTCTATAACCGACTGCTCTACGCTTACCGATTGAATATTTTGATAGTAGTAACCGACTAGAGTATATAGAATGACTTTGGACATAAAACTAATGGCAACTTAGTAAGTAGTAAAAATCTCCCCTTTTGACATTACTTTTGAAATGTTTGACAAAACTCCTTTCAAAGTCACAACTCAAAAAATCTATATACTTACAAAATCTGACTAATCAGATAGTATATGCATTTGTCAATAAAATAGTATATTCAGATATACTCCCCTTATCAATATACTATACAAGACTCTGATTATGCATGCGTTGTGATCAATATTCTATATTAACTACTCGGTTGTCACTGCTCGGTTCACTACTCCCCCTGTCAAAATTAACTGTGCATTTGGATACTCTGTTCTGCTCAGTATACTCCCCCTGTATACTACACTCTCCCTTTGATACTTTGATACTATACTCCCCACATCAAAACTTAGTTACCATTCGGTGGAGGCAACTCATCAAAAATGGATTTGTACTTTGTCCTGGCATTGGTAAGAGCGACAGAGAGGGCATCCTTGACACTATCCATGAGTGAATTCTGAGTTGTAATGTTAGCTAATAGTGAAATCAGTCCATCTAAGGTGCTTCCCTCTAGTTGAGTGGATAGGGAGGTGGCCTTGTTGATTTGTTCTTGGACGGAGGACAAGTGTGGAATGAATAAGGTTTGAAGAGTCATAATGTCCATCCTTATTTTGTGCTCTTCATTCCTAAGTTCCAATTGTTGATCCATGAGCTTTTGTAACTTTGTATAGAAATGTTGAATAGAATTTGACTCAGTCGTCAACTTATTTGAGAGATCGGTGATCTCTTTCTCAATCACTTTTGTTTTATTTTTGATATATTTAATGAATAAAGAGAATGTACAGAGTTTCTGAAATAAATAAAGAATGTGCTTGAGTTGAGGGGACAACTCAACAATAAATTTGACAAGTTTTACTTTGCCAATAGCAATGACTTTTTGTACCTCTTCAATCATTTTTGCAGTGAGCTCTTTGTCCTTCAATTTGCTCAAATATTCAGATGTGTCTACTCCAGATGTCTCGATCTAATTGAGGAGTTCATCCAGTTGAATATGAATGGCTACATCTTTTGACACTATAGCTTCAAGTAGCATATCTGTTAATAGTGCTTTCACCTTCTGAAGTACTTTGTTTTTCTTTTGAATAGCCATTTGTTTTTCTTGTTCTGCTTGGGCTTTGCATAGTTCACCAAATTCAATGAGTGCTTTCCCTTTTAATTTGGATATGTCTACATTTGGCAACACTATTGGTTTTGACAAATCTAATTTGAAACTATTCTTTTTCATTTTCTTTTCTTTAGTTTTTATCGGTTGAACTAATACAATGGCTTAGGAGGCTTGTTGACCCTCGGTAGGTTGCTCGGTAGAGGCAACAATTTTGTCAATTTCTTGAACCTCTGATGTACCCTTCGGTGAATCCTTGCTCGGGGTCTCAATTGTAACATTTTTCAGTGCTAGAAGGAGATTGAGAAGTTTGTTCCTCGGTGGCCTGAGAAGTAGCTTCTCCTTCTGTAGACTTGTGACCCTCTATTCCTTATTCAGTATCCCGAAGGGCCTCAATTGAAACAGGCTAAGTGACCGAAGGATAGGGCTAAACTTGTTCCAAAACTGACTCACTGGATACTAGTTTGGCATATGCATTCTCTTCTATCATTTCCTGTTCTTGTGCCTCGGTGTCCATGATATCCTCATCAATTTGTATAGTGTCAGCAGGGTCTTGCTCGGTGATATCAAGATCTTGCTCGGTGACATCAACTATTTCAACTTCAACTTGCTCACCATCATTCTTGATTTGAAAGATTTCCTGCCATTTTTCCTTGGTCTCATTCTCTACATCCAGATAAAGGCCATTCATCAATTTCAAGGCTCTTTGCTTGACTAGGAAGTTTGTCTAGTGGTTTTTCAGATGTTCATTGATCTCATCTACCGACATGTCTGGAAAGAGATGTACCAAGCTTCTTTCTCTCATCTTCTTTTCTGAGTCCATGGCATATTTCCACTTGTTATCAATATGCAAATACAATTCTTTTGGAAGAGAATTAGTTACTTGCAATGGGACCAATCAAGAAATTTCAGAAGAGTGCAGATTACAGCTTCTTTAATTTGTCTCTTTTTTGCATCAGATCTGGAGTCATATTTTACATATCTGAATGCTCCAAATCCACCATATTGCTTCAGATTAGCACAAAAATTATCAACACTATGTGCATCTTCCTTTTTACTCTTGACAATCTGAAATTTACTTTTGTCTTCAAATTCGGTGTCACTGGACTCTTTAGTCAAACTGAGTCTCCGAGTAGATTTCTGATAAGTTTTTGTTACCTTTGGTGTGACAACATTCTTTGTTTTCTTACTCGGTGACGTTGCAGATGATCTTGTGTTTGGGCACTTTACTGAAGGAGTCTGTGATACCTTTGATGTATCATGTTTCTTCCTTTTCAAAATTTTCCCTCTAGGCAACTCGGTGCTCAATGTAATAGTTGCCTCTTGGGCTTCAGATTCCTCCTCAATGATGACTAGAGTGCCCTTGATAGGTGTGGACGAAGGAACCTTCTCCAAATTTCTCTACTAATGCCTTGATCATTTTTGTTGCTTCCTTTGTAGCCTTTGGTACTACAATGCTCATCTTAACTTTCTCTTTAACTTCTTCATATGTATTGTATCTTAGCTCAGTAGCATGCCTTGGTAATGTAAGAAAAGCATCTATCTGTTGTTGTGTGATGTCAAAATCAATCTCATAACCCATAGGTGCCAAAGATTGAGTTCTCGGTTCCACAGCATTGACATAGCAGTAGTCAGTGTCCACTTCAAAGCATATATCATCCTTGTATTTCTCTACTAACTTGGGTGGAATTCTATACCTATTATGCATCTTTTCTTGAAACTTGCTAAAGTAATCATCCATAATATCATTGAAGTTATCACCTAGCCATTTGATGAAGTCATTGATTTGATGGGTGATTGGTCGGTGCAGCTCCCAAACTACATTACCGACTGATGGAAAGAATTTCTCAAAATAGAAAAACATGCATACCAAAAGTGATCCAAACTTCAGTGTGTTAGCCGAGTTGTTCTTCTTCGGCTTCCTTATGGTGTTTAGATTCTCAAATAGGTTTTTCAACAATACTTCGCATAGATCAATTTTCATTGCTTTCTTCATAATTTAATATGCTAAATCGACTGCTACACAAGGTACACTGTTTTCCCTTGCCAATTGAAAGAAACAATAACCTATTAGTCTAATGGCAAACTTCAGCTATGCATCTGTCACATTGTTCAATTTCAGTCCTCTATAATTAGATTCAACTCCGATTACAGTGATCAATTCCTTTTGTGATATAATTTTCTAAGCTCGGGCATAATCAAAAATAGGGTAACCGATTATCAAGTGGATGATTTCCTTGGTGATCTTGAATGGTTGCTCCTCTAACCACATGAAGTCATCATGAACTCTACTCAAAACAAATTTAACCCACTGGGGTTTGAAGACTCGTGGGTAGGTTAGGGCTTCGGTCAATCCCTTGACTTTAATGTGTTCAAACTTGTTATCTAGTTTTCCATCAGTACACAATTCATCATATGTGTCCTTGATTTCAACATGACCTAGTTCCTCAACATGACACTTAGTGAAGAATCTGACATCCTCAACTAGTAAAACCCTATTCGGAATGAGTGAAAATATAGTTTTATCATCCGGCTCAGATGCTACTTTGGGAGTTAGAGAGTATTTCAATGAGGGCTTTTCAATGTTCTCAACAACAACGGGCTTTTGGATCTTAGGTGCCATTTCAAATTTTGGATAATCACTTAACAAAAGATCCTTAGGGTTTGAAAATTTTTAAACGGTAGACGCTTTCCACTTAACAAATGTAAAATAGATATTCACAACTGATATGATCGGTAAACTAGCTTGACAATGCGTTGTGATTGATGTAAATACCTTGAATTTCACTTTGGAGGAGGTTTGATCGCCTTTGAATCGCTTTGCTCTACTTTCTTGAAAACTTGGTGAGTGTAAAATGACCATGCAAAAGCTTTAAGTACATAATATACCTTATTGGGCTTCGTGTAGTTAGGTCAGAAAACATTAAATGCACTCGGTACCACTTCCTTTTTATGCTTTACCGAGTAGCTAGACTTCCTATATTTACCGACTAGACAAGCTTCCAAAAGACTTGATAAAATTTCAAATTTCCTAATGCATCTTTAGTTATGCAGATTTTGAATTAAGTAAATGATAAAATAGCAATTGTTAAGATTTAACCTTGAGAGAATGGAGTCCCTTCATACCTTTACCGATTAATTTGGAATAGGTGCACCTAACTCGGTAGTTAAGGTTCTTTCTTCATTTGACACAATTTCCTTCTTTTTCCAAATCATCTCTAATTTGCCTTTTATTTCCTTAGTGTCTCCTCTAGGTTGATCTCTGCAATCTCTAGCCAAGTGTCCAACTTTGTGACAATGAAAACATGCCATACCAGGATTTCTCCATGATCTTCGATTGTTCATTCGAAACCTTATAAAGTAGTTGGCACTTATATGTCCATATCTTCCACATCATTCACACCATATCCTTGTATTGTAATCCCATGGTATTGCAGCATATTGTCGGTTAGGATCTGTGTGAGTTTGGTAGCTTCTAATATTTGCTCGGTGTGTAGACCACATATAATTCTTTTGCTTAAACCAACACTTCTCAGTACTATGTCCATATCTATTGCATTTTTTACAAAACCCTTTGAATTTTGCCTTCTAATAATTGCTAGCAGACTTTTTCCTACATTGGTTAGATGTGTGACCATATTTATTGCAATTGTAATAATAACCATTAGACCTTGTGACATTCGGTTGCTTACCTTTTCATATTTGGCACATGTTGGCAATATGTCCTTGTTTTCCATAGTAGTTGCAAATAAGTTTCTTTCCTTTGATGTTCTTCTTGTTTCCAGCTTCCTTTGATGATTCTCCTCTCTCGGTAGTGTGGATTCCCTTCTCGGTAGAGTCTTTTCCTTTGTAACTGAGTCCTGCAACTTTGTTGGGTCTTTTTGTATTAAGTTGCTCATCCAACATCTTTGATGCTTCATAACTCTTCTTCAATGTTTCTTTGGATTTCTTCTCTATTTCAAGTTCATCGGTCAATCTTGATAGTTCAAGTTTTAATGCTTGATTCTCATCATCTTTCAGATTTGGTTCATGATGTGCATAACCCAATTGATCTGACAGATTTTGTTGAATCCCAGTCAACCTTGTGATTTCATCATTCTTTTCAGATACTAATGCTTCAAGCCGTTGTTTTTCTCTTTCTAGATCTCTTACTTTATCCTCGGCTATCCTCAATGCATCAAGATTTTTAGTCATCTGTGTGCTAAAATGTTCATGTTCTCTTTTCATTGCTTCTAGTTGATTAGTCAATGCTTTGTTCTTTTCTTTCAGTTCTCCAATCATCTCTTCAATCTCTTTAGATATACTGTTCTTAGATGATGTCTCAATTTGTTGCACTAACTCTTGAGAGTCCTGCAAATCATTAGACAATCTTCTTCTGACTTTCAATGATTTTTGCATTTGTCTTTGCATGTCTACAATCACTTGGTTAGCATGATCCAACTTTTCTTGCAGATACACAATTCTCTGAGATTGTTTATAGCCTTCCATTGATAAGATCTTTTTCTTTAGGTTGTTAATCCCTTTTCCAAGATTGAAGCTCTGATACCAATTGTTAGGCCCAAAATGGAAAGGTAATGTACTGAGAGGGGAGGGGTGAATCAATACTTCAAATCTTTTCTTCAACAATAACTTTACTGTTAAGCATAAACCAAAAACTGTTGTAACATAACATAAAACTAAAACAAATAAATAACAATCATAAATGATTCACTCCATAACACATATATTTTGGTTATGCAGAAACTCTTGGTTAGAGAGAAAAACTGCGGTGGGGATGGCACCCACAACTTCACTACTGCAATAATAAAGGTTGCTCGGTTAGAGCTACATGTTTAGCTATTTCTAATAGCTTACCCTGTTAGGAGTATCAAGATCATTAGATCTACCTTGCTAAAGGATTTTACAACACTTATTCTAAATGTTGCACCTGGTTAAAGGCTTTACAATTTATAGACTTTGTTAGAGTCTTTTACCCTGTTAAAGGTTTCTCTTACAACTCAAAATATTACAATAAAATCTTTACAAATATCTGCAACTTTACATCTGAAATGTTATAGCAGATTCTATGTGCTCAAAATGAGATTACCTTGCTTATAGCATACCTCAGTAATCCATAAAGTAACTCGGTAAACCCTTATGTTTACTCTGTTCCTTGACTATTTTCTGAAATCCTTCTCGGTGACCTCTGTGTCTATAACAGTCACAATACTCAGTGCTTCCTTATCTATTACACATGTCTTGCTTCATATGTCTCTATATTTGATCCTTAATTCATGTTGTATAAATAGATCTCTTATGTCGATGATCTGTTCATTGCTTCTATCTTACAAACATGATTTATCAAATGAATAACCATACAAAATATTTCATTGGATAGATGACCTCAAGATCATACAAAATCTTTAAGGTGCAATTTCCTAAGTGATAATGATTCCCTGTTCCTCAATCTTGTAACACGTTTCCCATGTGTGTCTAGGTTCAATGAATCTGGTAACACGTTTCACTCAATGTGTGTTCACTCGGTATATCATTTTTGCTGCTTGGTAGACATAGAGCGTTACTCGATAGATAGCTCAGTGTATACTAGGCTCTGTGACTACTTTCTTTTATAACCGACTGCTCTGTGCTTACCGACTAAATATTTCGGTAGTAGTAACCGACTAGACTATATAGAATGACTTTGGACATAAAACTAATGGCAACTTAGTAAGTAGTAACAAATTTATTGTTCTTGACTCATATGCAAAATGCACTATCCCTTTGAAAAATATGTATAAAAGATTTATCTTATTTCACCTCCTATTATTATGACATGTACATCTTGGGTGGATTTTGTCTTAGCCACTTTTAGTATCTTGAGGAAGTTTGTGTTAATCAAAAACACTTTATTTTGAGATTCTAAAAATCAATTTCAACACCATCAAAACATTTCATAAGCCTTTGAAGATTTGTTGCAACAAATGTGACCATTTCTATACTTTTTAATTTTAAAATTTTAGAACAATACACATTTTAGATGGGATCAACTTGATACAATATAAAAATTATACAAAATTACAATTTTAAAAAAAATAAAATAAAATACTTACATAAACCTTAATTTAAAACTAAAACATATTTTAATTTTTTTGTTCACCTCTAACACTTTTAGCTTTTTATTAAAAAAATAAATGTTAAAGAGTTAGATGACTTAATTTGTATTTATTTGACCCAATAACTACAACTAAACACTTATTGAGTGTGACTTTTATTATATGGAATATTATTACTTTAACATGTAATAATATTTTTCTATTTATTATAAATAATGCAAACATTCGAGTGTTAGCTTTAAAATGATTGGTGGATTGAGTAGTGATATTTAAATAAAACTCATACAAAATAAATAAATTATCATTTTTTACATGTGAATCAAGTAATATGAAAATTCATAGAAATATATTCTCGAGGATAAGACGCTTCATGTTAAAAATCTTATTTTATCACTTTCAAAATTATTATTTAATATGATTTTATAAAAGAATTGGATTAAAATTTTAATGATTAAAAGAATATTTTTTCTAAAATTTGGTAACATTTTATTTGTGGTGGAATATGCAACGAGTAATATTGTTACATCTAAGTAGATATAATTCAAGTTTTTGATATTAAAAGCAACAAAAACTAGGGCATTGTCCCTTAACACAACCCGAAGGCGTTCAACATTAACAACGTATTCACATCAAAAGTTAATAAAAAACATAAACATAAATTGTAAATAAAATAACAATAGCAAGATAAGTATCGATAGGGGATAAAACCTCGTAAGTTGAAAGTAGTCATGAAATGAAACACCTAGACCTAGGGACCAAAATTTCGTAAACCAACCCACACAAGGACATTGTCCTATGAGAAACTTGAAGAACTTCTTGTATGGTTACTTGTCTTCATCCTCTTTTTCCAGGGCCTTGTCCTACAACAGACAAAGGGTGGTTGTCGAGCTATGCATCACTCTTATTCAAAACTTGTTTATGCTTGTCAGTTGCTTGTTGCGAGTATCCCATTTATTCTTCATTTCCCTCACCATCTTTAGGTCTTATAGTTCTACATTCACCCCTTATCTCTCCACCTTGTTTCTCGGCTTTTGTACTTCCATTTTTAGGGCTTACAGCTCACCATTCATCGATTGGTTCCACATCTTAGCATTTTCATCTGCATTCAAGGTTTGTTGCACATCCTCAATAGTTTGACAACTCCTCTTCTCTTTTCTCGTCCCTTTCTTCTTGCTAGTCCCTTTCCTCCCCCTATCTTCTCCCTCCATAGCACTAACCAATTTGTCCCCTTCCCTCTCATTGTCCACCTCATCCTCAATATTCAGTCCCAACACTTCAATAGGGTCCACCTTCTCCACCATTTCTTGAGAATATAGAGGAGGGGCAGTGCTCGCTAAAATCCCCATGTCATCACCTACCCCAACATCCTCAATCATCATGTCCTTCTCATCAGTATTCTCTAAATTATTATTCCCACCATCACCCTCCTCAATGTCCTCTTCAAAACGCATTAATAGTCTATTTGTCTCCTTTTCTGTCGTCCACATCATGAGAGGCAATCCTGTGCAATTGCCTCCCTTTAATCCCAACATTAGGGTCCTCTTTTTCATTCTCTTTAGAGTTGGAATTGTTAATGTGTTGGTTAACATATTTGTCCTTCTTAAATACCTTTCAAAAATGACTCCTGAATGCCCAAATTGAAAGACAAAATAAGAACTAATAGTTGAGTCACTTGCAATGGTGAGTGCAAGTGCTCTTTGAATTTTGATATGAAGGTACAACTCCCTTCGTTGGATAAAAATGTATATTTTCTAAATATTCTTTTAACTAGAAAGCAATAAAGGCAACTAACATCTGCTCATATCCATGACACAGATACAAATAATAGATTTATAATTAAATGAATGAAGATAAGTAAAACACAGTTTAATTATCCACACTCAAGAAAACACCATTTCCAATGGAATCAAAATGCCTTGGACTCTGATCGAGTCTCTCTCATGCCTCAAAGGACAAGGGGGATCAGAAAATCTAGGTAGTGAGCAAACAATTGATTTCTTTCCAAATACAAATTATTTCTGAAATCAAGGTTTTAAAATTAAATGCATATACATAGTTTGATGTAACAGACAAGGCAATGAAATGTAATTACAAGAGAAACAAAGATCACTGTAATCAAAAGAAAATATTGACAAATTCATAGATCAACAAAATCTTCTTCATTCCATCAATGCAAAAATGTGAGCTCACAGACTCAATTTTTCTGAAAAAATGAAACTATGTAGTCCAAAAAACAATGTTGCCCATTCTTTTTTATAGCAGAAAGAGAAAGAAAAGAAAAGTAGAAAGCAATCTCCTTTCTTTCATTACATATATATAGCCTCCGAGAATTTTAGTTATCAATAACTGATTCTTGAAAAGATTATTAATTAATCTTTTCCTTTATCTTCTATCTTCTTCCCGATAACTCTTCTTTTTTCTTTTTGCTTCAAATCTTTTATCCTCCATTCCTTTCTGAAAAATATTTGAAGAGAATTTAAATTAAACACATCTAATTATGTGTTGACAGGTGGACATTTCTTTTATATCTCTAGGCAAAATTTATTATCTAGATCTCCATTTCAAAACAAAGTCTTCACCGTGAGCTTCTTATAATAATATTTTTCTTAGAAATTTGTATAGACCCATACTCAGAGATCAATAACTTTCGAACGCGATAATATTTTTCCAATCTCTCCGGTGAGAATTTATAAAACTAGGTTTTCTAAAATATATCAAAACTTCAGCCCGATCCAACGGTGCAATTAAAAGTTATGCTCTGCACCGAGACTGATTTTTCTGTCTCAGAAAATTCATGGTTATAGATTACAATGAAAATTACAAACATTAGACATGCCAATGTTATTGGATTTTTGAACTTTTTGAAATCTTGAACTCACACTTTGAAGCTGCATCTGATGAATCTCTGAACTCTAAATTTGAACCTCTAAAATTGAACCTTGAACCTTGAACTTGCGGGCTTGAACCTGCGTGCTTGAACCAAAGAAGGTTCAAAGTTGAAGTTCAAAGACCAAAAAGTACAATGAACCCAAAATTTGAACTTTGAACCTTTTGAACCTTTTGAACTACTTGAACTTTTTGAACCTGCGGGGTTCAATCAGAAGGTTCAAAAACATAAACTGCACCCACATTATGCTTCATTTATAACTTTATTTTCATATTTGGCTATGCGTTGAACCTTTGAACCTTGAACCTTTTGAACCTAAAAAGGTTCAAGGTTCAAGTTCAATGATAATTGTTCCTTTGGGCTGCCATAGAAAAACTTGCATAACTTTTTACTGAGAGCTTCGTTTTCTATGAAATTTTAACTCTAGAATAAATGGGCCTAGTAGAGCATAACCCAGAAATCATTTTTGCATACGACACGTAAGACTTGAGATTTAATTGTTTGGATATATGGGTAACTCAAAAATAAAACAATTAAAATCTCCCAGTCAACATGGAGTTTGGCCATAAAAACTTCAGCATTAAAACATTAACAAGAACTAATTTTTATCTGATTATGAGGCTTTAGGAATGAGAAAAAATATAGGGGTAACATAATGACAATTTGTTTCCTTTTACCCAAGGATTTTCTATTGCCCTTGAAGCATGTGGGTTTTCGCTCTTTAAGAGTGGTATCAATAGGTGAGGAAAATGGGGGAGGGCTAAGTTCAGTGATAGTCATAGAGGAGGAAGGAATGGATGGAGAGGAAAAGGCTTCACTTGAGAGCTGGAAGATTCTAAGGGAAGCAATGCTACCCGCATAGGTAGCTAGAGGGTGGCAAGTATGAAGTGGGGTTAGGAACATCATAATATTTCTTGGGGGGCATAAGGACAAATTGTAAGAGTAGAATCTATAAATCAGATCCCGATGGAGAGGAATGGGCCTTTTATCTTCATTTTTTGGGTCCAAAGCTTCCTTGATGGAGCTTTTGAGAGAGTGGAGCATATAGTAGGGAAGACAAATGGTGCCATTATTCCTAAAATGATTTAGCAAAGTCATGTGATAGTAATAAAAAACCTTGTGACAACTCTCAAGGGTAAAATATTTCATAACCATGAGGCATACTTGATTCTACAGGTGCAACATTTCTTCTCGCGCAAAGTCATCTTGCAGCTTAACAAGGGCTTCCTTCTCCTTAAAGAATTTATTGAGACAATCACTATTAGAGACATTATTGATCCTCTTCCATCTTATTCCCTCCACAGAAAGGCTCGTAGTTTGGGTAGTAACCTCCTTAGAGACTTCAAATGAAATCCCCCCTAAAAAAAACCCTTTTGTTGGTCCAAGATGTGGCAAATTGGACTGAAAGCTACTCATCAAACCCTCTCAAGTTATCCAAATATTCAACCACCCACCCACTCCATACAGTAATGCCAGACAAGAGGGTCATTTTTTATTTTATTTTACCTATCTAGCCCATAGAGCACTTTATCACCACCCATAATGGACTCACAAAGATTATCAATGTAGACACCCTAGAAGAGAAAAGACATGAACCTTTTTTCAATAGAGATAATTAAAAAAAACACTAACTTTCTAAAATGGGCTTTACATTTTCATTATTATTCTAATTTCTAAATTGTGTGAACCAACAAAGGTGAAATTACTTCTCCTTACCTCCAAATTATGTGGCCTAATTAAGTTGTGTGAAATAAAAAATCTATCCAATCCAACTTGAATAAGATGTTCCCCTTTCCTATGTTTAAACCATGTAAAATTTTATCCCATCAAATCCACATCTAGCAACTTCCTTTCCTATTGATGAAATCAACTAGGTCTGCCATACTATCCAAGTAATCCAGAAGGCCCCCCAATTTTTTCAAGAGAAAAAGAGGTGAGTTGAAATCTTTTTCAACCATCTAGTGAGAGTCCAGATTATTTTGAATCAAAGTTTATAGATCATTCCAAAGGGTTAAATGACCCATCCTAGTGTTGGGGGCATAGACTTTCACAAGACACCAAGAGTCATTGTGAGAATTTAGTTTGATAGTTAGGGAACCAATTGAGGAGGAGACAAAGGAGCCAATTAATCTTGAGGGATCCCAGATGGTAACCAAACCTCCAAAGGCCCCATTGGTATTGCTAATAAGGAACTCAGAGCCTAGCCAAAATTTTCCAACAATAGTATTAAAGGAACTATATGTCATCTTTACTTTTTGAAGTTGTAATATCAAAAATATCATCCCTTGTAATTAATGTGACAAATGACACTTTTCCTCCATGTCATCAAGGTCAAGATTGTTAATCCTATGAGGATCCAATTGATACTGAGAGGGGGGGTGAATCAGTATTAAGACCAACTATAACTTTAAACCCAAAATCAAACTCATATCAAATTTGAAACCATTTAACTTGTATCTCAACTTCTTAAATTTGATCTAACAACCTCTTGATCATATTTGCTTAACACATTAATCAAATCATTTTTCATAACTTATCAATACTTTCACCACTCAAGCAATCATATCAATTTGATCATATACCAGCTTATCAACCTTATTAATCAGATCAAATATTTTCTCTAACAACTTCTTATCAGTACCGGTAACCTCTGATAAAACGTCATAACCGTTGTCTCACACATAATGCATGAAATGAAACATAAACAAAAACATCACATGAAAAAAATTCCACACATGAACACCATACATTTTTGACGTGGAAGCCCAAATGGGAAAAACCATAGTGGGAGTTGGTACCCACAAGAATTTGTACTCTATTGAAGTACGCCCTATTAGGAGCTTAGACTTGTTAGGAGCTTACAATATGCCCTGTTAGGAGCATACCCTGTTAGGAGTCACCCAGTTAAGGGATTTGTGTAGCAGCCCAGTTAGGAGCTTGATGATCTGTTAGGATCAACATTGTGAGAGGATTTAAAACTATTTTGAGAGTTGCCTTGTTAGGGGACTTAAATGTTTAAGGCCTATTAGGACCTACCTGATTAGGGGATTTAACTTGCTACAACTGTTAGGGAACAACAATAAGAAAATGATATGTTACTTGCACTTCTCTGCTTGCTTGATCAAATCCAGTTATGCACAACACTGCAAGTTTCAGATATATCTCACACTTCACTTGGATGGTTGAACACATTCTTTAAGACTACCATCATCATAAACATCAATTGTGCCATCCTAAATACTCATCTCAATTAGGTCGGTCACTAATCCCTAATTACATCATGAATTTACAATTAAAATTATAAGAGATCATCTTAGATCAATATATAGATCATTACAACAAATTATAATGCAATATCAACCATTGGTTGATCATAACCCATCACAAAAATTTGATCTATACCAAAGTCAAAACCTTGAAACACTCCACTAAGCATTTTGCAGATTTCCAAGAAATTCTTCCTTGATTCGCACCAAAACAACATTCAAATCTTTTCACGTGGGTTGTGTCGAGTTACCAACTTCATGTAGATTCGTCATTGATCACCATCATAACAAAAACTATTACCTGTTTGATGATATCTTCACCTATCCTTAAACCCTACTCTAACCCTAGCAAAAATTCATTTGAAATTTGAAACATGCCTTCCAATAAACATCACAAGTTCTGGTTCTGGTTAGATACATCTTTCCATGATACAAGTTCATCATCCAAACTGCAAATCACCAAACATCATCGATTGTCGGATCCAACCAAAACATCTTTGCTTTACTGGTTAAAGTCCTATTTCACAAACTTTATCTCTTTGTCGGTAAACCCTTGTCTTCAATTCTATTGTTGCCTCTTCCATCATCTCTGCTTACTCAAATTACAAAAAAAATTATAACATAGCATTACATCAGAACTTTACATCAGACTTTCTCCCCCAAAGGAGCAGCTTGCACCTTCATCAATTCTTAGTGAAAGATAAACATGAAATTCACATAATTGATGCATCTCCAACATTCTAGTTCTTTTGGTGTAGGGGTCTAAACCCTAGTTTACCTCTAAGAAACTCAAAGGCAGCCTTTAGTAAGGGCTTAGTAAAGATATCAAATAGGTGATCTTTACTCTTCACATATTCCATCTTCACCTCTTTTTCTTGAACTCTTTCCCTTATGAAATGATACTTCAATTCAATGTTCTTGGTTCTAGCATGAAGTGTAGGATTCTTAGAAATATTTATTGTACTTGTATTATCACAACAGATAGTCACCGGTTCAGACATATCTATCTTGAATCCTTCTAGCACATGTCTCATCCATATCGCCTACATGCAATCCAAGGATGCATCTACATACTCTGCTCCAGTTTTAGATTGAGAAACACAAGTTTTTTTCTTGCTCGTCCATGCCACTAATCTTCCACCAAGTAGAAAAGCTCCATCGATTGTACTTTTTTGGTCATCCACATTACCTGACCAATCAACATCAGTAAAGACATTCAAAGTAAAATCTCCTTTAAAGGGATACCATAAACCATAGTCTACTATGATACAAAAAAATTCTCTTCACAACCACCATGTGACTCTCTTTAGGCTCTTTTTGAAATCTAGCTACTAATCCAACAACATGTGCAATATCCAGTCCGCTATGAATAACATAGTGTAGCTTGCCAATCATGGATCTGTACTCTTTTTCACTAACAATAGTGGAATCATCATCCTTTGATAACTTGTAGCTAGTTACCATCAGTGTTCCTACCGGTTTGAAGTCTTCCATACCGAAAGTCTTCAACACTTCTTTGATATACTTGGTCTGACAAATAAAAATACCACCATCCAGTTACTGGACCTGTAAGCCAATAAATAACTTTATTTCATCGATTAGAGACATTTCAAATTCCTTTTTCATTATGTCAGCAAAATCCATACACATATCATCATTTCCACTAAAAAGTATGTCATCTACAAACACTTCTACTTTCAACATCTTGTCTCAATTAGTTTATAAATAAATGTTACTATCATTACTTGTACATTGGAATCCAATTGTAATCAAATGTGCATGTAATCTATCATTCCATGCTCTTAGCGCATGCTTTAGAACATATAGTGCTTTATATAATTTATACACCATGTCTTTATCATTAGTCAAGGAAA
Organism: Cryptomeria japonica; assembly: GCF_030272615.1. Classification (NCBI taxonomy): domain Eukaryota; kingdom Viridiplantae; phylum Streptophyta; class Pinopsida; order Cupressales; family Cupressaceae; genus Cryptomeria; species Cryptomeria japonica. Next base: position 132,910,462 of record NC_081406.1, read on the forward strand.
ATCCATCCGACTATTCAATGTATACTTCTTCTTCTAGAATCCTATTTAGAGAGGTTGATTTGACATCCATTTGGTAAACTTTGAATCCTCACCTTCCTCTTGAGCAAACCCTTTGCAGACTAACCTTGCCTTGTTTCTTACAATCCTCCCTTCTTCACCAAATTTATTCCTAAAGACCCATTTTGTTCCAATTGCATTCTTATCCTCCAATCTAGGAACAAGTTACCATGTCCAATTCTTCTCAATTTGATCTTATTCTTCATTCATTGCATTCACCCAATCATCATCTTTTAGTGCTTCCTTAACATATGGGTTCAATTGTATATATCAAACATGAGTTCTCTTAGATCTTTTTCCTGGTTTGCACACCTACATTCTTATCACCAATTATTTGCTCTTGTGAACGGTTTATGCTAACATATCTAGGTATTACTTGTAACGGTTCTGCATCTTTTGCATCAGGTTCTTCATCTTCTTCCTCACTGGCATCACTTACCTATTGAGCACTTAATTCTCCATTTGCCGAGTCTTCATTATTCTTTGCCTCTAGTTCAATTTTTACAAACTTCTCTTCATTATCATCCTTTTTAGGTTCTGATATACTTATATCTTTAAATTTATCAAATATATTTTCAACTTTTACATTATCTCTTTCAACAATTTTCTTAGTTCTCTTATTATAAGATTTATATGCCTTACTCCTAGAAGAGTAACCAAGAAAAATTCCCTCATCAAATTTTGCATCAATTTTCTCAGTGTAGTTATCTCTCTTAATAAAACATTGACTACCAATTTTTTTAAAAAAACATACACAAGGATTTTTTCCATACCATAGCTCATAGGGTGTCTTATTGTTACCTCTCTTTAGTAGTATTCGATTTAAAGTGTATACAATAGTACTGATCGCTTCTCTCCAAATTTTTTTGGATACATCACCCTGTAATAACATGGTTGTTGCAGCTTCAACTATTTTCATCCTTTCTGCTATGCCATCTGTTGTGGTGTCCTTGGAGCAGACATCTATCTCTTTATGCTCTGTTCATCACAATACTTAACAAATTCATCAAATGTGAATTCACCTCCTCGGTCTAATCTTAAACACTTCAGGTTCTTACCAGTCTTATTTTCAACAAGAGCTTTAAATGATTTAAGTTTACTCAATGCTTCTGATTTCTCCTTCAAAAATGTCACCCACATAATTTTAAAATATTTATCGGTGAAGATCATGAAATAGTTATCACCATAATAACTCTTTGTTCTCATATGGCCACAAAGATCAATATGTACCAAATCTAAAATATTCTTAGAAATACAATTATTTCTCTTGAAAGAAATAGAGGTAATCTTACCGATTTGACAATCTTTGCATATCACACTATCCGGTTTGACAATTTGGGGTAATCCTCTTACAAAACTTGACTTACTTATCTTAACCAAATTATCAAAATTAACATGGGAACATATTTTATGCCATAACCAACTATCTTCCATTCTAGAAACAAGACAATTATTAATATTACTATTCAAATGGAATAACTTACCTCTAGTTTGCTTCTCGGTAGCAATCGGTTCACCATTACTTCCAAGAATTACGAAAACTACACTTTTAAACTCAAGCAAATAAGCTTTATCACTAAGTTGATCAACACTTAAAAGATTATGCTTTAGACCATCAACCCAGAATACATCATCAACATTACTCTTCCCATTTAGAGAGATTGAACCTTTACCTTTCACCATGCAAGGAGAGTTATTTTCAAATCTAACAACACCTCCATCAAATTCATTAAGGGTTATGAACTTTTTGTCTCTAGTCATATGGTGTGAACAACCATTGTCTATAATCCACTCATCACTATTCTCCATATGAGATACTAGTGCCTTTCCATCTGATAGTTCCTCCTTCATGGCTACAAACATAATTTCTTCATTGTCATCTTTATCTTCAGACTCCTCATCGGTCATACCTTCATCTACTGCAACATAACAATGTTTCTTGCCCTTTCCTTTGAATCTTCTAAACTTTTATTTCTTATCGATGTTAGGGAAATTAGTAGCAATATGATGAATTTTACTACAAGAGAAACACTTCAAAGGAAGCTTTCCTTTATACTTACTAGTGCCTCTTGGAAATCTATTTGCTAACGGTGCCTCAAGTTCCATCACTTGATCTTCATTGTCTTCATTTCTCGGATTACTTCCATGACTTCACCTGCACTCATGATTTTGACAGATATCTTTTCCTTTTCTAGTAGATGAACTGGTAATAGAAGATTTAAAGGTAGATTCAGTAGATTTTGTCACACTATTGTAAAAACTATTTAACTCAAAAATTGTAAGCTTACCAATCAATGAATTAACAATTACCTTATACTTTGAAATAGATCTAAGTTCTTGGATTGCTGATGCTCTTATAGCATACTGATGTTGCAGAGTTCCAAGCATTTTACTTACTATTGCATCATCTTCTATTTTACCTCCAGTACCGTTTATGCCACAAACAACTTCTTTGATTATCTGACCATACTGTGCAATATTTTCTCCTTCAAGCATTCTCATGTCATCAAACTTTCCTCTCAAGATTTATTCTTTGGCTCTTTGAACATGCTCATCTCCTCCATAGATTGTATCTAACTTTTCCCAAACCTCACCTACAGTTTCCAATCCTTGAACATCAATATATTCTTGTAAAGCGGAAAATCGAACCCTAGGTGTTCCCCCACTCCAAGGAGAGAGAAAGGAGGTCACTAGGATTGACGGTTTTCACTTAGGAGAGACTTTACATTCAAAAGAGGGGTTGAAACTCACAAGATCCAATCCCACACAATGCAAGATTGAATTCTAAATGAGTTTCAAGGGTTGAGACAGCAAGGATACCCTCTTTTGTAAAGAATGTAGATAGAAGGATTGAACTAGGAGTGTATGTAAAAGTAGGAAAGATTCACTTGTAGATGGAGATAGAGACACAGGATGAAGCTATGGACCTGAAATTAGTAGTAAAATGTCAAGACGATGTTGTCCTGCAAGTTTGAGCGAAAGTTGATAGGACGATGGTGCTCGGAGTGCACACGGTCCTCCGAAAAATCCACAAAACGAAGGGGGATCTGTTCGTCTATGCACAAGGATTCCAGATCTTCAATTACAACCGCATACCTGCAACCTACACACAGAAAAGAGAGGATGATTGGGGGGTTAGGGATTAGGGGTTTGCCTTCAGGTCAAACCCTGGTTTTGGAATTAACCAAGAAATGAGAATGTTGTAAATGTAAATGTTTGTAATGTAATCAAGTACTGATACCTTGTTGTAAGAATGTTTGTATTCTTACATGCGAAGGTGTAATGATGTTGTATGTTGTGTGTTGTAGGTGATCTCCTCTTCAATGGTTGAATCCTTGTCTTGAATGCAACATCTAGCCTTGAATGGAGACCTAGAATGCTCAATTGCTTGAAGGAATGCTTGAACGTTTGAATGTTTTAATGTTTTAATGTTTGCCTATCGCTTCCGCCTCTTACACATATATGTTTTTCCTCCTCCTTTTCTGGGAGGGGAAATGTAGTTTATATACTTGTCAATTAGGGTTAGGAGACTGATTTTTCTGACCTTAGGCCAACCTTGGAGCATTATTTTCCAAATTGCAAACTTGAAGACCCGATGCCCAACAAGAGACTGGGCCCAAAATAGGGCCAGGGACCAGGGTGCTGGGTGCCATGGTCCCACCTCCCGGGACATCAGGGTGCGAGGAGGATCAGGCCAAGGTGCAGAAAGATGCAGTTTTTGATGTCGTAAATAGGTTTCGGGGTCTCCATTTAGGTTCAACATTGCGCTGCCATTGTGAAGACCCAAATGCAGTTGAAATTACAAGTGTCGCAATTTTACGATGCTACATTTAGCCCCCACTTTAGTGGGAGTATAAGCGTATGCCCATACTTCCGGTAAAGTACAAGGAAACAAAATTGAAAGACTTTCACCATGTCAAGGAGGCAAGATACACCAAGCCCCCAGTGGACTAAGGATCTTATGACTTCGATTGACAAAGTAAAAGGGAAGATCACGAGGGAGAACCATGACTGACAATAGTACGGTTCCCTCACTATGAGTCATGCAAGAAAAAATACCAAAAATTTTCAAGGCAAAGCTAAGTTCGCCAAGAAATTTTTTAAGAATCTTGAAGAGATATGAACGGAGCGTATTCCCCCTACGTTAAAGCAATCGCACATGCCTCATCGGGGGTGATTGCTTTAAGGTAGTGTAGCGTCGTAAATTGTACGCACTTGCTAGGGTGGTACAATTTCACACCTAGTTTAGCACCCGCCTTAGTGCATTTTATATTTTGCATTGCATGTCTCCTTTAGCACTTAATTAATCAAATTAATTAGGTCTAAGGTCCTATTTCATCGTCCTCTGCATCATAAAGTTGGGCCCTTTCGTTAAAGCGTTCCCTTTTCATTTTATTCCTCCAATACATCACTCAATCAAAAACCCTAATTAAGTCCTATTTCGAACTTGGGGGCTTGGTTTCAGGGGTCAAAACATCTCGAAATCACCTGTAACTTCGGGATTCTCTCTAAAAACATCATATCCAACGGCCCTGAAAATTTGGTGAAAAATTGTCGGGACTGTGGCGCCCGGAGTGCACATGGTCCCGGACATTTTTCCCAAAATTTAAGGAGCACAATCCAATCATAAAATAAAGCTTAACCCCAAGAAATTGGCGGGAAATTCAATCTCTAGGTCGGCCAAAAGATGAAATTACGATCTAGGGTTTCCTACGTAAGAGCTCTCTTTCTTCATTTGAAGGGATCCGATTTTTGTTTTCAGGAACCTCATATGCAGCGAAAGAGAAAATATTTGAAGAATTCAACAACATTCAACATCCCTCTATCAAGCATTTATCAATTTCATTCATCCATTTAGGGCTTGGAAGACATTGAAGAACAATAGGAGATTACCGACTGAAGATTGGCTTGTACTCCTCCCTTGAGGGTTGGGCATGATTTCATATTGTTTTCATGTCTTTGCATAAGCTTCAATATATCCTTTATTCATGCTTTAGATCACTTTGCATCTTGATTTAGAGCATTTACATTATCATTTACAAGCAATTAGGGTTTACTTTCTAGGTTGCTCTAGTTTGCTTTCTTGCATTTTAGGACCTTGCACACACATTAGGTTTGCACACACAATATATTTTACAAAACAACTTGGCTATTCATGGAGGTGGAAATCACCGAAGCTGGGGTTTGACTAAGGCAAAACCCTATATAGCCACCCATACCATTTTTAGATATAAGTGCAGGTTTCAGGACTCGGACGACGCCACAGGTGACAGATCCGGAAAGAGCAGGTCGAAACAGCACTCCACATCAAATTGCAGAGCAAAAGACCTGGACAGGGGCGCTGGGTGCCCTGGTCCTGCTAGGATAGGGGTGCTGGGCGCCCTGGTCCCTGGGACAGAGGCACTGGGTGCCCTAGTCCTCCGGATAGACAGCATTTTTTGACTTTTTTGACAGTTTTCCAGAGTGCAAAACAACAGTTTTAGGTGCAGTTTTCGAGACAGAATCAGGACAGTGGCGCCCATGCCCCCGTCTCGAACATTTTCAATCAGATTTTGACTCTGGGTATGCATCTGCATTCTTTTTTTGTCCTTGTGTTTACTGCTGCTCATTGTTTAATCTCAATTCTGCAATCTTGTTATTAGTTCATACTTGCATTTTGGGATTAGGGCTTGAACTTGCATCATTTGATCTTCCAAATTCAACAAAGGAATAGAAATCCTAATAGGTAGCCCGTGGCTCTCTATTTCACAAGAAGAAGTAGCCAATTGTGTGATACCTCTAGGATCTTTCGTATTCCGTAATGTGTTTCAAAAGGTAGGATTAGGGCATGTTAACCTAGTCTCGCTTTTTCCCCTACACAGGTAGTGATACACATAAGAAATGAGAAGGGAAAGGAGCATGTTATCACAAAGATTTAGCCCCCAAGTGTGAGATAAACCCAAGGATAATAGACACAAAACACAAATCACGAGGTGACTTTGCTTTCCTTGGGGTCAGTATGTTGTATGATAATTCATGTATATCATATGTATGTATGCATAATTGTTCTTCATTCCCCAATCAAGGAAGGTCACCTAGAAGAAGGGAACACGTGTGTCTTTTGAGTCAACATGAGAGAGTCCAAAAGAGATCTCAATGTTTTACATCATCCTCAAGTAGACAACACTAAGGACAACAAATAGAAGAATGAGAATAACACATAGAAGAAGTAACAAAAGATATCAAGAGAGGAGGAGAGAGTGTGCTATGCTAATGAACTAGTCTAGCACATCATTCACCCCCCGATCTTGCTGATCAATATTTCGGGAAGGCAGGAAACACGCTAGAGGAGGAACATCCAACACAGCAGATGGAGCTATCACAAGATCCAAACAAGGGCTATGTTCATGTTCCAAGCCACGTTGTTCTTGTCTAGGAGCTAAGATAAGTGCTTTAGAAAATTCGTTAGATAAATGGTTATCAATATCAACATATTCATATTCACTATCAGAAGCAAGAGAAGTAACATTTTCATCTATATCATCATCAAGATTTATAAAAATAGGATCTTTAACTCGCACAGGATCAAAACCATCATGCATCTTATGCTTAGGAGATTTTGGCTCAATTTTTGGTTGAGGAGAAAATGGAATAATGCTAGCTGAAGGTGTTTTTGGGGATTGCAAAGTTTGAGAAGCAGCTGCACGAACTCTAAGACGATGCTTTTGTCGGTGTTCACGCACAGAACGATTTCGTCTAGTCTTAGTAGGAAGTTGAGAAGATTGAGGAGGAGGAATGTTCTCATCCTTATCACTTGGGTGTTTAGGTTGTGGTTTCTTAGGTTGGATAATAGGAGAAGAGGAAGGTCTCTTCTCTTTATAAGAGGAAGGAGGAGGAACTGCTCCATATAAAGGAGGAATATTTGGTATATGAAGGACACCAAGTCCATCATGACGAGGAGGTATAGGTCTACTTTTAGAAAGTTTATTAGACATAGACATAGTCACATCCATAGGAATGGGTTGGGAATCTTCTTGAGGAAAGACATTAGTTTTATCTTTCAAAGGAAGAACTTCCTTCTCAAGAACGATAGGAATATCAAGTTTGGGTGTTCGAGGTTCACTTAGAGATAGGATCATATCTTTTTTCCACTTTTGATAAGATTTGAAAAGATGATCACTTCGCGGTGGAAGAGATTGGAATTGTTTAGACCAAAAATAATCAATAGGAATGCTAGAAGTTCTTTCAGCTGGTTTAAAGAGACTATGATTGACAGTAACAACTTCACCATTATGGGGAAATTTCAAACACTTGTGAATAGGAGAAGCAATAGCTTTCATGGAAGATAGCCAAGGATAGCCTAGCTTCACACGAAATTGTTCGGATGATGGAATAATAGCAAAGCTCACATCAAGGGATTTGTTATGGACCTCAATAGGTAATGTAATAGAACCAATTGTAGGAGAAGAAAATGCATCAAATAATTTCACAACCACATTTATTTTGTCATAGATCACTTGATTCAATTGCAAAGTAAAAATAAATTCTTCAATAATAGCATTAACCATGCAAGAAGGATCAATAAGCACTCCACGGCAAGGTGTATTCTTGACTTTTGCAACTATATATAAAGGACCATCAGGTGCCCTGATAGTTTCACTGGAATCAAATGTGATGGAAGGTTCTTTAGGGATTTTCTGCTGCTCTACAAAGTTAATCACATTCGGAGTCATAGACACAAGACCATCAGGTGAGAAAGAGGAACCATTAGTCTCAAGCACATTAGAGGTATGAGAAGGTAATGGATCAATAAAAATCTTAAAATTTTGGTTAGGAAGAGCTACAGATGTGTTGCCTTTATCATTCACACCTGAAACAGAGATAGTATTATTATCAATCAAATCTTGAATTTTACTCTTTAAAGCAAAACATTTTTCAGTATCATGCCCAGGTTGATGATGAAATTGACAAAAATATTTGTTATCAAAATAGGGTGAATTAATCTTTGCAGGATCTATTTGCTTTATAGGAGGGAGAGTAAGCACATTTTGTTCCAATAACTTATTCATAATACTATGCAATGATTCATTCAAAGGAGTAAACTCTCTTTCTTTCTTGAAAAACTTAGAAATAGGAGGCACACCTGATGCTGCATTCACATTGTTGTTGGTGATGTTTTCATTGAACTTAACGAACCCTCTGTTCGGTTTAAACTTCCCAAATGGTTGTTGACTACTATCACCCTTATCACTCGGAGCCATAGGATTTGCTTGTTCCATTTGACTCACAGTCAGTTGATAATTGTGAAGAGTTGCACACAACTGTTGGAAAGAAGTAAACTTAGAAAATAGAAGTTTTTCTCTAATATCTTTTTGTAAATTACAAATAAAGATTCTTTGAATATCATTTTCAGGTACTAGAAAAGAAATTTGAGCACACAAATGCTTATATCTACCAATGAAATCAGTCACTTTTTCTTTAACACCTTGTTTACAATGCATTAAATCTATCAAAGTAACTTTAGGACTTATATTGTTTTGAAATTGTTGAATAAAAGCATTTGCAAGTTGTTGAAAAGAAGTAATAGAATAGGAAGGCAACAAGCAATACCATTGTAGAGCCTTATCTCTTAATGTTCTAGTAAACAGTTTTGCAAGCAACCTTTGGTCATGAGCAAAATCGGTACATATTGTTTGAAAGGTCTTAACATGTGTTAGAGGATCACCTTTACCATTATAAAGCTCCAACTACGGGATTTCAACATGCTTAGGGGGGATAGCTCAAACAATGTCAAGAGAAAGTGGGCTTGCAACATCAAATGTGGGCACACTAAACTTAGATTGATTCACAGAGGCAATTTGTTGCTGTAAAGAAGAGACAGTTTGTGCAAGATTGTTAATGGTCACTTCAGTCGAAGAGTTCATATTAGACATGTTAGATTGTGATGGAGGTATTATGTTATTGAAAGAAGGTGTTGATTGAGAGTAAGGCGGCGGGACACTATGATAGTTTGTCATAGGAGATGATTGGAAAGAAGGAACACTACAAGGAGGAATGGAATGGTTGATTGAATTTCCCCCTTGCGTCATGTTCATTTGTGGAGATGTAATAGGGACACTCATTGAAGGAATGAATGAAGAAGTCGGATTGAATGAAGGAAGAGGGTTGATTGAAGAGGAAGGATTGCCCCCATGATTGGTGATCATAGGTGGAATGTTTTGTATTGAAGTAGTCATTATGTTTGATGTAAAAGTAGGTATACTAGCAATAGAAGTTGTCAAAGGAATAGAATGATTGACTTGAGTAGGAGGTTGTGTATAACCTAAAGTTTTGGCACAACTCTTCATAGGCATCACATTAGAATCCACGATGTGTGCAATATTACGCAAAATATCAATTCCATTCTTATCACTTTGAACCATACGTTTTAGGCCCTCAATTAATGAAAGAGGTTGGCTATCGGGGTATTCTTGAGACATCCATTGCTGAAAATCATCAAATTGGTTATCCAATTTTGAAAGTTGTTCTACAGAAACCTCATGGAGAGCATCTTCATCATTAAGAGGATTAGAGGAATTACCCATGTCCTTGTTAAAAAGGCCATTCCAATTAGGTTCCATCTCCTCGGTAATTAAACCTTGGAAAGACTTAATTCTAAGGCTTCATCTAACGGGAATAGTGTAAGTAGGGCTTATTGTTGTAAAACTCATGCACTAGAGAGAGAGAGAAGATTTTGAATTTTGAAAATAAAGTTGGCAAAATTGAACAATGAGATAATGATTATCCAATTTGAACTTTGTGAAAGAAGAGAGAAACACAACTTCCAAGAAAGGTAGGCACAATTGAAAAATTAGGGCCAAGGGGTGTAGCTCTTAATTTTAATTGTTATCTTGAAAATTGAAATCTTGAATTTTGAATTTATTTTCGAATTTAGAGGTAGCAAATTTCAATAAAATCAGCCAATCTCCTAGATTTAAGCTGTTAAATGCAATCATGACAATCTCCCGAAATTTTGGAAAAAATGTCAGGGACTGTGGCGAACGGAGTGCACACGGTCCTTGCAACTTTTTTCGAAGTTTTCAGGGATGAAGGTTATGATGATTTTAAAGATAATCTGAAAAAATTGAGTGATTTTAGGATCTGTAGATAGGCCAAATTAAAGTTGCAATCTCAAAATTGAATCCTACCAAGATTGTTGAAAAATGCAAAATTTGAATTTTGAAAAAGAGAGGGAAACTGAAATTTTGAATTTTATGATTTTAGAGGGAATACTAAAAGCAATGCAAGCTTTGAAATTTAAAAGTTGACTCAATTTCATGCAAAATTCAATTTTGAAAGCGGAAATCAAAGTTGTTGCAATCAAACACTTAATTTCAAAAGTCACAAATTGCAAAAATTTGAATAAAGCACTGAAACTTTGAATGAATGCCAACACACTTTTCAGATTTAGGACAGTAAGAAACACAATTTTAACACAAAATTTCAATTTCAACAATTTTTGAATGATTAAAAGCCTTAATCCAAGCAATCACTATACCAACTTTGACTTTAATTTTGAAAGTGTTAGAATTGATGAAATCAGCCAAGATTCTGGATTCTAGCAGAAAAATACAGTAAGATCTAGCTCCCGAAATTTTGGAAAAATGTCGAGGACAATGGCGCTCGGGGTGCACACGGTCCTCGCAACTTTTTTCAAAATTTTCAGGGATGAAAGAGATTATGATTTTGTTGCGGAATCCAAAGTTACAGCCGATTTGGAGGTGTTTTGATTAGTGAAATCATCGGTCAAAGGTTGAATCAAGAGGGTTAAAAAATTAGGGTTTTGACACTTAACCACTTAATTTTCAGAATTAAGGCACAAATACGAATTGATAATTTGCAATAGAAGGGTAGATCTGAAACAAGCATTAACAATTAGACATTTCACAAGCTCAATTACTAAAAAGAAAATTTAGGGTTTTTATGCAATTAACCTCTAAAATTTGCAAAAGATCAAACATGGAAATGTAATTAAGGAAGCAAAATTTTTCAGATCTAACCATGAATAATCAGAATTAGGATGTTCACGTCGGGTTCACAAAAATGTAAAGAAGAAAATCGAACCCTAGGTGTTCCCCCACTCTAAGGAGAGAGAAAGGAGGTCACTAGGATTGACGGTTTTCACTTAGGAGAGACTTTACATTCAAAAGAGGGCCTTGAAACTCACAAGATCCAATCCCACACAATGTAAGATTGAATTCTAAATGAGTTTCAAGGGTTGAGACAACAAGGATACCCTCTTTTGTAAAGAATGTAGATAGAAGGATTGAACTAGGAGTGTATGTAAAAGTAGGAAAGATTCGCTTGTAGACGGAGATAGAGACACGGGATGAAGCTACGGACCTGAAATTAGTAGTAAAATGTCGAGACGATGTTGTCCTACAAGTTTGAGCAAAAGTTGATGGGACGATGGCACCCAGAGTGCACACAGTCCTCCGAAAAATCCGCGAAACGAAGGGGGATCTGTTTGTCTCTACACAAGGATTCCAGATCTTCAATTACAGCCGCGTACCTCCAACCTACACATAGAAAAGAGAGGACGATTGGGGGGTTAGGGATTAGGGGTTTGCCTTCAGGTCAAACCCCGGTTTTGGAATTAACCAAGAAATGAGAATGCTATAAATGTAAATGTTTGTAATGTAATCAAGTATTGACACCTTGTTGTAAGAATGTTTCTATTCTTACATGCGAAGGTGTAATGATGTTGTATGTTGTATGTTGTGTGTTGTAGGTGATCTCCTCTTCAATGGTTGAATCCTTGTCTTGAATGCAACACCTAGCCATGAATGGAGACCTAGAATGCTCAATTGCTTGAAGGAATGCTTGAACGTTTGAATGTTTGAATGTTTTAATGTTTGCCTATCGCTTCTGCCTCTTGCACATATATGTTTTTCCTCCTCTTTTTCTGGGAGGGGAAATGTAGTTTATATGCTTGTCAATTAGGGTTAGGAGACTGATTTTTCCGACCTTAGGCCAACCTTAGGCTGACCTAGGAGCATTATTTTCCAAATTGCAAACTTGAAGACCCGATGCCCAACAAGAGACCAGGCCAAAAATAGGGCCAGGGACCAGGGCGCTGGGCGCCATGGTCCTGAGGGACCAGGGCGCTTGGTGCCATGGTCCTGAGAGACCAGGGAGCTCGGCGCCATGGTCCTGAAGGACCAGGGCACTAGGCGCCATGGTCCCACCTCCCAGGATAGCAGGGTGCAAGGAGGATCAGGCCAAGGTGCAGAAAGATGCAGTTTTTGATGTCGTAAACAGGTTTCGGGGTCTCCATTCAGGTTCAAAGTTGCGCCGCCATTGTGAAGACCCAAATGCAGTCAAAATTACAAGTGTCATAATTTTACAATGCTACAATTCTAAATTAGATAAAGTACTTACAATAGCTTCTAGGACTTGCATGTTATCTTGTTGCTCTTTGAGTTCATTCGGTGTCAAGGGAGTAGTGGTAGGAGCAATATATGTAGTTTAAACTTGCTTCCAATATTGTACACCAAGAACTTTAACATAGATCTTCATTCTATCTTTATAGATCTTGTAGTTGTCCTTATTGAACTTGGGACCCTCTTTCTTCATCATCTTGACTTCCTCAGAATCTTTTCCTCAAGTGGTTAGGCTTTCTGCACAAAGAGGACCAAATCTCTGATACCAATTGTTAATCATACAAGGATCCGATTAATACTAAGAGGGGGGTGTTGGCAATATAACAAGGATATTGAGAAGGTTGTTGATGATTATGGACATAACTGATTAAAGATGTTTTATTGTCTTGATATTATTATTTTGTCATTGATGTCAAGAAATTGATTTTCTAATTCAGTATGATGTTGCCATATCTTAAGAAATATGATATGAAGATTATAAAGAAGTCGGTAAAGACAAAGGAAAGAATATGATGAATAAAGGGATAAGTTATTCAATGGGCAACTCTACCGAGTCAGACAATGATGAGATCTTGATGTTTTAGATTGTTTTGACATCATACATATGTTGTAAAATGTAAAGGTTAATACTACACTATGTTATCAGGCAAAGAACCAAGTCGGCAAACCCTAAGGAACCTAGTGGGTAAACCCTAAGGTTATCGTAGTCGGTTAATGAAGACAGAATGTCTATCGAGTAAAGTTTAGTATTCACCGAGTTGTAACCAAGCTATAACAGAATGCATTAAATGCTTACATGTGATATTTAATAAAAGAAGCTGATGAGCTAGAGTGGATCAATGATTGGCAAGACATGGAAGAAGTTTGTTAACAAATCTAAGGCAATGGAAAGTCGGCAAGAAGATCTATAGCTCAGATTGAACCGCATTACCCTAACACAAGTTCCAAGATGATTGTACAAGTTTTGAGGCAGGGTAAAATATTTTTCAGATCGTAAGATACAATGAACCTGGACAAGATTGAAGATCCGATGGCTATGATTGATCATGGGAAATGTGATCAAGGAGATTAAGCGGTTAGATGATTGTTTATAAATAAGGAACTATTAATAAACAGTGGATGCAGACAAGTGTATGCACAGGGATGCTACATAGTGATCACCGAGCACAGAAGCTTGAAGACCTGTTGGAATAATAGAGTATTGATGCCCAACAGATAGACAAGAATAGTTCTATGTCTAGATTGTGTTGAACAAATAAGAATCTGCTTTAGCATTTTAGATGTAAAGTTGCAGATAGATTGTATTACTGTTAGCTTGTGAAAGTAATAGGAAATCTCTTAACTGAGTGGACTTAATAGTCTTATAAGTAAATCCTCTAACAAGGTGACATTCTAAATGAGTGTTTGAAATCCTTTGACAAGGTCACTTCTAACAAAGTGAAGATCTTAACAGATCTGAGGGAAATCCCTTAACCGGGTCACATCTAGCAATGTGTTTTGTAATCTTGAACAGGATTGGCTTTTAACCGAGCATACTCTAGAAGAGTATATTTCTTAGTGGGTCCAAAATCCCACAGTGGTTTTTCCCTATTTAGGTTTCTACATTAAATCTGGTGTTATGAGGTTTATATTGTTCATATTCTTTTGAGTTTACATGTTTGACAATTTTTATTCTATGACTGATATATGTTACCGAGGTTGAATCTGATGTTTTCATTGATGATTAAGTTTGTATGATTCACCCCCCCCCCCCCCCTCTCATCTTCTTGGCTATCAGATCTGTACTTATATTAAGTATCAGAACTATCAATTGGTATCAGAGCCTTGGACTCCGAAAGGAAAGTTTAAAGGCACTTGAGTTAAAGATCCAAAGATGTATAAGAGGGATGCACCTAAGCTGAATAAGTCAAGTTTCTCTACATGGCAGAAAAGGATGAAGCTACATCTATCAGGAGTTGGAGAATATGCTATATACTATCTGGAGAATGATTTTGTTACATCGAGCACCTATCCATTGACTATGGAAGAGATAAAGGCAAAGCAAGAACACATTCAAGCAATGACTAAAATAACATCTGCACTAACCGATTCTGAGTTTAATGATCTAGAAGGCTGCAATGATGCGAAGGCTATTTGGACTAAGCTCATATCTGTATATGGAGGAGATGAACATGTTCAAAGAGAAAAAGTTGATAGTCTAAGAGGACAACTTGAATCTATGAGGATGAATGAAGGTGAGAACATAACCCAGTACAGTACAAGACTAAAGGAGATTGTAAATCAAATCAAGGGAGCAGGAGGAACTATTGAAGAAAAGGATGTGACAAGTAAGTTATTAAGAACCCTTCTACCTGCCTATGCAATCCGAGTCTCTGCAATCAATGAACTGAGGTCTATACCTAATATGCCAGTTTCCTTGGAAGCTACTATTGGTAAGATACATGAATTTGAGTTAAGTAATTTTGATAACAGTGGGTCATCGGTAAATAAAGTTGAATCTGCATTCAGTTCTTTTCATCTGAATGAATCTAATGATTATAATGAAAGAAAGTATAAGTACTCTGGAGGAGATCATAGTGGAGCAAGTGAAAGATTTCAGAAGAACATGGAGGAGGTACACAAACTGTATGAAGAAATCAAAAAGAAAGAAGAGTTTGAAGCACTATTGGCCAAAAGGTTACCAAGAGGCAAAGGTAAGTATAAGGGAAAACTACCCTTGAAATGTTTCAATTGTGATAAGATTGGACATATGGCTTCTAACTGTCCTGACAAAGATTTCACTAAAAAGAGAGATTACCGAGATGACAGATAGAAAGATAATCATTACAGAGGTCACCGAGACTTCAGAAGAAGAGATAGAAAGACTTGCTTAATTGCTGATGAGGAATCTGAAGATGATAAATCAGATGAGATTGATACAGAGGAAGTTGTTTATGTGGCTATCAAGGATGGATCGGATGAAGAAAGGTATGAAGAAAAGGCCCTAATATCTCACATAAACACTAATGATTCTTGGATTATAGATAGTGGATGCTCACATCATATGACAGGAGATAAACACAAGTTTGTTATGTTAGAAGATTATGATGGAGGCTATGTTAGATTTGGTAATGATGCACCATGTCCGGTAAGAGGTAAAGGATCCATAGCACTTCTTGATAAAGAAAGATGAAATGATGTTTATTGGGTTGAAGGTTTGAAATATAATTTGTTGAGTGTAGCACAGCTAAACAACACAGGTTACCAAATAGAATTTTAGAAAGGAATTGTCAAAATTCATGACAAAAATGGAAAGTTAGCTGCTACTAAGACACAAACAAAAGGTAATACATTTCACCTTGACTCTACTCACAACAAGCGCTGGCATGCAATGATTGATAACACCTGGTTATGGCGTAAAAGGTTTTGTCATGTTAATTCTGATAATCTAATCAAGATAAGTAAGAAGCATAGAGTAAGAGGTCTACCGAGTCTTGAAAAACCTGAGAATGCTATGTGCCGAGGATGCCAAATGGGCAAGATGACAAGATCTAGTTTTACAAGTAAGTCCTACACTTCTAAAGGAATTTTAGATCTTGTACACACTGATCTTTGTGGTCCTATGAAAGTTCAAAGTTATTATGGTGATAAGTATTTCATATTATTTGTGGATGATTATTCAAGGATGATGTCAGTAATGTTTTTAAAAGAAAAATCATAAGCTTTTAAAATGTTTAAGTGGTACAAGGCTAGAGTTGAAAATGAAACAGGAAGACAACTGAAATGTCTTAGATCGGATAGAGGAGGAGAGTTCACATCTGATGAGTTCAACCTATTTTGCAATGATCATGGTATTAAAAGACAAGTCTCTGCACCGAGGACTCCACAGTAGAATGGAATAGCTGAAAGAAGAAACAGATCTATTGTGGATTGTGCTAGAACACTGATGATTGAGAAGAAGGTTCCACAAAATTTTTGGAGAGAAGCAATAAGCACAGCTATTTACACCTTGAACCGAGTTCAATTGAAGAAAGGTACTTTGAAGACACCTTATGAAATCTGGTATGGCAAGAAACCTAACATAAGTTATTTTAATATCTTTGGAAGCAAATGCTATGTTCATAAAGATGATAGAAATGGCAAGTTTGATCAGAAAAGTGAAGAAGGAACATTTCTAGGATATTCTTCTAGAAGCAAAGCATTTAAATGCCTGATCAAATCATCTAACAAAATAGTAGAAAGTGCAAATGTGAAAATTGATGAATTTGCAAAAAGAACTGATGACAGGAATTCCAAAGAACCAGAAGACTATGATGAATTTGTCTATGTGCAACCAAAAAGTCCTACCGAGATAACTATTGAAGGAAATGAGGAAGATATCCAGTTACCGAGTGATGAAGAGGATCATACAGAGCCTACCGAGCCTGTATTAGCCAAATATGTTAGAAGACATCATGCACCAAGTTAGATTATAGGAAATAAAGATGATCCAGTGATGACAAGGAACAAATTGAGATAGAACACATGTTTGATATCTGAATTTGAACCAAGAATAGTAAAAGAGGCATTCAACAGTGAAGATTGGATAAATGCTATGATTGAAGAGATTGATCAAATCAAGAAGAATGACACATGGACACTAGTCCCAAGACCTAAGGACAAAAATGTAATCGGTACAAAGTGGATCTTCAGAAACAAGGTAAATGAGAAAGGAGAGGTCATTTGGAACAAAGCAAAATTGGTTTGCAAAGGTTATGCCCAAGAAGAAGGAATTGATTATGGTGAGACTTTTGCACCTATTGCCAGACTTGAAGGAGTTAGAACATTGCTGGCATATGTTTCTTTCAAAAACTTCAAGGTATATCAAATGGATGTCAAATCTACATTTTTGAATGGAATATTAGAAGAAGAAGTTTTCATTGAACAACCTGAAGGATTTGTTGAAGACAATAATAAAGATCAAGTATGTAAATTGAACAAAGCTTTATATGGTCTGAAACAAGCACCTAGAGCATGGTATGAAAGACTGCACTCTTATTTGATTAAGATTGGTTTTATAAGGACAAGTGAGAACAACAACATGTACATGAAGAATGATGAAAATGGAATACTAATCTCAGCCATATTTGTTGGTGATATTATATTTTGTGGAAATGACTCTTTATGCAAGAACTTTGGTAATGAAATGAGCAAAGAGTTTGAGATGTCATTAATCAGTGAGATAAAGTATTTTATAGGCTTACAAATACTGCAAATGAAAAATGAAATTTTCATTACTCAATCCAAATACATAAAGCAAATCTTGAAGAAATTTGGAATGGAGGATTCAAAGCCAGTAAGTACTCCTATGACTACAAACTTTAAACTATCAAAGAATGATGAATCTGCATCTGGTGATGAGACACTCTACCGATCCATGATTGGAAAACTACAATATGTTGTTCACATTAGGCCTGATATAGCACATGCAGTAGGTATTGTTGCAAGATTCTCTGCAGATCCTAAGGAAATACACATGACAGCAATCAAAAGAATTTTTAGATACTTGAAAGGCATTGAAGATTATGGCTTAGAATATCAGAAAGGAAATGATTTTGATTTGAAAGCCTATACTGATGCTGATTGGGCAGGCAACATTGATGACAGGAAAAGCACAAGTGGAGGAGATTTCTTCTTAGGAGAAAGACTAGTGAGTTGGCTTAGCAAGAAACAAGGATGTGTTTCTCAGTCAACAGCTGAAGCTGAATATGTTGTTGCAGCACTAAATTGTACCAACATTGCATAGATCAAACAATTGTTGGAAGGTATAAATGAGAAAGTTACCAAGCCAGTAACTATATTCTGTGACAATACTAGTGCCATTAATATTTCAAAGAACCCTGTTATGCACTCTAAGACAAAGCACATATCTATCAAATATCATTATCTTAGAGAAGAAGCTCATGAAAAGAAAGTGGTGTTGGAATATGTTAACACAAAGGAACAAATAGCTAATATCTTCACCAAGCCACTACCAAAGGATACTTTTGAATATCTCAGAAGTAAGTTAGGGGTCCTACCCCTATCTCTTACTCACTGACCGAGTTCGATGAAAGCATCACTTTGATGAATCTATTGAATATCTTTTAGGGAGCTAATGCTGGAGTGATACACTTTAAGAATGCTTTTCTGAAAGTGTACTGGAACAATATTGGGATAATACAAACAATGATACAGGGAACAGGAATTGTAAACAAATGCTCTGATTGAGACTCAGTTGATACACATCAGTAGGAAATAACTTCTTACAGAAACAACTTATGTTTTAGTTCTTTTTGGCATTGTTGTCAAAGGGGGAGAAGACTACCAAGGGGAGAGGACCTACCCAAGGGAGAGAAGACTACCAGGAGGAGAAGACCTGAGAAGATTGAGAGAAAACCAGAAGAGAAGTTTGTTGTATGGAGGAGAGCATTTCAGCATTTCAGAATCACAACAATCCAAATTCTTAACGATCAAATCAATTGGTTTTGCCATCAATGCCAAAGGGGGAGATTGTTGGCAATATAACAAGGATATTGAGAAGGTTGTTGATGATTATGGACATAACTGATTAAAGATGTTTTATTGTCTTGATATTATTATTTTGTCATTGATGTCAAGAAATTGATTTTCTAATTCAGTATGATGTTGCCATATCTTAAGAAATATGATATGAAGATTATAAAGAAGTTGATAAAGACACAGGAAAGAATATGATGAATAAAGGGATAAGTTATTCAATGGGAAACTCTATCGAGTCATACAATGATGAGATCTTGATGTTTTAGATTGTTTTAACATCGTACATATGTTGTAAAATGTAAAGGTTAATACTACACTATGTTATCAGGCAAAGAACCTAGTCGGTAAACCCTAAGGAACCTAGTGGGTAAACTCTAAGGTTATCACAGTCGGTTAATGAAGACGGAATGTCTACCGAGTAAAGTTTAGTATTCACCGAGTTGTAACCAAGCTATAATAGAATGCATTAAATGCTTACAAGTGATATTTAATGAAAGAAGCGGATGAGCTGGAGCGGATCAATGATTGGCAAGTCATGGAAGAAGTTTGTTAACAAATCTAAGGCAATGGAAAGTCGGCAAGAAGATCTACAGCTTAGATTGAATCGCATTACCCTAACACAAGTTCCAAGATGATTGTGCAAGTTCCGAGGTAGGGTAAAACATTTTTCAGATCGTAAGATACAATGAACCTAGACAAGATTGAAGATCTGATGGCTATGATTGATCATGGGAAATGTGATCAAGGAGATTAAGCAGTTAGATGATTGTTTATAAATAAGGAACTATTGATAAACAGTGGAAGCAGGCAAGTGTATGCACAGGGATGCTACATAGTGATCACCGAGCACAGAAGCTTGAAGACCTATTGGAATAATAGAGTATTGATGCCCAACAGATAGACAAGAATAGTTATATGTCTAGATTGTGTTAAACATTTAAGAATCTGCTTTAGCATTTTAGATGTAAAGTTGCAGATAGATTGTATTACTGTTAGCTTGTGAAAGCAACAGGAAATCTCTTAACCGAGTGGACTTAACAGTCTTATAAGTAAATCCTCTAACAAGGTGACATTCTAAATGAGTGTTTGAAATCCTTTGACAAGGTCACTTCTAACAAAGTGAAGATCCTAATAGATCTGAGGGAAATCCCTTAACCGGGTCACATCTAGCAATGTGTTTTGTAATCTTTAATAGGATTGGCTTTTAACCGAGCATACTCTAGAAGAGTATATTTTTTAGTGGGTCCAAAATCCCATAGTGGTTTTTCCCTATTTGGGTTTCCACATTAAATCTGGTGTTATGAGGTTTATATTGTTCATATGCTTTTGAGTTTACATTTTTGACAGTTTTTATTCTATGACTGATATATGTTACCGAGGTTGAATCTAATGTTTTCATTGATGATTAAGTTTGTATGATTCACCCCCCCCCCTCTCATCTTGTTGGCTATCAGATCTGTACTTATATTAAGTATCAGAACTATCAATTGGTACCAAAGCCTTGGACTCCGAAAGGAAAGTTTAAAGGCACTTGAGTTAAAGATCCAAAGATGTATAAGAGGGATGCACCTAAGCTGAATAAGTCAAGTTTCTCTACATGGTAGCAAAGGATGAAGATACATCTATCAGGAGTTGGAGAATATGCTATATACTATCTGGAGAATGATTTTGTTACATCGAGCACCTATCCATTGACTATGGAAGAGATAAAGGCAAAGCAAGAACACATTCAAGTAATGATTGAAATAACATCTGCATTGACCGATTCTGAGTTTAATGGTCGAGAAGGCTACAATGATGCGAAGGCTATGTGGACTAAGCTCATATCTGTATATGGAGGAGATGAACATGTTCAAAGAGAAAAAGTTGATAGTCTAAGAGGACAACTTGAATCTATGAGGATGAATGAAGGTGAGAACATAACCCAGTACAGTACAAGACTAAAGGAGATTGTAAATCAAATCAAGGGAGCAGGAGGAACTATTGAAGAAAAGGATGTGACAAGTAAGTTGTTAAGAACCCTTCTACCTACCTATGCAATCTGAGTCTTTGCAATCAATGAACTGAGGTCTATACCTAATATGCCAGTTTCCTTGGATGCTACTAATTGTAAGCTACATGCATTTGAGTTAAGTAATTTTGATAACAATGGGTCATCGGTAAATAAAGTTGAATCTGCATTCAGTTCTTTTCATCTGAATGAATCTAATGATTACAATGAAAGAAAGTATAAGTACTCTGGAGGAGATCATAGTGGAGCAAGTGAAAGATTTCAGAAGAACATGGAGGAGGTACACAAACTGTATGAAGAAATCAGAAAGCAAGAAGAGTTTGAAGCACTATTGGCCAAAAGGTTACCAAGAGGCAAAGGTAAGTATAAGGGAAAACTACCCTTGAAATGTTTCAATTGTGATAAGATTGGACATATGGCTTCTAATTGTCCTAACAAAGATTTCACTAAAAAGAGAGATTACCGAGATGACAGATAGAAAGATAATCATTACAGAGGTCACCGAGACTTCAAAAGAAGAGATAGAAAGACCTACTTAATTGTTGATGAGGAATCTGAAGATGATAAATCAGATGAGACTAATACAGAGAAAGTTGTTTATGTGGCTATCAAGGATGGATCAGATGAAGAAAGGTATGAAGAAAAAGCCCTAATATCTCACATAAACACTAATGATTCTTGGATTATAGATAGTGGATGGTCACATCATATGACAGGAGATAAACACAAGTTTGATACGTTAGAAGATTATGATGGAGGCTATGTTAGATTTGGTAATGATGCACCATGTCTGGTAAGAGGTAAAGGATCCATAACACTTCTTGATAAAGCAAGATGTAATGATGTTTATTGAGTTGAAGTTTTGAAATATAATTTGTTGAGTGTAGCACAGCTAAACAACACAGGTTATCGAATAGAATTTCAGAAAGGAATTGTCAAAGTTCATGACAAAAATGGAAAGTTAGCTACTACCGGGACACAAACAAAAGGTAATACATTTCACCTTGACTCTACTCACAACAAGTGCTTGCATGCAAAGATTGATAACACCTGGTTATGGCATAAAAGGTTTTGTCATGTTAATTCTGATAATCTGATCAAGATAAGTAAGAAGCATAGAGTAAGAGGTCTATCGAGTCTTAAAAAACCTGAGAATGCTATGTGCCGAGGATGCCAAATGGGCAAGATGACAAGATCCAGTTTTTCAGATTGTAAGATACAATTAACCTGGACAAGATTGAAGATCTGATGGCTATGATTGATCATGGGAAATGTGATCAAGGAGATTAAGCGGTTAGATGATTGTTTATAAATAAGGAACTGCTGATAAATAGTGGATGCGGGCAAGTGTATGCACAGGGATGCTACATAGTGATCACCGAGCACAGAAGCTTGAAGACCTATTGGAATAATAGAGTATTGATGCCTAGCAGATAGACAAGAATAGTTCTATGTCTAGATTGTGTTGAACAAATAAGAATCTGCTTTAGCATTTTAGATGTAAAGTTGCAGATAGATTGTATTACTGTTAGCTTGTGAAAGTAACAAGAAATCTCTTAACCGAGTGGACTTAACAGTCTTATAAGTAAATCCTCTAACAAGGTGACATTCTAAATGAGTGTTTGAAATCCTTTGACAAGGTCGCCTCTAACAAAGTGAAGATCCTAACAGATCTGAAAGAAATCCCTTAACCGGGTCACATCTAGCAATGTGTTTTGTAATCTTTAACATGATTGGCTTTTAACCGAGCATACTCTAGAAGAGTATATTTCTTAGTGAGTCCAAAATCCCATAGTGATTTTTCCCTATTTGGGTTTCCACATTAAATCTGGTGCTATGAGGTTTATATTGTTCATATGCTTTTGAGTTTACATGTTTGACAGTTTTTATTCTATGACTAATATATGTTACTGATGTTGAATCTGATGTTTTCATTGATGATTAAGTCTTATATTAAGTATTAGAACTATCAAGGGGTTTGAATCAATATTAAGACCAAATATAACTTTAAACCCAAAATCAAACTCATACCAAATCTGAAACCATTTAACTTGTATCTCAAATTCTTAAATTAGATCTAACAACCTCTTGATTGGATTTGGTTAACACATTAATCAAATCATTTACCACAACTTATCAATACTTTTAGTACCTAAGCAATCATATCAATTTGATCATATACCAACTTATCAACCTTATCAATCAGATCAAATACTTTCTCTAACAACTTCTTATTAGTATCGATAACCTCTGATAAAACATCATAACCAATATCTTAGACATAATGCATGAAATGAAACATAAACAAGAAAATCACATGAAAAACATTCCACACATGAACACCATACATTTTTGACGTGGAAACCCAAATGGGAAAAACCACGGTGGGAGTTGGTACGCCCAAGAATTTGTACTCTTTTGAAGTACGCCCTGTTAGGAGCTTACAATACGCTCTATTAGGAGCAGACCCTGTTAGGAGTCACCCGGTTAAGGGATTTGCCTAGCAGATCGGTTAGGAGCTTGATGATATGTTAGGATCAACCTTGTGAGAGGATTTAACACTCTTTTGAGAGATGCCTTGTTGGGGGACTTAAATGTTTAAGGCCTATTAGGACCTACCCGATTAGGGGATTTAAACTGCTGCAACTGTTAGGGAACAACAGTAGGAAAATGATATGTTACTTGCACTTCTCTGCTTGCTTGATTAGATCTAGTTATGCATAACACTCTGCAACTCTTTGGCAGATCTCACACTTCATTTGGACAGTTCAACACATTTTTTAAGACCATTGACATCATAAACATCAATTGTGCCATCCTAAATAGTCGTCTCAATTAGGTAGGTCACTAAACCCTAATTACATCATGAATTTACAATTCAAATTATAAGAGATAATCTTAGATCAATATATAGATCATTAAAACAAATTACAATGCAATATCAACCGTTGGTTGGTCATAACCCTCATAAAAATCCGATCTGTACCAAAGTCAAAACCTTGAAACACTCCACTAAGCGTTTTGCAGATTCCCAAGAAATTCTTCCTTGAATCGCACCAAAACAACATTCAAATCTTTTCACGTGAGCTATGCCAAGTTACCAACTTCATGTAGTTTTGTTGTTGATCCCCATCATAACAAAAATCATTACTGATTTGATGATATATTTACCGGTCATTAAACCCTACTAAAACCTTAGCAAAACTTCATCAAAAATTTGAAACACGCCTTCCGGTAATCATCACAAGTTTTGGTTCTAGTCAAATACATCTTTCCATGATACAATTTCATCATCCAAACTACAAATCACCAAACATTACCGATCGTCGGATCCAACCAAAACATCTCTGCTTTACCGATTAAAGCTAGTCTTATTTCAAAGACTTTAGCTGTCTGTCGGTAAACCCTGTCTTCCAGTAAACCAGATCACTTAGATGATAAAATATAACATCAGGAACATTAGTTGACATCAATGAAAACATAAATAACTGATCATGTTATCTAATCATAGAATCTCAATCTCTTCATCACAAATAGATTTCTATCCTTTACTGGGGCACTCATCAATCTTCAAATGCATTACCTTATTTGAATCAGTTATGCCAAATGCCAAAAAAGATCCACCATCTTGTCCTTTTGTCCACTTAGACCATCCTTGTCAAGTCTATCTGAAACATTACCAACTATGTCAATCTATCACCTTCGAAGATGAAGGTGTGATGTAGAGACATCCTCACGGTGCGCTAGGATCCTATGAATCTAACAGTCCATAGGCGGCCATTTGAGCATTACACCTATGCTTGGAAGGAGTTGTAATGCCTCTTTGCATGCCCACTGACATCCAAATTCCTTCCTTTATCTATCTCTCTCACTTGGGAAGCATTCCAATCTTCGTTCATGATAGGGGAGTTATCTTAATCCTCTCTCTTGCATATTTATCAATTTTATATCCAAATTTTACATTGCATTATTATTCTCTTTATCATTTATCTTTCCTATGGCTTTCTAGGGTTGTCCGTGGAGGTGGAAACACCAAAATGGGAGTCTAACTTAGGTAGGCTCCAACACACAACCCCCAACATTTTCTCTCTTGCATGTGTGTAGGCACAAATTCACAAAGAGGAGATTATCTTGCAGGAGGCTTTATAGCATGGACCAATTGTGAGATTTCCTTACTCTTTAGTATTTTCCTTATTCTAGTTTGTAATTTGCATTTTTTGCAAGTTTCAATATTATTTACCTATTTTATAAGTTTTGTTAGCATGTCCAGAGCTTTCTGCTCAGACTTTATGCTCCGTCCATAAAGGACGATAACGCAATGTGCTTGTGTCCTTGCTTCGTGTGCTTGTCTCGAGGACAAAGGCTCTATAGAGCCGTCTAGAGACACTTCTCGGGTGTCTGATGCTCCTTGCATAAATCTGTTATACCCTGGCTCATCTTAGCACTAGTTCACAGAGGTAATCAAAAGGATAATTTTTCCTGGAGGATTCATTATCCTTGACGTGACAAATTCCCTCCATTACATTTTGGTGAACCCGATGCAAACCAAAATCTTGCTTGCATCATTCAATTGCTATTTCATATAGTTACATTAATCTTTTAATTTGAAAAAGTTTTAAAAAAAAGGAAGAGAGAAAACCAAACAATAAGCTAAGTTTTTAAATTTAGCTCATTTTTGCATTCCTTTTTCTTTTAGCATTTGCATTAAAACTTAAATAAAGCTCCTTATCTTTTTTGAAACACTTTCTCAGGTGTCCCTGTGTTGTAGTCTTGAACGTCGGTTAGCTTGTCTATGAGCTTTATGACTCAAAATGCAACAGGATCCATAGTCAGGAGGTCATCTAGCTAGAGTTTTTCCCCTGATGGTTATTGTCTTCCTCTACCTGACATCATGCAAGGTGGGCAATCATCTAATCCCAATGAGTTCTTGATCTCTCATAGTTTGAAGTTTATTCAGACTGGGGGGATTTCTCCTTCTAATTCCTAGCCTAACTCTCCTAGGAGTTCTACCCCATCTTCCCCTCTTGTGATCAATCATGATTTTGTGGTCACTATATACTTTGAGAAGATCAATATGTTGGAGTAGAATCTAATAGATTTTGAGGGTTTCTTGAACAAAGAGAATGTCCTCCCCTACACTAAGAATGTCATAGGTACCTTGAGAGACATGTTAATCTCTGACAAGAGAGGCATGGAGATGTTAAGGGCTTTGTCCATGATTGTTAAAAACCATGTTCCCCTAGCAGATGCACCCCCTATGGATAATCAATATGATCCTTTTAGTTTCCAAGTTATTGTTAGCATTCCAGGCTTGGACACGCACGTGGTGGACTCCGTTATACCTAGTGTTATTGCTTCACTCACTCCTTTGGGCTATATAGGCATGGCTAGTAGTTTGAACTCTTTTGATGCTCAAGTTTCAATAATCAACATTAGCATTGCATTAACTAGTAGCACTAGTCCTTTTCAAGGTTCCGGTGGAGGTGGCAGCGAATTTGGCCCACCTCCACCTCCTTTGCCTTCTAATCTTTTCCTATATACAATCTTACAGAACATGGGGCAGTTACAGTTTCTGCTAGCGAACTCAGCCTCTGCCTCTGGTCAATAATTTGTACCTGCGTATTAAAGGAAGAGTCCCCTTGACATTACCATCCTAAATACTATCCTTCCAACTATTGTTGCATCCCTCAAGTTTGATAGGTTCAATGGTGATGGGGACCCGGATGTGCATATAGATTCCTTCATGACTATGCGTAGTAACTAGCATAGTCTAGATTTTGTGTTGCTGAAACTGTTCTCACATTCCCTCAAGGGGACAATGTTAGAATGGTATAGATCCTTACCTGACCACTCTATTTATGCCTTTGATCAGCTTATGGATCTTTTCCTTAAATGGTTTCAGATGAACATTGGTAGTAGGGTCACTATCACTAACCTTGTTCATTATAATAGAAGCCCAATGAAAAGATCACTGATTTTATTTTGAGATATAAAGCTATCTCAACCAAGATCCCATTTGCCTTGCCTAATAGTGATCTATAGAGGATGTTTATTGAAAATCTGCAGCCGACATTGATGAAGAAGCTATCTCTTAACCGATATCAGAACTTCGCTAACATGTGCTTTGTTCTCACCGATTACTAGCACACCGTGTCACAGTTCGAAGATACTTCTTCGAACCCTCACGGTGGGTCCTTTGCAGGCACGACCACAGATGGGTCTCGAAATAATGAGGTTGTTGCTAATGTTGTAGTTATTCCTTTGATGACTGCTACACAAGCCCCACAACAAAATAGAGTTTTCACTAAGTTGAATGACTCCTACTTGATCATAATGCAACAATTGTTTAAAGACAACCTTATTACCCTTTCAGAAATCAAATCGTTGTGTGATAGTTAGCCTTATCCATGTTGGTATGATGGTTCAAATTTTTGTCATTATCATCATGTGCCTGGTCACAACACTAAGCGAGGTGATTGTCTTCAACATGTTGTCGAAGACCACATCGACAATGTTGCAATCAAGGTAGATGCACAAAAGAACAAATCAAACAAGTCTGCTAATAAAACCAACATCGACTTGTAGATTTATACTGATCTTTTTCCTCAACATTTGGCAAAATTTATTTCTGCATTAGATCCTTCTTCAAATGATGGTCCATATGTGAACATGGTCACCATCACCCCTACTAGCTCACCTCTGGCTCGAAAGAGGAAGGTATCTGATATGTCCTTGTCATTTACCCCTCTGGATGCCCTATATGGTGTAGAGCCTTCTCCTCTTTATGTCCCTCCCAAGTTGAATGGTCAAACTATCACAGGTGTGATGATTGACCCATCTAGCAGAGTCGATGTTATCACCGAGGAGACTCTCTTCGTGAACGGTTTGCATAGACCAATGTATGATGGTTGTCATGCAAGTTTGAGGACACATGATAGATTCTCTATCCTCCCCTTGGGTAGTATTACCTTGACGATCCTTGTAGGACCTAAGGCAGTGTCATCTATGTTCATCATCATTCCTAAATCGGACCTCTTCAGAGCTAAGCTTGGAATTCCTTGGCTGATTTCTATGGAAGCAGTCCCCTCAGTTGTGCATAAATGTCTCAAGTTTCCCCATGAGAGTATAGTGCATGTCATCTAGGACACTGGATACTGACCCCTAATTGTCTGTGAGGATTTTTCATTAGACCACTTTTGGCCTACTCTAGTGGGATCCACGCTTCCCTGTGGTGATTTAATGTACCGTAATTATTATTAGTATAAAATGGTGGGGTTGGCCCCTACATCTGTGCAACCTAGTGTTTCATTTCCACCTCTTGCATTGACCTCTTCTCCATCTATTCTGGTCTTGGAGCAGGTCGTGCCTCATGTCTCCTCATCGTCGGGAGCCAAGGCTAAGCTCACTCCCTCAAATAGACCTCTACATCTTCCTAGGACTACAAAGCCTCCAATGGTGTCTGATTTTCCTTCAACTGCACCCATCATAGCCAAGGGAAAGGCACCCATGTTGTCAAAGCTCACGACTTGCCTTCCCTTTGACCTCCCGATCCTGGCCAATATTCCTTGACCCTCTCGTTATGTGAAAAGGGATTTCTCTTCTCATTTCCCTTCATCATAGCTTGTTCCAACACCCTCTCATCTTCTTACTACTCCTCAAGCGAAATGAGGTCGGGAGCCCATTGTTGTGGATGTGGTGCCTCTCCAGGATGCACCCCCTATCTCCCCGGTTAGGCCTTCTCTCGTCCTTGAAATAATTTTGGAGGCCTCTTGTATGGAACATGATGCTCCTAAATCCTCTCCAACTTTGGTTGGTGGTCCTCACCTCTGTCAGAATCAGCATGCACATGAGTATAAATGCTTTCGACGAGCCCAAGCTCGAGAGCGTGATGCCCTTATAGTCTTCTAGTGTCACCCTAACACCTGATGCTGGTATTTCAGAGCCTATTTCCTTAGTTTCTCCTGTCTCTCCACCTATTTCGACCTCGCTCCCTATTGCTTCAAGAGCTTTTGTTCAACCTCCCTCTAACGGGTGTAGGTTTTTATTGCTCCTTCTTTGGAGCCGCCTCTTGTCACTTCTTTGCCAAACATACCTCCCTTGTTCTGGCCCCTTAACATGGCACATACACAAGTGGTTCCTTTTGCAGATTTTCCTACCCCTTCTACTTCGCCACCGATCCAACATCTGAGTTTTCCTGGGGTCCTTTATCTTGCTATGGTTGATGGGAGGCTTGACACTCCTATCTCGTGTAAACACAAGTTTTAGCAAGGTTGTATCTCAAAGTTCTGATGATGCAAGTCTTCGTAGGTATGTTCCTCATCCCTTCCTCTACCTATCTTAGTGCCTATTGGTTTTCCTATTTATTTTTGCATGATTGAGAAGGTTCCCCCTTCTCCTGAGTTTGTCACTACCCCTCTTCTAGAGACTGATAGTCATCTTCTTGTTTCATCTTCTCCAAGTGACTCACTTGCTTCCTCTACGAAGGTCTGCATGTTCGGATCCTTGGAGGACATCCCAACCTTGTCTATAATCTTCACACAATCATTGACCCTTGCCTCCTCCGAGCTTGTAGATGATAACATTGTTTCTACTTCATTTTTTGCTATTTTGCTAGTGCGGTTCCCGATGCATCCCTTGCAGTAGTCCCCCTTTGAGCTCGCCCCCCTTCTCCCTATGACCTAGATTGGTAGGATGAGTCTCTTCTTGAGGATGATGATCTCCTACAATATGATCGTTAGGCCTTTTATTTTTCATCTACATCTTCTTACATGTGTGTGATTGTGTTTCCCTATTCTTTCTTTATCTATTTGTTCCCTCCTAAAGGACACAGGTCACTCTGTAGGTACTTGGATATGGGAGGTTGACTATTTTTATCCATTGTTCTCTCCTGAAGGACCTGAGTTACTCCGTAGGTGCTCGGATATAGGGGATTTTCAGTCGTCCACATTCCTCTATTTGTATACCTCTTTCTTCTATTTGTCATATCTTGCTTTTTGGCATTCGGGGATGATGCAAAGCATTGGGGGCATTATTTTCCTTCTTCCAATTGGCCCAAATTTTTATTTCTCTTTTTGTCTTCATGTTCTCTTCTTTAGATCTGAGACACTTGGCACTATGACGATACACCCATTTCATAGTGATCCTGTATATCTTTTTTGACACTGCTATGGGTTCTGATGCCAAACTATCAGATCCCCCTCTTTCATTGCATCTTTTGATGCTGTGGAGATTTATGTGTCACTATCCATTGGTGGCATTTCATGGAAACATCTTGTTATGTTGGTGTGCCACAACTCCTCTTCTCCTTAGAATGACATGCCTTCCACACATATCATTCTAAGGGGGGGCCATCATATCTACATTTTATCTTTTATCTCTTGTATCAGTTTCCTTTTCCAAGTTGATTTTTCATGCTTGCCTAGGTGAGGACCAAACCACTTGATCTTTTGCTTTTCCAAGATTTCCTATGTGGGGGCCAAACCACTTGATCTTTTTCTTTTCCAAGATCATCTAGGTGAGGGCAAAGCCACTTGATCTTTTCCAAAGATTTCCTACATGGGTGCCAAACCATTCTCAACTCATATCTCTCTTGTTTGCCTTGGTAGGGACCAATCTACCACTTACCAAATTTATCTACCCTATTGCATGGCTATCTAGCGCATCGCTACCCATTCTAACAAATCTATCTTTAAAGGTCCTATCGCTACCCATGCTGGCAAAAAATTATCTATATCTTCCCTATCATATGGCTATCCATACCATCATATCATGCTCTATCGTATGGCCATCTAACATAATGTATCTTGCTACCCATACCAACGTATCTTATACCAATGGTGGTCTCTTATATCATATCTTTCTATAACTAGGGGCTTTCCTCCAAAGAAAGGTTTGTTTCTATGAGGGTATCTTATCCTTTATCTTATCATCCATCATGCTAGTTTGCAACTAGAATGTTTGGGATGTACCAAATCTCAACGTCATCTCGTTGGGCGCAACCTCATCTGATCAATGAAAATATTCCTCCCTATCACGATTGTTCTTTATCTGTATCTTCCTCTACTTTAGCATCGCATACCTCGGCAAAGGCATGGTCACTAAAGTGGGGGAAAATGTATTATAAAAAATATCATCCCTTGTAATTAGTGTGACAAATGGTGCTTTTCCTCCATGTCATCAAGGTAAAGATCCACCATCTTATCCTTTTGTTCACTTAGACCATCCTTGTCGGCTTTGGCTGAAACGTTACCAACTCAGTCAATTTGTCACCTTTCGAGATGAAGGCACGACATAGAGACATTTGTATGGTGCACTAGCATCCTACACATCTAACAGTTCTTAGGTGGTCATTTGAGTGTTATGCCTACACCTGAAAGGAATTACAACACCTCTGTATGTAGCCATCAACATCTGAATTCCTTCCTGGGTCTATATCTCTCACTTGGAAAGTATTTGGAAGGATCTTTTGGCAATTTGGTAACTAGTTTTTGCAGGTTGAGCTCGTGGAAAAAACTGAAGACCATCTCACCATTTTTGCAGCATTACCAAGCATTCCAAGCACACCATTTCAAGTACTTCCAAGCATTCCAATCTCCATTCATGATAGGGGAGTTATCTTAATCCCCTCTCTTGCATATTTATCAGTTTTATTTCTAAATCTCATGTTGCATTGTTATTCTCTTTATCATTTATCTTTCTTGTGGCTTGCTAGGGTTATTTGTGGAGGTAGAAACACCAAAATGAGGGTCTGACTTAGGCAGGCTCCAAAACACAACCCCCAACATTTTCTCTCTTGCATGTGTGTAGGCACAGCTTCGCGAAGAGGAGATTATCTTGTAGGAGGCTTCATAGTGTGGGCTGGTTGCGATATTTCCTTACTCTTTAGTATTTTCCTCATTCTGTTTCATAATCTATGTTTTTTGCAAGTTTCAATATTATTTAATTGTTTTATAAGTTTTGTCAGCATGTCCAGAGCTTTCTGCTCAGACTTTGTGCTTCTTCTGTACTGGACAATAGCATGCCACACTTGTGTCCCAGTTTCGCGTGCTCGTCTCGAGGACAGAGGCTCTGAAGAGTCATTCAAAGATGCTTCTCAAGTGTCTAACGCTCCTTGCATAAATCTGTTATCCCCTGGCTCATCTTAGCGCTAGTTCGCAGAGGTAATCGGAAGGACAATTTTTCCTAGAGGATTTGTCATCCTTGAGGTGACAAATTCCCTCCATTAGAGAAGTAAGAGAATATCAATCCCTTTTTCTAGAATGCAGTTCTTGAGGGAATATTATTTTGGAGGGTTATTCAATCCCCTCATGTTCCATGAAAGGAACCTCATTTTTTAATTTTAGTTGATGAATCCAGGGTCCTCTGCCTCCCATTGGAAATTTCCCTTACCACTTCCTTGTGCCTAGTGAGCCTCTGTGATGGGCGTCCAACCTTCCATTCTAGACCCCTGTCAATCTTCATATTTCTAGTTTTTCTTCTTTGTGTTATCTAACCTTCATTCCTAGACAAGAAACAACTACTTGAGGAGACCCCTGGTGAGGAGAATTTCTTCGATGGTACAAAAACAACAATAGAAGCTTCCATGCTTGTCTGTCTAGTCATATTTCCATTAGTGAGGGTGTTAGGGATAGTGACTTCCCAATTTTATTGGACGGGGTTGCCATGTGGGGGGGATCTCCCCATCTTCCAAAGGTCCCATTTTCCTAGGAGTGCCACTCACCAATAGGTTGGAAGTGCCATTGGTCACTCCTGCGTCCTTGATAAGAGGGGAATGGGTATCTTTGTGGATGATTTTCCTTGGTTCTTAAGTTAGTCTGAGTAGGGGTAGCGACCTCCTTAACCCTTTGAGATGATTTATTAGGGGTTTTGAATAGCTTGATGAGCCCCTCTCTAAATAGTTAGTCTTCACTATTAGCCATTGAACCCGTCTCACCTAATTTTGTAGCCTCCATAATGGTCGTGGGTTCCTTCTGTTTAAGGGGTTTTGGCATAGGGGCCTTGAATTTAGATATCAAATGGCCAGGTTTGAAACACTTCTGACAAAAGACCATGGCATTCTCATGGCCAAGACTTGAGTCCAACTTCCTAGTTTGGATTTTAAGGTAATAAAATTGGGAATATTTTTGCTAACAGTAGCCAAAACATAAAAGTGAGCATAAAACAACCTATATTTCACCTTGGTGAGATCGCCCACCACAACAAAATGTCTGAATGTATTTCCAATCCATCGAAAGACCTACTCATTCCAAATTTCTAGTGGAAAACTAGGTAAACGAACCTAGACATGGGTAATATTATTCAAATAAGTGGTTGGGTTGAATCTAGGATTCCATTTGCAGAGAGAGGTGATGTTTACCATACACCCAAAGGCTTGAGAGAACTAACACCATGTCTTCCTTCATAGTAAATTTGAACAAAAATAGAATGCTAGACATAACACTTATGGAAACATTTCCCTTTAGCTTCCATTTGGTAGAAACCCATTTCCTAACCATCTCAATAGTCGGCTTGAAGGAAAAGAGTTTTCCCACCAAAGTATTATTCATCATAAGAACAATGTGGTTGACCATCGAGTCCGGTAGAACTACAGTCGTGCCTTCCTCAGTTTGCAAACACTCTGGAACAATGTTGGAGTCCATGTTCCCTTGAGTGTAATGTTCTTCCAACCCTTGGCATGTGTGCTTTCCTTTGGTTGCACAACCTCTATCTCCTTGGTCTTGGAAATAGTCTCATTGTTTTCTAGGATGAGACCTATAGAATCCCCAAATTGAGAACCCACCTTAGCTCCTAATGTGACCACATTGCTAGTGCCTTTGGCAATAGTCTCCTCCAAAGGCGGAATAACTGTAGGGGACACCTCAGGTTGGGAGACCACCTTATCACCAAGTGTAGAGTCAACCCCAGAAAGATTGGCATTATTTGCCACAAAAGTTGTCTCTATAGTAGAGTCTAGAGGAGGATCAATAGGTGGGGGGCCTAGTCCCAACCCTCCATAGACACCATGTGCAAAAGCAATTCAAAATTCAAATAAGAAGCAAAGCAGGATAGTTGCAGAGCCATATACTTGATTCATATATGAGAGGATTAATAAGAGTCAATCTTTAATTAAGGTGTTCTATTTTAGTCTTTTTTTATAAGTATTAGAGTTAATAAAGTATAATTTTGTAAAGGTTATAATAAATTTGGAGTCTTGTTATTTTTCTCAATGCATTTTTTTCATTTTATTCTTATTTCTTAATAATTTGATTTGGTTAAGTGGCCCTTAGTCTATTGATGAATTTGAATGTCTTACAAAGAGTCCACTAAGAATAAATATTGTCAAGTGTATAAGCTCAATGACATAATAAATATAAGGCCAAGATTATGCCCTAAACAAATATGTCATAATAGATACCTCATGTGAAAAATTAATTATTGTTTATCTTCCAAATAAAATAATAATAATTTAGTTTGTGTGGGTTCTTAAATACAACTTGCACATTTTTAAATTTATTATTATTTCCATTCTAAATATGAAAATTCTCAATTTCTTCTTTAATAAAGATAGATGATATGATAAGAGTGGGAAATTGATCCTTTTATAGCCCATGAAATAGCTTACAATATATGAGACTACCTCATACTCTATGCATGAGACACAAAACTTTATCCTCCAAATAAAATAATAATAATTTAGTTTGTGTGGATCTCATATACAACTTGCGTGTCTTTAAATTTATTATTAAATGAGGTGTACATGTTCCTTACTTTCTGTAAAGTTTGAACTTGTGACCTCTCTTTC
Source organism: Cryptomeria japonica (assembly GCF_030272615.1). Classification (NCBI taxonomy): domain Eukaryota; kingdom Viridiplantae; phylum Streptophyta; class Pinopsida; order Cupressales; family Cupressaceae; genus Cryptomeria; species Cryptomeria japonica. Next base: position 132,945,230 of record NC_081406.1, read on the forward strand.
TCTATAAGTTCTCCACCATTAGACCAACTCACATGTACAAAAAAAGAAAAAACAATTATAAAAAATAAAGATACACAATAAATAAACACAATTTAAACAAAATTTTAAAAAAATCATTTTCCATTGAATTGAAATATAGATATTTTAAACAAACTATCTAAATCTTAATTTTCATTTATCAAAATAATTAAAAATATAATTCAAAACATTGAGAAAATAAAAATGTACAATTATTCTTAAAACATTAAATCCTTCCCAAATTTTATTCAAAATATACTTAAAAAAAAATATCCTCAACTTTACTAGCCACCAAAATTGACATTTTCACTCAAAAGTCTTGAAATTGCGAGCCATTTAACTTCATCCATAATAATAGATCCCATACTAATAATATTGATTATGATCTAAGAAACTTTGTCAACTGCAATCTTCTTCACAATGTAGAGTCATAAAACCATAGCTTCATCTTGTTCACTTGTTTCCTTCCTATCCAAAAGCATAAATCAATATGATATAATGGTTAGCATATGAAGAAACTCTTAACATCACGTTTTGGCTAAGATTACATTTTCACTATACCATTAAAATCAAGGATAATGACTTTCAAAAGAGTCACATATTGCCATTTTTTCTCTAACCTTAGTGATCTCAATTCATTATCAAAATATTTGTCTTATGTGAATTATATCACTTAAATTCATTTCATTGAAGTTATAAAGATTTAATTTTTTTTATTAGGAACGTATATTTCATACGTAAGTTTTATAACAGAATATAAATTTTTTATATATATTATAAATCAATGATAGTCTAGAATGCTCTGTATTGTAATCAATAATTTCATTTCATTTCATTTCAATTATTGATTTTGTTTCAATAAATTAATTATTAAATATTTTAGATAGTTACAAAATGTAACACAAACTATTTTAACAAATGTTTTGTAATTAATCTATTTTAAATATCAAAGATATCTAGCATGTGAATCTTAATGGAGTCTTGTTATTTTTCTCAATGCAATTTTTTCATTTTATTCTTATGTCTTAATAATTTGATTTGGTTAAGTGACCCTTAGTCTATTAATGAATTTGAATGTCTTCCAAAGAGTCCACTAAGAATAAATATTGTCGAGTGCATAAGCTCAATGACATAATAAATATAAGGCTAAGATTATGCCCTAAACAAATATGTCATAATAGATACCTCATGTGAAAAATTAATTATTGTTTATCTTCCAGATAAAATAATAATAATTTAGTTTGTGTGGGTTCTTAAATACAACTTGCGCATCTTTAAATTTATTATTATTTCCATTCTAAACATGAAAATTCTCAATTTCTTCTTTAATAAAGATAGATTATATGATAAGAGTGGGAAATGGATCCTTTTATAGCCCATGAAATAGCTTACAACATATGAGACTACCTCATACTCCATGCATGAGACACAAAACTTTATCCTTCAAATAAAATAATAATAAATTAGTTTGTGTGGATCTCATATACAACTTGTGCATCTTTAAATTTATTATTAAATGAGGTGTACATGTTTCTTACTTTGTGTAAAGTTTGAACTTGTGACCTCTCTTTCTCTATAAGTTCTCCACCATTAGACTAGCTCACATGTACAAAAAAGAAAAACAATTATAAAAAATAAAGATACACAATAAATAAACACAATATAAATTTTTATTTTCCATTGAATTGAAATATAGATCTTTTAAACAAACTATCTAAGTCTTAATTTTCATTTATCAAAATAATTAAAAATATAATTCAAAACATCGAGAAAATAAAAATGTACAATTATGGCAAAATGGAGTTTGCATACGAGACCATTTTGGCAAAATGTGTGCTTTCCAAGCTTCACCCATCCCTTTGGGTACGAATAACTTGGCGGAAGCAAATGCCTTACTAACCGGTCTGGTGTTAGCAAGGAAGTGTGGCCTCTTCAATATACACATAGAAGGGGATTCTTTAGTCATTATCAACTCAATTACCTCGAAAAGATCTAAGACCTGGTAGCTATGTTATGTTCTGAAGCATACCTTGGATCTTCTTGATACTTTTTCGGACTACTCTGTCAGTCACACACTGAGAGAGGGCAACTTTGTTGCTGACTTGTTAGCAAACATGGGCTGCGATGGCATTTCTGTGGAGTCGATCACAATTCCTTCTAAACTGTCCTCTTTTCCCAAATTGCTCGAATTAGTACAAAAGGAAAGTACAACACTCTTATCACAAGCTACTTCCTATTAAATACTCGCATGCAAGCACATAACTAGTGTCGGTGAACAAGAAGGCTGACAGGACACTTGCATTTATGCTTTTAAATGCATTTTGTAGATGGTATGTATGGAACTTTAGTGCGAAGTACCCGGGGATTCTCAATATGTCACTTCACATGGGGCAAAATAGACTTAGGCCTCTCACACATCTCCTTGACTATATTACGGTCAAAAAATTAATGCAAGGATCAAAAACATGATCCTAAACTCTGATCATTTATTGCACTTTGAGATGGTAATTTTTGTTTATAAATGGAACCAACCTGCTCTTACACACACAATTCTTAGCCGAAATTTTTGAAAATTTAAATTTTTGAAGTATCACAGTGCTCTGCAATATGGAAAATGGTTCTTGCAGAGGATGCAAGCAATTTCACTGGGAGTATATGCCATGGAACGACTGGATTTCAGTGCAAATTCTAGAACCTTCGACGGCTTTTCATGGACACATCAATGACATGGACCTCGACCAACTTTTTATGTTACACAATCCACAATTGAGAAGAGTTGTCAAAGACTTCATCGGTGAGGAGATGTTATCCCTGCAAGCTAAAAGGATTTTGTATCCCCATCAACTTCTTAGTTCCTTTTTGTCAAATGCTCTAGATCTCTTGCAATCTATTCCTCTACCGAAATTAGTATTCTTCAAGTTGGTAAGACAAGATGTGCTTCCCCCAGCCCCGTTCCATGAAGCCTTGGCAAAATATAATCTATGACAAGGGTCGACTCTCCTTGGGGGCCTCTTTCCATGTCACTTTATTCAATCTAGCCATGCTTACATGGTACTCTATGACTGAATAAAAGCATGCCCTTGAACGATAAAATTTTTGCCATGTGAAGAACGGCTTGCATCAATTCGACAGACAATTGGATGACCACATTGTACATAGAGTCAAAATTAAAGTTGGGGCTCTAATGGAAATCCTGGAAATAGAAAATGTTGACCCCTGTTTGCAAATATTGCAACCTGTGGAAAGGGGTCGGACTATAGATAGGGTTCCAGACCTCAACGTATCAGCGCAGGATGAAGTCATGGGATGGACTACTTTCCTTCTGCAGGCTTTCGATGCCCCTGCAATTCAGACCCAGGAAGACGCTGCCATGAACAAGTAAAGTTATTCTGGCTTTGTTTTTTGCTACCCAGAATATGCTCTTTTTTTACGAGTGGAAAATCTAATGGCGACCGAACCGATAGAGGAGTCATCTTCTTTGCTTGTCGACTAGCACCGGTATTGGAGGCTTTTCTTTTTATGAACTGGTCATAAGGATATCATATCGGTATCAAAGCACTGGTACAACATAATTGAAAACCGGTTGTTGCAGCTAATCAATGCTCTGACAATCAGATTCACGCTTCTTAGTTGCCACGGTAACCGGTTAAGGGGGTTGGTTATTTTTGGTTTCCTCCAGTCTCACCCCGACCGGTTACTCTCTTTTTGGCCCCTAAGAGACTCATTCTATGGGCAGTCCCTATTTATCTCTCCGGTTTGGGTGGATTCTTCTCATAGCCTCCTTCCTTCTTCTTCATTGTATCTAAGCAAGGATATAGGGTTTTCTTTCTAGTTCTTTCCCTATTGAGCTCTTGAATCAGTTTTCTTATTAATATATATATCAGTGGCTTGCCACTTTTGATTAAAAATAAAATTAAAAAAATGTACAATTATTCTTAAAACATTAAATCCTTCCCAAATTTTATTCAAAATATACTTAAAAAAAAATCCTCACCTTTACTAGCCACCAAAGTTGACATTTTCACTCAAAAATCTTGAAATTACGAGCCATTTAACTTCATCCATAATAATAGATTCCATATTGATAATATTGATTATGATCTAAGAAACTTTGTCAACTACAATCTTCTTCACAATGTAGAGTCATAAAACCATAGCTTCATCTTGTTCACTTATTTCCTTCCTATCCAAAAGCATAAATCAATATGATTTAATGGTTAGCATATGAAGAAACTCTTAACATCACCTTTTGGCTAAGATTACATTTTCACTATACCATTAAAATCAAGGATAATGACTTTCAAAAGAGTCACATATTGCCATTTTTTTCTCTAACCTTAGTGATCTCAATTCATTATCAAAATATTTGTCATATGTGAATTATATCACTTAAATTCATTTCATTGAAGTTATAAAGATTTAATTTTTTTATTAGGAACGTATATTTCATACGTAAGTTTTATAACAGAATATAAATTTTTTATATATATTATAAATCAATGATAGTCTAGAATGCTCTGTATTGTAATCAATAATTTCATTTCATTTCATTTCAATTATTGATTTTGTTTCAAAAATTAATTATAAAATATTTTAGATAATTACAAAATGTAACACAAACTATTTTAACAAATGTTTTGTAATTAATCTATTTTAAATATCAAAGATATCTAGCATGTGAATCTTAATAAATAATTAGACAAATTATATGTTTATCAATAAGGTTAATAAAGATTATTGAAAACATATAAAGAATAAGATTAAAAAAAAAATAGTATAGTTCAATTGACTAAGTTAAATTGATAAAGATAATGATCTGTTCTTTGATTACTCCATCCACAAACATTCATATCTCTCGAAAATTACGTTCAACTTCTAAACAACTTGAATGAACTCGTCTTCTATTGATAAAATTTAATATAAAATAATGTATTATAAATTAAAATCAATTTTATAAAAATGAAAATATTAATATCTATATAATCCAATCGTTTAAAAAATAAAAATAAAAAATAATAAAAAACTATGACCTCAAACTAAAGAATACACTCTACTTGATATATTATCTTAATTGAAGGGAGGGAAACACACGTAACCTTAGTGTGCACGCAATTCGATAAAGCCATATATTTTTATATTAAAATTTATTAAAAAGTTCAATTCTAATGAAATTGTTATTGGCCCCTTCACCTAAGTCTCCATCAACTACTTCACGTGACAGCCCAGAAAATTCCAAATTTGATGTTACATTTCAAGATATTTCATTTACATCATTATTTGACTCTTATATTTAATGCACTTACTCAATATTAATATACCTCAATAATTGCATTAGTTGTTGTGATGAAAAAACACAAGATTTTGTTGTATGGTGTATATGTTGAGTTTGAATTTTGTCTTTATAATTAAAAAAATATTTGATAATCCAAAGTAAATGATATTAGTAAATTTTTTTTTAAGAATTTGATTTGAATTATAAGAGGTAAAGTTTGTTGCTTTTGATAATAAAAGCAACCAAAAACGAGGGCGCTGACCCATAGGTACAATTAAGAGAACAGTGGCATAGCCATTATCCGCATATAATCAGCAAAGTAGCAGCCTTTTACCTCTATCAAAAACAAAAGCCATACTACAAGAGTTTAATAGCGATAAAATACTACTAGTCAGAGTATAATTCATATACCACACAGGGCCATAAACAACAAAATATAAGCGAAGGTTTAAACTAGGCTTATCCAACCAATAACTACACAACATCGACAAAAAACTCCTCCACATGCAGAAAGTTATTTCTTTTTCGCTTGGCTCTTCTTAGGGAGCAGCTTTCTAGCGCATTCCTTAGTGAGGAACTTGAACAGGCCTTTGTAGTCGTCGTCCTCCTTGCCTTTCCCTTTGGTCGTGCTTTCCTGCAATAGGCACAGCGTAGTAGTCGAGCATCTCATAAAATTCAGAGCAAACTTGGACACATCGTGCATGTTGGTCTCCACCGCCTCTAGTCTATTGGTGATCACCTGCACATTGTCAGAGAGGGCCTCTATTTTTTTCTCAAGCTCTGCCAGGTTGGAATCCTCTTCCTTCACGTTGTTGGCCTCTTCAACGACCAACATTTTTCAATCCTGAAGGTTGGGGAGGGGAAATTGGCTGGCTCCGGACTCTTGGAGGAAGCGGGGCTTTCAAAAATCTGGGTGGAGCTCACAGAATGAGGGGTTGGATTGTGCTGGGCCAAGGGCATTTTAATAGTCGGAATGGAGTTGCCTGTGTCATGCGAGGAGGAGGGGTCTCTCAGGGATAGGTAAAGTTTGTTGTTGATAAAAAGGTTTAAATGATTTTATTTGAATGTGAATTTTTTGTTATAAAAAAAGTATAGTTTGTATTTATGAGAAAAAGGAGATTTAAAATATGAATAATTGTCAATGGGTGTTTGGTCTACTAGTAAAATTGAATGGTTTCAAATGAGCCCACTAGCGGTTAATTCTTGCTAAGTGCAAAGGCTCTGACATCATAAGAGATGTGGTTGAGATCGTGGCTCACGGGCTTCGTGCCCTTGTTGGGTTGCCATGCTCGTAGGTCTGGACCTCCATAAGAAAAAAAAGAAAGAATAATTTTGGTTTTAGTTATTTTTAAATGTAATTGTCTATGCTTTGCGATGTCTATGCTTTTATGATGTTTTGAAGAAGGCAAGTCTTTGTCTTTAAATCATTGGTAATGTTATTTTTTGTTTGTTGTGAACCATCAATCGAGCTAAATTTGACTAGAAAGTATCCAAGATCTAATGGTTTCTTATAGAAGAGTTAGGCTCAAATCATTCTTCTCATCAATCATGGCCTAACTACAAATAATGTGTTATACCTATTAGAGCATGCTTTGATCTACAAGGTAAAGTTGTGTTAATAGAATTACAATTCAAGCAATCTCCCTATCCCTTTTCCAAGCAAGTTTTAGTAGTTTTAGGATGTGTTTTTAAGGGAAACAAGCCATAATTTGGGGGTTAATCTTCAATTTAGGTCACCCACAACCTAAAGATGTCCCCATGTTGCACAAGATTATTGAGCTTTAGAGATTAGCATTTGGCGCAATCCTTCATGACGACAATTCTATTTTGAACATAGAGATGCACAGCTTCAAGTGAAGCATGTTGGATAGGTAGATATCAATGTCATTAGATTTCCACAATCCATTATAGTCTATTTGTATAATGCTTATGGATTTTATTGTGTGAGTTTTTTTGCATCAACATTTCGGATCACACTTTGTGACCCATCATGAGGATGATAGTAGAGAGCACCAGGAGAAAAATGTGATCTCCTGGTGCTCTCTACTATCATCCCGATGATGGATCACAAAGTGTGATCCAAAATGTTGATGCAAAAAAACTCACACAATCAAATCCAACAACATTACACAGATAGGTAGAACTCACCGACATTTTAACCTTGTGAAAGATTAATGTATATTTGAGCATAGTTTATATTTGTTGGGTAGAGTGAGTCCCAATTAGAAAAGTAATCATGTAAGTCAAGAACTAGGAGGAACAATTGAATAGTTTGTTAGTTAATGTAGTTAGTTATCTTGTTATCTTTCCCATTCTTATGCTTGATAACTAGATGGTTTTTCTTAACTATGTCACCCATTTCATGTGCGCATTTATAGTTTTCATTAAGTATGAAAGAACTAAAGCAAATTATGAGTAGAATGGATAATCATCTCCTCTTCTAAAATATATTAGTGTTATTGTTTGATGGATTTCATAATTGCATACAAATCACTTTTGCAAATGGAGTAGCATCAAATCATGCCACTAGAATTACCTACGTAATATGTGATTATATATCTATGCTACATCAGTACAACATTGAGTGTATAGTTACATGTGTTTATCTAGATTTTAATCCCGTATAATTTCTAGCATTGCAAGAACAAGCATCATGTAGAGGTGCTAATTAAGATCCTAGAAAGTGTGTTGTGAAAGTGTCTATGAGAATGGTATCTTGACATACATGTTTTGGTTGAGTGACTAGGTGATATGTGAGAAGCTAGGTATGAGACTATAGAATTTGGAAGGTTCAATAAATTTATGCAAGTTTTATGAATTTTTAGTATTAGCTAATCACGGTTCACTTTGATATTGATGGGGTCTACATGTATACCATATTGCTCGATTATGTAGCCTAAGTAATTGATTTTTTTGGTGTCAAAACTACATTTTTTTATCATTGACTTGTAACCTTGTTTTAGCACAATGTATCTAGTATGTGAGAGACTTTCTCCACATTGTATTCCTAAGTCTTTTGTAGATAGGAATGTTATCCACATATGATTTTGAAGGACTTAGTGAAGGGTCAAATTTTTTTGTTCATCGAGTAAATAATAATCACTAGAGAATTGGTTAAATCAAAAGGCATGGTCATGCATTTGAATAGTCCTTCCTAAGTCTTGAAAACAATTCCCAAATGTTTTCAATCTGAATATGCACTTGATGGTATATTGATTTTAGGTCAATTTTGGCAAAGTATTGTACACCTCAAAGTTTGTCAAGCAAGTTATTGATGTGTGATGAAAGGATTTTTTTCATTGCATTCTTGTTGAGTGTGTGATAGTTGATACAAAGGCATTTTGATCCATACCTCTTAGGTGTGTTGTCATTGCAATAAAGTGGGCATGTGAGTGCACATTGCTAGCACTTGTGAGTTTATCCATGTACATGTATTTGGGTGGACCATGATAAGCATAATTTTCTACCTCTGTGTAATTATCTTATGACACTTTTTAGTAGAGACCAAAGCTAATTTGGGTAGTTTAGACTCATGAAAATTTAAATAATATTTTTTGGCATGGACCATCCATTGTGGTTAAGGTCTTATAAGTAGTATATCACATTATTCTAGAGGCACACACATCAAAAGTGATAATGGCTTGCATGATTTTAACCTCCTACTTGGAAGTTTATTTTCCCTTAATGGATTTATTATGTTGCTACCATCCTAGGGAGTAGGAGCTTAGTTGTGATTGGTAGAGAGACTAGGTGTCAAACTACATCATGTGCAATGATTCTCTTTTGGTTGCTTTTGTTAATGATGAAGTGGATAAAACATTCATTTATCTAACACTTCATGTGGAAGAGATGATCACATTCCTCCAAATAACTAGTGGTCACAACATTGGTGTTGAGGCACTTTGCCTCTTGAAATTAGTATCCTCATTTTTTTATGGCTTGCATGAATAGGGGTTATTGTATGCAATATTTAGTGTTATTGTGAGTGTTGGTGTGATGACAAAAAATCCACATGTTACCTTGTGGCTTTTTACCACTATGAACTACCTAGATAATTTTGTAGATATGACTTGGGGTTTTGTATAGATAATTTGGAGTGCCATGGTTAATTTTGCATAAAAGTGTTTTTTTCATGCAAAATGCTTGCATCTTGTTTCCAATATAGATTAATTCTTATGCAAGTATTTTTTTTGCTTAAGATTCACCTTGGATTCAATATTAGACACATTATTGCTTCTCTCAAGATATTTGAAGTTGAAAAATATATTTCATCATGAATGGAAGATGATAATCAACTAATGTGTTTTAAAACTTGATGTCGCTAAAAAATGCTCTTGCAAGTGTGTGAAGAAGTTGTGGTACTCAATGATATATTATTCATAGATTGGCCCTTTCATTATTGGAACTTCACTTATTGATCCTCCAAATGGTCTAGGGGGTAAAATTCCTCTTGTAGAGTATCGATAAAGGCTTCATATGCTATAATTGGTTGGTTATCTTTGTTGTGTTGTGCTCTAAGTGCTTACCACCAATTTGATACATTAAGGAAATATTATTAGCATCAATAAATATTTGAATTGAGAAAATTACATGATTGAGCTATTAAATCCAAGTATCTAGTGCTAAGGCATTGTTTTTACTTTCTAACATAAGAATATCTAAATTGACATGAAGTTTGAAGGGATTTTAATATTGTACAAATTGTGTAGGTTTGTGTGGTGTTAGTTGAATGTTGTTAATGAAATCATGGAACTACCCAAAGAGTTCCCTAGAATTATATCTACAAAGTGGCATTGAAAATTTGTTGAATTTCATATACTTTGAGGATTTATCATTGACCATTTTTCTTTGATATTCATAAAAGCTTCATGATCCAAACTAAGTACACTGAGTTTTCTTAGTTTTTGTTCATATTTTTAAATTGAAATTAAAGAAGATATTTATATTTTACGCTAATGATCTGATTCCCAGGGTAAGCTAGGGACAATCTTGTAGATTAGCTAGTAATGCAACAAGATCATTGAATGTGGTATGGAAAATAGGTATACAAATCAAAGAACACTTAGTTGCAAAAGGGTTATGGAAAAACTTCCATTTAGATTGAATGTGATAACTATATAGAGAGAGGTCAAATGGGAATATATATAGCTTTTCTACTTGACAAAGTGTACAATGTAGGGAATTTTACAAGTAAGCCATTAGCTAGGCTCCACAAATATGTTGATAAGTGTCGAATGCCTATGGTGCACTAATTATGTGGATGGGGTCATGACACATGCCTAATTTATATGATGAATGTTGTATTGTAGTAATATGTTCATACATGTGTTAAATGTGTATATCACTAGTTGGGAAATCATGTTTTATTGTATAGAGGTCACTAGGTGGTGTGCTATATGGAGGTGTAACATTTGGATGTGGATACTCTGTCACAAATGTATGGTTTTGTTCAACACTAGCATATAAAACCATGTGCAAGGTCATAAGATGCATTTGAGCAATATTATATAGTGGTATGTGAGAATTAAATATGAGTGTGAGTGTAGTGTTATGTGGATGTGTGAGTACCATGTTGCATGCGTTCACTGAAGTTGAGTGTACAAATGAAGGTGATGAAGAGAACACATGAGGATGTCCTTAGATCAAAATAAATTTTACTTTGATATACATTCTCATACTAGTTACCATGCAATTCAAAGTGGGATAAAAATGGAATGGTGAAAATAACATAGCTTACACCTTTTCCCTTCACTTTGGACTCATTTAAAAAAGTTATTCTTTATGTAATGATAAATGCACAAGTGACATAATTTTATTGAAAATTTGGCACATAGCTTAAACCTTAACTATTTCAATCTACAACATTCCTATAAATTGGTTTTGATCTCTATATGCATCCATTTCTCACCCAATCCCAAATCTATAGTGGTGCAAACAAACAAGGTTCGATGTGTAATTTGCAAAAATACCCCTTAAGCTTTTAGTTTTCAAACATAAATTTATGGTTAACTTAACACTTCTAATTAATTGTTGTGTGAACTTGAAGCACAAAATATTTTACTTGCACCATTTGAAATTGTATTTAAGGATCAACTCTAGTTCATTTTTATACACTAAGATCTAATACTTAGAATTCATGAGACAACCTCGTAACTCTATAATCATTCAAAAATTAATTTAGAACATTCATTATTACACTATCTACTTACATCAACATATAAAGTATCTCTTGCATATTTTTATTTTCATTCATTTTTAAAAGTTGTTAACTTATCGGGTAAGTGCACCAAGTTGTGGTACCAAAAAGGTGCCACTTCTTACTTTTTCATAAAAATGCGTCATTGGCATGAAAAGGTCGTCCAAACCTATGGGTTGGATGCCCAAGGCAAATCCAACCCAAAGGGTTGGTATTCTCCCAAGCAAACCATTTGGCGAGCGCCAAATATGGCGCTCGCCCTATTTGGCTCTCACCCTGTTTGGGGAGCGCCAAATGTTTTGCATTGTCCAATGTGAAGGTTTTGTGAGTGTTTAGATTTTTCAATCTTGACACAAATTAAATCCACCCCCGAAGGAGAATATATACATGAAATATAAAATTTAAGTATAGCTCTATAGGACTTATAATGTAGATTCTAGTTTTTAGAGGATCATATAAATTTCAGACTTAGTCAAGTTTCAATAATCGACATGTCAAATTTCAGTAATCAACATGATCTCATTAGCATTCTTTAGCTATATATCTCACTCTCTTTATCTTCCCCAAACTCTAGACCTATCTCTCTCCCTCTCTTGTCTCTCTCGCTTCTTTATCCTTGACTCTCTCCCTCTCTCTTTTCTCTCACTCCCTTATTGTTTCTCTCCCCTCCCACTCCTTTCTCTTGGTCACTACCTATCCCTTTTATCCTCTCTCTCCCCATATCTAGGGTTGTCCCTCCCTCACTATTCACCTCACTATCTCTCCCTCCCTATATTATTACCCACCTTTCTCTCCCCCTCTAGGTTTCTCACTTATCTAATTGTCCACCCTCTAGTTCTCTCCCTCCCTCTCCACCTTTCTCTCCCTTCTCCTTACCTCTATCTATTTATGAACTCTCTCCCTCTCTTATCTCTCTCTCTCTCCAAACCTTTCTATCTCCTCATTCTCTAGGTCTCACAGTCTCTCCATGTCTACCTCTCTATCCATCTCCTCTTACTCATCTCTTTGTTCTTCTATCTCTTCTATTCTCCTTCCCTCCCCTCTCTAGGTCTCTACCTTCCTTTCTTCCTCTCTCCCTCTCTATCTCCCTCTCCCACTCTCTCGTCTTCTCTCTTCCTCTCTTATTCTCCATCTTCATTGTCTAGGTCATTACCTCTCCATCCCACCCTATCTCCCCTCTGTATGTTTCTTCCTCCCTTCCTCCCTTCCTCTCCACCTATCTACCTCTGCATATAGGTCACGTTACCCACCTCTCTTTATCCCCCTCTATCTATCTCACTCCTCTTTGGACATCTAGGTCTCTCACCTATCTATATGCCCCCTCTATAGTTCTCTATGTCCCTCTCTACCTCTCTCTCCCTCCTCCTTAACCCTATCCCTTTATGAACTCCCTCCTTTTCTCTTCCTCCCCTAACCTCTTTATCTCCTCTTTCCATAGGTATCTCACTCTCTCCATGTCTACCTCTCCATCCATCCCCTCTTACTCCTCTCTTTGTTCTTCTATCTCTTCTATTCTCCCTCCCCCCCTTCTCTAGGTCTCTCCCTTCATTTCTTCCCCTCTCCCTCTCTACCTCCCCATCCATACATACCCCCATATATATCTCACTCCCCCACTTTTTAATTCTCTCTTCCTCTTTTATTCTCTCTCTCTACATGCTAGGTCATCAACTCTCTCTCACCTCTCTAGGTTTACCACTTCCTTCTTCTCCACCTATCTACCTCCGCATCATGTCTCATTACTCACCTCTCTCTTCCCCCCTCTATCTATCTCATTCCTCTCTCTTGTCATCTAGGTCTCTCATCTCTCTTTCCCAATATAGTTCTCTCCCTCTCTCTTCCCCTATATCTCCCTCCCCATTTACCCCTATTTATTTTTGAACTCTCTTATCCTCTTCTCGCTTTCCCCCCACCTCTGCATCATCTCCTTCACTAGGTCTTGTATTCCCTCAATGTCTACCTCTCCCTCAATCCCCTCATACTCTTCTCTCTCTTTATTCTTTCATCTCTCCTCTTATCCCTCCCTCCCATTTATTGGCATCTTTATTATTTTCTTCCCCTCTCTCTCTCTCTCTCTCTCTCTCTCTCTCTCTCTCTCTCTCTCTCTCTCTCTCTCTCTCTCTCTCCTTTCCCTACTAATTCTTATTCTCTCTTTACCATCTACATCATCAGCTTTCCATCACACCCTCTCTAACCCTCTCTAGGTTTCTCCCTCATTCCCTCTCCACCTCTCTACATCTCCATCCATATCTCATTACCAACCTCTCTCTACCCCCCTCCATCTATCTCAACCCTCTCTCTCTCTCACCCTATCTAGGTCTCTCACGCCTCTCTCCCCCTCTAGGTATCTTATATCTCTATATAACCCATCTGGGTATGTCCAGGAGCATGGTAGGCCATATAACCCTTTAGGAAACCATTACTATCTATCTTAGGAAACCATATGACCTCTTAGGACAACATATGGTGTCATTACAAGTCATATGTTTTGGGAAAAATGGTGTCTCAACCTTGCATTTATGTGAGGTTACTATTTATAGTAAGTTTTCATTTGAGCACGAAATAGTGCGAAACTCTCCCTGAAGCTTCTGGTTGGCTAGATAAGCATTCCGGTAAAGTTTCGTCGCAAGGTCACAGCTAGTTTTGAAGATATTAAAGTTTTCGTCTTGGAGGGGTGCAATAAAATGTTTAAACTTAATTTTGAGGACTTTAGAGGCTCCGAAACGCCCTGAAAAGTTGCCGTAACCGACGAAGCTAGTTACGAGGTGATAGAGCACTTCGCGAGCTTTCCGGCGCTTCAAACGGTTCGTCAATCGGACACCCGGTTCTCAAGTTATGGCCTCCGGAAGTTTGTACTCCTGAAATAGGAAAAATAATTTGTATCGGATACATAAATGAGCTGTAAAAGGGAGCGACACGTGTTGATGTGTGCTTTAACATGTCATAGAAGGGAGATAAGGTCGGCTACACCTTATTGGGTGGTTTTAGCCCATGGTTTTGTAATACCGTTTGACGGTTTCTTGTATTGTATCTCCTATTTATGATGTGTGTGAGATAGAGGTTGTGTGTAAGAGTCCTATGGCTATTGAGTTGCCTCTGAATCTCTGATTAGTGGTACTCCTGCGAAGAGCTTGCTCTACAAGTATTTTGTAATCTGTTTTTGATTGCTGAATAAAATATTGAGCTGCTTTTGGAGGGTGGGGTTTTTCTCCCGAAAGGGTTTTCCCCACGTAAATCACTGTGCTGTGGTATGAATGCTATTATATCTATTTCTATTTTCTGTAACTGTTGTAATGATCTGAAAAAGTTTTGCATTACCCTCCTCTCAAGGTTATTGTAGGAAGTTGTTTCCGCTACTTAACTTCCTTACAATATGGTGTCCTAAGGGGTCATATGGTGTTCTATGACCCCTTAGGATACCATATGATCTCTTAGAACACCATATGAGCCCTAAGGACACCATATGGTGTCCTAAGGGGTCATTTGGTGTTTTATGACCCCTATGGACATCATATGACCCGTTAGGATACCATATGACCCCTAATGACACCATATGACCCCTAACAACACCATATAGTGTCCTAAGGGGTTAGGGGTCATATGGTATTCTATGACCCCTTATGACATCATATGCCCCATAACGACACCATATAGTGTCATTAGGGGTCATATGGTGCATAAGGGGTCACATGGTGTCGTTAGGGGTCATATGATGTCCTAAGGGGTCATATGGTGTCCTAATGATGTCAAATGACCCCTTAAGACACCATATGGTGTCATTAGGGGTCATATGGTGTCCTAAGGGGTCATAGAACACCATATGACCCCTTAGGACACCATATAGTGTTCTTAGTTATATGATGTTATGTGACCCCTTAGGACACTATCTGGCCCCTTAGGACACCATATAGTGTTCTTAGAGGTCATATGGTGTCCTAAGGGGTCAGATAGTGTCCTAAGGGGTCATAGAACATCATATAACCCCTTAGGACACCTTATGATCCCTTAGGACACCATATGACCCTTAACGACACCATATGGTGTTGTTAGGGGTCATATGGTGTCCTAATAGGTCATAGAATACAATATGACCCCTTAGGACACCATATGCCCCTAACGACACCATATGACATGCACTAAGGGGTCATATGGTGTCTTAAGGGGTCATAGAACACCATATGACCCCTAAGGACACCATATGGTGTCGTTAGGGGTCATATGGTGTCCTAAGGGGTCATTGAATACCATATGACCCCTTAGGACACAATATGACCCCTAACAACACCATATTACCCCTAACGACACCACGACACTATATTACCCCTTAGGACACCATATGGTGGTCTTCGGGGACATATGGTATCCTAAGGGGTCATAGAATACCAAATGACCCCTTATGACACCACATGACCCCTTAAGATACCATATGACCCCTAACGACATCATATGGTGTCATTAGGGGTCATATGGTGTCCTAAGGGGTCATATGGCATCCTAATGGGTCACAAAATACCATATGACTGCTTAGGACACCATATGACCCCTAATGACACCATATGACCCCTTAGAACACCATATGTTGTCATTAGGGGTTATATGGTGTCCTAAGGGGTCATAGAACATCATATGACCCCTTAGGACACCATATGTTGTTGTTAGGGATTATATGGTGTTGTGTGGGGTCATATGGTGTCCTAAGGGGTCATAGAACACCATATGACCCCTTAGGAAACCATATGACCCCTTAGGATACCATATGATAATGTTAGGGGTCATATGGTGTCTTAAGGGGTCATAGAACACCATATGACCCTATAGGACACCATTTGACCCTTTAGGACACCATTTGGTGTTGTTAGGGGTCATATGGTGTCCTAGGGGGTTATAAAACACCATATGACCCCATGGGACACCATATGACCCCTTAGGACACCATATGGTGTCATTAGGGGTCATGTGGGGTCATGTGGTATCCTAAGGGGTCATAGAACACCATATGACCCCTTAGGACATCATATGACCCCTTAGGAAATGATATGACCCCTTTGGACACCATATGGTGTAGTTAGGGGTCATATGGTGTTCTAAGGGGTCATAAAACACCATATGACTCTCTCATATATGTTCCTTACTCTCTTATTGTCTCTCTCCATTCTCAAGGTCACCATCTCTCTCTATATTCTTAAGGGGTCATATGGTGTCATATGACCCCTTAGGACACGATATGACCCCTTGGGACACCATATGGTATCATTATGGGTAATATGGTGTCCTAAGTAGTCATTAGGTGTCTTATGACCCCTTAGGACACCATATGATCCCTTAGGTGTCGTTAGGGGTCATATTGTGTCCTAAGGGGTTACATGGTGTCCTATGAACCCCTAGGACATCATATGACCCCTTAGTTATTGTTAGGGATCATATTGTGTCCTAAGGGGTCATAGGGTGTCCTATGACCCCTTAGGACACCATATGATCCCATAGGACACCATATGGTGTCTTTATGGGTCATATGGTGTCCTAAGAAGTCATATGGTGTTAGATGAAGGATACCATATGGTGTCCTTTTATGGGTCGTATGGTGTGCTAAGGGGTCGTTGTATGACCCCTTAGGACACCATATTGTGTTGTTATGGGCTATATAGTGTTTTAAGGGGTCATATGGTGTCCTATGACCCCCTAAGGGGTCGTTAGAGGTCATATTGTGTCCTATGACCCTTTAGGACACCATATGACCCCTTAGGATACAATATGGTGCCGTTATGAGTCGTATGGTATCCTGAGGGGTCATATGGTGTCTGATGACCCCTTAGGGCACCATATGACCCCTTAGGATACAATATAGTGTCGTTATAGGTCATATGATGTCCTAAGGGGTCATATGGTGTAGGAAACCATATGAGCCCTCATATGGTGTTGTTATGGGTCGTATGGTGTCCTATTACCCCTTAGGACACCATATGGTGTCATTATGGGTCTTCTGGTGTGCTAAGGGGTCATATGGTGTTATATGACCCATTAGGACACTATATGACCCCTTAGGACACCATATGGGGTCATTATAGGTCGTATAGTGTGCTAAGGGGTCATATGGTGTCATATAACCCCCTAAGGGGTTGTTAGGGGTCATATTGTGTCCTAAGGAGTCATATTGTATACTATGACCCCTTAGGACACCATATGACCCCTTACGACACAATATGGTGTTGTTATGCATCGTATTGTGTCCTAAGGGGTCATATGGTGCCTTATGACCCCATAGGATACCATATGACCCCTTATATGTCATTAGGGATCATATTGTGTAATAATTGGTCATATGGTATCCTATGACCCCTTAAGACACCATATGGTGTCGTTATGGGTCGTATGGTGTCCTAAGGGGTCATATGGTGTCATATGATCCCTTAGGACACCATGTGACCCCTTAGGATACCATATAGTGTCGTTCTAGGTTATATGGTGTCTTGAGGGGTCATATAGTGTTCTATGACCCCTTAGGACACCATATAACCCCTTACATGTTGTTAGGGTTCATATTGTGTCCTAAGGGGTCATATGATGTCCTATGACCCATTAGGAAACCATATGATCCCTTAGGTGTTGTTAGGGGTCATATTGTGTTCTAAAGGGTCATATGGTGTCCTATGACCCCTTAGGACACCATATGACCCCTTAGCACACCATATAGTGTCAATATGAGTCATATGGTGTCCGCAGGAGTCATCTGGTGTCCTGTGACCCCTTAGGACACCATATGGTGTTGTTATGGGTCATATGGTGTCCTAAGGGGTCATGTGGTGTCCTATGACACCTTAGGACACCATATGGTATCGTTATGGGTTGTATGGTGCCCTAAGAGGTCATATGGTGTCCTATGACCCCTTAGGACACCACATGACCCCTTAGATGTCGTTAAAGGTCATATTATGTCCTAAGGGGTCATATGGTGTCATATGACCCCTTAGGACAACATATGACCCCTTAGGTGTCATTAGGGATCATATTGTATCCTAAGGGGTCATATGGTGTCCTATGACCATTTAGGACACCATATGACCCCTGAGGACATCATATGGTGTCGTTATGGGTTGTATTGTGTCCTAAGGTGTCATATGATGTGCCCTTAGGGCACCATATGACTCCTTAGGTGTTGTCAGGGGTCATATGGTGTCTTGTGACCCCTTAGGACACCACTTGGTGTTGTTGTGGGTCGTATGTTAAGGAGGAGGGGGAGAGAGATAAAGAGGGAGAGAGAGAACTATAGAGGGGACATATAGATAGGAAAGAGACCTAGATTTAAAGAGAGGAGTGAGATAGATAGAGGGGGATAAAGAGAGGTTGGTAACGAGACCTATATGCAAAGGTAGATAGGCAGAGAGGAAGGGAGGGAGAAACCTAGAGAGGGGAGAGAGGGTGGGTTGGAGAGTTAATGAACTAGACAATGAAGAGAGAGAATAAGAGAGATAGAGAGATAATGAGAGAGTGGGGGAAGGATATATAAATGGACAAGGGAAGAAAGGAAGGGAGAGATCTAGAGAGGGAAGGGAGAGAGAAGAGAAGAGATAGAAGAAAAAAGAGATGAGTAAGAGGGGATGGATGGAGAGGTAGAAATGGAGGGAGCGAGATACCTAGAGAATGAGGAGATGGATCTAGGTTTGTAGAGAGAGAAGAGAGGGAGAGCGTTCGTAAATAGATAGGGGCAAGGGAAAGGGGGAGAAAGGTGGAGAGGGAGGGAGATAACTAGAGGGTGGACAATTAGATAAGTGAGAAACCTAGAGGGGGAGAGAGAGGTGGGTAATAATATAGGGAGGGAGAGGTAGTGAGGTGAATAGAGAGGGAAGGAGAGACCTAGATATGGGGAGAGAGAGGATAGAAGGGATCGATAGTGAACAAGAGAAACGAGTGGGAGGGGAGAGAAATAATAAGAGAGTGAGAGAGAAGAGAGAGGAAGGGAGTCAAGGATATATATTAGGGTACAAGGAAGGGATGAAAGGTAGAGAGGGTAGGATATACCTAGAGACGGGAGAAAGAAGTGAGAGAGACACGAGAGGGAGAGAGATAGGTGTAGAATTTAGGGAAGATAAAGATAGTGAGATACACATCTAAAGAGTGCTAATAGGAGAATGTTGATTATTGAAATTTGACTAAGTATGAAAGTCAATATGATCCTCTAAAAACAAGAATCTACATTATAACTCCTATAGAGTTGAAACCACTCTCAAACATCCTACCAATATATACATGAAATATAACTTAAAGTGACTTATACTTAAATATTATATGTCATGTATATATTTGCATCAAAAAACCTTTAAATTGGACAATGCAAGACATTTGGCGCTCCCCAAATGGTCTGCATTGGGAACTACCAACCCTTTGGGTTGGATTGTACTTGGACATCCAACCCAAAGGGTTGGACGACCATTTCAGGCCTGAGACATGTTTTTAACAGAGGATTAGAAAATTTTCACATATTTTTGGCTGTGCTCTCCATCAAGTTTGCATGTGTTTCAATAAAACTAAAAAAAATACCATAAAGACCTCGATCTCTCTCTTAGCTATCCAAGCATGTAATTCTTTTCACATTTTTATTTCGTTAAGGCTTTCATCTATAATTTCTTTTGTTAGTGTGTTCATTTTTGGTCAAAAACCAACATGCACTATTTTGGGTATAGTTTTTTACACGTTCATCGGATTTTGAAGAAACTTACATTTTTAGAAACTAGACTCCATTCTACACAATTAAAAAAAAAAAAGTTTTGATTTTTTATTAGTTATCAATGATTTTAGGGGGTGAGCACGCTCAAATTTCTGTTTTTCAGGATGTGTCCACTTCAAAAATTAGTAAAAAATCATATACTCATTAAAAAATTAGCTAAAAAATCTGGCATAAACTACAAGGTGTTAGCTAATTTCTCACCGAAATGATTTTAAAAATTCAAAAAAAAAGTTAATATTTTAGGGGGGCCACAACAGACGCTATGTTATGTTTTTTGCATAAAAACAAGACCACTTTTTGTGGCCCCCCTTTTTGAAGCCCTTAATCTCCACCATTTTCAAAAAAAATTAGTAGTTTAGAAAGTAGACTTGAAGCACTCTGACTTTTATTCTTGTTGCATCTTCAAATTTGGAGTCTAACTATCTTCAATTTGTCGTTAAAGTTCAAACTTTGTTGATTTTAGAAAAAAGTGGCATTTTAAGACCCCCTTTGGTACCACAACTTGGTGCACATACCCTATCCTTAATCATTTGACTAAAAGTAAAATACTTTTATGATAATTAGCAAACTCCTAACCACATAGCCAAGTTTTTACAGAAATATATGTTTGAGTACTAAAGATAGGCCAATGGTAAACATTAAAATATTCATATAGATAGAATTTGTGTATCTAGATCAAATCCACACTTGTGTGGGTCGAATTGGTAGGTGAATGATTAATCACACAATTACATAAGTGACTTGTGACATACAAAGACTTCATTGATTCATAAGCATTCATCTAAGCTTCACTAATAATTTTGCACCTGGTTAAATCACTTTTTGACATCTATTACAACCTTTATACATAATTTTTTTAGCTAAGTATTATTGTTCTATTCATTTAAATTATAAACATTTATTGCAATATATTTTACAAGTTTCACTTCTTATTCCTAAGGTATGTTTTAATCAATGATTACTTAATTGAGTTATCCTTAAAAAAATGAAAAGGATGTATCTTTTTTAAATTGAGTCTTCTTTAAAATTGTATTGAAGTCGTATGTTGAATAAATCTATGGACATCGTGATATTGAAAGACCAAGCTTGTGGAGGGAAAAAAAAGTGAATAGATTTCTTTTACACAAGCAAATATAATTGATTTTGTAGTTGTGGTTGAAGAACAACATTGTAAAAAAAAAATGGCTTTATATAAATAATCAAGGTTGATTAATCTAATACAAATAATTAAATCAAAATTAATATATATTAATAACAACTGGTTTGACAAATTGAAATGTGAATCTACAAAATTGAATGTAATAAATGAGCGTGATTGGCTTTGGGAACACAAAAGTGATGTCGATTCTATGCAAAATTGATTCACCAAGGTACAAAATCACAATCTAATGAATGTCTCAAGCTCTATACAAATGGAAAAAAAACCTTTATAGGTTGAATATGAGTTCCTTTAGATCAACCTTGAGTTATATGAGAATGATTTGATATTGGGGTGAGTTGGGGTGAGCTATGCCCTATACAAATGATTTGATATGCACGAGCCAATTATGATTGACATAAATGATTTGACATACAATTGTAGTGGATGTTTCTTCACTTCCACCTTTGTGTCTTTGAATTCGACAAAGTGGTGTTTACATACACTTTAAGTGAGGATTCTAGATAACTAGGGTCAAGTGCTCCTAGGTCAACCTCTTGTACCAACCAATTTTACAACACTCAGCAAATATTTGAAGAGAACATATGCTCACATGCAAATGGCCTACATGATTATGATAAAGATAATGATTCTTTCATTTCATTGAAAATAAAAAGTCCTGTAATAAAATTCATTTTAATGCGTATTAAATGATTTTAAAAAACACGACATTAAGAATTCTTTAAAAAAAAGTCAACTCATAGTAGCTAGTATCATGGGCTAAGAAGATTGAAATTTGAATTTGAGCATTTAAATTAAGGGTTCAATTTCATGCTCCTCAAAATTGAATTAAGTCAATATTATGTCTTACAAATTTGTCCTAAATAAGAAAACTAATTAATTTCAAACAAAAAAAAAAACAATACATAGAAAAGTGTGCTAATATAAAACAATAAAATGACCAAGTGAAAATAATATAAAATCGAATCTAAAAAACAAAAAGAAAAAATAATATAAATAAAAAAACTAAATATTAAATCATTAAAAAAACTTAAAGACATAAAACACCTTCAAAAATTTTCACTATTACAAATATATCTATCATTCAATGGGAATGGATACCCTAACCCATCTACTTACCAAACATCTCCACAAAATCAGATCCTAGTTAGCTAACAGTCCCCACCGATTGCGTTAACAAATCCCTAAATGTTCCACTTTTTTACGAAAGACCATTCAGCTGGCACCTCAAATTGATCACCAAACAAAAAAGGTTCCATCAATTATGAAAATAAATCAAAGTGATTTAGATTCTATAATACTATATTCTTGTAATTTTGGGTTGAGTATAATCTCTGCTTTACTCATTACAAAACTTAAAACTTGGAGTAAAAGCAAACCCCACAACTTCTGTAGCTTTGCGTATTAATGGTAGATTCATGTTTCTCGGACGGTAAGGCGTATCACCGTCCGATCGCACGGTTAGTAAATATTCCAAAATCCTTGGAATTGCACATCACCGTCAGATGTGACTAATTGTCCACAGATTCACATCTATTATTGCCAACCACTGAAAGTGGGCCATATAGCTAGCAATACTTTACTTGCATATCGCTTTCAAATTTTTATTTTTTTGATTCATTCTTTGGAATCTCGGAAACATTATTTACTTTTTGAACGACAGTTGGAATCGCAAAGTATCTAGCCAAACTAACATAGAACAGAAACCACGAAGATTCTTTACGTTAGAAAGCAATTTAAAGTTGCTAATATTCCTTGGGTGAAGAAATTTACAACCTTGAATTTTGCCACCAAATTTGCAGCTGAAGGCACATTTTGCCCATTTAAAGATGCTGCTTTGACCGGCAGGTGAAAATTACATTTTTAAATTTTTCTTGGAAGGTTAGATACACAATCCAGTGCGAATAGTGACAATTTGGTTGGAAATTTGTATATATGTGATGGTAAGGGTGACCAAGATTCATAGGAAAGAAACTGAATTGTAGGTGAGGCTTAGAAGGGTAGTTGAGATGGATTTGGTTTCTGTCAATAGGTTCTTTTGTCTTGTCTTCCTCTTGTTTTGCTTTCTGAAATTCGATAGAGTTGTAGAAGCAGCACGAATCCATTTCAATAGTGAAATTCGCTTGCCATCAGATAGGGAAGATGAAGCTGGGGGGACCAAATGGGCTGTTCTCATTGCAGGCTCTGCAGGATACTCAAACTATAGACACCAGGTGATATTTTTGTGTACATCCCTCCATACCCAACTGTGTGTATATATAATACAACATTAGAGATTTTATAATTACTGGCGTATGCTTGCCGGTAATCAAAGTAGTATATTATAACAGATATTACTTCTACTCATATATGCTTGTGGGTAGTCATAAGAATATATCAAGCTGACATAGTTGTCTTTGTTTAACACCCAGTATCTCCACCGATGATGCTTGTGGGTGTTTAGTCAAGATACTTCTCTGTTAGCTTATATAATCTATTTGGACTAACCACAGGCATATATTAGTCAATTTGTTTGGTTTTATATATTCATTAACGGTGTTGCATACAGATAATTTTATGTCACCATACATGTTCTCCACCCCTGCTTCACATTAACCTGCAGGTGTAGCTTAAAATAGTTAGATAAATCTAATTGTGAACTGCAAATAGTGTTTAGATTAGGAAGATCTAAGCACACGGATATATGCTAACAAAGAAATTTATATCATATGTGATTTCGACTCCATATCTCTGTCTTGGAATCTTGCTCTGATGATATACTTGATTGCTAATGTTTCTTCCTTGTTATGAAAGTAGAGTGTACTTTAATGGATACTTTGGTGTTTTTGTTTATGCATGTATATATAGTGGCTAAATGATATATGATTAGATAGATGATAGATCTAGTCCCATACAGAGATGTGGATAGACCACATACATGGAGAAATATGATTGTAGCGCTTTTTGAATTTTAAGACATGTGAGAACATACAGTAAGAGAATCTAAGCTTATGTAAGCTGAATGTTGAATTACTGGTTTTGCAGGCTGATGTTTGCCATGCATACCAAATTCTTAAAAAAGGGGGGCTGAAAGATGAAAATATTGTAGTGTTTATGTACGATGATATAGCACATAATCCTGCAAATCCCAGACCAGGGATTATCATCAACCATCCTGAAGGAGAAGACGTCTATGCAGGTGTTCCTACGGTATGCTCAATTTCAACTTTTTTTCTTTATTAATCTGATCTTTAAGGGCCCAGTGCGTGACTTCATACTAGATCTTCCAAGACTGCACGTACTCTAATTGTATATTTTCATTTCATGCAGGATTACACAGGAAGTGAGGTAAATACAGATAACTTTTATGCTGCTATCCTTGGAGATAAGAATGCCGTAAAAGGTGGAAGTGGAAAAGTTGTTGCCAGTGGTCCTAATGACCATATCTTCATTTACTACACCGATCATGGAGGACCAGGAGTGCTTGGTGGGTATATAGAATTCTTTGTTTGTGAACTTTAATATGCAGCAGATTTCTTCCACTTGTGGCTCCCAAGAACTTTTGATTGATGTCAGCATATTTTTCCATAATTCCCTTGATTTTGTTCACACAGAACTTAGAAAGGCCGTTTACCTTCAGAAGAAAGGGTTTCATGGAATCCCCAAATGTTTTTAATTGATGCCAGTTAAATTTTGTGATTTACTTGAGTTTGGTCTCACAGACAGCTTAGAAAGGCCACTTAGCTTCAGAAGGAATGGGTTTTAAACTTTTATGGAAGCCCACTGGCATAGCTATTCCTTAGGGGAAAAAACGTTCACATAGAGGATTGATAAGCTAGCTTACTTGAGCTCTAAATATGTGGTTCTGAAGGCTCCTAGCATGATGGATCCCATATTCACAGACTAACTGAAAAGAACTATACGATAGTAAGCTTGATCATTTATTTATGTGTCACGTAAAGATTATATTTTCCTCAAACAAAAAAAGAGCAACCAAACGGAAATTAGGAAATCCTTTTTCTATCAGATATTTTGTTCTTTTTGGCTCAATTTCTTAAGAGCATCAGTTCATACTGTGTTTGTTATTCAAATCGTCTATTCAAGCCGTTTCATCCAAGTAGGTTTTACTTTAGATTTGGTTATATAGGAAGTCTTGCATACTCTAGGAAGATTTCCTTGGTTTTTGTTCTTATTAGTGTAAAGACAATCCAATTTTTGCTAAATAAATACTCTAAATTATTCTACACAAGCCAATAATCAATTAAAACTATTACTATTGAATTATGTAAAAGTAGAAGTAAAATTTGATAATTAGGAGATCAGATCTATGTAGATCCATGAGTTTCATCAGCCCTAATTTTTAATTTAAGGGACTGAATTTTAAGTATCTTTCATATTGATTTATTTTATGTAAGAAAATTGATTCATTCAAATGATTTGAACATTTTATCCATGGTTAACATCTAACAATGAACACTACAAGTTGTATGCTTCTAGGCATGGCAGGTGACCTGCTTTGCTAGTTTTTTGTTGCCACATTAAATTCTTGTTTTATCAATCTTTTATGAAGTTCCATACTCTTGAGACCTATACCCATGATTGGTGAAATGGCTTGTAGGAATGCCAAGCGGTCCTTTCCTCTATGCAGAGGATCTTATTGATGTTTTGAAGAAAAAATATGCTGCTGGAACCTACAAAGAAATGGTGAGTAAAGTTAACTAATAGTGTTCATATTGAACATGAGTTCATAAGGCGAGTGCTTTGTCAATTTATATTTGTGTAGTTACACCCTTCCCATAGATTTATCATCTGATTTGGATTTCTATAGAATTAAAATCTCATCGACACTAATATATGCCCACCTATTCAAGGCAATTTTACTCAAATACAAGTCTACTGCCTTTCGGTACTGAAAACATTTTTGAGTTCTTGAGATTTAATATAAGGTATTTGATTATGCAGGTATTTTATCTAGAAGCATGTGAAAGTGGAAGCATATTTGAAGGTTTACTTCCAGAGGGAATGAATATATATGTTACAACAGCATCTAATGCAGAAGAAAGCAGTTGGGGAACATACTGTCCTGGAATGATCCCCTCTCCTCCTCCAGAATTTGACACCTGCCTTGGAGACCTATACAGTGTAGCTTGGATGGAAGACAGGTTTGTTATACTGTGTTATAAGAGGTCCAATGAAAGACCTTAACTCACAACTTGCCTATTGAGATTTACTTTTTATGTTTGCAGTGAAGAGCACAACACCGTATTGGAAACCATAAAGCAACAGTATGTAGTGGTAAGCATATTTCACATGCCTTAGACAGTTTGGTAATCCTGGGAGCAACCTGAATTTTTAGAATGATTTTACTTCTGTTTATATGTGATATTTTACAATAGTGCCAATTGTAATGATGAATTCTCTCATAAAAACACTTCCTGATTATATGGCTTTGGTTTAATGTTTAGGTTTGCCAAGATCTCACATAATCCCTACACTTGCTGTATGGGCACAAAATCTTATTCCTCCTAACCATGAGAAATGAAAATTTCAACAGATAAACTTGAAACTTGACACCTCACCTTGCCACTTCAACATATAGGCAGTTTATTATTTGCTGCATGCCCATATACAGATAAACATATTTTAATTTGCACATATATATCATATTCTGTACAAGTCTAAACAACAGTTACATACCCTGCTCTGTGTAGTATATACATTTGATTTTAAAAGTAATGATTTATAAATATTTTCTTCATTGATTTCATCTCTCTATGCAGCGGTGAATATATATTCACTCCAGAACGACTGTTATCATAGTTTATGTGTTTTAACGTGTGACAGGTGAAAGAAAGAACATTAAACGATGGTTCATACATGGGCTCCCATGTGATGCAATATGGTGACATTCCCATCAGTGAGGAATCATTATCCTTCTATGTGGGCTTTGATCCTGCCAATGCTAATGCTACCTTTGAGAACAGTTTACCACGATATCTTAAGGATAAAAACCCTACATCTATAAATCAGCGTGATGCAGATCTTCTCCACCTGTGGCAAAAGGTTCGTAAACTGGGAAAAAATAAGATAGTCTTCTTGCTGGCTTATACAATTGTTGAAAACATGTTCATGTCAAACTAGATTTAATATACAAGAGGCATTGCAGACATCAAGTGCCTCCATTTTCGTTGTTCTGAAACATTCATTTAGCATCTTTTAGAAAAAGATTTTGGAGTAGTTATGTTTATTTTGTTCTGATCAAGGACATTCATGGAAGATATTTTAGTCTTACAGCTTATCTATAACAATAACTGGGGCTTTCCTCCCTTGCAGTATCAGAGATCCAAGGTTGATTCCCCAGAAAAATTGAAGGCTGAAAAAGAACTCACTGAAGCCATGGCACATCGTTCACATGTGGATACAAGCATAAAGCTTATTGGAAAGCTTTTGTTTGGATCAGAAATAGGCTCCTCTGTTTTGAGTGCTGTACGACCACGTGGGCAACCTTTGGTTGATGATTGGGACTGCCTTAAAGCATTGGTAATAATTATTTCTCATATATTTCATTTGCATTAATCGTATGTAGTTCCCCACTTCTATATTATAAAAATATTACAGAAGGAAATAAGAATTGAAATTATTATTTTTTACCTCATGTTTTCTTCATGCCAAGTTTCAAATTGGTAGTAAGATAACATGTAATGTTAGGAATATTTTTCATGCTAGTCTTTTGTGCAATCTATTGTAGCTGCTAATATTGCTTGTCTATGACAGGTACACACATACGAATCCCACTGTGGACCACTTTCCCAGTATGGGATGAAACACATGCGTTCTCTAGCAAATATCTGTAACAAAGGTATTGGTGTGGATACCATGGCTGAAGTTTCATCTGAGGCATGCACTCAAATCCCAGCTGTGAAATGGAGTTCACTCGTAGTTGGCCACACTGACTGATCACTCATAATGCAAAAATAATTTCAAGAAAGATTTCCCTGTAATTATGTAAATATCATCTTATCTATTTCAGATTGGTAATTAAGCTGAAATTAGAGCATTCAGTAAAAACTTATTATAGATATTATAGAAAGTCTACTTTGTAGCTTTGTTTCCAGTTGGTTTCCATCATACCGATTCATGTAATGCCATAACAGTGATGTTTCTGGAGTTGAAGGCTATGCAGCCATTCAAAATCCAAATATGTAATGTGCAGCATCACTGCTATTGCCAGACTTGCAATGAGGATCAAACAAAGAGAAAAAAATGGAACCTTCTCAGCAGATGTATTGAGATATATTTGATCTATAAAATTCAGTTCAGCATCTTATAATTATGACTGTGTTCATGTCAAGCCATGATATTGCGATTCTGTATGCTAATGAAAGCTCTCTTGATTAGGGCCGCCCTTGGTCAACAGCTGAACATATAAATTGGAAAAATAGCTAACATATAATCAAGTGCTCATTTTCAATCATAAAATTCAAATTACTTCTGATTCAAGAGACCCAAGAAACTTCTAATACATACCTATTAAGTCAAACACATTGATAATGTTTTTTATTTAAAATGCTTTACTGCTAATTAAAAAATGAAAAAGAATTTGGGTTAGCATTCATGAGATCTATGTAACTCTGAGGTATCTGCAATGTGGCCAGTTAGCCACAGCTCATGACAAACATTTATCTAACTGCACTGCTTGGTGTTATGTTGGATTATAACCTGAGCATTCTTGAGGCATAATCATAGCAAGTTGCTTAATTTTGAGGATTCTAATTTTTCTTTAGTTCCATGATGCTGAGGAATAGCAGGAGCTTGGTAGTAACTTGGTTGACAACTACAACTTAAAAGTAGCTTCTTGGTGTGGAAGGAGCAAGCTTTTCTAGAAATGATTCAGATTATTCTTCGTTCAATACTTGTTCAGTGGCCCCTCAAATATCCATCTTCTGAAATTTTCATAATAAAACAAAGTGCAATCTACTAATTTTCTACCTTGAATGCTCATCCTGGGTCATTTTTCTGTAAGGTTTCAAGTAAAATCTAAGGATCACTACCAAGTTTCTGTGCTTGAAAGTAGTGATTGTCAAAAGAGGTTTCATGGTTGTCTTACAAAAACAAAGGTCATGACAGATAAACAAAGGATGGGGATCACATGTAGTGGTGAAACCAATACACTTTAAAACAATATGAGATTTAAATACGTCTCCAGTGCTATACTTAATACTGGAACCTTAGGTTGTCTGAAATGGTAGTATGAAGAAAAAATAGGTCATAGACGAGAGCTGTATCTAAAACAAACTAGGCTACTTTTCAGAGAAAATGGCAAAATAGATGCGAGTTAAATAACACAGATTGACATTATATGCTAAGTAATCCAGATTCAAAAAGGATGAAGAGAAAAGATGTGTCTAATTAATAAGAAGAGTCCTAAAAGATCCTTAAAGAGGATTTGAAGATGATACTAAAAACATTTGTGTGAATGCCCACAATTTTGCCATTATGCACCAGAAATCTTAATCTCAGTTCTGCTTGATGCCAGAAAACAACAATTCGCTACTCATTGCCAAAGATACAATGTTCACAAATCATTACCAAATGGAAAAACAGGTTTTATTAAATAATGCAATACAATTTTTTCTTTCTAAATCAGCATTGCTTTCTGGAGTTGGATGCCCTATAATTATGAAACAAAATTAGTACCCAAATTGGAATCAATGTAAGGTGCCATCATGCAGGCCCACTTTGCCTAGAATGAAAAAGAAAGCATTTATGGTGCATCCAACTTTTGTTAAGCTAGTTTTGAAATACACCTCAAGTACGCATGCATAGCACAAACTTAAATGAGAAAAAATTAGTTACCTATTAGCTGAAAATAAAATCATTTCAGGAGGCAAGGGTGCATGAGTTGTAAAAACTTAACGTGTTTCTCAAACAGTTTCTGTGGATTGGCAGGCAAAAGCATCATAGATGAGGCCTGCATATAAACTATACTGCTTTTCAAAGAAATGATGAGAGTTAAATAACACTGATCAACATTATATGCTAAGCAATCCCGATCCAGAAAGGATGAAGACAAAAGGTATGTCTAATTAATAAGCACAGTCGTAAAAGATACTCATAGAGGATATGAAAGTAATTCTAAGAAAAGGATGTGAACGCACATGATTTTGCTAGTATGTGCTTTAAATTTTAATCTCAGGTCTGTTTGATGCCAGAAAACAACTATCAGCTACTGATTGTTGAAGATAATGTTCACCAATTACTACCAAATTGAAAGACAGGTTTTTATTTTATCAATGAAAGCAATTAGTATCCTTTCCTGGATTTGGATGCCTTGTAATTATTTTGTGAAGACAGAGTTAGTGCCCTTATTGGAACCATTATAAGTTGCTATCATGTAGACCGACTTTGTATCGAATGAAAGACAAAGCATTTATGGTGCATCTGATTTGTGCTTGGCTAGTTTTGAAATACGCCTCTAGCATGGATGTAAAGCACAACCTTGAATAAGAGAAATTTTGTCACCCGTCAGCTGAAAATAAAACCATTGCAGGAGGCAAAGGTGCATGAGTTTCAATACTTATGTAATTCTCAAACAGTTTCTGTGGATTAACAGGAAAAATCCTTCATATAATAAAATGAAGCTGAGAAAAATAAACACAGTTGCAGGATCACTCTTCTACCAAAACATGTACCGAGTATATAACAGTGGACAAGATCAGCACAAAAAAAGTAATTAGTCATGGCTAATGAAATCTATGAAGAGAATACAGTACCACCACACTAAAGAAATTCGTTGCAAAGATTCACCAGGAAAATTGGGCCCAGGATGTACTCAAATCTCCTGGTAGCTGCATTTAAATGTAATTTCCTGGTGACACTATTCTTGCAAAAGATATAGCAAAATTAATCAAAAAAATACCAATGTGTAGGATATGGTTCACGCTAAGTTTTACACCAGGAAGCTGCCTAATTAGGTACCACACATCCTATTGCTGGTTACCTAGAGTTGTGACTTTTAAGTTTCACAAAGATGGATTGATTCCTTTTGCAGTTATGTATATTGGATCATCTGGGACCTGGTAAACAATGCTTAGAGATGCAGAATTTTATATTCAGGCATAAGAATGGACTAGCATTTGGTCCAGAAGCCTTAGTTAAGCAATATATAAGATATAAAAGAAATCC
This sequence comes from Cryptomeria japonica, assembly GCF_030272615.1. Classification (NCBI taxonomy): domain Eukaryota; kingdom Viridiplantae; phylum Streptophyta; class Pinopsida; order Cupressales; family Cupressaceae; genus Cryptomeria; species Cryptomeria japonica. The sequence continues at coordinate 132,976,758 of NC_081406.1, forward strand.
AGAATCAAAGTTTTCGACACAGCATGCTTCATACAGCTTGACCTTCCCTCATTGCCAAGCCCTTCTACATTGCAAATGATTTCCCAAAACAAACAAAAAGAACTAAAACTTTAATTACACATCCAATTGTCAGAAACATTTTCCACGTCTCCAAATATCTTAAAGGCTTAGAAATAAATTCCCCTAGAGTAAAAAGTGAAACTTAATGCTTTGCTTTCTTCCCAGGCACTTTAATGTACACTTCTGTACCGTTAATCAATGCTATTGGTACTATCTCATCTACAGTCCCATTTCCCGATCCAGCAATAGAACAACCAGAGTCTACTAAATTGGCTATGGTAGCACAACTGATGTGCATTCACATGATGATTATGATTATAAAATAAGCTTCAGCACAGAAATTGCTTACATAACTTTTAAGCAGACTCTGCTCCAGCTTCAGCAAAAAAATTATTAGGTGGGACGCCTAATAGTTTTCAGAGGGTTCAATAACATAAATTGAACAAAAACTTACTCAGTCAATTTGTCAACAGATTTATGCACAGTGAAGGCCTAGGACACAATGCACAATGCTCTAAGTGTAAGTATACATCACACTTGTTTTACTTTTGCCACCTGATTTGGATAGGTACTCAATCTATTGATGTTCTGTTTTTATTTGTTCTCTGTATGTTAGCTTAAGGGCAATCAGGACAATCACCATATCTAGACAAATTATTTAAATACATAAAGTACTATATTATAGAAACAGGTTTCTGAAAAAATGTAACATTTTTTTTTGGGATAGAAACCACCTGTTAGATCACATTTTCCTGCTCAATCGTCAGGATGAGTGATATGGATCACAAATTGTGACTCTTGTCCCAGTTTTTCTTCCAGCCACCTGTTTTTTCCAATATATATTGTTGTTTTAACAAAATTTTATTACCCTAAACTTGGCTGCAGGGCAATTGGTAGATGTGCTTGTAAAGGATAATCTGACTTTGAATTCCTAACCCATTCGAGCATCCTGAAATAATAGAAATTTATAAATTTCATTCCTATCAACACAGTGATCGGTAGGCCTAAAATTAAGAAAAAATGATTAGATCCCAAACAACAACAAAGCACCATAAACTCACTTAAACTAGAAAATTTTCCACCAAGATGCAAATCTCACATAACAGATAGTCTATGATAGAAAAATCTGTATCAAGAATCTGGGTTTTCACCACGATATAAGTTTCATTCCTACCAAAACAGTGATCGTTAGACCTACAATTAACAATAAAAATATTGGATCGCCCACTACAATAGCAAAGCACTATAAATCCACTTTAACTTGGAAATTTTCAATCGAGAAAAGCAAATCTCACATGAAAGATAGCATATAATAGAAAACTCAAAATCGCTACCCAGTTATAACAAGAGTCTGGGTTTTCACCACAGGGCTTAAAACTGGCCATAAATTCATAATATATTGAATAATGCTTCTGAAATTGATACCAAAAATTTCAAACACAGTTTAATTCAAAAGCATTATTCAATATCAGCATGGACAATGAAAATCTAATCTTTAATGGACACAATATACTCCAAAATACAAAACCCATTACAATTCTAGTGCTGTTTCCTTGCTTCTGAATCCAGAAATTCCAAACTAAAATGCTTACCCATTACAATTTTAGTGCTGTTTTTTTAATTCCGAATCCAGAAAATCCAAACTAAAAATGCTTAGCTATGGAATTTCTGAAAAAGCCAATACCCAATACAGTGTTGTGCTGAACTGATTTTAATCGAACTGAAATCAGCTCAGAAGAACCTATTCGTCAATGAGTGGTAGTCTGTTTTACTTACTATTTAAAAGATTCAGTGATCTAGTCTCATTGATTTCAATCTCCACTCCAGCTTCTGATCTTTTTTCTTCCCTATCTTGAATTTGTAGTGTTTCAATGGCACATGAATTGTTGATCTTGCATCACAGTATGCAAGATTTATGACATTTTTGTTTGTTCGGAGGTATTCCTCTGCACTATTATATCAACGATTTTCACGTGGAGAAAAGGTACTAGATAATTAGATATAGATAAGCATTCAAATACGGTCTTGCAAAGATTTCACTTGGATTGGATAGTATTTATTTAATACTATCATGCCATGACACTTGGTTGATATGCTATACGTGTATTTTAGAGGAATTTATTTCCTTTATAATTATCAGTGATGCAAGCTTGTTTCGCATAAAAAGGTATATTCTACCTTTTTGTTCTTTCCTTCACTAATCTCAACAAAGGCCTCTTGATTATAATCCCTACTAGCTTATATATATTAATATTCTATATAAAATAAATCGAGAGATTATTTTATATAGAATATTAATATATAAGCTAGTAGCACTTGCGACCTAATATGGAAGACATTAAATTAGTTAATATATAAATAGACTATTGTATTATTAGGCTTAGGCTTAGACTTAATGTCTAGGGTTAGGCTTAATTAGAATTATGCTTAGGGTTAAGGGTTATGGTTTCAATTATGGGTAGGGTTAGGGTTGATTTCATGGTTGGGTTATGGTAAGGGTTTATGTTATGGTTTAGCATTGTGCTCGGGATTATTAATAAGGTTAGGATCTATAACATGGTTATTGTTGGGGTTAGTATTGGAGTTAGGCTTAGGATTTATGGTTATGGTTAAGATTATGCGTAGAGTTAGAGTTTATATCATGATTAGTGTTAGGGTTAGGATTAAGGGTTATGCTTAGAATTATGATTATGGTTATTTTTTAGGGTTAGAGTTATGGTTACTGTTAAGATTTACATTATGGTTATGATTAGAATAAGGATTATGGTTAGAATTAGGGGTTAGGATTATGGTTAGGGTTAAGGTTTACATCATTTTTAGGTTTAGGGTCATGTTTTTGGTTAGCGTTTAGGGTTAAGATTAGGGTTATAATTATTGTTTACCTCGTGGTTAGGGTTAGGATAAGGGATTAGTTCATGATAAATGTTCAATTTGTCTTAATCCGCAGTTAGGTTGAAGGTTGGGTTATGATTCCATTTAGTTTATATTAGGGTTCAATTTGTTTTAGTTAGAGAAGTAGGGTTCAAATTAGTTTAATATTTAATTACATGGAGGAGGTTAAGGGTTCATTTCAGTTTAGTTTTAGGTTTAAGGCTCAATATCGTCTAGGGTTCAGGGTTAGGGTTTATTGTGGTTAGGATTAGGGTTCATGAAACATGACAATTCAATATAATTTACGATTACGATTAAGGTCATAAATTAGGGTTCTTGATAAATTTGGCATACTATTAATGATAGGGTTAGTTTGATTTAGGGATAGGGTTAGGGGTGTGGTTTAATTTGGTGGTTACAATTTTGTGTTATAGCTTTTAGTTGAAACAAAGGTTAACATTGGTGAATTCATTAGTTTTCACTTTTAATCTTCATATCTAGTGTTCTTCAAAATTGAGAAGTTATATTTGTTATATTTTACATAGTTGTTCTTCTATGCTTAATCTAGTTTTCTATTCTTCTTTTATTTTTACGCTACATGATTCCTTTTAATAATATATCTATGTTATTTTAATTTTATTTCAAAAATATATTAAAATCATTTAAAATATTCATATGTCAAACTTTAACTGATTTGAAAATGGAGAAATAATAAATTTAGTTACATTAACCATATAAAAGAGGCACTACATTGCCAACTTCGGAATAAGTTTAATAAATTTAAAATATTAAATTCTTTTAAATTATTTTATATACAGTCAAAGTTATTGTAATGCATAATCAACTTTTATGTACTAATCTTGAATTTCATGATTGGATGTAATAGATGGTTACACATTTGGAGATGAACTATCTCAATATTTAAAACATTTAGATTAAATATGTCTCTTCATCTATCTTAAGTTATTAAGATATAAAATTTGATATTATTAAGTTTCACGAATTTCATAATTTTTATAAATGCACTAGATTTAATAAACTAAATACATTTGGAATATCTAATAAGTTTAATAAATTTAAGAACTTTAAAAGATTTATAAAAAATTAAAAATTAAAAATATATTTGTTGGAGTACATAAACACTGAGAATGGGGGGGGGGGGGGAGGGTGAATCAATCTTTCAACTACACTAAAAAAATTAACAAGGTCTATTTCAAAAACATAGTTTGAAATGAAACTTGATTTTCTCATACAATCAGATACTTCTGTGTTTGCCTTTTGTTAATCAAGGAAAGTATGCTTTGCAGATTTATGCAAGAAATGAACAAGTGAAATATGTTTGACACACTTGTACAATAGATATAAAAATTGTTATGATAGAGTGAATCTGCAATAAAATCAAATTTGACTGAATAGGTATTAAACTGATAAAATGCAAGCAATCATGAAATTGACAACACATAACACAATATGCACAAGTGGAAAGCCTTCATGGGGTAGAAAAAAAACTCAAAACTTGCCTCACTGGCTTAATAATGATAAAACCATTTATAGTGCCTCACTAGCAAAAATTCATTGCCTCACTGGCATAGTACCAAAATGCATGCCTCACTAGCAATAACCATTACATCAAATAAAAGAGAGTGACAGAGTTTTGACCTCTATTTCAGTGTAAATCATTTCTTGCTTAATCAAGAAGATGTATGTCATGCAATTATGAAAATACTGATAATCAAATTCGGCTCTCAAAATCTCATCTTATTTTATACTTTTTTCTCTCTCTTTCTCTTCAAAATAACATTACTCCACACCATTTTAAAAGACCACGTGAAATGATGTTAAGTTATAGAAGAATAGAAATGACTACTTTATAGTACAACTAAATTTTTTTCAATTGCCAGAGTTTGCTAATTTCATAATGTGTTTTTCTTTGAATAAACTGGATGTTGCTTTTACAAGAAAAACTGTCTTTTTCAATATCGTTCTGGTTTCTCTTAATAAAGAGATAATCAACTTGCAGTTTTCTGAGTAAAGAGTGCATGATAACTAAATCTGTATTAACCAGACTAAGAAATTCAACCTCGTACAAGGATTAAGACCATAATGTTGCACAATGTTTATTTTTGAATAGACAAAGAAAACTAGAATACCAACCATGGTGAAATCCTTAACAAAATGCATGATAACCCAACTTGAACTAAGGAAAACAAAACTACTCATACTTGGGTTATTTTAATTAAACCCACAACACATAATATACTTAACCATAGACAAGTGAAACCAGATAAGGGTTAATCGAAACAAGGATTTAACACCAACAAATATTTTATTATTTGCATATTAAACAAGGCAAACAAATCAAACACAAAAACCTTTTCTTGAATGAACAAATAATGAAAAAGATTAAAGAAAAGAGAACACCTAAACTTTCTTGCACCTATTAAAATTGTTAATACATGTCAAAAACTTGTCACATGATTCCATGCTCGGACCAACAAAATCCACTATCAAACTTTTCACAACTGAAACCGCCTCAGCTAAAACCCTAATTGCTTGAGCTTGTGCCCTATCTCAAGAGATTCCAAAATAAAACTTTCAAAAAGACCTTTGAATATGAGTTTGCCTCTTATGACTTATGCCATTAAACTCTTCAAAAATTTATATCCCTAAGATGGGATATAATTCCATTTTTTTTATTTCAAGTGCCATCTTAATTTCCTTCACCTTGGGCTTTGATCATATGTTTAATGTTCATGACAACTTTGAATTCATAGTGTTTAGAAATGAAACAAGACCTCAAAATTTGCACATATAAATTGAGGTAAACATATAAGTGACAAGTCTTATTATTAAGACCCTTATGCAACTGTGTGCCACCTTTATCATCCTGAATCATATGACCATGCAACCTTTTTCAACTCATGTAACCATATTTGCAAATGATCACAATTTTAGTTGCTTATCACATATACAAGGTTACAAGACCTTATGCATTATAATAAACATCTTGTTATGAATGCTTAATCAAAGAATAAACCGAAGAGGTCATTATGATGTTACTACATATGCCTCAAATTGAAATACCAAACCATAAGATACTGTGATGTAAACCAAGTATACCAAGGGAGATACAATAAAGAGCACCTTATCATCTCATTGTTTTGATATTAATGCTAACACATTGCTAGAGGGTCAACACCTTTGGCGTTGATGTCAAACCAAAAAGTTGTATACAATAAGGTAGAACGCCAAGTTGAAAAATATACCTATCTGTACCAGTTTTGAGAAAATATCACTAGATTGAACATTACAAGTCACACCACTGTCAGATCACCCTGGAATCTCAAATACCAAAATAAGATGCATAATACCATTATACCATTGTCAAGAATACTTCACTGCAATACTTATAAACCACTATACAAGTTGTGACCATAAGCTATGACCTATACAAGCTGTAAACATGTATCAACCAAAAGTATGTATCATGGTCCACAAGCGATGACCTATACAAGCTGTAAACATGTATCAACCAAAAATTTGGTAACCATAAACAAATCATCCAGATCAAGGACTATATCAAAGTCACCACTACAAACTAACAACAATTTCATTGAAAAAGTAAGAAAATAATCACTGCATCATTTCTCCCCCTTTTGACAACAATGCGAAAGGAGAGATAACCAAAAAAGTTGCAAAAGTAAATACATGGTGCATAAGAGTACAACATACAATCACGCAACATAAATCCACTTGAGAAACCAATAATGCCAACACTGCCAACCTCCAAGGGAAACAATAGAGGACAACAATGTAACATAGCATGAGTATAATATCAAGAGAAAGTACAACACCATACCACCAAAAACCTATAACCTCAATTGAAAAAAAGTTGTCCAAAAAGATATCAATACTCAAGAAGGGGACAACCATAGGAACTCCCCTTGAGTAAGTCACTAAATTGTCAATGTAGAGAGGGGCGAGAGTGAACCCCAATTATGTCTCTGAAACATTCAAACACATCTTTAGGCAGAGGCTTAGTGAATATATCTTCAAGTTGTCTTGATGTAGGCACATACTCCAAAACAACCTCATTAAACAAAAAATTTTCTCATTGAAAATGATATTTAATGGAGATATGCTTGGTTTGTGAATGCATGACAGGATTCTTGGAGATATGTATGGTACTTGTATTATAACACATAATTGGCACATGATGAGAAATTTTAATTTTAATTTCTTTTAGAGTTTGTACCATCCAAAGTACCTGAGCACAACATGAGGCAACTGCTATGTATTCCGCTTCAATTATTGAAAGAGAAACTAAATCCTATTTCTTGTTGTACCAGGAAACCAATCTGTTGCCCAAGAAAAAAGATCCTCCACCAGTGCTTTTTTTGTCATCCAAACAACCAGCCCAATCAGAATCAATATATTTTGTTAATGTAAAATCAATATTTCTAGGATACCACAACCCATAGTCAATGGTTCCTTTTATGTACTTAAGTATTCTTCTGACTGCATTCAAATGACTTTGTTAAGGTGATGCCTAAAATCTAGATACCAAGAAGACATATTGCATAATGTTAGGCCTTGAGGTTGCTAAATATAACAAACTGCCAATCATGGATCTATAAATTGTTTGATCCGCAATAGGTGAATCATCAATTTTACTAAATTTACATCTAGTTTCCATTGGAGTATCAACATGTTTACAATCTTCCATTTGAAACCTTTTTAACATTTATTTTGCATATTTGATTTGTGAAATGAAAATGCCTTTTTATAACTGTGAAACTTGTAAGCCAAGGGAAAATGACAATTCCCCAAGGATTGACATTTCAAAATTAAATTTCATATTCTCAGGAAAGGATGTGCATATATCATTATCATTTCTACCAAAGATGATATCATCTACATAAATAACAACAATAAGTATTCCATCACCTTGTAAGGAAAGCAAAGTGTGGAAAAGCCTTCCTAATGTCAATTAGTAGGGAAGATCATACAAGAATACAGTGTAAATTTTTTACAAAATGTTAAGAATAACATAGACAAAAAAAATAGAATCAACACAAAGATAGAACACCAAGGATTGCATGGGAAAACCCTTTCGGGAAAAAACCCACCACCAACAGTTGAACACTTTATTTTCAGTAAATGGATTTACAACAAAGTTTCAGTCTGCATCTATAGGTATTCATTCTCAGATTCAAATGAACATTACAATCAATGCACGAAATCAGTTAACACACAATAGTTATCCAATGGCTTCATATACCAAATTGTCGATAGTTCATTTGAGCAACTGCACCAACGATTGGAAGTATAACCGTCTGCATCGGTTTGCATTCATGAGAAACACAATATCCCACATGCACTAGGAAGTCAGGTCAGTTCATATTCATATACACCGACAAGACCATCTTTAGTGTCCAAGTGTTCACCTTTTGGACTTTAGTTCGAGCACACACCCGTAGTCGGTCTCTACTTCATCGGCCATCAGAAAGACCACAAATGCGTTCCTCTGATCTCCTGATGAACCAGTAGACGACTCCACTAATGCGGCTCCAAACAGGTCGGCTCCATCGGCTCATTGGGATAGCCTTCAATAGGTAGACCCAATCTCTTGATGACCCTAAGACAATTCCATTGGGCCATCGCTAATCCACTTCCATCTTTTCCCCGATCTATGATATTACAGAAGTCGATCAAGGAGGATCCATCAGATGATCAACATATCTTTCCACAAGTCCCTCTGATATCCAACTAATCCCCAATCGCCGAAGGCGATCTCATCAGTCATAGGTATAATAATAATTCAACTCTCTCGATAGCCGATGTCAACCCGATCGCCTAAGACAACTTCATCGGTATTGGTGTAACGCCGAACAAGTCCACCCGATAGCCGATGCTACCCTGATGACCAAAAATGATTTCGTCAGGTCATCGGGATGACTTCAAACTCGCTTCTCTGAGCTCCATTACACTTCAAGACATAGGAAGACAGACTCATCGGGTATCGGTATAGCAAACTGAAACCACTCCCGATGACCGATACCTAATCTGATATGTTGAGTTCATCGGCAAAGGTTATACCGATAGAGCTCACAAATTTTCTTCACACCGTTTCATCGGCCAGAGTTAACCCAATCAATATGAACAAAGGTCAAGTGAATTAGAGGCACATTTCCAACACACCTTTAGTTTTAAAATAGAGATTGCTATCAACACCACCTTTTGTGAAGCCCTGATCCTATAGATGTTTGTCCAACCTTGAGTACCAAGTTGTAGGAGCTTGTTTAAGCCCATACAAATCCCTTTTCAACCTGTAGACAAAATCACCTTCACAAGAAAATCCTTCAGGTTGTTCAATGTAAAATTCCTCATCAATAAAACCATTAAGAAATGGTCAAGTGAATTAGAGGCACATTTCCAACACACCTTTAGTTTTAAAATAGAGATTGATATCAACACCACCTTTTGTGAAGCCCTGATCCTGTAGATGTTTTTCCAACCTTGAGTACCAAGTTGTAGGAGCTTGTTTAAGCCCATACAAATCCTTTTTCAACCTGTAGACAAAATCACCTTCACAAGAAAATCCTTCAGGTTGTTCAATGTAAAATTCCTCATCAATAAAACCATTAAGAAATGCAGATTTAACATCCATTTGATAAACTTTAAAGTTCTTATAAACCGAGAAAGAAAGGAACAATCTGATTGCTTCTCATCTTGCTACAAGAGAAAATGTTTCACATAATCAATACCCTCTACTTGAGAGTATCCTTTACAGACCAGCTTGGCTTTGTTTCTTTCCACTTTACCATTTTCATCCAGTTTGTTCCTAAATACCCATTTAACCCCATTGACATTTTTGTCCTTAGGCCTAGGCACCAATTCCCAGGTTTTATTTTTCTCAATTCGAGCAAGTTATTCTTCCATTGCCTTGATCTAACAATCATCTTTACTTGCTTCAGTATAACTTTTAGGTTCCATTTAAGAAATCAAACATATATTAGCAGAATGTATACCTATTTCAGTAAGTTTTCTTCTTCTCTGAAAACCAATATTTTTATCACCTAAAATCTGGCTTTGTGGATGATTTTTCTACAAATATTTTGGCATAGTTTTTGACACATTTTTAGGAGGACTCTCATGAGTTTCTTTTTCTTCTTCTTTTACTGATTCTTGTTTAGAATCAGATTGTTCGGAATTTGATTTATTTTCAACAATCTCTTCTGGCACATGAGGCTACATATTTTCATCAACCTTAACATTAGAGGTTTCAACCATTCTATGAAGTCTTTTATTAAAACATTTGTATGCTTTTTAATGTGTTGAATACCCTAAAATATACCCTCGTCACATCTAGACTCAAATTTGCCTAGATTTTCCTCATCCCTTTTTATAAAGCATTTCCTACCAAATATTTTAAAGTAAGCAACATTGGCAGGATGACCATACTAGAGTTCATATGAGGTTTGTTTACAATTTACTCTAAGTTTAACTCTGTTTAAAGTATACATAACTGTATGAACAACTTCTTTCCAATAAATATCAAGCAATTAGGAACCTTGTAACATAGTTCTTGCAAGTTCTTTGACAATTATATTCTTTTGTTCAACCACACCATTTTTTTGTGGTGTTTTGGCTGTAGCAAATTGTCATTTTATACCATGTTGTTCGCAATAATCTGCATTCTTTAGAAAGAAACCTATCTCCTTTATCAATTCTCAAGCATTTTAGTTTAAGATCAAACTCTTTCTCTACCATTTTTCTAAACACCTTAAACCTATCAAAGGCTTCATGTTTGTGCTTTAGAAAAGTGACCCAAGTCATCCTTGAGTGGTCATCTACAAACAACATAAAATATCTTTCACCATTTAAATCCTTAGTCCTAGTAGGACCATAAAGATCAATATGTACAATCTGCAAGGATTTCGTAGAAGTATGCTCCTTATATTTGTAACTACTTTTTGTAAGTTTGTCATGCTGACAATTAGAGCATATACCATTTTTCAAGTTTACTAATGATAGGCAAATTTCTAACATTATGATATTTTCTTACTTTAATAAGATTATCAAAAATCAAATGACCAAGTCTTTTGTGCCAAAGCCATCTTTCCTTTATTTGTCCCATCTAACATACACTAGAGTTTACATTAAACTTTGTTCCTAAAATACTATAAAAATTGCTCTTTCCCTTAGAAATTGTTTTGCCTTACTACTTTTTAATTTCACAAGCATTGTTGTCAAATGTGACATGAAATCCACTATCACAATTTTGACTAACACTTAATAAATTGTGTTTAAGTCCTTCAACAAAATATCATGGATTTGAGCTTTACCATCAAGTAATATTTAAAGTACCTTTTCCCTTGATTTGACCTGTGGTATTATCACCAAGTTTCACCACACCACCGTTATAATCTTCTAGAATTATAAATTTCTTCTTATCTCTTGTCATGTGGTTAGAACAACCACTATCAAGGATCCATGAATCCTTCTTTTTGGTATGCAATGCAACTTGTATGTACAAAGATCTCTTAATGGCCTTAGGTATCCAAACTAACTTAGTCTTTAAGCTTTCCTTTAAGGGATGAGTTTGAGTATTAAACCTATAAAATTTAGCTACATGGCCAAATTTGTTACAATTATAGCACCTCATGTTATTTGACATCTTAAAGGAATCCTCAAAAACTAAGTGAGATCTTCTATAAATGTTTATCACATTACTACCTTATGCCCATATTGATTACAATAAAAACAATAACTTGAAAAGTATGATCCAAACCTTTGAAACACATTACCTCTAGCAAACTGTGTCTTTGAGAAATTTTTAGACTTGTTAAAACCAGAGAAGACCTTGTTGTTATGTTTCTACATTTCAACATCTTTAGAACATTCACCTTTATAGCCAAGATTTGTTTCATCAAAGGTTGACTTTTTTTTATTTAGTAGATCATCAAATCTGCTATTGTCAGATCTTTCTAGTTTTTGTTTGAGATTAGTGACCTCAACTGCAAGATCTTGACAAGTTTTGTTTTTATTTTCTAATTCTTTTCTGCTATCTACTAGTCATGTTTCTAAATTAATATTTTATTGATCAAAATTAGTAATAAGTTTACTACTTTTGTCAAGTTCCTTTTTAAGCCTTTTTATTTCCTTTAAGGCACATAAGAGTTCTCTTTTCTAAATCAATTTCACCATGTTGATAATCATTTGTAGTATTCTTATTCTTATTAGGTTGATTAGTGGCGGCAGTTATTTCTGCCATGAAGAGAATTTCCTCCTCATCATTAGAGAATTTAGGATTGCTTGCCAAACTATCTAAGCCTTTGATATAATTATTTCTTTTCTTGAAGTTAAAATGTGGTGTAGGAGCACCTAACCCAAACATACACCAGGAGGTTAAAGATCATGTCATGAATCATTTCACTCATATTTGAGTTTATATGGTCATTTTAATGTATTTTGAGTCATTTTGTGAAGCATTGTAAGACATTTGTTCAAGATGTGTATTTGAGTCCTAATATGGTCTAGGAGGTCACATTGTGCAAATATGCCCATGGAAGGGTAAATAGGATGTAAAATTTTGTTTTGATTCCATCTAAATGTATTTCAAGTGCACAAGCAAAGATTAAGGGTCATATTTATCAAAATGTCAAAATTGTCAATTGTGTCAAAAAAGTTGTCAAGCACAAATTGCATTATAAAGTTGCAAACCAAGAATGTAATTGGTCTTAGGTAGTTGTAACTTCCATATGGATGTGTGGAGGTTATAAAAACCATCCTTTGGTCGAATCCAATGGGTGTGTGTAATATTGGAGGAAGGAAATGAATAATATTTGAAGTTTTTACACACTCCACATTGTTTTCTGGGTATTGCAGTCTGATCATTCACATTTTTCTTTATGAAAAATCATTGGTATCCATTGGAAATGTATTGGATATGATAATGGCATGAGTTAAATTTGTTTTCCCTTTGGTTTCATTCAATTCCAATCAGTTTGAAGCAAGTTATGCAAGATTTGGTGAAAACTGTCAAAAAACCCTCCAAATTGGGGTTTGTGGAGAGTTTCACTAAAATCTTTTGATTTCACCATTGGAAATTGTTGTAACTTTGGTGTTTGATAGAGGTTTGAACTATCTTTCAAATTAATTCAGTTTCAATGTGATTGGTTAAGTATTTAATGAGATATTTGATGCCCTAGGCGGACTGGGTATGCACATTTCTTGTTTTTTCTGTAATAGTCAAAAAGGTCTCGGTACAGAGGGAATAACTTTCAAATGAACCGTTGGATCGTTCTCAATTTTGGATATGGTTTTAGAAACCTAGTTTTCTACAGCCTCATCGAAGCGATCTTCCAAATATTCTCAGGTTTTAAAGTTATTAATAACTGAGTACGGGTATATCAAACTGTCATTAACCGGGACAGCATAATGCATTTTTGGTCTTGATTAATGTTCAAGGGGTTATAAAATGATATGATGGATTTGATATTGGATTGGTTGGTTGATATTAATATTATTTTGGACTGTATAATGATGATTATGATCAGATTATGCCTCTAATGCAAGTGAAGATGTTGTGTTGAGATTGGAACTCCATGTTGATTTGGGGTTCTTGAAGGGTTTTTCATGATGCTCCGCATCAAAATGTTTCATTTTTCTCTTTTTGTCTTTATCTATATCATTAGCTTTTGATTATGCATACTTTGCTGCAAAATGTCCAACTTTACTGCAGTTAAAGCACTTAAAAGGGAGTTTCCCTTTGTATTTATATAAACCCTTCTTGAGTCTCCCTACAATGTTTAATTCTTCCTCATCTGAAATTTCAAAATCAGTGTCAACTAATTTTTCCTGTTTAATAGTTTTAAAAGTTGTTTCCTTACTAGTGAAAACCTCATTTCGAGTTCTCATTTCACATGTTGTAAATGTTCCATGCAATTCATCTAATGTAAATTTCTTTATATCCTTTGCCTCTTCTACAACTGAGACTTTTGAATCATATCTAGAAGGTAAGGATCTAAGAACCTTTTTGACAACAATAGGCTCATCAACAGTCTCACCAAGGCCTCTCATTACATTAACTGTTTCATCTACCCTGAGTAGATATTCTTCAATTTTTTCTTCCTTACTCATTTTAAGACTTTCAAAATTTTCCCTAAGTGTTTGAAATTTGGCTTCCTTAATTTTATCATTACCTTTGTAAACATTATTCAGTTTATCCCAAACTTTCTTAGCACTTTGACAATGCATTACCTTAACAAGAATATCATTAGTTACACTAGAAAGAATGAAATTTTTGGAATTTGCATTGCTTTCATAGGCCTTTTCTTCATCAGGTGTAGAAGGTCCTCTAGAAGGTATTGTATAGTCATTTTCAACTGACTTCCAAGCTTTATAACCCAAAGAAGACAAATAGGTCTCCATTTTGAGACACCTAAAAGGAAAATTATTTCCATAAAATAAAGGTGCTTTAGATGGAAAGGTAATGTCTTGTGTAGTCATTGTACTCACTATCAGGGTCACCTCGAAGTTGTTTAAAACTTATGGACATGGGAACCTTGCTCTAATACCACTTGTTGGACTATGAAAATACTGAGAAGGGGGGGGGGCGGTGAATTAGTGTTACATCTACACTAAAAAATTTAATAAGGACTACTTCAAAAGGGTAAATACATGAACCTGTGTCACACTTTTGACCAACTATGGGTAGTTCAACCAGACTACAACTAGGTCGTGTGGTGCTGAAATGGTGCTAGGAGTCCGGCTGGACTATCGGTTATATAAACCGATATTTTTCCCACCGATCCCCATTTGCACCCTAAGGAGCTTTGAGAGTTCGACCAGACTCACAAGGAGCTTATTTCCAACCCTCATTTTTCCATGTAGGTTTTTTTTTTTTCCTTTTTTGTTTTGTTTTGTATTTGTAATTAAAAAATTTATATATTTATTGCTATAATAATTTTTATTGAATAGTTTATCAATTTTAAAAAAAAATTTAGAATGAAAATATTAGAAAAATATTAAAAAAACTTTAAACCTAGCAAAATTAAAAAAATTAATTAGAAAACTATCAACAAAATTTTTAGAATGAAAACATTAGAAAACTATTAAAAAAATGCACATATACCTATTAAATAATTAAAAAAAATTCATTTTCTCATTACCCTTACATATAAACCATAAAAAATTATAATCAATACACTGTACACAAAAAATAAATCCCTGTACCCATACAAAGACATAGACACATATATCTACACCTACACCCACACCCAGACTCACGTTCACATACATACAAATACACATACACACACATACATAGATGTACATGTGTGTGCATGTGTATGTGCGAGTATGTATGTATGTACGTGTATATATATGTATGTGTGTATTGTAAAGTTCTGATGCCAATAGTTAATAAGATGAGAGGGGGGGGGGTGAATCATACAAACTTGTTCAATATATTCAACAGATTCAACCTCGGTAGCTTATACTTCAGAATATGTAACCAAAACTGTAAAACATTCAAACTCATGAACATATAACATCACAACACATATAACACCAAATTTAACATGGAAACCCAAATAGGGAAAAACCATTGTGGGATTTCGGACCCACTAAGAAATATACCCTTCTAGAGTATGCTCGGTTAAAAGCTAATCTTGTTAAAGATTACAAACACATTGCTAGATGTGACCCAGTTAAGGGATTTCCCTCAGACTTGTTAGAGTCTTGCACTTTGTTAGAAGTGACCTTGTCAAAGGATTTCAAACACTCATTTAGAATGTTACCTTGCTAGAGGGTTTACAAATAAGACTGTTAGGTCCACTCGGTTAAGAGATTTCCTGTCACTTACAAAATAAATAACAGTAATAAAAAATATTTGCAACTTCACATCTGAAATGCTAAAGCAAATTCTATTTGCTTAAAACAATCTTGTCATAAGACTTATCTTTTCCCTTGTTGGGCTTGTCAATCTGTTCTTCAATCAGATCTTCAAGCTTCTGAGCTTGGTAAACAATCCCGTAGCATCACTATGCATACATTTGTCCACATTCATTGTTTATCAACAATTCTTTATTTATAAACAATTTCTAATTGCTTAATCTCCTTGATCACATTTCCCATGATCAATCTTAGCCATCAGATCATCAAACTTTGACTAGGTTCAATGTATCCTTTGATCTGAAAAACGTTTTACCTCACCTTGGAACTTGCATTCCTTCCTAGGAGCTTGTGCTAGGGTATTGCAGTTCAATCTGTGTTGTAGATATTCCTCTTGATTTTCCATTGCCATAGATTCTTAACGATCTTCTTGCACAACATACCAATCATTTATTCATCTCCATCTCATCAGCATCCTTCATTAAATAATGCTTTTATCCATCCAATGCGATTTACTATAACTCAGTTGTTACTCGGTTAATACTGAACTTCACTCAGTAGACATTCTGCCTTCTTTAACTGATATCGATAACCTTAGGGTTTACCGACTAGGTTCTTTGCTCGGTGACATAGTACAGTATTAAACTTATAATCAGCAACATATGTAGGATATCAAAAACAATAAAAAACAACATGATCTCATCATTGTCTAACTCAGTAATAGTTGCCCATTGAATAACTTATTTCTCCCCTTTATTATCACATTGTTTCTACGTCTCTTACCGACCTCTTAATACTCATCAAAACATACTTCTCAAAATACGACAACATCATATTGAATCAGAAAATCAATTTCTTGACATCAATGACAAAATAATATTATTAAGACAGTAATCATCCTTCTTCAGTTATATCAATAATCTCCAACAACCTTCTCAATATCCTGATTGAAATACCAACAATCTCCTTTCTATTGTAATGCCAACATGTATATGTGTGTGTATGTACGTATGCATGCATGTGTATGTGTACATGTGTGTATGGGTGTATGTGTGTGTACATGCATGCATGCATGCATATATGTATGTATGTGTGTTTATGTGTTTATACATAGACACATACATACACATACACACACACACATACATATATATACACGCACACACATAAACATATATACATACATACATGCATACGCCAACATGCATATATATAGACATACATACATTCATACACACATGTACACACACATACATGTACATACACATACACACATGCATACATACACATGCACATACACTTACATACATAGATACAAACATGCACACATAAATGCACATACATACATACATACACACACATACATCCACATCCACATACACATGCATGCACGCATGCATACATACACATACACACATATGTGCACATGTACACATGCATACACATATGTACACACATACATATATATATGTATGCGTGTACATATGCATGTATGTATGTATGTATGTGTGTACATATGCATGTGTACATGTATGTGTGTACATATACGTGTATGCATGTGTACATGTGCACGTATGTGTGTATGTGTATGCATGCATGCATGCATGTGTATGTGTGTATGTGGGTGTATGTGTGTGTGTATGTATATATGTTTATGTGTGTATTTGTGTATGTATGTATGTACATGTATGTGTGTATGTGTATGTGTATGCATATGTGTATCTGTAGCGTCATAAAATTGTGACCTTGCAATTTTCGACCGTATTTGGGTCTTCACATTGGCAGAGGAATCCCTAAGCCTGATTGGAGACTCGAGACATGCTCAAAACACCTAAAAATTGCACCCCGCACTACTTTTTGTCATTGTGTGTCCTAAATTACGACAGAACAGGGGCGTGGCACCCTTGTCCTCCTAAGACAAGGGGTGTGGCGCCCCTGTCCCTGCCCTATTTTGGACCTCCCTTGACCTAATCCTGCATTGGGTTTGTCAATTGTGAGCGGGAAAAAGTTTTCCTATGTCCGTCTAAGATGAAAAATTAGTTAAAAACCCCTAATTGACAAGTATATAAGGAGTGTTTCCCCTCCTATTTGCATAAGCAAAAATTAAGTTCAATAAGCGAAATCAAGCATAAGCGATCATAAGGAAAAATTACAAAGTGACATTGTCATCAAGCATTCAAACATTCTTTCAAGAATTGAGCATTTCAAGTCTCCTTTCAAGGATAGGTGTTGCATTCAAGTCAAGGATTCAACCATTGAAGAGGAGATCCCTATCAACATACTTTTCTATATATCCTTTCAATCAATTCTATCAACATTTCAATTGCATCCTCTCTTGAGGTGACTTTTACTTCAAACATTTCCTTTCACTTACTTGCAAGTATTTTCAATCACTTGGTTAATTCCAAAATGGGGTTTGACATAAAGGCAAACCCCCAATCCCAACAACATTTCCTCTCTTTTTGGTGTGTAGGTTGCAGGTGTGCAGCTGTAATTGTAGGTTTAAGCTTCATTATCAGATATGAAAAAACCTTTTTTTTGCACATGGATTTTTTTGGAGGACCAAGTACACTTTCAACCCGGTCCCGACAACTTTTGCTCGAATTTATAGGAGAGCTTCGTCTTGACATCTTACTGCTAATTCCAGGTGCACAACTTCATCCCGCATCTCTATCTCAAGATATAATCGTTTCTTTGTCATCTTCATACTTAGTCTCAATTCGCTTAATTCAACTTGTCTATTTTAAGAGAGGGTTACTTTACTTTCCAAATTGATTGTCAATTCCCTACAATTCACTTAGGATTCAATCTCTTTCCATTGGGATTGGATCTAGAGAATTCAACCCCCCTCTTTTAAATGTAATGTGCGTGAGAAATTGAAGGGAATCCCTTGTGAAACTTTCACTCCTTTCTTAAGGAGGGTAAAGCTTTCCATTTGATCTCCTCTCATTACCTTTTCATCCTATTACATTTTGGTGAACCCGACGTCTTACATGCTTAACATTAAAAATTATTGCATATTTTTCATTTACAAGTTTATTTTTCTTGCAAAACTTAGTGGTTAATTCAATCAAACCCTAGTTAAAATTAAAGTTGAACTTGTGTTTTGCAAAAAATGCTATCTATTGTCTTCAATTTGAAAATTACATTACTTGTCAAATTCAATTTCTTCATTGTCTTGTTCAAATTGCAAATCAAATTTACAAAATTAAGTGGTTAATTGTCAAAACCCTAATTTTCAAAAATCAACTTGAACTTGTGCAAAAATTGGATTCACCTTGAATTTTCAGATTTAGGACTATTTTCAGACTTGTCTTCTTGCCTAAAATTCAAATTTTTAATTTCCCTCCTTTTTCCAAAATTCAAAATTTCAAAATTCAGTGGTTAGACCCCAAAACCCCAATTTTCAAATTTTCTTGGATTTTGTGCAAATTTCAATCAATTTTAATTTTCTAAATATCATTCAAGGTGGCCCTATCCATTAGGTTTGACCTTTTTCAAATTTGCAATTCAAATTCTTATCTTTTTCAAAACCTTAATAGGGTCTTATTTTGACATTCAAACCTTAGTTTCGCCTATCTACAGTTCGTAAAATCAACCAAGCTTTTGGGGTTACCTCTCAACTCATCGTAGCTTCCGTCCCTAAAATTTTTTGAAAAAGTTGGGAGGACCAGGTACACTTTCAACCTGGTCCTCAGCTTTTTTCCCAAAATTTCAGGAGACTTTTATGACTGTATTTAATTGCTTAAATCCAAAAAATTGGCTGATTTTGTCGAATTTTGATCCCTCTAAAATAAAAAGTACTTCCCAATTTCAACATCACAACTTTCAAGGAAACATTTAAAATTAAGTGGTTAATTGTAATTTGCCCTGAATTTAAAATCTTAATTTTGTCAATTTTAATTTTTAAATTAAGTGGTATCCCATTGGCCCTAGTTTTAAATTTCAATTTCTTTCATCATAAGTTTTCTGGGAAATTGTGTCATTTCTTCTTTCTACAAAGTTCAAATTGTATAATCATCATTTTCTTGAATTTTGCATTATTCAATTTTGTAAACTTTGTTCCCAAAATTCAAAATTCAAATTCAAATTTCAAAATTTCTCTCTAGTGCATGAGTTTTACCACTATTAGTCCTACCTATACTATCCCCGTTAGACGAAGCATTAGAATTAAGGCTTCCCAAGGTTTAATTTCGAAAGAGATGGAGCCTAATTTAGGTGACTCCTTCAATGAGGATATGGCTAATTCTTCCCATCCTAATAACATCCCTATCTACCCAATTGATGATGCCAATGATGAAGAAGAAGCTTTGACTAGAGTTTCCATTCCTACTTTCACTTCAAACATCATGGCTTCATCAACTCAAAATGTAATACCTACAACCATTAGTCATGGGGGCAATCCCTCTTCCTCAATCAATCCTCCATCTTTATCTATGCCTTCAATGAGTATTCCTATTGTCTCTCAACCAATCAATGTGACACAAGGGGGCAATTCATCCAATCATTCTATCCCTCCTTTTAGTGTCCCATTTCCAACTCAATCATCACCCATACCTAATTACCATAGTGTTCCACCACCGTATTCTCAATCAATGCCTTCTTTCACCAACATCACACCACCTTATCAATCAAACATGTCTAACATAAATTCTTCAACCGAAGCAACCATTAATAGCCTTGCCCAAACTGTGTCATCATTGCAATAACAAATCGCCTCTATGAGTCAATCCAAGTTTAGTGTGTCCACATTTGATGTTGTGAACCCACTTTCTCTTGATATGGTTAGAGTTGTCCCTCCTAAACATGTTGAATTCCCTCAACCCAAACTCTATAATGGAAAAGGTGATCCTTTAACACATGTCAAAACATTCCAAACTTTGTGTACTGACTTTGCTTATGATCAAAGATTGCTTGCAAAATTGTTTACTAAAACACTAAGAGATAATGCTTTACAATGGTATTTCTCTTTGCCTTCTTATTCTATTACTTATTTTCAACAATTAGCAAATGCTTTTATTCAACAATTTCAAAATAACATAGGTCCTAAAATCACTTTGATTGATTTAATGCATTGTAAACAAGGCGTTAAAGAAAAAGTGACCGATTTCATTGGTAGATATAAGCATTTGTGTTCTCAAATTTCTTTTCCAGCGCCTGATAATGATATTCAAATACTTTTCATTTCTAATTTGCAAAAAGACATTCGGGACAAACTTCTCCTTTCTAAGTTTACTTCCTTTCCACAGTTGTGCGCAACACTTCACAATTATCAACTGACTATGAGTCAACTAGAGCAATCTACTCCTATTTCTCTGAGTGATAAGGGTGAGAGTGCTTAACAACTATTTGCGAAGTTCAAACTGAATAAAAGCTTCATCAAATTCAATAACACCATCAACAACAACAACAATGTGAATGCTACAACAAGTGTGCCTCCTATTTCTAAATTTTTCAAAAGAGAAAGACAATGTACTCCTTTGAATGAATATTTGCATAGCATCATGTCTTAGTTATTACAAAGAAATGTTATCAAACTTCCTCCAATAAAACCAGTTGACCCTTCTAAGGCAACCTCACCTTACTTTGATAATAATTCTTTTTGTCAATTTCATCATCAACCTGGTCACGAAACTGAGAAATGTTTTGAATAAAGAGTAAGATTCAAGACCTGATTGATAATAATACTATATCTGTGGTAGGTGTGAATGATAAGGAAAATAAATCAGTAGCTCCTCCTAATCAAAATCTTAAGATTTTCACTGATCCTTTACTCTCTCATACATCTAATGTGATTGAGACTGAACATACCTCTTTCTCTCCCTCTGATTTCACTACCACAACTCCAAATTTGGTGAATATGGTAGAGAAACAAGAAACACCTAAGAATCCATGTATCACATTTAACCCTAGTGAGACCATTAGAGCACCTGATGGCCCTTTATACATAGTTGTGAAGATCCAAGACAAACCTTGTCGTGGTGTGCTTATTGATCCCTCTTGCATGGTTAATGTCATCACTGAAGAATATCTTTATACTTTGCATTTGCATACACCAATCTATGATGACACTAATGTGGTCGATAAGTTATTTGATGGATTTTGTTGTCCTACCATTGGTTCTATCAAACTCCCTATTGAGGTTCACACTAAATCTATAGATATCAACTTTGTTATCATTCCTTCATTTGAACAATTCCGTGTGAAGTTAGGCTACCCTTGGCTATCTTCCATGAAGTCTATTTATTCTCCAATCCATAAGTGTTTGAAATTTCCCCATAATGGATAAATCATAACTGTTAACCATAGCTTATTTTGACCAATCGAAGAAGGCTAGGTGTTCCTATTGATTACTTTTGACCTCAACATGAATTTCAATCTCTTCCACCGAGAAGTGATGATCTCTTTCAATCCTATCAAAAATGGAAGAAAGATATGATCTTATCCTTAAGCAAATCTCGCACTCCAAAACTTGATATTCCCTGATGATGAAGTTCTTCCCCTAATGGATAGAACTAATCTTCCTCCTAAGGAATATTCCCAACCCATTCCTATGGATGAAACGATGCCTTCTCCTAAGAAGAACAATAATATTTTTCCTAAGGTTAGAACTGTACCTCCTCCTCATGATGGACTTGGTCTCCTTCCTACACCGAACATTCCTTCTTTATATGGCGCAGTTCCACCTCCTTGCCCTTATAGAGAGAAGAGGACTGCCTCTCCTCTTGTTCAACCTAAAAGACCTCAACCCAACCATCCAACTATTAAAGATGAAAAAATTCCTCCTTCAACCAATATTCCTCCATCTTCTCAGCCTTCTGCTAAGACTTGATGGAATCATTGTGCGAGAGAACACCGATGAAAATGTCATAGTCGAGCTCGTGAAGCTATTCAATCTCCTAAAACACCAACACTTGACATAGTTCCCTTTTCTCCTAAGCAAGATGTTGAACCTAAATCTCCAAATCATAAATTGCAAAGAACATGTGATGGTTTTACTTCTATTCATGTTAGAGATCCTCTTTCTATAAATCTTGATGAAGAAATAGGTGAAAATGTTATTCATGATGGCAATACAACTCCTAATGCTTTTGATAGTGAACATGAATATGTTAATATTTACAAACATTTATCTACAGAATTTTCAAAAGCCTTAATCCTAGATCCTAGAAATGAACAAAGTGACTTAGCACATGAGCAAACTCCTTGTTTGGACCTTATGATAGCTCCATTTGTTATGCTCGATGTCACTCCTCTAGCTTGTTTCCCACCTTCCCGAAATAGTGATCAACAAGACCAGGAGGTGGATGTTGTGCTATACTAGCTACATTAGCACCATAGATCCTCTACCTTTCTCTTTTCTTGCTCTTTTGTGACCATTCTTCTATGTGTATCCCTATTATTCTATTTTCCCTAGTGATGTCTACTTGAGGATGATGCAAAGAATTTAGATCTCTTTTGGTCTCTTTCATGTTGACTCAAAACACACATGTGTTCCCTTTCTTCCAAGGTTGTTTCCTTTCTCTGGGAATTAGGACTATTCTATGCATTTATATACATGATATACATGAGTTATCATACAACACACTGACCCCAAGGAAAGAGAAGCCACCTTGTGCTTTGTGTTTTGTGTTCATTATCCTTGGGTTTATTCCTCGATTGGGGGATAAATCCATGCGATAACGTGCTCTCTCTCTCTCTCTCTCTCTCTCTTTGGTGTATCCTACCTTAAAGCAATCACTCCCAATAAGGCATGCACGATCGCTTTAACGTGGCAGCATACACTTCGCTCATATTTTCCTTCTTGATACTTTAAGTTACTTAGTGAACTTGTCTTTGCTTTGTAATTTTTGGTATCCCTACTTTTCATGACTCATAGTGAGGAGAACCTTGCTACTTGTAGTCATGGTTCTCTCCCTTTTGATCTTCCCTTTTACTTCATCAATCGAAGTTGTAAGATACTTAGTCCACTTGGGGCTTGATGTATCTTGCCTCCTTGATGTGGTGAAATTATTTCAATCTTGTTTCCTTATACTTTACCAGCATTATTAGCACATGCTTATACTCCTGCTAAAGTGGGGGTTAAATGTAGCATCATAAAATTGCGACCTTACAATTTTTGACCGCATTTGGGTCTTCACATTGGTAGATGAATCCTTAAGCCTGATTGGAGACTCGACACATTCTCAAAACACTTAAAACTTGCACCCCCGCACTGCTTTCTATCAGTGCATGTCCTAAATTAGGGCAGGATAGGGGTGTGGCGCCCCTGTCCCTACCCTATTTTGGGCCTCTCTTGACCCAATCCTACATTGGACTTGTCAATTGTGAGCGGGAAAAAGTTTTCCTATGTCGGCCTAAGATAGAAAATCGGTTAAAAACCCCTGATTGGAAAGTATATAAGGAGCATTTCCCCTCCTATTTGCATAAGCATAAATTAAGTTCAATAAGTGAAATCAAGCATAAGCGATCATAAGGCGAATTTACAAAGTGACATTTCCATCAAGAATTCAAGAATTCTTTCAAGCATTGAGCATTTCAAGTCTCCTTTCAAGGCTAGGTGTTTCATTCAAGTCAAGGATTCAACCATTGAAGAGGAGATCCCTATCAACATTCTTTTCCATATATCCTTTCAATCAATTCTATCAACATTTCAATTGCATCCTCTTGAGGTGACTTTTACTTCAGACATTTCCTTTCACTTAATTGCAAGTATTTTTAATAACCTGGTTAATTCCAAAACGGGGTTTGACCCGAAGGCAAACCCCCAATCCCAACAACATTTCCTCTCTTTTCTGTGTGTAGGTTGTAGGTGTGCACCTGTAATTGGAGGTTTAAGCTTCATTTTCAAAGATAGTAAAACCCTTTTTGATGCCCAGATTTTTTGGAGGACCCAGTACATTTTCAACCCGGTCCCCACAAATTTTGCTCAAATTTGTAGGGAAGCTTCGTCTCGACATCTTACTGCTAATTCTAAGTGCACATCTTCATCTTGCATCTCTATCTCAAGATATAATCATTTCTTTGTCATCTTCATACTTAGTTTCAATTCGCTTAATTCAACTTATCTATTTTAAAAGAGGGTTGCTTTACTTTCCAAATTCATAATCAATTTCGTACAATTCACTTAGCATTCAATCTCTTTCCATTGGGATTGGATCTAGTGAATTCAACCCCCCTCTTTTAAATATAATGTGTGTGAGAAGTTGAGGGGAATCCTTTGTGAAACTTTCACTCCTTTCTTGAGGAGGGTAAACATTTTCATTTGATCTCCTCTCATCACCATTTCACCCCATTACAATATGTGTATGTGTATGTACATGTATTTAATTTTAAAACATTTCTTTAAAATAATTTGTATATGTGTATGTACACATGTATTTAATTTTAAAGTTTCTTTAAAGTAATTTGTATCAAATGTTTCAATTACTTCAAATTGTACTTTAAATTACAATTGTATATCATTTTGAAATTTTTTTGAATTAGTTTAAAATAGTTTTCAGAATTAGTTTGAATTGTTTAAAATAGTTTTGAATAATTATTTTTAAAATTCTTTTCTTTAATAATTATGTACATATAGATATTTTCTACATGGCCAATCAGGCATCAGATGGTAGTGTTCATCGCAAGGGAACTGACTAGACATCTAGCCAGTCTGGTCAAATGCTTTCTAGTGATAGTGATGTGAGGGCTCAACTTTTTGCCAAAACAACTCAGGCCCTACAACATGCTCTAGACCATCTTGCGTCCACATTAGATTCTACCACTACCCGACCTAATAATGAAAGGGTGGATACTATTAGGGATGAGTTGCTACATATTATTGACACTATTCCAACATATAATCCTTATGATGATATGTCGGTTGATTCTTTCTATATCTCCCTTTCTCATAGTGTCACTGGCATGGTGAAATGGGAAACTGTGAGCAGTGATGCATCTTCTACACATGTCTATACTATGTTCCCTCCTTATCAGGGTCTGAGACCACATAAAATTAGAGGATATTTATAAGTTACCAGATGCACTGATCTAGTTGTGGCACCATTCATATATCCTAGATGGTTGGTAGCTCATCATATGTGGCCATAGAAGGATGAGTTGCCACTTTATTTTTGCAAACAATTGTTTGCAGAGTATACATCTATACCAGTGAATGTTGGATAGGGGAGATGGAGGCTCAGTGATAAATTTAGACGACCTGATGCACCAATGCTCATTAATAAACAAGCATTAGTTGGTCCAAACCTTTTGGTTCTACCAAAATGTTTGGAGTTATCACAAGCAACAGATGCAACAAATGATGATGCCATGTGACATATCTACTCCAACATTGCACATATTACCACTCAGATCAACCAGATGATATCTGATCATGTTGGGAGATATTTGTTGTGATCGTAGGGTACCATTCCGTAGGCTATAGATGCAACATATAGTAGTGGCACTATTCCTTACACCCATGTAGACATACCATCTCCACTTGAAGTTGCACAATTGATAAAGGTTGATCCATTGTAGTGGATGAGTGCATTGTTGTCTATTGACATTGGATTCGTATACACTTCTTTCTTCAATTCTTGTGATCCCACTCGAGGATGTATCAACACAGGTGAGACTACATGTAGACGAAGGTAGAGCATCTCAGTGTGATATGAGGAGAGAGGAGGGGATTTTGGTGCATCCTACAACCCCTCCACCACATACATTAGTTGATCCCACCTCCTTCTCAACCTACACCAAGCGATCCGACACCCAAGCCACCACGTCCTACACTGCTGTCGCCTATTACTTTTACACCTCTTGCTCAAGATCATGGTCACTATACCAGTCTTCTTATTGACAATTTAGAGGATGCATCGCTAGATATAGATGTTGACCATGTGTCCTTCCATTCATCGGAGGTCAGCAGGATTAGGAGAGCCTTCGAGTCTCGTGAGGTACACATTGTTTTTTCTATAAGGTTGAATATTATTTATTTGATTTTAAATAGTGGATTTCAACTTCAAAATTGTTAACACAATTTTAATTTTGAATTATATGTACAACACCCTATTACATTGGAAACATTAGGAGATTTGCAGTCTCCTTCTTCTGCACATGGTCACAATCAGGTACACATTATTTTTTTCTGTAAGGTCATATTATTTAATTAATTTTAAATAGTGGATTTGAACTTCAAAATTGTTAGTTAGCACAATTTTAACTTTTAATTATATATGATCCAGGTTCGTGGACCACGTTTGAGTTCTTCATCTCAGATACCTTTGGCCCATGCACACTTTGGTGGTGCAGATGATGGATCATACCAGGTAAAATTTGCATACTTATAGTTAGATAATATTTGCATGTGCTTATATATATGTGTGTGCTTACATTTACTTTCTTGTGTAGGGACAACATTCAGGACATGGATTAATGGAGGGTCGATCGACTTAGTCTATACATTATCATTGTTTGATGAGATTATATATACATTGCATGTACTTTTTTTTTTACATATGTGTATCTAACGCTTGTTTGATGAGATTATATACATATCAGAAACTTGTACAAGTTAGTTTATGTATCAGATACTTGTATATATTAGACACTTGTACATGTTTAATGACATTATATACATATTAGACACACTTGTTCGATGAGATTACTTGTTTGTTTATTGCACGAGTCTATGTGTCTATGTTATATTTTTATAATTAGTTTAAGTTACATAGAATTGATCATGTTATTTTAGATGATAAATCTTGATATAAATTGTTGATTTAATAAATATAATTATTAAATCAATTAGTTAGTTGAATTGATAATTTTTGATTTGATTTAGTTAGTTGAATTATTGATTTAATTATTAGATTAATCAAATCAATTCAAATAAAAAAGTGATTCAAATCAATTAATCAAATTAATTCAATTCAATTCAATGAATTAACCAAATTAATTCAAATCAATTCAAACCAATTCAATGAATTATTAAATCAATTAGTTAGTTGAATTGTTGATTTAATTATTAAATTAATGAAATCATTTCAAATAAAAAAGTGATTCAAATCAATAAATCAAATCAAATCAATTCAATTCAACAAATTAATCAAATTAATTCAAATCAATTCAAACCAATTCAATGAATTATTATATCAATTAGTTAGTTGAATTGTTAATTGTTGATTTGATTTTTTGTATTAAGTATCATAGAATCACAAAGCTCATTTTTTGCTCATTCGAGAATCCACGTTACAGCACCAAACTAGAAACAACAATTGGAAGACCAGGGGTCACAACTTAGAAATCCACTTCAAACAATGAGACAAATACAACCAATGGAAGACCAAGAGTCACAACTTAGAATTCTACACAAAGGTGTACCTCATGGGAGTTGAACTTGGGTCTCCACATTGAGAACTCAATGCTTTAACCAACTAAGCTCAACCCCTTGGACATTGTTGATTTGATTTAGTTAGTTGAATTGTTGATTTAATTATTAAATTAATCAAATCAATTAATCAAATCAAATCAATTCAATTCAATTCAATTCAATGAATTAATCAAATTAATTCAAATCAATTAATCAAATTAATTCAAATCAATTAATCAAACCAATTCAAAGCAATTCAATAAATTGTTAAATCAATTAATTAGTTGAATTGTTAATTGTTGATTTGATTTAGTTAGTTGAATTGTTGATTTAATTATTAAATAAATCAAATCAATTCAAATCAAAAAGTGACTCAAATCAATTAATCAAATCAATTAATCAAATCAATTCAAATCAATTAATCAAATTAATTCAAATCAATTCAAACCAATTCAATGAATTAATCAAACTAATTCAAATCAATTAATCAAATCAATTCAAACCAATTCAATGAATTAGTCAAACTAATTCAAACCAATTCAATGAATTAATCAAATTAATTCAAATCAATTCAAACCAATTCATTGAATTAGTCAAACTAATTCAAATCAATTCAATGAATTAATCAAATTAATCCAAATCAATTCAAACCAATTCAATGAATTAATCAAACCATTTCAAATCCATTAATCAATCCAATGAATTAATCAATCCAACAAATTAATCAATTAATTAAGTGATTCAAATCAATCCAATGAATTAATTAAATCAATTCAATTAAGTGATTCAAATACATCCAATGATTTAATCAAATTAAATCAAATTAATTAATCAAATCAATTAATAAATTCAATTCAACTAAGTGATTCAAATCATTATAAGATAGCATGCAACAAATTAACTCAAATTGTGCAAATTTTGATTTCAAAACAGTTGCAACAAATAAACTCAAATGTACATGTGTGTACATATGTATATATGTAAAAATAGCTTGAATGTACATGAGCACATATGTATGACGATACAAAAAAATAGTACATACATATATATGCATATATATACATGTATGTATACATATATATGCATATAAAAACATGTATCATGGTAAAAAAAATACATGAGCTCACTTGTTTTAATAAATTAAGTGAGCTCATGGTACATAAAATCTGGATCCTCTCTATCTTTTACTATCTCTAGTATCCTTTCATGATCTTCGATAGGCAACCTCCACTTTTGGGGGTCACAACCTCTTTTTTTGTAAAGTTTCAAAATGTAATCTTGTTGCTATAACTAAATGACTATAATGCAAAACTTTTTGGCTAGGCATGTATTCAGCAAATGTAACACTATTGTTATCTATCTTCATTTGTTGATAATAAGTACTTTCAAAAATGACTGATCTAGTGGGATATTGTTGCCCATCAAAATCTTCCACTAATTCTGACAATTTACATTTTGGTTTTGTGCATCGTAGTAGGTAATAGTCAACACCTTCTACATTGTTAGGATCTGCAAGCACAACAAAAATATCACCTGTACACGACAAATTACAAACAGTTAAATTATAAAGTGTATGGTAGAATGTAAAAAGAATTCAAATTTAATTAAAATTTAAACAAAGTACATGAAAATGCATAAGGATATTTAAATAAAATGCAAGTGTACCTAGCACAACTAAATTAGAAATACATTCATAATTAGCTAAATATATAGGATCATGAATATCTACAATGTCACTTTCTTCAGAAAGAGGCATTGTGACAAAATGTTTCATCTCCCATTTGTGAAACAAATCCATCTCTAATGTTCTGACATTGTTGAATATTTATGTTTTTTTTCGGTGCAATCAACACAAAACCATGACTTTTCTCTAGCCTAAATCACAAGAGGTTTTGTATGTCCTATAGTCATCACGATGCAAACTTCTAATGCCATTAATTGGTTGACAATTATAAGGATTAGATCGATCAATGTCTTTAACTTCCAAAAAATAGTGTTTGTTGTATGTCGTGTCATGTGCCCCAAAATGATTTTTGCACCATTCTACTATCTCACTTGAATTTCATATTTTGTTACATCTAAGTTCATATTGGCGAAGTGCACGCTTCACACAAACTCTTGATCCATCATGCTCTCCTTTTCCATGTCCACTCTAAAAAAAGTTACACAAAAACTTTAGACCATATTTAGCATGTTTTTATGACAACCAATTGAATGCTTTTGCGGATTTAAATTGTCCTATGAAGTTACAATTAAATATATTATATTAGTTTACAAAACTTAATTATACTAGATAAATAAAAGACTACAAGAAATTTAATCAATTTTTTTTCTTACCAACACATCCATCAGACCAAATGCAATGTTGTGAAGCATTTATTTGATGATGTATGATTTTTTCAAAAAAAATATCAAAACAATGTGCTACATAACTCTTGTCATGACAAGTATCATCACTGATATAAAAATGAACTTATTTAATGATAATGCATTCATCTTCACCAGATTCTACACCGTCCACATGAAACTTTGCATGTCTATACAAAACTTGTACAAAAATGGCAACCTGCTCAGAATGATAGTATTGACTTTGAATCTCTGGGTGAGGACTGAACGTATAGTTCTCAGAGAAGTCTACTATTCAAAGAATACAACCCGCAGGAAAGCAATTTTTAGAGATATGAAACTAGTTTTCTTGCCATCTTGCACCATGCAATGTAGGATATGTGGATATATCATATTGTGAAATCTACACATAAACTCTTTGTAAGGCAATTCATTCTCTTTTAACATAATTTTTTTTTACTCAGCTCTTGACTTTGTCTGATATTTTTCATATTCAAATCTCTTCCATAGAACTTGCACTGAAAGATCAATGTTCTCAATTTGTACAATTTTCTTCAAATCTCCACAGTCAACACATGTATTTTTTATACATGGTACATTGTACTTATCTAAACCTTCTAATCTATCACATAAAATAGACTTCATAAACTGTATTGCACTTGTAGGGATGGCTGCATTTGGATTAGTTTCTACCATTGCCTTTTTATATGACTGGAGATGTAGTTGAAATTCAACATGATTTTGACAACAACACATTTCACGTACCTTATTGATATGCACAAAACATGGTCATAATCCCTCAAACATTCTTTGACATATCTTGACATCTTGGAATTCTTGTTTGAATGCTTCAAGTAGTTTGCTCTGTGTTGTATCTATAAACTATTTTGGATGTGCAATTTTTGTACCATTTTCATCTCTAATATGTATAGTGTCTCTTCTCTTGGAAGAAACACAAGAGTGACTGGTCCAGTATTCAATAACAAGTCTTTTTACATCTTCAACAATTCTATCTTTTTGAGGAACCCTTCAAATATTGAGCCAATTAATTTTAATATTCTCATCCAACCTATTTATTTTCCTAATATATCTCTACAGAGTTCTTCTAGAGACATCCAATAACTGGGCAATTGCTTGAGTTTTTCTTCTTTGTGATAATTTCTTAATAGAAAGCATAGTATTTAATGCTCTTCGTGCAACACTTAAATAAGTAGTTTGACTTGTGCTCTCGATACATTTCAGAGCTGCTTGCAAATTTTCAACCACTATCTGATTTACTGATCCCTCTGATGATTTTTCTTGTTATCAACACCCATTAACTCCAAAATGGGGGTCATTTATTTTCTCCTAAATAACTTTGAAAACAATTGTGCTCTTCCAATTAGAGATTTATCTTGAAAATATTCATCCCAATTTTTTTTGCTGTGTAGTTTTATTGTGCTTTCTAGAACCATATCCTTGATGAATACTAAGAGAGGGGGGGGGGTGAATTAGTATACCAAAAAATAGTGTAAACAAACTTTTAAACAATTTAGCAGTTAACTGGTACATCATGTTCACTAATAAACCGATTAAGATAAATTCAAACCAAATAGCAAACAAAGCATTCACCCACAAGAGCACAATCACCATAACACAAGATATTTGACGTAGAAACCCAAATGGGAAAAACCACGGTGAGCAGAAACTCACAAGTAACTATCTACAAAATAGAAACCAAACAGGTTAAGGTCATACAATGTTCTTCACCAGAACAGATCTTGTTAGGAATCTAGATATCTCTTAGGAGATAAGTCTTGTTAAAGACTACCTTGTTAAAGGATTTTAGATCCACAGTTGTGAACCACCTTGTTAAAGGATTTACAAAGGCTTTTCTGGGCCTACTCGGTTAAGGGTTTCAGACTTGTTGAAGATATTAGTAATCAATAAGTGAATGATCTAGATAATAGCACAGTATGCTTAGTTAGATCCTTGACAACTCATTGTTAATGCATTTCAGCATTACTTCAGTCTTCAATATCTCCACACTCTATCTCTTCACATAGACCTAATCATCTCCTTAATGATCGCACACAACCTTTTCTACCACACATCTATCATAAATGCAAACCCTAGACATGATGTCCTTATAAAGGAAACTGATTTCATGCCGGTCCAATAGGATTAGACTACAAGTTCCTAGGTTCAGTGCATTTGGACACATTTGGTAACATGACACAAAATCACCACCAAAGTGTCGGTGGATGATAACTCATCACACATTATAGTAATACCGGTTGGTAACTCATCACAGAGTAATACCGGTTAATACAATATACGATTACTAGTTGTAAAAAATGAAGACCGGTAGATCGTAGTTTTCTGATCAAAGTTAACTACCGCTTGGTTCCTTCATACCACTTGAGCTCCTCAAACTGCTTGGGATCCTTATACTGCTTGCGGTCTTCATACAATTTGTGACTGGTAAACCATTTTCTGCAAAACATCGACAGTCTAAAGACTATACATTCAATAATACATAATACCAGTTGGAGAAATTACCAGTTGAGCATAACTCATACATCAAGAAAGTGTGTGTCCATCAATGACAATCAAAACATCATCAAAATGCCAACAATCTCCCCCTTGGGCATTGATGGAAACATTTAGGAAAATTTTGACATCTAAGTGTTTTTACAACAAAAATGTCATAATCAAAGTTACTCCTCCTAAGCATATATACTATCCCTTTTTCTAAAATTACAATATACACTACTCCCCAAAGTGGTAACATGAAGGTACATGAAATGGTAACATTCACCAAAATTTTAATGTACACTACTCCCCCTTTAACAACAATGACAAAGTAATGCAAAATAACCCCTGTTTCCTTATATAATAAAATAGAGTAAATGTTCATGACAATAAGCAATGAAATTTCTCAAAAATAGATTTAAAGTCCTGCATAAAAGTTTTCATGGCCAATGTCCATGACTCAAGTAATGAGGTAGCAACCTCACTTTTAGTCTTCATCTGGAATACCAGTTCTTCCATTGCATCAATGGTACTCATTTCTTGAGTTATCGTGATAGCTTCCAGGTTGAGAAAACATTTTTGAAGAATCTGCAATAGGAGTAGTTGAAGCTTCTGCAAATCTTTAGTCCGGTTATTGATCTCCGAGTCCATCTTGGCAGTCTAAAGCTGATAATGATGAACCATTTGCCCATATGTAGTGAATGAATCATATGAAATCTTGAAATTGCTGATATAAGCCTGTAACTCCGATTGGAGTTGAGCTTTCTGTTTAAGCACATCGTCACAAAATAGATGGGGTTGGCAGATTTTACTCAACAATAATTTTCCTTCACCCATAGCAACACTGATATCATTCTATTGTTTCACTAGTTGTGACCATAGTTCATTCATTTGCTTTACTAAGGCAGTATTGAGTGCCTTTTCATGGTTCTTGTTTGTGGTTGCTTCAACAACATCTTCCAAGTATTGTACGTGGTCCTCCACTACGGTACACAAAAGTTTAAGCTTGGATAGAGAGGAATCGGTACTAGGGAGGTTGGTACCAAGAATTACGCTGTCAACTGCAATTTGTATGACATCCTGTTCTTTCTTTGTCCGCAACTCTTCTAGTCTCTCCTGTGCAAGTTTGATGCCTCGTAGTAGTTCAGACTCATCTGCTAATTGAAGATGAATAAGACTGGTGGTATCAACCTGTTTGGTTTGATCAGCAGTTGCTTTAGGAGTCTTAGCTTGTTTGTTCTTCTCTGCTTCCTTCTCCTCTTCTGCTTCTTTCTTATCTTCCTCCTTCCTTTCTTCTTCCTTCCTCTTGTCTTCTTCTTTCTTCTTGTCTTCTTCTTTCCTCTTCTCCTCTTCTTTCCTCTTCTCCTCGTCTTTCCTCTTCTCCTTGTCTTTCCTCTTCTCCTCTTCTTTCCTCTTCTCCTCTTCTTTCCTCTTTCTCATTATTGTTAAAATCATCAAAATACTCCTTTAAATCATCAAGCACTTTTCTCCTAATATTCTTAATTGTCCTTTGACAATGTGTCATTGGTTTATAAGAGGAAATATCTATATTTACCTGGTGTTGAAGTTACAGGTACATTACTGGTAGACTTTGTCTTCTTACTTGATTGCCTTGTCTTCTTTGTTTGAATTTCTAGTTCAATGTCCTCTGACTCCGATGAGTTGGTTTTGGTTTTCTGCTTCCTCTCAAAAACTTTAGCTGGAATAACCTCAGGTTTCTTCTTAGCTGGTGACCGCTTGGTCACTTTCAGATTGACAGAGGTAATTGGTGCATATACCAATGACAGTGCTTTGTCCTTTTTCTATTTTGGTTCTTCAACCAGCGTGACCCTCTCCAAGTAGGTATTGGTTCTCTTTTTCTTTGCATCTAGTGGTGGGGCAAGTAGGGTAGAGGCATACCCGATCGATAAGTCATTCACCACTTCATAACCCATAGGTTCAACTACTTCCTTTCTCGGTTCCACCGCTTCCATTATGCAGTCATCTATCCTTATTATGAAGCAAATGTCATCTTTATATTTCTTCACAATATCATTAGATATCCTCATTCTTTGGTTCATTTTTTGCTTGAATTCATTAAAATACTTGTTCAGAATCTCAGGATATGTAGTTCCCACTACTTGTAGACTTTCCTTAATTTGTCTGGAAACTGGTAGGTCAGCAGACCATTGAACATCAGCTACTCCAAGGAAATAACCTTGAAAGTAGAAGAATAAGCCGACCAGAAGTTGGCCAAACCTGAACCTTAGAGAATTGTCATGTTTGATGGACTTCAGATTCAATAACAATTGCTCCTATAGATAGGTACATAGGTCAAATGTAGTGTCTTCCTTGATCATTCTGTAAGCGGCATTCACTGCAGTAGTAGGGACATAATTCATTCTGCTGGCATAGAATATTCGGTAACCAATCACCATGCATGCATATTTCACTAGATCATCTATAATGGTGTTGATGGTCATCGCCCGTTGGTCACTCATAGAATTGGTGAGCTTTGACATTTAAGTTTTGGTGACCTTTTGTAGAGTTGGTACCTCTCCAATATTGTAGAAATGGTGACGACATGAATTTCTTTCGGTGTGATGTCATGTGTCCACTCGAGATACATCTTATCACCATGTACTCTGCTGAGCATGATGCGGATATGTTCTTCTGTGAACTCTTCCAAAAAGTACACCGCATTGTGCAGTTTCATCTTCTCAAGGACACTATACTCAAGTTTGATCTTCTTATCATCCCCACAGAACAGACTTAGCTAGGAATGAATCACTCGAGATCCTAGGTCTTCCAATTTATGGTCAATATACCTTGAAATATCTCCCTCAACAATAACTCCGATGGGTATTTGAGATAGGGCATTGTATTTCATTTTCTTTTGAAGAAATTCGACTGAATATACAAGTGCACTAGAACTAGAGTGTGATGCAGAAGCCATGCTAAGAGAGAATTTTGAGAAATACCTTCACAATACAAAATTTAGGGTTTGCCAATGTTGCCCACAATACACCACTTCGATTGCTGGATTACCGCTTAGTGTTCTTCACTGATAGATTGAAAAAGATCTCTGGATTCCTTTGCAAGATTTTTGAATTCACTTTGAATCGCTAGACGAATCGCTCTTTGTCGATTTGCTCTTGAAAATTCTTCTCTCAAAAATAGATAAGTGAAAATGACAACGAAAACCCTTTTAAACAAATTTTCACCTACCATAATAAATGCATCACCGTTAGGGCACAAAACCTATTTTTTCCTTTTACCGCTTCAAATCTTCTATCGATTGATAGGTAACATATATTGGTTAAGGTCTTTACTGATATAAACTAGGGGTTTGAAATATTTCACCGATATGTTCCCCCTAAGCTTTTCTGAAGCTCAGTTTGCCGGTTCAGAGACTTCTACACTAGGTGCAGAAACCGGTTCATCCTATGACACTTCTTCTAATTTGTTTTTCCAAGTTTTATTCATTTCCGTTTGAGCAGTTTCAACATCAATCTTCCCTTTTGGAGTGATCGGTATATCATCCGATAGGTTCTTTCTTAGTCTGCAAGTTCTGGCAGTGTGTCCCGGTTTGTTGCAATGATAGCATACCATTCCAGGTGTTCTCCATGGTCTGTTATTCATACTTCCATTCTTCCTTCTACATGTTGCAACAATGTGACCACTACCATGACAGATCAAACAAGTTGTTCTCCAACTAGTAGCCACTTGATAACCACCTGACTGATGGTCATAGGTATTGTACCGGTTGGGATTCTGATTCATAGAAGGTTTCGGGATAACTCCTTGAGTCCTTGGAGGATATCTCCCCGTGTTGTGCAAGATTGACCTACATCCAAATGCTTTATGCCCAAACTTGTTGCATGCATAACAATTTCCATTGAAACTATTGGATCTAGGCATATTGTTTTGAAAATAAGGAAAATTATTGTAGGCCTTGCTTCTACACACTTTAGCAGTATGTCTTTCTTTGAGACAATTAAAGTGAACAGGTTTAAATCTTTGCTCACTTTTATCCTTGGATGTCGGTTGCTTCTTTGATGATTTAGTTTTTGTTCCAGAGGTCTCACCTTCCTCATATGCAGAGAAACCAAGTCCAGTGGTATTCTTTATTGGTTTTGCCTATTCTAGCTTTCGCTCTAGCTTAGCAGTACTTTGATTGAATTTGGCAAGTATCTCCTTTGACTCAGTAAGTTCCTTGGAAATAGTAGCATTAGATTCCATCAAGGTTGCATTCGTAGAAATAGCCATGTTTAGTTCACCTTGCATTTCTTCTTTTTCCACTTTACTCTCTTGGAGATGAGCGGTAAGGGTACTGATTTCTTGCTTCAGCTTCGAGATCTCATGATCTTTGTCTTTTACTACATCTTTAGATTTCCTTCTATTCTCAAGCTCTTGACACATTTTGATAGTTAGTCCTTCCAACTCCTTTCTCAGGTTGGCTTTAGATTCATTCAGTTTTTCAACTTATTCAACTAGAGCATCCATGTTTGCTTCATCAGAAGAGCTATTTTTAGTAAGTTCCATTAGTTTTTCTACATGCTCTCTTCTCTTGGCCAAAGAGGCTTTATACTTGACTTTGAGTTCATCATAGGCTTTCTTAGTTTGAGTGAGATGTTGAGTAAGTTCCCTCGCACTGTATTCCCCCATATCTCCTTCCAAGTGGTTAGACTTATAGAAAGGTTGGCTCTGATACCAATTGATGAATACTAAGAGGGGGGTGAATTAGTATACCAAAAAATATTGTAACAAACTTTCAAATAGTTTAGCAGATAGCCAATACAACAGATTCACTAATAAACCGATTAAGATAAATGCAAACCAAATAGAAAACAAAGTATTCACCCACAAGAGCACAATCACCATAACACAAGATATTTGACATGGAAACCCAAATGGGAAAAACCACGGTGAGCAGAAACTCACAAGTAACTATCTGTAGAATAGAAACCAGATCGGTTAAGGTCATACAATGTTCTTCACCAGAACAGATCCTGTTAGAAATCTAGATCTCTGTTAGGAGATAAGTCTTGTTAAAGACTACCTTGTTAAAGGATTTCAGATCCATAGTTGTGAACCACCTTGTTAGAGGATTTACAAAGGCTTTGTTGGGCCTACCCGGTTAAGGGTTTTAGACTTATCAAAGATATTAGTAATCAACAAGTGAATGATCTAGATAATAGCACAATATACTTAGTTAGATCCTTGACAACTCATTGTTAATGCATTTCAGCATTAATTCAGTCTTCAATATCTCCACACTCTATCTCTTCACACATACCTAATCTTCTCCTTAATGATCACACATAACCTTTTCTATCACACATCTCTCATATATGCAAACCCTAGACATGATGTCCTTATAAAGGAAACTGATTTCATGTCGGTCCAATAGGATTAGACTACAAGTTCCTAGGTTCAGTGCAACTAGACACATTTGGTAACACGACACAAAATCACCGCCAAAGTGTTGGTGGA
The DNA here is from genome assembly GCF_030272615.1 of Cryptomeria japonica. NCBI lineage: Eukaryota > Viridiplantae > Streptophyta > Pinopsida > Cupressales > Cupressaceae > Cryptomeria > Cryptomeria japonica. The sequence continues at coordinate 133,015,279 of NC_081406.1, forward strand.
TGATAACTCATCACACATTACAGTAATACCGGTTGGTAACTCATCATAGAGTAATACTGGTTAATACAATATATCGATTACCGGTTGTCAAAAATGAAGACTGGTAGATCGTAGTGTTCTGATCAAAGTTAACTACCGTTTGGTTCCTTCGTACCGCTTGAGCTCCTCGAACCGCTTGGGATCCTTATATCGCTTGCGGTCTTCATACAATTTGTGACCGGTAAACCATTTTCTGCAAAACACCGATAGTCTAAAGACTATACATTCAATAATACATAATATCGGTTGGAGCAATTACCGGTTGAGCATAACTCATACATCAAGAAAGTGTGTGTCCATCAATGACAATGAAAACATCATCAAAATGCCAACAATCCTCAACTAAAATCTCATTGAAAAGAGCATCTTCATCCATCTCCATCAAATTGGACATACCAAAGAAAACATTCTAGATTGACTAGGACCAATTTCTTCTCTTTCCTTAATCGAGACCACTTCATCGTTAATGGGAACTTGTTCTTGAGTAGGTGTTGTATCCCCTTTTTTGTCTCTTTTATTCGATCATACTTCCGTAATATAGTCCTTTTATTGCCCATTGGACAAATTGCTATTGAGAAGCAATCCAAATCTACAAACCCCTAAATACATATGCCCACATGCACATATATGTCAAGTCAATTGGACCTAGCTTTAAATTTAAATATACACATATACACAATATATACACACATACATGTAGATACACACACATACATATAGACACGGAAATATACATGCAAACACACACACACACACATACATGTAGACACAAAAACATACATGTAGACACACACACACATACATACACATATACACAGTATATACACAAAAATACATATACACATATACATAGACACACATGCACACACATACATAAATACACAGATACATAGTATATACACAAACATACACATACACATACACATACACATACACATACACATACACACATGTACACACATACACATACACACACACACACACACACACACACACACACACACACACACACACACACACACACACCCATACATGCACACATTCACACATACATGCACACACATACACTCATACACACCTACTCATACATACACATACACTCATACACTCACATACACAATACACACACACACACATACACTCATACAGATATACACATACACACATACACATACATACTCACACATACACATACATACATACACACATACACATACATACATACACACATGCATACACATATACATACACACATACACACATGCACACATATATACACACATACTCACACATGTAGACAAACATATACATACACACATACTCACACACATACATATACATACATACATACATACATACACACATACTCACACATTCACACATACATACATACACACACACATACATGTACACACACATACATATATATACTTGTGCACATATATACTCACACATACACACATGCACACATACACACATACACACATACACACATGCACATACACACATACACACATGCACACACACACATACACACACACACGTACACACACATACATACACACATACATGTACCCATACATGCACACATTCACACATACATACACACACACATAAACTCATACATACACATATACTCATACACTCACATACACATACACTCATACACTCACATACACATACATACACACACACATACACTCATACACACATACACATATACACATACACACATACACATACATACTCACATATACACATACACATACATATACATACACACATACTCACACACATACACATACATACACACATACACACACATACTCACACATGTAGACATACATACACATGCACACATACACATACATATATATACATAGATACACACATACTCACACATTCACACACACATGTAGGTGCACATACACATACACACATACAAATATACATACACACATACATATATACATACACACACATACACATATATACTCATGTAAATATATACTCACACATACACACATATAGACACATAATCGTACATACACACATCCATGTACATACACATATATAGACACACATATATATACACACCCATGCATACACATACATATACAAACATACATGTATACACATACACAAACACACATACACACATACACATATACACATATACACATATACATACATATCATACACATATACACATACACAGACATACACACACACACACACAAACACATACATGTACATATATAGAAACACATATACATAAATTTTTTGTATCCATTTAAATCAAATATCGCAAACAAAAAGACACAATGATCGTTACAACTAGTGATACTATTAAAAATTAATGTGACCTGTTCATAGGCCAAATTTAGCCCAATTTTCAGGGGTCTAAACACAATCGAAAATACATCAAACACTTTCTTATCCTAAGGTCAATGTTCTCATGGCAGTAAATTCAGCCCACTTGGAATCTCTGTCAGCTCAAGTGTAGGGACACTTTGAGGAGAGAATTCACTAATTTTGCCTTTTTCGTGAGTGAATAGCTAGGGGCCTCTAGGACTGGAAGGATGACCCAATCATCCTCTCCCCGAAAAGCTACAAGTATCTTATGCTAAGCCAAAGATTTATGTCTCATCCCATGGGAGCCTTATGGTTATTATCTTGGGGGGAAAACCATCTATCCCCTTGCACTAAAGATATTGCGATGTTCAGACAAAAAAAGGGTGGGCCACTACTCTAAGGTGTTTAGTGGGGGAACTTCTGCGGAACTTGGTGTCCACCCATGCAATGACAACTCATTCAAGAATCCACTCCACGTTCTCCACACAAGTGTGTACACATAATGCAAATACTAGGGAGTACCATTGATGTAGATACACATCACCAAGGCATCATGAATTTTGTCTAACATATTAATTTATATAGTGGGCAGAAGAAAATACTGTTTGGGTTGTCCCACTCTCACCGGCCCTATGGGATTCTCGGGAGGGTAGAGCCTTCTACCTAAAAAGAAGATGATAACAATTTCTCTTACACCCAATGCCCAATGGAAGACGAGGGGAGTTCAAATACTTTTTTTATCATCTTTAGGGTTCTATCTAAACATAAAGCATGCCAAAGGCATAAAACACCTCAAACAAGTTAATTAGCCCCAAAATGGAATAAAGATGTGAGCCTAATTAAACTAGAAAGGAAAAACAAATAGACATGTAGACAAACTTTCTAATAGTATTTAAATGAAAAATGGGTAAAAACTCAAATTATACATGTAATTTAAATATTAAAATATTAATAAATTAACATTAACATCAAAAATATTAAATTGAATAAAAAATACCTTGTAAAAGTCGTCAACAATATATCCAAATGGTCGTCAAATTGATCCTGGTGACCCAACTAATTGACTTTGCAAATAAAATAAAAAACAAAAAATAAAAAATCTAATTTTATCCCATGGTTGGATGGGGGAGCGGGCAGGAGTCTGACCGGACTAGTTGATGTGGCACCAAAATGGCCATTTTCTCTGCATTTTTACTAGATTGAACTTCTGGCCAATTTTTCGTCACACAATTTTTTTTTTACAAAAAACAAAAAAAATACCCTTTTGCAGAGCTCGAAGTCATGAATCCGGTAATATAATTTTTTTACTATTTTGATAATTTTTAATATTTTTTATTAATTAAACATTGCAAGTATCTTTTTAATGTTAAAAAAGTGGCTGATTAGAAATTAAAAAATAAATATTTTAAATGAAATTAAAAAAAAATAAAAAAAAATCACTAGATGAGAGAATCTTCTCGAAAAAGGTTTTTTTTTTTGGTTAATGATAAATTTTGTAGTCAAAAGGTGACGCCGAACAAAAATTGTCAAATTTAGCTATGTTGGACTTCAAAATATTACAATGAGAAAAATATATATCATATTTTTTAATTTTTTTTTACACTACATATATATGTTCTCTATTTTGAAAAAAAAATCTGAAAAAAATAAGTCCATTTTCATTTTTTTTGGTGGTGCCGACTAGAACCCCTGATTTTCAACATTTTTCAGCATTGAAAAATCTGTCTTTGAATTTATTAAAAAAATATCATTTTTTTTTCTAAAAAAATTAAAAAATAACATACATAAATTTCATTAATATTTCTACATTTGATCAATTTACATCATTTCAAAATTCAATTTAGAATTGTCACTTTATGTGGTCGAAGTTAAACAGTTTTAGTTCTGTTGGTCGGTGCTTTTATAAAAGTGTGACACAACATTGTGCTTTTACCCAAAAACACAGTTTGAAATGACACTTGATCTTCTCATACAATCAAATAATTATGTGTTTGACTTTTGTTAATCAAGGAAAGTATGATTTGCAAATTTATGAAAGAAATGAACAAATGAAATATGTTTGAAACACTTCTACAATAGTTATAAAAATTGTTATGATAGAGTGGATCTGCAATAAAATAAAATCTGTTTGAGTAGGTATCAAATTGATAAAATGCAAGCAATCATGAAATTGACAACACATAACACAATATGCATGAGTGGAAAACACTCAGGGGGTAGAAAAACCACTCAAAACTTGCCTCACTGGCATAGTACCCAAATGCACGCCTCATTGGCAAGAACCATTACATCAAATAAAAGAGATTGAGAGAGTTTTGACCTTTGTTTCAATGTAAATCATTTTTTTCTTAATCAAGAAGATGTATGTCATACAATCATGAAAATACTGATAATCAAATTCTACTCTCAAAATCGCATCTTATTTCATCTCTCTCTCTCTCTCTCTCTCTCACTCTCACTCTCTCTCTCTCTTCTCTCTCTCTCTCTATCTCTCTCTCTCTCCAAAATAACATTACTCCACACCATTTTAGAAGACCATATGAAATAATATTAAGCTACAGATAAATGAAAATAACTACTTTACAGTACAATTGGATTTTTTTCAACTGTCAGAGTGTGCTAATTTCATAATGTGTTTTTCTTTGAATAAACTGAATGTTTCTTTTACAATAAAACACATCTTTTTCAATATCATTTTGGTTTCTCTTAATAAAGAGATAATCAACCTATAGTTTTCTCAGTAAAGAGTGCATGATAATTGGATGTGTATTAACCACACTAAGAAATTCAACCTCATACAAGGATTAAGACCATAATGTTGCACATTGTTTATGTTTGAATAGACAAAGAAAACTAGAATACTAGCCATGGTGAAATCCTTAACATAATGCATGTAACCCAACTTGAATCAAGGAAAACAAAACTGCTCATACTTGGGCTATTGTAACTAAACCCACAACACATAATATACTTAACCATAGACAAGTGAACCCAAATAGGGGTTAACCGAAACAAAGATTTAACAACAACAAATACTTTGTTAGTTGTAGATTAAACAAGGTAAACAGACCGGACACAAAAACCTTTTCTTGAATGAACAAATAATGACAAAGATTAAAGAAAAGAGAACACCTAAACTTGCTTGCACCAATTAAAATTGTTAATTCATGTCAAAAACCTGTCAAATTATTCCATGCTCAAACCAACACAACCCCCTATTAAAATTGTCACAACTAAAACTGCCTTAGCTGAAATCCTAACTTTTCAAGAGCTCATGCCCTAGCTCAAGAGCTTCCAAAATCAAACTTGCAAAAAGACCTTTGAATATGAGTTTGCCTCTTATGACTTATGTCAAATTAAACTCTTCAAAAATTTATATCCCCGAGATGCGATATAATTCCCTCTTTTTATTTCAAGTGCCATATTAATTTCCTCCACCTTGGACTTTGATCATATGTTTAATGTTCATGACAACTTCGAATTCATGGTGTCTTTAGAAATGAAACAAGCCCTCAAACTTTGCACATATAAATTGAGGTGAACATATAAGTGATGAATCTTATTATTAAGATCCTTATGCAAGTGTGTGCCATCTTTATCATCCTGAATCATATGACCATGATTTTTTTTTCAACTCATGTAACTATATTTGCAAATGATCACAATTTTAGTCACTCATCACATATACAAGGTGACAAGACCTTATGCATTATAATAAACATCTTGCTCTGAATGCTTAATCAAACAATGAGCTGAAGAGGCCATTATGATGAATTGCATATGCCTCAAATTGAAATACCAAATCACAAGATACTGTGATGTGAACCAACCAAGTATACCATGAGAGATACAATAAAGAGCACCTTATCATCTTATTGTTTTGATATTAATGCCAACACATTGCTAGAGGGGTTAATAGTATTATATTTAAATAATTAATTAGTTGTTAATATCAATTCAATTAGTAATTTAATAATATTAATAAGTTTAAAAATATTATTAAACTAACTTTAATAATATTGTTTAAATACATTTAATAATTTTCATATATAAATAATTTTTATATATGTTATTGAATATGTATATAGTAGTGTAAATTTCATTAATTTGAAAATAATGATAACAATAAGACTTTAGTATAGTTTTAAAGCACAAATGTAAAACATACTTCAATTTTGAAATGATTTTTCTATTACCATACGAGACAACATGTAGCTTACATCAATCTAAAAAATATATATTGCCATGTTCAATTTGGATAATATTGATGTAACTATGGTTAGGTCAAACACATGTACAAATTCATTGATCATATATAAAAGTACAAAAATGGAGTTTCCATGGGTAATTTGATTGCACAATTCATGTTCGATGGAAGACATTTTACAATTGGTGCTTGTGAATGTAATAGTTGTCTCCACGTCTTCAAATTTATGTAAGGCACTTGTGAAAATAAAAGAAAATTACATTAATATTCACATTTGAATATTTGAATTTTAGAGCTACAATTCTTTATAATAAATGGGAGAAAAAAGTTCCAATATTATTGGATAGTATGAAAGGTTAGAAATGTACATTTTCATTTGTAGAGAGAAATATTGATGATATAGAAATGTAATTGTTGTTGCCATGTCTTGACATTTATGTTAGTGACCTATGAGAAGAAAGCAAATTCACATTAAGTTTGACGTTCTTATGGTTGAATTTTAGGATTAAAATTTGTGGTAATAAGTGATAGGGAAAAGTGTCAATGTTATTTGATAGTATAAAGAATTGAAAATATAAATTGTCATTAAGAGGAATGAATTTTAATACTATAGTAATATTTAAATAAATGGAGAAAATATATAATTTGTGAAAGGAAAACTTTCGTGAAGTGTTATCGATGCATTGAAGCCTGTCTTCTTCTCTTTTTTTATTTAAAACTTGTTTGCCTTTCTTTAATTTCTCGTATCTGTCATAGCTGAATGGTGGCATTATCCGTAGTCCTTGTAAGCTTTTCACATGGGAGATTGCCATGAACGTCAGACCTATTCTTTCTGTTGGCCCTATATTAATAGTAGCCTTTTGAAGAGTCAATCCTTGAGATTTTTGTATCGTTAGTTCCCAAGTCAATTGCAATAGTATTTGAGAAGAACCACATCTTTCAATTGTTGAAATTAAAATTGTAGATGGATGATGATCACTGAATGGCAGTCTAGAGTAATTGTCAAATTCAACCAACATGTATGTTGGTGGTTGAGGTGGTGCACTTCCGGGTTTATATACAATATTTCTAATATTTCCTGAAGCTCTGTTGACAAGTCCTGCTTCTATCCATAGATTTGATGTCAACATTACTTTGAATTTTTTTGATAATAATAATTCTATGTCGAGTTTATCATCTGTTGCACTTTTGTTGCTAGTAACATTTCCAATTCTTGTTGCAATGTTGTGTGCGATATGATTCTGCAATGATTATAATTTCTTCCTCTTGTAGCTATGATCATTGTTATTTTATTTGTTAAAAATAAATAAACACAATTATCAAATTCTCGATTGCTTGTTAGATCAATTGTTGTATAAGACCTTATCATTAGTAACATCCAATCATCTAATGTATGCTTTGCATCTCTTATGTTCATTAATAGTTCTCAAAAGCATCGTTAGTCACTGTTTTGTCCATCCTGTCAAAAAATATGATCCAAAATAATAATAGTTTTGAATTATTCCCACAATAGTTTATCCCGTCTTCTACTTTCATATGGCAGCCTATCGTTCACTAGAGGTAACTACCCAAGATCTCCAACTAGAATCATGGATATTCCTAAATATTTTTGTTAACTATTAATTATGTAAATTTGTTTGTATCATGACTCCTATATTTTAATTTTTGTACTATAAAATTGTGCAAATAAAATGGAATAATTATAATTTTACAATTGAAGTAGAAGACATGCATGCGAAATTTTCATTAGCATTTGAAGGAAAAGTTTGGCGTACACGTGCATTTATGTTCTCCAATAACCTTCTTGTTCCTTGAAGATCTTTGAAATCTCTTATCAATATTCTTGATCTTGAATGAATAGTCGTTGCTCCTATATTGAAGGTGTAGTGTCATAAAATTGTGTCCCTAGCAATTTATGACTGCATTAGGGTCCTCAAGCATGCGAACTCGAATCCTCTAGCCTGATCGGAGACCAGAGAGTGCTCGGCTTGTGAAAATTGCTTCTTTCTTGGCCTCTGCATCACTCTATCCACACTCTACCCTAGAGAACGCCCCTGTCCCTTCCCTATTTTGGGGCAGGACCTTTCTAGTGCAGGCATTGTGGGTTGTGCAGTGAGCGGGAAATCTCCCTAATGTTGGCCCATGACAAAATTCAAATCCTTCAAACATGCATTTAAGGGGCATTCATACTCTCATTTGCATAAGTTAAATAAGCTAGATAGGTCGAAGTTGGATGTATTCAAGCATTCTTTTCCAGCATTGAGCATTCTTAAGTATCCCTTCAAGGCTAGGTGTTGCATTCAAGTCAAGGATTCAACCATTGAAGAGGAGATTGCTTTCAACATAAAATTCCATACAAGCATCTCTATCAAAATTGCTACTACAACCTCCCTTGAGGTGATTTACAATTCAGTCTTTCAGTTACATCTACTTGCAAGTACTTTCTTTCATTACTTGGTTAATTCCAAAACTGGGGTTTGACCTAAAGGCAAACCCCCAATCCCAACACATTTTCCTCTCTTTTCTCTATGTAGGTTGTAGGTGTGCAACTATACTTTCAGATTCAGGCTTCATTTGTAGAGGCAGAAAAACCCTTTTTGTTTCATGGATTTTTTGGAGGACTGTGTACATTCCCGCCACAGTCCGGACAAATTTTCGTCAAATTTGCAGGGCATTTCGTCTTGACATTTTACTACCAGATTCAGGTGTACAACTTCAACCCATATTTAGATCTCAAGTTATAATCGATTCTTTGTCACTTTTGCACTACATAATTCAATCAATTCCTTTCCAAATCAAACAAAAAGGGAATAAGGGGATCATCATAACATCCTTAATTCATTTAGAATTCAATCTATCATATTTGTGTGGAGATTGGATCTAGTTAATTACCCCTTATCTCCCTAATGTAATGGTGAAAAGTGCTTGAAGGATAATCAAAAGTGAAACTCTCATCTCTCTTTGAGGGAAAGGGTTGTTTTTCCTCTTGATCTATCACTCATCATTTTCCCACCATCATAGAAGGCAACAACTCTAGTTGGATCAATCATGAGTAGAGGAGATCAATTTGGCATGGAAGCATTTTTGAGTGATTCATTTATAGAACCTATTAAATGTGATTTCCCTATTCTTTTCGTACCTTGAATTATCATAAATAAAGGAGGCTTTTTTCCATTCGTGAGGTAGTGCGACATGGTAATATTGAGTGCCTCTATTTGGTTATTGCTCAGATTGCGATAGTTTACAATGAGTGGTATATCATCGTGGATAAGGGTATGTGTAGGATCATGGTGTGCCAAACCAGACCCTTACGTGGCAATGAAATTTCAGAAAATCAGAGTTATGCAACTTGACATGAAAATTTGAATAAGTTGTGAACATTATTTTTAAAATATTTAAGAAGAGAATCTATAGAAATTTGAATGTAGTTTCTACGATACTAGCTGTTTTTTGAAAAAAAAAATCCTATTTGGTGAAAATTTCAAATTTCAATGCAGTGGTACTAAAATTTCAAGAAAAAGATAAGAAGTAGATGTATGTCTGACCACCCTAATCACAATCAAATGATAATTATTTTTTTATAATATTTATAATATAAGTATTAGACTCATGTTCTGATGTGATACATATTATTTTAAAATTTTCTATAAAGTAAATAATTGTTTTTGAATTTTTTACTACAACTTTTCAAAAATTCAAAAAATCCTACGTCTGACCATCTTAACTTGGTCAAAACCTTATGAAATTTAATTTTTCCCCATAGTAGACGAAGCATAGGATGTGACGCATGTTTCAGACTCAAAAAATGTTATACCGTTTAAAAGTTATGAGTGTTTTTCAATCAGTTTATCAATCGGGACTTTTGTCAGAATTCAATTAGAAAATAAATAATAATTATTTATTAAGGTTGAAATAAGACAAGCCTTATATTGTTGGAAAGCTGAGAATGCCCTTAAGAAACCCTTTTCGTTTTATCAATTTTGGCTATAAAAAAAGTCGTCAGCCACCAGTGTAAAGTCTAGAAAATTAAGGAATACTACAAACCACATTTTTTTAGTTGACTTTCCAAGCTTGTCACTTCCAAGCCAAATCCCAAAGCATTCCTAAGCCAACATTTCAAATTTGAAATTTGTACAACAATTTTCATAAGTAAATTCACTAACTAAATTTGCACATAATTAATCTATTGTTTATTAATATATTAATATATAATATATTACTATACAATATATTAATTTATATGATATTAGGGAGAGGGAGAGGGAGAGAGGGAGAGAGGGAGAGAGAGAGAGGGAGAGGGAGAGAGGGAGAGAGGGAGAGAGAGAGGGAGCGAGGGAGGGAGAGAGAGCGAGGGATAGAGAGGAAAGAGAGGTGTTAGGGTTTCAAGCAGATCCGAAGAAAATATGAACTAACAATTATATGCAGATTTAAATACAAAAGATAAAGGAATAAAACATGACACAGATAACATAGAGATTTAACGTGGTTCACCCAGAATGGGTTACGTCCATCATACACACCTGTCTAATCTTTCTTATTATCCAGCAAAAAAAATACATCAACCTCACACTGCCTTAAGCATCCCAACTGCTTATAACATGCGTTTTTAGGGCACCAAACAAAGTCGGTCTTTTTAGGGTTTTATTACAATGTCAGTTTTCATCAACAAAAAACATATCAATAATTTCCCACTTGGAGACTGATCAGGCCCCACTTACAAGGATACGTGCTGAGTGTACAGTACTTTGCTGATCAGTCACCACATATCAACAATCTCCTACTTAGAGACTAATCAGGCTCCACACCAAACAATCTCCCACTTGGAGACTGACACTAGACAACACCACTATACTCGCAGCATCTGCTGGATAAAACACTTGGACTTGACTAGTATAAATTCGATAATTATCAATCAAGAAGATCAACAGAAACTAATGAAGAAATCAGCTTCTCCTATGGAACTGCCTTCGTGAACATATTGACAGGATTCTCACTTGTGTGAATCTTCTCAAGCTATAACTGACCCTCCTCCAAAACAGTCTGGATGAAGTGGTACCTGAGCTAAATGTGTTTTGTCCTTGAATGAAAAGCGGAGTTCTTCGCAAGATGAATGACACTCTGGCTATTAGTATACAATGGGCGATCCTCCTATGTCTGACCCAATTCCTCTAGAAAACATTGTAACCAAATCATCTCCTTGCTAGCTTCTGTAGCAACAACATACTCAGCTTCAGTGGTTGAAAGTGCAACAACCTTTTGTAGCCTAGAAATCCAATTGACTACAGTTCCCCCTATAGTAAAAACATACCCTGTAGTACTCCTTCATGAATCAATATCACCTACCAGATCAGAGTCAACAAATCCACTCAGAGCAACATTAGATCCTTTGAAACATAATGCCTTCATAGTAGTTCCTTTCAAATACCAAAGAATCCATTTCATAGCATTCCAATGTTCCATACCTGGATTACTCATAAACTTGCTCACAACTCCCACTACATGTGCAATATTTGGCCTTGTGCATACCATTGCATACATCAGATTTCCAACAGCTGATAAATACAGGATGTTAGACATTTTATTTACCTCTTCCTATGCCTTTGGGCACATCTCCTTAGTCAATTTGAAATGACTAGCCAAAGGTGTACTAACTGCTTTTGCATCCCGCATGTTAAATCTTTTCAACACCTTCTTTATATACTCACTTTGGGAAAAATTCAAGGTTCTATTTTTCCTATCCCATGTAATCCTCATACCGAGAATTTGCTTAGCTGCACCCAAATCCTTCATAGCAAATGACCTGGCTAATTTCTGTTTAAGATCATTTATATGTTGCATGTTAGACCTAGCAACAAGCATGTCATCAACATAAAGCAATAGGATAATATAACTGCCATTATCCAATCTCTTAAAATATACACAATGATCAAAATGATATCTATGATAACCGTGTTCAGCTATGAAACTATCAAATTTTAAATACCATTGTTGGGGTGCTTGATTTAGGCCATACAAACTTTTCTTCAACCTGCACACCAAGTTCTCCTTACCTTTGACCTCATATCCCTGTGGTTTCAACATGTAAATTTCCTCCTCCAAATCTGCATGGAGAAAAGTTGTTTTGACATCTAATTGTTCAAGATGTAAATCATCTGTAGCCACAAGACTAAGTACAGTTCTAATTGAAGTCATTTTTACAACTGGAGAAAATATTTCATCATAATCTATACCCTTTTTCTATGCAAAACCTTTTACCACAAGTCTGGCCTTATATCTTTTCTGACCTCCTTCCTCCTCCTTCAGCCTATAAACCCATTTGTTAGGCAAATCTCTTTTTTCTACAGGTAAAGGGACTAAGTCCCAAGTCTTATTTTTCATCAAGGAGTCCATCTCCTCTTTCATGCCTAGCTCCCACTGTTGTTTGGCATCCACCTGCATTGCTTCTTCATATTCTTCTGGTTCACCAGAATCAGTTAATAAAATAGAATACAAAGAAGAAGAAAATCTTTCAGGGGGTCTACTTAACCTTGTAGAATGTCTAACACTCGCAGGAGTTTGTGGAACAATATGTTGTTGCTGAGCATCAGGTACCTGTGGCATTTCATTTTTAGGAATCTCATCCAACACAACATATTCTTGTTTGTCCTGTTCATGCTTCTTTTCCTGCATCTGTTCTTTATACATGACCTTCTCATTGAATATAACATCTCTACTTCTAATTATTTTCTTATTTTCAAAATCCCATAGCCAGTAGCCATATTCATCTATCCCATATCCAATGAAGGTACATTTCTGAGATTTAGCATCAAGCTTGGTTTTGTTTTCTTTATCAACATGGACAAAAGCTTCACAACCAAAGGTTTTCATAAAGGAATAATTTACTTTTTTTCTAGTCCATGCCTCCTCTGGAATACCACCATCCAAAGGGGTTGAAGATCCTTTATTTATCAAATAGACAATAGTATGTACAACATCTGCCCAAAAATGTAAGGGCGATCCAACATGCAATCTCATGCTCGTCATGCGTTCCATGATAGTCCTATTCATTCTCTCTGACACACCATTTTCCTATGGAGTTCCTGGAATTGTCTTCTACTTTTGAATCCCATTTAAGGAGCAGTAATCTTCAAATTCTTTGCTGCAATACTCACCTCCATTATCTGATCTAAGACACTTCAACTTTTTTCCTGTCTCATTCTCAACCAAAGCTTTCCATTTCTTAAAAGTTTCAAAAATATCTGATTTTTGTTTTAGGAAATATACCCATATTTTTCTAGTTGAGTCATCAATAAAAATAACATAATAACAAGAACCACCAAGAGATGATACTTGAGCCAGTCCCCATACATCTGAATGCACAAGCTCTAACTTCTCACTCTTCTTCTCTTTCCCAACCTCGAGAAATCTGACTCTTTTCTGTTTACCATAAAAATAGTTTTCACAGAACTCTAAATCAATCTTCTTTAGTCCTAGCAATAGATTTTTGGAGTGAAGGATTTTCATCCCTTTCTCACTCATGTGCCCAAGCCTATGGTGCCACATTATCAAATCTATTCTTGCAACATCTATTGTTGTTGTCCCTGCAGTAACTTTATATGTAGCAGCTAAGGTAGAGTAAGTGTTACCAGTACACAGATATAATGTGCCTACTTTCACACCTTTAGATACTACTAACTATCCTTTAGTTACCTTCCAGATACTGTCTAAGAAGGTAACTATGCAACCTTCACTACCTAGTTTCCCTACAGAAATTAAATTTCTTCTTAAATTAAGAACATGTCTTACCTCCTACAAAAACCAGTCATTTCCATTCTGCAATTTGATCTATATCTTTCCTTTTCCAACAATTTGACAGGGCTCATCATCACCCAAATATACCTGTCCAAAATCACCTTGAACATAATCTAGAAAATATTTTCTATGGGGTGTAGCATGAAATGAAGCCCCATAATCTATTACCCAGGAATCATTAACATTATCCAAACATAAGATTAAAGCATCTTGTAAAGTATTACTTGCAATATTAGCTTCCTTATTGTCATTTTCATTTTTGTCTCCTTCTTTGTTTTTCCGAGACCAACAGTCTTTATTTAGATGACCAGGCTTTCCGTAGTACCAACAATCTTTCTTTCCTCTAGATTGAGATAATCCTTTCTTTGACTTCCCTCGTGACTTCTCATTCCCAAGGCCTTTTCCTCTTTCCTTTGATCTTCTTTTATTCTCCACATTCAAAACACTACTTGATGATGTTGAAGTCTCACCTGTGCTTTTCCTTCGCATTTCCTTGCTTAGGATAACACCAACAATATCATCAAATATCAAACTATTTTTACCAGAGACAGAGTTACTTATAGCCATAACCAAGCTATTCCAACTTTCTGGTAAAGAACATAAAATCAAGAGAGCCCTAACCTCTTCTGCAAAGGTAATTTTTACTGAAGACAATTGAATGGTAATTTTATTAAATTCATTTAAGTGCTCCACTACAGATCCTCCCTCACTCATTTTCAAATTAAACAAATGCTTCATAAGAAATACCTTATTCGAAGCTGAGGGTTTCTCATACAACTTAGCCAATGTCGCCATCAAATCTATAGTCGTTTTTGCTTCTGTTATATTGAATGCTACAGACAATGCAAGGCACAATCAAATGGATCCTAGTGCCTTTCTATCTAAAATGTCCCACTCTTCATCTGATATTGTGGTCACTTTCTTTGCATTTCCTTCCAACAACTGCCACAAATCCTTTTGATATAGGTAATCCTCCATCTGCATTTTCCATAACTAATAATTCTGGTCGTTAAACTTTTTTGACCTTGAATTTGGAATCCTCCATTGCTCCCACTCAAATATGAGAGTCCTGCCAATTTACAGAAAACCTCGCTTTGATACCAATTTTTAGGGTTTCAAGCAGATCCGAAGCAAATATAAACTAACAATTATATGCAGATTTAAATACAAAAGATAAAGGAATAAAACAGGACATAGATAACACAGAGATTTAATGTGGTTCACCCAGAATGGGTTACGTCCACCATACACAGCCGTCCAATCTTTCTTATTATCCAACAAAAAATGTACATCAATTTTACACTGCCTTAAGCATCCCAATCTCTTATAACATGCATTTTTAGGACACCAAACAAAGTCAGCCTTTTTAGGGTTTTATTACAATGTTGGTTTTCATCAACAAAAAACATATCAACAATCTCCCACTTGGAGACTGATCAGGCTCCACTTGTGAGGATAGGTGCTGAGTGTATAGTAATTTGCTAATCAGTCGCTACATATCAACAAGAGGGGAGAAGGGAGAGATAGATTAGCGGAGAGGGAGGGAGAGGGGGGGGGAGAGAGAGAGAATATGACCCTTTATGACTATACGATGTCGTTACAGGTCATATGACCCCTTTAAGACACCATATGACCCCTTTAAGACACCATGTGACCCCTTAGGACACAATATGACCCTTTACAACTCTATACGGTGTCGTTATGGGTCATATGACCCCTTATTACACCATATGGTGTCGGTAGGGGTGATATGGTGTCCTAAGGGGTCATGGGATACCATATGATCCCTGAGGACAACATATGACCCCTTATGACACCATATTGGGTCATTATGGGTCCTATGGTGTCCTAAGGGGTCATATTGTGCTCTACAGTCCCTTAGGACACCATATGACCCATTAAGACACCAAATTGTGTCGTTATGGGTCATATTGTGTTGTTATGGGTTATATTGTGTTGTATGACCCCTTTAAGACACCATATGACCCCTTAGGACACAATATGACCCTTTACGACTCTATACAATGTCGTTATGGGTCATATGGCCCCTTATGACAACATATGGTTATTAGGATAACTAGTGAACAACTGAGGGGGGGTGAATCAGTACAATGCAACCATACCACATAATATCATGATAACAGATAATCAACACAATGCAACCATAATCAACACCATGATTTGTACGTGGAAAACCTAGAAAGGGAAAAACCATGATGGGAAGCCTACCCACAATCAGATGATACTTCTGTAGAAAGTATGTGATATAATGAGAGGCTTGCACATGTAAGAAGGCACACTGCCTAGAGCGTAGTGCTCATTACAAAAGAGTCTCATTGACAATAGAGAGGTAATAACCATCTCAATATAAATGGACAACAATCCAGAATAATGAATTGCCAGAGATAGCATCCACCATGCCTGATTACAGTCCTAGTTAATCTCAATACCAAAGGCCTTTAACCTCTTCCTTAATCCCAATTTGATCACCTATGATCGACCAAATCTCCTTTGAATATGATATTGCATTCCAAGACCATGACACACTTTCTGTAATGAGATCTTACATCATTTTATACCAACCCTAAGGCCTAAACCAATTCGGTCAGCCACCTAAAAGATATTACATTAAGACCATTACATACATCCATATTACAATGATATTCCATGTCGGCTTAGGACCAAAACAACAATAACCAATCCATAGAACATCCTGAAATATCCCTATAACGTGTAGAGTACACGTTAACATGATACCGGTCCATAACCTAGATAGGTACCAGACTTAATCTGGTTCCACCATGCCAAAGAAATGCCTTCACTTAGTTGAGGAATGATCAAAGAACATCTTCAACATCCTAAAACCCATCTAGAAGCTGCACCGACACCACTTATGCACCCTGTCAAAGATTCTCAGTGAAAGCTCTGTCGATTAAACCTTAAACCAATGCTGGTATGGGTTTACAAGAGTGTATGATAGCATCCGATTACCAAGTCAATATCAACTAACCAAAACATGCTCCAGGAACATGTAACACATAAAATCAAACATACGCCTCTGATCCAAACATGCTAGAAGTGTCCAATAGATAGTCTCTTCTGCTAGTAACACTAGATCTTCTACCGATAACCAAAACTTGTCTGTTGGTAACCAAAACTTGTCTGTCAGTAACCAACCATAACAGCTAGTGTTGAAATCAATGACAAAACATCAAGGCAACACATAATCAATTCATCCATAATGCCAACAATCTCCCCCTTTGGCGTTGATGGCAACACTAGATGTGAAAAATATCTAAGTACCAAGAAATGGCAAACAAGTCTCCCCCTGTGGAAGACGACCAACAATATCTTGAATATCAATAACTCTCCCCTTGTGAGTAATATCTCTATAAAGTTCTAAATTTATTTTTCACATCACTATCTCTCTCCCTTTGATATCAATGCCAGAAATATGACACAAATATCAAAGAAAGAATATAAACCTCTGAATCTCAAAGTTGACTACTCCCCCCTAAGTAGTAGCACCACTCATCAATGCCGAAATGAATAATATCTTTGATAATGCATTCTAGACTGATGACAAATTGCATCAATCAAGTCTCTATCGGAGGGGCAGAAACCCCTAACATGTCTCTCAAATACTCAAATGATTCCTTAGATAGTTGTTTAGTGAATTTATTTGCAATCTGTTCTTTAGTGTTCACATAAACCAATTTGACTTCCTTTCCTTCTACCTTGTCCTTTAGAAAGTTATACTTTATTGATACATGCTTAGTCTTAGAGTGAAATATTGGATTCTTAGACATGCCAATAGCTGTAGAGTTATCACAGTAGATAACTACCAGTTCACTACAATTTACCTTGATATCCTTCAACATTTGCTTCATCCACAAGACTTGAGTGCAATTAGTTGTTATTGCAACATACTTAGCTTCTCCAGTAGATAAAGAAATGCATGACTATTTTTTGCTGATCCATGAAACCAGTTCCTTTCCAAGAAAGAAAGCTCCACCAGAAGTGCTCTTCCTGTCATCAGTATCTCCTCCCCAATCTGAATTTGTAATGAAGTGAAATCATCATTTCTAGAATACCATAAGCCATATTTTGTTGTTCCTTGCAAATACCAAAATATCCTCTTTACTGCACATTCATGATTTTCTTTAGGATTACTTTGATATCTTGAAACAATACTTACTGCATTCATAATATCCGGTCTAGTCTAGATATAACAAGCCACCAATCATAGACTTATACCTTGTCGAATTTACTGGTGCAGAAGTATCCTTGATAGATAATTTCTCACTTGTCATTATAGGAGTACTTACTGGTTTGGAATTATCCATACCAAACTTCTTCAACAATTCCCTCAGATACTTAGTTTGACAGATAAAAATGCCTTTGTCAGCTTGAGTAATCTGCAAACCTAAGAAAAATGTCATCTCACCAATCATGGACATTTCAAATTCATTCTTCATATTATTAGAAAATTCCATGCACAATTTATCTTCTCCTCCAAAAATGATATCATCAACAAATAATTCAATAATCAAAATATAATCATTAGTGATCTTCTAATATAAATTACTATCAACACTGCCTTAGTAAAACAAAGCTTCAAAAGATATTTATCCAATCTTACATACCAAGCTCTAGGAGCTTGTTTCAATCCATATAAAGATTTCTTCAATCTGCAAACCATATCTTTATCATTTGTTAGTGAAAATCCATCATGTTGCTCAATGTATACTTCTTCCTCAAGTTCACCATTCAAAAATGCACATTTAACATCCATTTGATAAACCTTATAGTTCTTATAAGCTTCATAGGCAAGAAATAGTCTAACAACTTCAATTATAGCTATAGGTGCAAATGTCTCATCATAATCAATTCCTTCCATTTGAGAATATCCTTTACAAACCAATTTAGCCTTGTTTCTTACAACTTGACTATCCTCATTCATTTTATTCCTAAAAACCCATTTAGTTCCAATAACATTCTTATTTTTAGGCCGTGGAACTAAAGTCGGTGTTTCTTTTTTCTCTATCTGATCTAATTCATCTTCCTTTAACCAATGTTTATCTTTACAAGCTTCAATAATAGATGTCGGTTCAATTTGAGAAATAAGACATACCTCTTCATTTTCCAGTCTTGTTTGTGTCATAACTCCCTTGTTCCTATCTCCAATTATTTGATCTTCAGAATGATTTAATCTTACATACCTTGGTGTCTTCTGAACTTCAGGTTCACTACTCTGATCATAGTCACAATTGAGTTTTCTGATTGTACTGGTGTAACTGTCTCAGTTTCCTATATCGGTTGAGGCATTGTCAGTTCAGTTATGATCATTTCCACTGCTGGTTCCCTATCATATGATATAGATTGATTTCTGTATTGCTCATCCACTTTCACATTAGTGCTCTCCACAATTTTCTACAATCTTTTGTTATAACATCTATATGCTTTTCTTTGAATTAAATAACCAAGAAATATCCCTTCATCACATCTAGGATCAAACTGCCCAATTGAATCATCTCTTTTGATATAGAATTTACTTCCAATTTTTTTGAAATATTTAATAGTAGGTGTATGTCCAAACCATAATTCATAAGGGGTCTTACTGGTTTCACCTTTGATGTTAACTCTGTTGAATGTCTAGACTATTGTACTCACTACTTCTCTCCAATAGATGTGAGGCAATTTGGCTTCCATCATCATAGATCTTTCTGCATCCAAAATGGTTATGTTCTTTCTTTCCACTACTCCATTTTGCTGAGGAGTCTGAGGTTAAGATAACTGTCTCCTAATTCCATTTGTCTCACAATAACTATTAAATTCATGAGAAGTGAACTCACCACCTTGATCTGATCTTAGACATTTGATTTTCAATCTAGTTTTTGTTTCAACCTTTGCTTTAAAGATCTTCAATTTCTCAAAGGCTTCAAACTTCTCCCTTAGAAAAGTCACCCACATCATCCTAGAATAGTCATCAATTATCAACATGAAATACCTATCACCTTGAAAGCTTCTAGTCCTTGCAGGACCACATAAGTCAGTGTGAATCAAATCATGCACATCATTAGATTTATCATGTATGCTCTTAAAAGAAGTTCTAACTTTCTTTCCCAATTGACATTCCTTACATACCAGATTATGAAGCTTCATAATCTTAGGTATATCTCTAACTGCCTTAGTTGAACTGATTTTAACAATACAATCAAAATTAACATGACACAACCTCTTATGCCATAACCAACTCACATCAATATGAGAAATAAAAAATGTCTTATTACCAGTGTTCAAGTGAAAGATATTACCTCCAGTCTGAATACCAGTTGCAATCTCCAAACCAGTCTTATTAATGATTTTGCATTTTCTATCTTTAAACTGAAGTTGGAAACCCTTGTCCATGAATTGACCAACACTCAAAAGATTATTCTTTAAACCTTCTACATAATAGACATTATCAGTATTATGCTTGCCATCTAGAGAAATAATACCTCTACCTTTGATCATACATGCTTTGTCATCTCCAAATCTGACTTGACCGCCATTGTATTCTTGCAGGGACAAAAAATTTCTTTTGTCTCCAGTCATATGATGTGAGCATCCACTATCAATTACCCATTCATCCTTATCTTCAACTTTTTCTACCAGGGCCTTTTCTTCATTCATGATAGCTGGTTCCGGTCCATCTTCCTTTAAAGCATAGAACACCCATTCCTTTCCATTATCGGATCCACTAGTAGAGTCTTTTGTCGGTTCATCCCTAGAGTCATCACTTACTCCTTCCTCATTCATTATGTAGCATTGTTTACTTTTCTTGAATCTATATCTATTCTGGTTAGGCTTAAATGATTTCTTAACTCTTTCCTCAAATCTTGCATTCCTTTCAGGACATCTAGATGCAAAATGACCAATCTTATTACATGAAAAAAATTTAAAAGGTGCTTTTCCTTCATACTTACTTCTTGTCGGTCCTTTAGGTACTCTTCTAGCAAATAAGGCTTCAAGTTTCTCAAATTCTTCATCTTCTTTCCTCATATCTTCCAATTCTTTTGAATATAAGGCTTTCCAATCACTTTTGCCAGTAGATGATGATGCATGAAAAGAAGTTTCATATTTGCAGCTCTAGAAGATCCAAATTCTTCAAGCTCAAAAGCAAATAATTTCCCAATCAGAATGTCTCTGTTAACAGAAGTGTTTTCCATTGTTCTCAACTCATTAATTGCAATTTCCTTCATCTTGTAAGCCTATGGAAGGGCTCTCAAGACTTTGGAAACTATTTCATCTTCACTCAAAGATCCTCCACAACATTGAATTCCCATAACAATCACATTTACTCTTTCCATAAACACAACAATCATTTCATTATCTTCCATCTTCAAGTTTTCATACCTTACCCGGTAACCATCAAGTTTAGCAGTTTTGATAGTAGGATCACCTTCTTTCAAAGTTTTCAATTTATCCCACATAACCTTTGCCAATGATTTATCTATCAATCCCATGATTTTCTGATCAGTAAGTGCACACAAGAGGGCTTCTCTAGCTCTGCAATCATTTTCAATATTCTTGTCTCGGTCTACAGGAGTAGGATTGCCGGATGCCAGATCATAAGGTGTGTATCCTTTCTCAGTGATCTCCCAAATATCCTTGCCAAGACATCTAAGATTAGTCTCCATTCATATTTACCATATCCCATAATTTGTTCCATCAAGCTTAGGGATTTCTCTTCTGAAAATAGTTGTCGGTGGATTTGAAGTGTTAGCTGCCATAGGATCTACCTCAAGCGGTTAAGCTTCTGCAAAAGAGGAGCAAATCTCTGATACCAATTGTTAGGATAACTGGTGAACAACTGAGAGGGGGGTTGGATTGGTTGTTAACAATTTATATCAATTATTCCACTTAATAACCTTTAATCGGATCACATAAACATTAAGTACCAGAATAGCAGAAATAGATACCGATAAGAAATAAAACTTAACAATGAAACATATAATCAACACAATGCAACCATACCACATAACACCATGATTTATATGTGGAAAAATCGAAAAGGGAAAAACCATGGTGGGAAGCCTACCCACAGTCAGATGATACTTCTACAGAAAGTATGTGATATAATGAGGGGCTTGCACATGCAAGAAGGCACACTGCCTAGAGCTTACTGCTCATTACAAAAGAGTCTCACTGACTACAGAGAGGTAATAACCATATCAAGATAAATGGACAACAATCTAGAATAATAAACTACCAGAGATAGCATCTACCATGCCTGATTACAGTCTCGATTAAGCTCATGAATATTGGAGGCCTTTAACCTCTTCCTTAATCCCAATTCGATCACCTATGATCGACCAAATCTCCTTCGCATATGATATTGCATTCCAAGACCATGACACACTTTCTATAATGAGATCTTACATCATTTTATACCAACCCTAAGGCCTAAACCAATTAGGTCGGCCACCTAAAAGATATTACAATAAGATCATTACATACATCCATATTACAATGATATGCCATATCGTCTTAAGACCAAAACAACAATAACCAATCCATAGAACATCCCGGTAATGTGTAGAGTACACATTAACATGATACCAATCCATAACCTAGATAGGTACCAGACCTAATCTGGGTCCACCATGCCAAAGCAATGTCTTTACTCAGTTGAGACATGATCAAAGAACATCTTCAGCATCCTGAAATCCATCTAGCAGCCACACCAACACCGCTTATGCATCTTGTCAAAGATTCTCATGATGGTATGGTGAAAGAATAAGTATCCATTAGATTACTGAGGGGGAGGGGGTGAATCAGTAAACTAAAAAACTGATACAAACTTCCCAATCTCAAATTCAATCACACAAAGTAAACTTTCACTGTCAATATCAATACTCATAAGAATACGTAACATCAATCGGTTAACTAGTATAACAACTTAATAGTAAACAACTTCAATCTTGTAAACATCAAAATGCTTAATCATATATCAACATACTTCATCTCTCAATGCTTCCAGTTATCACGCCTTATCATAATAGTTAAGTAGTCAATCAAGTCAACAAATAAGATCATAACCACAAAAAATATTCATCACATGACACAAATGTTTATACGTGGAAAACCCAAATAGGTAAAAACCATGGTGAGATGAGACTCACAAGATAGCTATCTGAACTCTTCTGAAGTTCGCCATGTTAGGAGCCAAGCTTGTTAAAGATTTTACAATAAGTTCTGTTAAGAACTGATCCTGTTAGGAAAGGGATTTACAAAATGCCTTGATGAAAAGAAAATACCCTATTAGGAGTAACCTCGGTAGAGGATTTGAGAATCCAATCTAATGGACCACCTTTTTAGAGGATTTAACAAGTAACCAAGCTTGTTAGAGCTTACCCGGTTAGGGGATTTCAATTCTGTTGTAATTGTTAGAAGACAATAGGTTTTCTTGATCTGTCTAAATAACACTATATTTTCTTGATCGGATCCTTTTAAGCTTCAATCTACTTTTACTCAAGCTGTAGATCCCCTCTCTCGTTAGGAAACCACACACTCAACTGATTTCTTCCAACACTTTGCCAACAAATTTATAAACAACTTCATCGACCTTAAATACAAATCAATTAGGTTGGTAACACAACAAAAACCTAATTCTCTCACAGAGATTACAAATAAATCGGTTCAAGTGTGACCCTTGGTTTACATAACAATCTATACACATTCTTCAAGAAAATTCCAACCGCTCCATGATCACCGCTTCATCGGACTTTGTAACTCATCACATGCTATGCATTAGATGCAATCCACTTTGCTCATTCCCTAGATAATCAAACAAACGTGCCAAAAAAATCTAAACCTATCCTCATATAATGATCACACGTGTTACTATCATTAGCGCTCATTATTAGATCTTAAACCAACAAACTTGATCAGTTAGGGTTTAACAAAAACAACTGGCAGGGTTTACCGGTTACATTGCATAGAAAGGGTTTAACCTTATACACCGGTTTACTAGTTCAACTCACAAACTTACATACCAGTTTACAACATCTTCCTCAAAGCTCTTCCTATCGGTTACAAGACAATATCATAAATACCATTACCAGTTCAATTGACATCAATGACAATATAACATATTGTAGCTAGGAAATTTGGGAATCATCACAAGCATTGTAAACATACTAATCATTAGCTCAATCAAAAAAGCACAATTGCAATGATCTATCCTAAACACATTCAATAGAGATATGAAAGCAAAACATTTAATAAGATTATACTATGCAAACCATATGTGGATATGAATGCTTCCTTCATGCGACTCCATTGTTCTTCTTTCCTCTTCAAATAGTTTGGTTGTGGATCTCACCTACAAGTGCACATACATGATTGAAAGCAAGTAGGTAAGAAAATTGCTCAAAAGTACTCGAAGCGTGATTGATTAGAAATTCGATAATCTGATTAGGGGTTTGATTGAAGAAATTCATCCAATTTATAGATAAATTGGAGAAATGATCAAATTAGCATGATAATGATTCGAATGGAAATTCAAATCAAGAATAGCAAAATTATGACATGTGTATGACAAATTGCTATGCAAGGATTTATGACAATTTATGACAAATTGCTATGCAAGGATTTATGACAATTTATGACAAATTTCTATGCAAGGATTGATTGATTGTCAATTATGACAAATTATGACAAATTTCTATGTCATTTCCATGAATTTAGGAGAGAAATAGGAGGAAATTGAAATTAGGAATTAGAAAATTAAGAAATTAGAGAATTAAGAATTTAGGAATTAAGAAATTGATGGAAATTAGAAATTAGGTAAATTAATTAATAATTTATCACTTATTAATTAATTCACAAAGAGGAATAATTAGCCAATTAAATGAACATTTAATTGTGACAAGAAAACTTAGGATAAATAAATAATTTAATAATCCTAAAGGGAGAAATGACAAACAAGGTTAAATGATTAAATCACGAAACCTTTGAAGATGAATTAGGCCTTGATAAAAGATAATTGACTCGATCATGATTCTGATTAACAAAGGACCAATGTGATAAATGATTTAATTGATAAATGTGCCAATTGATGAGGAACAATGACTAATTGATCCAAATTGACATAATTGAAATAGACAACGATCGATGACAAATCGATCACAAAATGACAAAATTGACAAGAGGACCACGATCGATGACAAAATAGATTGCAAAACGACAATATTGAAAATGACCACGATCGATCACGAATCGATCGCAAAATGACAAGATTGAACATGACAACGATCGATGACAAATCAATCGCAAAATGACAAGATTGAACATGATAAGGATTGATGACAAAATGACAAGATTGATAAGAGGACAAAACCCTAATTAGGATTGACGATGTCCAAAATGATGACAAATGAGCACGCACATTGATGCGATAGGATAAAATTGATCAAAATCATGATTGGATAGTGTTGTCGACAAGACCAAATTCAAAAGCGAGATGATTGAAGAATGTAGAAGAATGACTCGATGCTTGCAAATGATAAAAATCAAGTGCGAAACATGGACAAAATGTTAATGCGATGCAAAAACCTAAAATGAGGCAATGCGCAAATGTTAAAGTATGATCTCGCAAGCGTTGACCATTTTTAGGTGTCTACATTTTGCCCCTCTTTGAGACAATGCGATTTTAAGCGTTGTTTCAAAGAACAATAATGAAAATTCCCCAAACAATAATAATGACATATGCATGCCCCCTCGAGGAATTGGCCGAAAAAATGCACAAAAGAGGCCAATTGATCGATAAAAATGATAGAAAATGATAGGTGCAAACAGACTGACAATCGGAGACCAAATGCACGAAGGACAAGCAATCAAAGATGCAAAAGACCGCGACCAACATAAGATGGAGAGGGTGCACGTCCATCTATGCACTGACAAAGATCTATAAATGAGACCAAGAAAGGGAAAATTGCTCATTGGCACTAGACAAAGAGGAGGATTTGTTGCTCTGGACAAGGACACTTGCAGAGAGATGGCAAACATTCCAATGCCGGATCACCTTGGGGAACATGTACGCACATACAGACGACCGGATGACGTAGGAGCAGCGATATGGATCTCAAAAACCCATATTTTCAATTTCATGAATTTTGATTGCTTGCGGGACATTGTGGGGCCCACAGGGGATGCAGAAAAGGACTCCTGCACTTGTGTAGGGCGAATCCTGCGCTTGTGTAGGGTCTTCTACGCTTGTGTAGGGAGACACAGGTGCAGGTTACATGACACAGGCGCAGGTTCCTTGACACAGGCGCAATTGTGCATTTGAGACTCAATTTTGGTTCGAAACTGCATGCAAATGATCCAAAAAGGGGGGATAAGGGTAGGATAAGTCAGAATAGATGAAAAACACCCTGATTTGGACTTGAAAATGAGGAAATTCAACCTATAGGAGCAAACCCTAATACTGATAAAATGTGCCCCAATGTGTGATGCAGAGTCGATAGTATCCGTTGATCACATGGGAGAACCGACCTGACTGCTTCATGCTACGACATAGACTCAGGAGCACAGAGAGAGATACCTTAGCAGGACTTGGGATATACTATGTCACATTCATGCCTGAGATTAGGGCAAACACAGGACTGCTTACCGCATTGGCAGAGCGATGGCATTCAGAGACTTCCTCATTCCATCTGGCGACTGGAGAGGCGACTGTGACACTAGAGGATGTATGGCGTATCCTCCGCATTCTGATTCATGGTGAGATGATAGAGTATGACCCAGTGACAGGGAGAGATGCATTGTGCAGATTGTTTGAGTGCGACATAGATGATCTGGATATCGTCGAGAGGGAGATTGGCTGGGAGACCATGGCATCAGAGTATGATCGACGATACGTGGTGATAGCATGCCTACTAGCAGGAGACAGACGAGGACATGGATTCCCTATTGGATGGGGAAGAGTGCTAGAGCGGATGGCGATAGAGGGGATGGTGTATGCATGGGGACCATGTGTACTGGCTATGCTGTATTTTCAGTTGCATCAGATAGCATATCAGGGAGTTCAGACATTGAGCTGTGGAGTCACATTGCTACAGGTATGGGCATTTGAGCACATAGCCATATGTCGACTGATTACAGATAGACAGGTAGTACCACACCGACCATATGTGTACTACTATGGGGGAGCACTGAGACAGGGTCCTTTTGGATACATACTATATTGGCGACATGAGCTAGACAGACTAAGAGAGTTCATATGGAGGCCATATTGTGCTTTTGTGAGGCCATATTTAGTGAATTAATTAATAATTTCTCATTTAGGATGATGAGGACGGAGATGAGGATGATGGGAATGATGAGGATGGAGATGAGGATGGGGATGATGAGGATGAGCCAGATTCAGGCGAGCATGAGGCATTGCAGGATATACCCATAGAGCCAGAGACAGCTAGGACAGAGGAGATGGAGATGTGCAGGGCTACCATGGCGAGTCAGCAGGATCACATTGAGACTTTAGAGAGATAGCAGGATCAGTTCAGAGTAGAGATAGCCAGACTCACAGCGGCTCGAGATGCAGCAATTGCTCAGGCACAGTGAGAGGAACAGAGAGTCACTGAGTATATTGGGTCGATTCGGGATGCCAGTGCACGGGAGATGGCACAGATTCTGGTAGAGACCGGAGAGGAGATACACAATTGGAGGACACTATATGAGAGTGCAGTTCCACTAGAGCAAAGAGCACCTTCATATCGGGCACGATCAAGGACAGAGAGCAGGGCACGCTCTCGGAGGTCATTGAGCAGCATGGGGGTGAGTGGACCTATGAGACCACCACAACTAGGACTAGGAGGGACATCATCCATGAGACATGGCAGGGATGAGGAGGACAGAGGGAGCACCCAGTGATAGAGGCACGTGCTCCTTAGACAGACAGTGGACATTATGTAGTTTGACATTTTTGTAGTCAGCCTGCGGGCCATACTTAGGACAGATAGTCCAATTTTGTACTCCGATATTATTTTGACATATGATATGATATGCATCGAGATGATGGGATGCAATGTGTTATGACTTATGTGATTTTCTATGTATGGATGCCTTATGTACTATTGATGTATCATGTATGGATGCATTTTTTTTTTAATGTGTTTTTGAGACATCTATAATATGAAATGGATAAAATGCTTGACATGATGCTTAATGTAATGCAAATGTACTAACCAAATGGATGCAGGATGCAACATGTATGGTTGGAAATCAGAGCACTAGACCGAACTAACGGAAGAAATGTTAGTAAGAAGAAAATGAGACGGAGGATAGTTAGAGACGAAAAGAAACTTGCTTTCAATAATGCACTTTGTAGGTGAGAACCTTTATTTTTATGTAGCAAAAATGAATGCATAGCATCATGGCATTGAAGGCCAGAGTTGAAATGCAACCCTTTTTGCAAAAGACAGACACATTGTAGACAAACAACAATCACAACAAAAAGGAAAAGGATCATGAACCATCCCGGTCACTCTAAATCACTCAGTGACATCATCGAGCAACATAGGAACATGATCGAAGCCAAAGATAAATCAGTAAAAAGATAAGATGCACAAATTCCAACAAATCAAACAAACATCTTGATCTTCATTGTCAAAAGTTGAAAGCGTTGATAGGACAATCATGTTGTCTGGTTTCAGGACATGCGGTACCTCATCTAAGACAGGATACAGTCTGGTTTCGAGTATACCACACCCTGTATAAGACCCATGATAGTGTGCCAAGGACAAATGATTTTGAGGTTGATTGATATGACAATTCTGATCAGTTTGAATGTCTGAGTTGATTGAAAAGTTTATCTGTTAACACATGATTTCATTAAAGCACAATGTGTGATTGCGTGTCGTTGGAGGGATGCTCAGTGATTTGTCTGATACACAGAGGGGTTATTTATTGCAAAATGCTTGTTTTTGTTTTGCTTTTCGATTTTTTTTGTATTTTTTCAAGACTTTATTCAATTTTTTTAGAGATTTTTTCAGGACATGTTTCAATTTTTATGATCTTTTTTCAGGACATTTTTAAATGCAAAAGTTCTAGTGATCGATCATGATAATGGAAACACACCCAATGCGCATCTGAAAGACATACATAGACCGGGACCAAAACATATGTACAAGAAACCGAGGTATGCAAGACAATGATGTTGACCAATAACAGGCCTGGAATAGAACATTGGGTCAAGACAAAGATAGACGTGAGAAACCAACCGAGAAAAAGCATAGCTTAGAGGTCATGATAGATGACGAAGCAACAATCTCATGTTACACATGGCGCCTGTTTGCTAGGTTTTCACCAAGGTACTTGCCCAAAGCGCCTGTTTGCCAGGTTTTCACTAGTGGGTGAATCATTTTTTTTCTTTACTCTTTGCTCTTTTTCTTTTTCTCTTTTTTCACTTTTTTTTTTTTTTTTGTATTTTTTTTTTCATTTTTTTTTGTATTTTTCTTTTTTTTTTTCATTTTTTTGTATTTTTTCAGGATCATATTTGAAGAAGTACTGATAGAAAATTATGCCCAGTACTTGCGAAGATGCATGCTGTTTATAGGATCAGACAGAGGTTCACCTTTTGGGGTAGCAAGCTGATATGCCCCCGAGCCATATGCTGCAGTTACTATGAAAGGACCAACCCAATTAGGTTCAAATTTACCTTTGATGATGTCAGTAGACTGTGCATTCTTAGGGTTTGCCTTTAAAACCAGGTCTCCCACTTTGAAGTGTCGCCCTTTGACCTTCTTATTATAAGAGCGACGGAGACGGTTTTGATATGCTTGCAAATGTGTCAGAGCTGTCTGATGTTTCTCATCTAACATCTCAAGCTAATGCAGCTGAGAGACTCTATGTGTCTCATCATCAATTAGATGTTGCAAGGAAACTCGCAAGGAAGGAATCTCCACCTCCAAAGGTAAAATGGCTTCCGCACCATACACCAAGGAATAAGGTGTTGCGCCAGTAGGTGTGTGGATAGAAGTGCGATAGGCCCATAGTGCTGGATTCAATTGTACATGCCAATCTTGACCAGCATCATTGACAACCTTCTTTAGGATCTTGATAATGGTTTTATTGGATGCTTTGGCTTGACCATTCCCCTGTGGATAGTATGGACTGGAGAAACGGTGTTGGATATGAAACTTTTCACAGAGCTCTTTAACATCTTTACTCTTGAAAGGACGACCATTATCTGTGACTATGGCAAGGGGAACCCCATACCGGCATATGATATAATTCAGCAAGAATTTTGAAATTTGGACACCCGTGATATAGGTCATGGGGATAGCCTCGATCCATTTTGTAAAATACTCTGTGGCTGTAATGATGAACTTGTGTCCATTTGCAGATGTCGGGTGAATCTTGCCAATAAGATCCAATCCCCATTGAGAAAAAGGCCACAGAGATATGACAGATCGAAGCTCTTGGGCTAGTGCATGAATATAGTTTCCATGAATCTGGCCTTTGTAGCACTTCTTAACAAATTCATGAACATCTTTTTCCAGAGTGGGCCAATAATACCCAGCATGAATCAACTTTTTGGCTAAGCTTAGAGCATTGAAATGGCCCCCACATATACCATCGTGAACCTCGTGTAAAGTCGTTTATGCTTCGTCAGAATCCAAACACCTGAGGAGGGTATGGTCAAAGGAACGATGGTAAAGGGTGTCGGCGATGATGACATATTTGGCTGTCTTTTGGATAAAGGCTCGGCGTTGGTTAGCGGAAAGGTTGGGTGGTAAGGTTTGGGATTTCAATTATTGATATACGTCATTGTACCATGGGGAGTTGGGACCAACAAGAACGCACATCACATCCGCTATCGGAATGTCAAAAGAAGGAACCAACAATTGTTCGACTAAAAATTCACATTTGTCCATATTGTTTGGCATATTTAACATGGAGGCAATTGTAGCCATCGCATCTGCCAACTTGTTTTGCATTCTTGGAACTTGATTGAAATGGATAGCCGTGAATTTGGTTTTAAAGAAATCTACCATGTGCTTATAGGGAATAAGCTTTTCATCTTTTGTTTCATAGTCATCATTCACTTGTCAGATGACTAATTGAGAATCTCCATAGACTTGCAAATGCTTGATGTTCCAGTGGACTGCTCCTCGGAGTCCTATAACCAGTGCTTCATACTCTGCAATGTTATTGGTGTAGTGGAAAGTTATTCTGTAGGACTTTGGAATAGCATCACCTTGAGGGGTGACAAACAAGATGCCAGCTCCAGACCCGAACCTAGTATGGGACCCATCAAAGTATAACTTCCATTCATTAGAGGATGTGAGAGCAAAGACTGATTCATCTGGAAAATCGGTCAACATGGGATGATCATCAGAAATAGGAGCCTCTGCAAGTTGATCTGCTATGACTTGTCCTTTTATCGCCTTTCGCTCCATATACTCAATGTCAAATTCACTGAGAATCATGACCCATTTTGCTAGGCGACCCGTCAAAGCTGCTCGGCTAAGCAAATATTTTAAGGGATCAATTTTTGCAACCAACAATGTTTGGTGGCTTAGCATATAATGTCGGAGTTTCTGCGTTGCAAATACCACTGCTAAGCATGCCCTTTCAATAGCTGAATAATTTAGCTCATAGCCTACCAGTGTCCGGCTGATATAGTAAATGGCTCGCTCTTTGCCATTCTCATCTTGTTGGGCCAAGAGAACTCCTAATGTCATTTCAGTTGCAGAAATATACAATAAAAATGGCTTTCCTTCTATTGGAGGCATTAGAATAGGCGGCGACAGCAAATATTCTTTGAGAGCTTGAAAGGCTGATTGACATTGCTCAGTCCATTTGAAAGCGACACCTTTGTGCAGTAGATGTTGGAATGGATGACATTTGTTGGCCAACTGAGCTATGAAGCGGCGGATTGACTGGAGCTTTCCTTGCAGACTTCTTAATTGCCGGAGGTTTGAAGGTGGAGGCATATCCATTATTGCTTTGACTTTGGCAGGGTCGACCTCAATGCCTCGGTGAGAAACAATGTATCCTAGTAATTTGCCAGCTGTGACACCAAAGACACACTTCTTTGGATTGAGCCTGAGTTTGTAGGTCTCCATTCAGTCAAAGATTGGGCCCATGATGGCTAGATGACTATCTATGGTGACAGATTTGCATAACAAGTCATCAACATAGTCCTCCATCAAAGTGTGCATGAAATCATGAAAAATTGTCGTCATTGCTCTTTGATATGTTGCTCCTGCATTTTTAAGACCGAAGGGCATCACATTCCAACAGTAGGTGCCCCAAGCACAGGTGAATGCTGTCTTATGTTGATCTTTAGGAGCAATGCAAATTTGGTTATAGCCGGAGAAACCATCCATTAATGAAAGCATCTCATATCCAGCAGTCATGTCAACTATGATATCTATGTTTGGCAATGGAAAATCATCCTTAGGGCATGCTTTATTGAGATCCCTAAAATCTGTGCAGATTCTGATGCCCCTAGTTACTTTGCTAACTGGTACTAAATTTGAAATCCAGTCTGCATAATCAATGGGTCTAATGAAGCCCACATCTAGTAATTTTTTCAGTTCCACCTTGACCAAAAGAGCCACCTGGGGATGCATCTTTCTAAGTTTCTGTTTGACAGGCTTGGCATCGGCTTTTAGTGGCAAATGATGAAGAACCAATTTTGGATCGAGGCCAGGCACATCTGCATAGGACCATGCAAAGCTGATCTTCTTCTCAAGAAAGAAATTGACAAAATCTATTTTTTCCTGTTGTGATAGAGAAGCAGCAAAATGAATGACCTTAGGTTTGTCAGGTGTACCCAAATTGATTTCCTCAGTCATTTCCACAAGCAATGTTGATTTGTCCTGACTTGATAGGGGTATGTCCACTCTTCCACCTTTGGGCACCTCAAAGAGGTTTTCACCCACAGGTACGTCTTTTATTTTGACTTTTGTATGATCAGAGAGTGCCTTACGGTTTTCACCCAAAGATCTATTCTTTTGATTTTTTACTATTTCTTTTCTTTTTTCATTTTGATGACTGGAAGAGGGAGTTGACTCCCCAAAATATGCTGTGGAATCCAGGTCAATAGCAAATCCTGCCTTATGATCACCTTGTGGTATGCCTTCCCGTAGTCCAAGGAATTCTGCAATTGCTTCATCATTTTGAAAATAGTCCAATGTGAGCAGTTCTTGTTGGTCATGTTGGATAAGCTGGGGATAGATGAGGGGCATATCATCATCAGTTGTAAGGAGAGAGAGGGCTGATATGGTAAAGATATGAACATCTGTGGTATCACTATCCGAACTGCTTGTATCGGATTCAGAGCTTGGATCCCAAAATGACTCTATCCAAGCATGAGGACATGTTTTAGGAAGAGGAGTTATTTCATGTTTTTCTTCCATAGGCAAATTATCAGGGTCAATGAAAATATTGTCGAGGGCATAGGAGCTAGAAGAAAAAGAACTCCACTCCCATTCATTGGAATCAGTTTCAGGTCGGGTATCCTCAGGTGTTATTTCATCGTCAGAATCACGCCCTTTTCTACATGTGGGCACTTTGGTAGATGTAGATCCAATTCGCAATGGTACAAAACCTAACCCTAAAGTTGGAGGTCGCCTCTTGGGTATGACAGGTTCTAGCCTTCCATTGTTGTTCAGGCCTAAGCCACTGCAACCATCATATCCTTTCTTTTGCAGCATAGTAAATCCTTTGCCGTATCGTTCCACTGGCAATCTGACAGGTGGGGTCTCAGTTGGATCTTTATAAAGCCAATCTATGACATCATCATCCACAATTTCTTTGTCAAGTTCTCCCCATCTTGTAAATGTAGTAGGAGGCTGATATTGAATAATGAGCTTAGGTTCCTTTTGCAATAAATGTGGTTTGCCATATGATTTTGGAGATATTGGTAAATTCCCGATGAGGAATGTTTGATCCATTGAATATTCTCCACATCCTTGGTCTTGTATCTTCAATTTTCCTTTGACAGCATCTAACAATTGATTAGGATCCACATAGTTATGTGATTTGGCCTCTATATTGACTGGGACTTGCTGCTGAGGGGTATCCTTTAGAGTAGCACAAAATTGAAATGGATTAGGATCTCCCGGAATTGTTATCTCAGTTCCATTGTAAGGATATTTTAAACATTGATGATAGGTGGATGGAACTGCTTTCATTGCATGGATCCATGGATGGCCAAGGATCATATTATAAGGGAGATCAAGGTCGAGGACTTGTAGGAAAGTGTTTTCTGTCACTGGACCGACTCTGATAGGCAATGTAATTATCCCTTTGGATGGGTGCTCAACATCATCATATGCTTTGATTGTTATTCTTTTAGAAGCATCAATGTCATTTTCTGTATATCCAAGGCCAATAACCACTCTCAAAGTACAAATATTAAGACCTGCTCCACCATCTATCAAGACTCATCGGATTTTGCAGTTATGAACAAAGACTTCAAGGTGTAAAGGATCATTGTGAGGGAGCTTATCAGGTGAGATATCATTGTCAGAAAATGCGACATTTTGGGAAACAGCTAGATGTCCAATCCGGGCTTGAAATTGGTCAACATCAATATCTGTCGGGACAATGGACTCAATTAAAGTTTTATCCAGGACTGCACGATGCATGGGGGACATTTTTAATAACTCAAGGATTGATATTTGTGTAGGTGTCTTTCCTAGATGATCCAAAAGATTATACTAACTTGCAGGAGTTGGTTTGGGAGGAGCTGCAGGAGTTCCTTTCAGGACTATTTTGGATCGACGAGTGGTGACTGCGCAAGAAGGATCTTGTCCCTTTATTCTCAGGGTAGAAACATACTCATTTGACGCATGAAAACAATTAATGACATTATTATAACCAGAACTTGCATAATTTTCCGTTTGAGTAGAGTTTGAAGAAGATGCCTTCCCCTTGTCATGATCAAGCAAAGGAGTTTTGAAAATAGTATGATCTGTGTTAGAAGTCGCATGAGGTGGATCTACCTCAATTACTCCTTTCTCTAATAAATCTTGAATCATATGTTTCAATTGAAAACATGATGCAGTTTTGTGTCCTTTAGACCGATGATACTCATAGTACGCATTATCATTCCACCAATGCGGTTTTACCGCTGGTTTTGCCTTGATATCTGGTAGCTTAATAAATTTTGCTTGTATCAATTGTCTCATTACCGACTCAATAGGCTCTCCCAATGGTGTAAATTGTCGAGGAGGCCCATCCCTTGATCGGAAAGGTTTGCGCTGCTGGTTTTGTTGTTGGCCTTGTTGTTGATTATATTGTTGAGTATGCTGTTGTTGAGCATGCTGTTGATATTGCAGCTGTTGAGTAACATTGCTCACTGGTGCTTGATTTTGTTCCACAGTTGACATATTAGGAACACTCAATTTCTTGATCGTGAATGGGGGTTGATTTGCATTCACCGCTCTTGCATCAACAACTCCATCATTAGTGACATTCTTGTTCTTATACCAAAATTTGTTTCTATCCCCCAAATAATTGGTGTTGTCATTGTCTTTATTGAGCTTGATAATTCCTTTAGCTACCAGAGTTGTTTCAATGCTCATTCCTTTCTTAATAAGTTTCTCTATAGTACTGGGACTTTTCAATTTTAGCTCATACATCATTTCTGGGACCAAATTCTGGATAAAGAGATTCACTTGTTGTTCTTCGGGTATATCGAGAGAAGAACGACTGTACAAGCTTCGCCATCATTGCAAGAAAGTCACTAATGATTCACCTTGCTTTTGCTTGGTGTTGCATAAATCTGACATGGTCACATCACTGTTGATGTTGAACGCAAAATGAGATAAAAACTTTTGAGCCAATTCAGACCAAGTCTTTATATTCCCTGGTAGATGCGAATACCAATCCATGGCTTGTCCCGTGAGACTTTGTGCAAATAAGTGCATTAGATATGTCTCTTCATAGCTTACCTCAGTACATGCCACGAAAAATGCTCGAATGTGATCTTTTGGATTGCCATTCCCTTTATATTTCTCAAAATTAGGTGCCTCAAAATGCTTAGGGAATGGAGGCATGTATACACTCTTGTCGAAAGGATTAGGACATAAATCTTGATCTGTATACAACTTCTTTGTTCCTTTAGTTTCTAATGCGTCAACTTTTCGTTGCAACTTCTCAAGTTGTTGCGCAATTGTATCAAATTGTGGAGGTCCATCATTAATCCTGGTTGGTATTCTTTGTCGATACATCGCATTTTCAATCGGTTGTTGATACTCTGAAATGGCCGTTTTTGGTGTCTCCGGCATATAAAATTCTTGGTACATCACTTGTTGTTGTGGTTGTGCTATGCCTTGATATCGACCTTGTTGTTGTGCTTCTTGGAGCCTAGGTTGATATTGCAATTGAGTAGGTTGTTGATATTGCACAGGCGCCAATTGCGGTTGTGAAGTAGGATAACTTGTTTGCCTTGGCACATATTGTGGCACATGTTGGTGTTGAAGCTGATGGATCGGAATTTGTTGACTTTGTGCTAATTGTTGTCATGGTTTATATCCCATCATTTGTAAAAAACTTTGTTTAGATGGTTTTCGTTGCTTCTCCTTAGGATGGGGTATAACACTTGCATTAACTTGTTGTGTTGTTTGTCCAATCCATTCTGATGGTTGCAAGTTTGCATTAACTTGTAATGGTGCCGAAGGCACTGCAATTTGTTGTCGAATGTGAAATTGTTGTTGTGGTACATTGCTTGTTTGCACATTCGATTGTACCTTTTGTATATTACTCAATTGTTGCAATAATTGTTGTTGGTGCAAACCACTATCCGTAGCTCTTTGTGTCGCCATTATCGAAGGATTTGTTGCAATAGTGTTTGGCAAAGATATTGAACTTAACGGGACATAAGAACTTTGTTGCATCGTGGAATTATTTTGGACATTTGTGATATCAGGCATTCCAGTTGTGAAGCTTTCCTGCATCTTAGATTTTGATCCAATTTTATGCATGTAAGGAACCACTTCTTGTTGAGGGATAGCTGTGAATACTTGCGTGTTCTTCATTTGATCTTGTGTTACAGGTGTTGTATTGAATAGTGGATTATTTATTGTCTCAAATGGTGACTTCTGAGGAATAGTCACTGTCAATGCCTTTGAAGCACGTTTACTCATCAATGTAGGTTGAGTTGCTTGTTGTGCATTTTCTTCATTTGGATGCAGGGAAAAACTTAACAACTCGCTGCTTTGTTGTTCTTGCACATTGATTTGGTCACTTGAAGAGGTCACATTACTCATCATGTTAAGATACTTTTGTGGAAACATCTTAAAGACCTTGTTCAAGAACTTATCCATCTTTTTTGTTATCTTTGGATCTTGAAAGAACATGTCAACATCATCATAAGCGTCAGAATTGGATGAAGAATCTGGTTGGACATTTGGATTCGTTTCTTGTTGGATGCCTTGATCTGAACCAAATCCTTGCGAAAGAGTTTGTTCTTCATATAATGTTTGAGTTTGAATGTCATGTTGCAAGTTTGGTTGATTCCAATTGAAAGGTGCACTTCCTCTGGGAGTTGGTGGGACACTCCCATGTCCTGGTTTCATAGGTACAAACACTAGTTCATATAATGGAGGTGGTCCAAGTTGAACCATTCCATATGGTGGTAGAGATGTGTTTGATGAACCTTTGATTTGCACTGTTTGACTAGTTTGAAACTGCGAATGTGCTATGTTGTCCATGGGTTGATACGTTGGTTCACCCATCTTTTTAGATTTTGATCTTGTCTCAATAGGCATGTCACTTATGTAAAATGTAATGTTTTTGGAATTTTTCAAGGACAATATATGATATGCAACTAAATGCAACCTAAATAGCTGAAAATGCAATCTATGTTTTTGGTTTTTTTTGGAAATTTTGACAAACTTATGAATGCAAATCTAAGAGAGGGACCCTTAGGAAATTGGAATGATATCTAGACCTCAAAGGACAAAAGGACTTAAGTGACAAAAGGACAAAATGACAAAGTCTCCCCTATATGCTTGGATACTAAGCTAGGTTTGACCAAATGACATTGATGACAAAAGGACAAAAGGTTTGATAAGGTCTAGACTTCTTAACAATGACTTAGGGTTTATCAAAGATTTGGATTACTCAAGTATGACAAAACCTAGTTTTGACACTATATGCTAAGGGAAAATTAATATGCAAGTGACCTTAATATGATATGATAATGACCTAAGCTTAATGAAGAGACCTAGGGTATGCAAATGCAAATGTATGACAATGGTATGACTTTAATGCAAGAGGACACATGCAAATGAATGACTCTTATTGATATGCAAAGGAGTATGACTTAGGTGAAACCTAACCTTGGTACTTGACAATGAACTTTGCAAAATGCAACCTAGGATGAACCTAAATGTAAGTGACATGTTTGTTGAGACAAGATTTTGAACAATATTTGACAACCATGTTTGAAGATGAGTTTCAAATCTTGTTGAACCTTTGTTGGATGAATGTCTCTTGTGTTTAATCTTATGTTGGATCAATTTGTTTTGCTCTTGAAATGAGATACAATTCAACTTTTGACAAGCAAAGAATACAAGATATTGCAACTTAGATTCAAGACAATCATGCTCATTCCCACATTTCTTGTGGTAGGCAAGGACATTAGGTACTTGAGAGGTAGACTCATTATGGGATTCAAGGAGAATACATAGATGCTTGACCCCACGGGCTCCCCTCCATGACACTCACTTCTCAGGGCAGCCAAGCATCAGTCCCCATGGCGAACTTAGTATCTCTTCCAAGTATCCGAACTTGTCCTTCTCAAGTAACTAGAAGGGTTTTTGGGCTCTAAAAACAAGGTGTTTAGTCAGGATTTTTGTTAAGCGTTACTCCTTGATGTCATGCAAGCGTGATTGAGACATTAAGCCCATCAAGATACCAAACAAATGTAGTCATGCAAGCATGATTTAGACCAAGAGGCCCTACTTAGATGTTGATATGAGAAAGAGTTCAAGGGTCATCACTTCCCAAGTAACTGCAATTCCCACGTAACCCTTCCTTCAAAGCTTTCGCTCATCAAGTATTTTTTTATAGTGAGTTAGAATGCCAAGGTATTCTAGCCATACTCACTTTGGGTCATTCCCTTCTCATGATTATCACTTGCTTGCAAAAGCAAAGTGGTCGGGAAGGCAGGCCCTCTAAAGGTGACAAACAATTAAAGACACGAGCATGGTATTGAAGATCTGGATTTCTGATCACCCTAAGAAGGATGAGAGCATACTCTCCTACTCCAATGTCACACTCAATAATAAAAGCAAAAACATATTCATTCCAACCTATTTAGAAATCACTAGGTGCCTAAAAATTAATTGCAAACACCAAGTTTAGTTGTTTTTCCAAGGCAACCTGCAAAACCCAAGTTAGAAGTTTGAGGTGTTTATTCTTTGACTATCGATTCTGCATAACACATATTAGTAGTTTAATTTGTTGTCTTTGCCATGCGTATGCCAAGATTCTACATAGATAATTAGTACCAAAAACCAAAACACAGAAAACAAAATGCAAAAACAAGACAATTTTCAAGTAAAACACTACATTTTTACCTCTGTTCTGGACTTTACACAGGTGCAGAAGTCATGACACAGGCGCAGAAGTCATGACATAGGTGCAGAATGTCTTCAACACAGGCACAAGTTGCTTGACACAGATGCAGGTTGTCTTACACAGGCGCAGAAGTCTCCAGAAAGCCCTGCACTGCCCTGTTTTTGGGTTTTTTGACCTGCAAATCAACTCAAAAGCACTCAAAAACATAGTTAAAGGGTTAGATGGTTAGTGTTCATGTCGGGTTCACCAATTAATGTAGCTAGGAAATTCAAGAATCATCACAAGCATTGTAAACATACTAATCATTAGCTCAATCACAAAAGCACAATTGCAATGATCTATCCTAAACACATTCAATAGATATATGAAAGCAAAACATTCAAAAAGATTATACTATGCAAACCATATGTGGATCTGAATGCTTCCTTCATGCGGCTCCATTGTTCTTCTTTCCTCTTCAAATAGTTTGGTTGTGGATCTCACCTACAAGTGCACATACATGATTGAAAGCAAGTAGGTAAGAAAATTGCTCAAAAGTACTCGAAGCGTGATTGATTAGAAATTTGATAATCTGATTAGGGGTTTGATTGAAGAAATTCATCCAATTTATAGATAAATTGGAGAAATGATCAAATTAGCATGATAATGATTCGAATGGAAATTCAAATCAAGAATAGCAAAATTATGACATGTGTATGACAAATTGCTATGCAAGGATTTATGACAATTTATGACAAATTTCTATGCAAGGATTGATTGATAGTCAATTATGACAAATTATGACAAATTTCTATGTCATTTCCATGAATTTAGGAGAGAAATAGGAGGAAATTGAAATTAGGAATTAGAAAATTAAGAAATTAGAGAATTAAGAATTTAGGAATTAAGAAATTGATGGAAATTAGAAATTAGGTAAATTAATTAATAATTTATCATTTATTAATTAATTCACAAAGAGGAATAATTAGCCAATTAAATGAACATTTAATTGTGACAAGAAAACTTAGGATAAATAAATAATTTAATAATCCTAAAGGGAGAAATGACAAACAAGGTTAAATGATTAAATCACGAAACCTTTGAAGATGAATTAGGCCTTGATAAAAGATAATTGACTCGATCATGATTCTGATTAACAAAGGACCATGTGATAAATGATTTAATTGATAAATGCGCCAATTGACGAGGAACAATGACTAATTGATCCAAATTGACATAATTGAAACAGACAACGATCGATGACAAATCGATCACAAAATGACAAAATTGACAAGAGGACCACGATCGATGACAAAAAAGATTGCAAAATGACAATATTGAAAATGACCACGATCGATGATGAATCGATCGCAAAATGACAAGATTGAACATGACAGCGATCGATGACAAATCAATCACAAAATGACAAGATTGAACATGATAAGGATTGATGACAAAACGACAAGATTGATAAGAGGACAAAACCCTAATTAGGATTGATGATGTCCAAAATGATGACAAATGAGCATGCACATTGATGCGATAGGATAAAATTGATCAAAATCATGATTGGATAGTGTTGTCGACAAGACCAAATTCGAAAGCGAGACGATTGAAGAATGTAGAAGAATGACTCGATGCTTGCAAATGATAAAAATCAAGTGTGAAACATGGAAGAAATGTTAATGCGATGCAAAAACCTAAAATGAGGCAATGCGCAAATGTTAAAATATGATCCCGCAAGCGTTGACCATTTTTAGGTGTCTACACATATCATTAATGCAATCTTCATACAAATGCCAACATCTTAGTGAAAGCTTCATCGATCAAACCTTAAACCAATGCTGGTATGGGTTTACAAGAGTGTATGATAGAATCAGATTACCAAGTCAATACCAACTGACTAAAACATGCTCCAGGAACATGTAACACATAAAATCAAACATACTCCTTTGATCCAAACATGTCGGAAGTGTCCAACAGATAGTCTCTTCTATCGGTAACACTAGATCTTCTACTGGTAACCAAAACCTGTATGTCGGTAACCAACTATAACAACTAGTGTTGACATCAATGACAAAACATCAATGCAACACATAATCAATTCATCCATAATGCCAACAATGGTGTCTTTAGGGGTCATATGGTGTCCTAAGGGGTCATGGGACACCATATGACCCCTAAGGACAACATATGACCCTTTATGACACCATATTGGGTTGTTATGGGTCCTATGGTGTCCTAAGGGGTCATATTGTGTCCTACGACCCCTGAGGACACCATATGATCCATTAAGACACCAAATTGGGTCAGTATGGGTCATATTGTATCCTAAGGGGTCATATTGTTTCATATGACCCCTTTAAGACACCATATGACCCCTTAGGACACAATATGACCCTTTACGACTCTATACGGTGTCGTTATAGGTTATATGACCCCTTATGACACTATATGGTGTCGTTAGGGGTCATATGGTGTCCTAAGGGGTCATGGGACACCATATGACCCCTAAGGACAACATATGACCCCTTATGACACCATAATGGGTTGTTATGGGTCCTATGGTATCCTAAGGGATCATATTATGTCCTATGACCCCTTAAGACACCCTATGACCCCTTAAGACACCCTATGACCCATTAAGACACCAAATTGTGTTGTTATGGGTCATATTGTGTCCTACAACCCCTTAGGACACCATATGACCCATTAAGATACCAAATTGTGTCGCTATGGGTCATATTGTATTCTAAGAGGTCATATTGTTTTATATGACCCCTTTAAGACACCATATGACCCATTAAGATACCAAATTGTGTCGCTATGGGTCATATTGTATCCTAAGAGGTCATATTGTTTTATATGACCCCTTTAAGACACTGTATGACCCCTTAGGACACAACAGATCCTTTACGACTCTATATGGTGTCGTTATGGGCCATATGACCCCTTATGACACTATATGGTGTCGTTAGGGG
The DNA here is from genome assembly GCF_030272615.1 of Cryptomeria japonica. Lineage (NCBI taxonomy): Eukaryota > Viridiplantae > Streptophyta > Pinopsida > Cupressales > Cupressaceae > Cryptomeria > Cryptomeria japonica. The sequence continues at coordinate 133,058,224 of NC_081406.1, forward strand.
TCATATGGTGTCCTAAGGGGTCATGAGACAACATATGACCCCTAGGGACAACATATGACCCCTTATGACACTATATTGGGTCGTTATAGGTCCTATGGTGTCCTAAGGGGTCATATTGTGTCCTAAGACCCCTTAGGATACCATATGACCCATAACGACACAATTAGGGGCCTCTCTCTCTCTCTCCCCTAATCTCTCTCTCCCCTCTCCCATAATCTCTCTCTCTCTCTTAAATATGAGTACTAAAATTGGATATTGTATTTTATCAGATACCCAATTTTTGCCACTACCATTAATGTGGCAACAGTAAAAAAAGGTGGCAACAGGAAAAAATTTTGGGACCACAAATTTATACATTAAAATCGGATATCTAATATCTGATTTTTGTAAATAAAAAAGAGCCTTGTGGGCCATTTTGTGGATTCCAATGACCCACATTCTTCGCATTCTATTTTCTATTGACAATCATGGGTTTTTAGACAGGTTGAGACAAATTTGTTCTTTTGAGAGATTCTTAAAGTTAAATCTTACATTGTCAATCATTTAGGAGCATCTTTGTGGAGGTAAATGGGGAGTAGTTGTTGTCGAAAGTCTAAACGCAAAAGAAAACTTTCAAATGACCAAATTGAAGTGTATAGAGAAAGAGATAGAGAAGGTAATAGGAGGAGAAGAAAAAGTATGTTAAATATTGCTAATGTTACTTCAAGTGAAGAAATTGAATTTGAAAATGTTGAACAAGTTATTGAAAATGAAAATGTAGATTTTGAAAGTGAAAATTTTGAATATGTTGAAAATGTTGAAAGTGATAATGAAAATGCTCAACATGACCTGAGAATGGAAAGTGAAAATTTGGGAGTTGACAATGAAGGTGTCCATAATTTTGGTGTAAATATGACTTTTTCTGACATTGGAGGTGAAAATGTAGAAAATTTTGACATAGGAGGTGAACATGTGGAAAATTTTGACATTGGAGGTGAAAATGTGGAAAACTTTGACATTGAAGGTGGAATTGCTCAACCAAGTGAACAATTTGTAACACATAATTACTTTAGAAATGAAGACCCTCTCATGGATGAAAGACAAATTCCAAATCCAATACCTTAAAGAACCCCAAAATGGTTACTTGAAAGTGATGAGAACATTATTGCGAATCTTGAAGGCAAGAGGTCAACAAGAATGGTTCGATTGTGGGCTATACAACTTTTTGACCAAAATTTTAGCAATAAGAAATTGATCGAGCAATGCCAACTTTTTGTTCAATTGCTAAAGATTATAAAGATGGGACCATTGCTAAACAAATTTAAGATTCATATTAACAAGAAGATGGAGAGAAATTCTATTTTTGCCAAAAATCTATTTGATGCTCTCAATTCTATTGGAAAGAATATCAAGGAAAGAGATAAGAGAGCCACTTGAAGAGTGATTACAACCTCCTTAGTAAGCCATCAATTGAGTAATTCTCATCAAATGAGACAAACTTGTGTTGATTTGAACATAAACCGTAAAACTTTGGATAGAGCACTTGCACGAAGACAAAGACTTGACGATCCACTTCAACATGATACATGGGCTTTTGGTGGGAGGCTTCCACGTGTTGATAGAAAGTTGTCTGACAATGTGAAGGAGGAGATTCAACAATTTTGGCACTCTAATTCTAGAGTATCATCCAATGTAAAGGACATTTTGAAATTAAGAATTGGAAACCGAGACCGCACACCACATCCCAAATATTTCTTGGAATCAAGCCAAACTATAATGCCCCGCCAGGAAACCCCGAAGGGATTAAGCCATAACACAAGAATAGAGTGCAAAATTTTTTTATTTTTATTTTTTAAAGTTACAACACATAAGATGCAACAAGATATCAAAGATTCAGATTACATAGCGGAAGACTTCAACAACCACCTAAAGAGTTTCCCCAACGAGATTACTTAAATTTCACAATTCATTTAACTCACACAGTTAATCCAATAAGCTGATAATCTCACAATGAGATAATTCTTAATCAGGATAATTTCTTTCAAAGGATGGAAATATAATTCACAAGCAATGATTCATCCATTAAGATCCATTTATGATTCTCATTCAAGCTTTTCATTTAAAATTACAAACCATACATCTAACATACTAATACACTAGGATTTTCATCATAACATAAGAGATCTTTCCAAGCATATTTAAATTCCTTAATAACAACTGAGTATATCCATTACTCTAAAATACGTTCTTTCATATTCCAATTTATAGCATTTAAAAAGACGATTGCATACTAGCATCTATGATAAATCACTTCTAAAACACTTACGTTTTCGATCAACATGGCATTCAAGGAAGAACTGAATATAAGCATTTATAGTTAATTCCCATTCATCCACTTAACCATTTTAACATAAGCTAAACATACATGATAAAGATGAATAAAGGAAACATAAGAGAATACATCACATAACACCATAATGATCTCGGAGTTCACCCCTAAAGGGCTACATCTCCGGGTCTGCGCAACTGCAAGACCCCTCTGATAATTAATAAAGGTTAAGAATACAAGAGGTTACACCATTACAATACAGCCATCAAGGCGATACATAAACAATATACAAACGACCGCACCGGTCAATTAATACATAACCGATCCCTGAAAAGAACAGGATCAGCTGAACATAATCAAAGCTAAAACAAAGGTCCAGAAGAGCATCCATAATACTGAGCCATCACCACCCAAGGTCTAACATGAAACCGACACTCACAAGGGCAGAGACAAAAGGACGACCCACAAAGGTACTCCTAACAGGACAAAAACGACAACACACTAGTGAACGTAGGGACAAGGGTCATCACACAACCTGGTATGGATACCATGGCAAGTCTTCATAGGTCCCGGTCCCATACACTGGGTCACCCTGGCAACCTAATCCGAGCTTTCGGCCCATCCAAGCCTCATGTGGACCCACACATCCTCTCGTGAAGACAAGGATGATGGTTTGCCATTTCAGGCCTTCTCACAGCATGTCGAATCTATGATAGCACTCGTCCCATGTGTGAGGCACAATTATCTTATTTAGAGATTACATTCTAATCTACTTAAAGGTTATCACTTATTAGACTCACTTTCGACGGGTTTCCCAGCAGCCACTTTGGGTGCGGCCCCCAATCGAAAGCCACTTTCCCATACGACACTAGACTAAACTCAGACGAACTCAAAACCAAAGGAATACACATGGTCAGACGAATGGAGTTCAAGAAGAGAGAAACAATCATCTGGTCAAACACGACTCAAAGATGAACACTTACTGACGGTACTCTAACTAGAGACCCGACCAACAACGGTCAACCACAATCATCATTCGACTCACACACAAGGATAATGATCGAAACGACACTACCACAATACAATAGTCAACTCGGAAGTCGAGGACTGAAGCAGGTACCCCAAATCAATCCATACGACAGGGTCCTACTAAACAAAGCAAAACATGCCATTTCATAATTAAAAGCGAATACAACAATTAAACTTGCAAGGCAATAATCAGACAAGGCAATATTTCCTCAAATTGATTTAAACATTAAAATCGATCCAGTTTTCTACATGATCTAAAAACAGGTTACAGTTATCTACCTCATCAAGGGATAAGTTGTTCTTGGTTTTCTAACTCCTAAGGTTCAAAGCATCGAACAGGCAAATTAAGCCATAATGAGTTTTTTTTTTTTTACCAATTCATATTAATAAAATTCAGACAACCATTAATCAACCAAAATAAGATATTTAATCTCCAATCACAACGTCATTAACATACTGGTCTAAAATTAATCTCTACAGATTCATAATTTCAATTCCAGATACATTATACGGATTACGGAAATAAGAATGTAGAAGAGAATCTAAATGGAGATAATCATTTCTAGAACATATCGTTAAATTTCTAATGCCCAACGATAAATATTTCACTACTTTCAATTACTCAAATGATATGTTCTAATATAATATTAACAACATCAATAAGTAATTACATCGTATTTCAACGATCTTCCAAAACATATTATTCTCTATTTTGTTTTTAAACAACACTACCTTAATTAGCCAAAATCAATCAGAGAATATTTGTCAATATTAAATTGCAATATTACAGTCGTAGAACTTAATTGGAAAGAGGGCATAAGTTACGAAATGAAGCTAAATAACAATTAACCCATAAGCTCTATTATAAAATTAATCATTATCAAACTAACATTTGTGACGATTAATGCCTCCTTAATCGAAATTAAGAACTAATAAAACTCAACATTAAAATAACATACATCAAAATGTCATTACATAACATATGCATTTTTTTTGAATGATAAAAAAAAACGCATTAAAAAAAAACGTTTTATCAACTATGTTTTTAAACAAAACAAACGCATTAAAAACAGCGTGGCTAGGGCGGGCCGTGCCCTAACCCTAGCCGTAGGCAATGCCCGAGCGGCGGCGCCGCTGGGGTGCCCGCAGGTCCGCGGCGCCCTGCGGCCACCGCGGCCCTGCGGCCACCACAGTGTGTCGCAGCCCCAGTCCTAAACACCCGCGAGGGGATAGAAACAAAGGAGAGTGAGCGGGGAACGTGGGGAGGAAGTGGGGGGACGCGCGGGGGAGGGGAGGGGAGCAGGTGGAGCTCCGCTCCCCGCTCTCCCAAACCCCGACCCACAGTGAAAACACACGCACACGCCCAGCACGGGTTTAATAAAATTTTTCGCCCAGCCCGGTTCCCTTAAAAAAATAAACAACTCACAGTTCGAACATGATAAAATTAAATGTTCTCGTTTTCCATAAGACACAGTTCGAACTATATAAAAAAACAAAACGCCCAAAACAGAGCTTGTTAATGGATTTCAATCCAATATAATTTCGGTTTTAAACGAACTGGTTTAGATATCACATCTTCTTGATGGTTTTCTCATCCTATACAAACATCCAAGGGTTTCAAACACCAAAACAAAAATGGAGGAAATACACCCCCAAATTAAAATCTCCAGCCAAATTCATAATGGACAGCCAAATTGATTTTTCAAAAAACAAATTCAGAATCCTACCTTCATTCGCAATCCTGGTATAGCTGAGGGAGAGCCCAATCCTGCCAGATCCAGACCAACAATCTTCCTCTCCAAAACCCCCAATTTTTGTCCAAAATTATTTTTCCCACCAAAATTTCTCCAAAATGTCCATCCTCTCCAAATTTCCCAAATTGGGTTATATGGAAGAGTTGACCCAAAATTTCTATTTTTGGAATTAAAAATTTTATTTACAAATAATTCACAAAATTTAATTCTTTTCAACTTTAAGAACAATTTAACTTGCTTTTCAATTAAAAATCGATTTTGTCATTTAATCAAATTTAACCTTTCAAATTCCAGAATCCAACAGAAGGCAATTACGTCTATTGCGATAAAATATAAAAATTTCTTTTTCAATAGCATATATATAATGCATTTAATAATCGAAAACAGTCATTAATCGAATTCACTCCCAATATAAAATAAGCAATTCATTAACAACGAAAATCGCATAACGAAACCAGATTAATCTAGTCCATTAATCTTCAATGCACAATGCATAAATAATCAAAATAATTATTAAGGACTAATTAATCAATTAACCAAACACACCAGGCATGCAAACCGAGAAGGTCAACCAAACAGACGACTCGCAAACCCAAACAAGAAGGGGTCACCGACGACGACTGGCGATGCTCACTTGAGCATGACTAAGGTCGACTAGGGTCTTACGACCACCTAATCCAACTCTAAGGATTAAAAGGGTACACTCAAACCTGTACATCTAGGTGAAGACAAACCTCGCACTCATGCGGCGTTGCACCTGAAATTTCCTGTAACCAAAGATCATACATGCATACATATATACAATTTAATGAAATCATTAGTCCGATACTAACATCACGAAATAGGAACACTGAAAATCTGCATACAACTAGTGTGAGAACCACATCAATAGCTATGCGTTAAATCAAACATCTGATTGTAACATCATATTACGATTAACTAATCAAGATTAAACCAAGGTTAGAGATCGATTACGGTAGGGGTACTACATTCTCCCCCCCTAGGTTCCGACTTACTCCTGGAAGTCGTAAGGCTAGATGAAGAACATGTCGTACGCATCAGCCCTGAAACTCATTCAACAAAGATCAAATTGCACATAGAAATCTTTCCATAATTAAATGAAATATAATTGCAAAATCCTTTACAAACACCATAATCCATTGGCGAGATACAACTAAAACCATACATTCCTTACAATATTCTAGGAATTATCCACAATCATAGCAGAGAAACAAGAATTTTCTTCCTTTCATTTCACCAAATTAAAGCATTACAAAGAGGTAAACAACAATTACCATAATCATCAACCAAAAATAACAATAAAACATGCCATCAAGGTCAATTTCCTTTACCAATCCATCTTTTTCATAAAATGAATAACATAGAACTAGCTCAAAATATCAATTTCTAACACCAAATTAACTTTCATGAAATACGAGCAACATAAATTACTCAATTGATTACACTTGCCAGGCATAAGAAAACCTTTCCAAAGACTATGTCCCATAACATAGTGGCAAGTTAACACAATTTACTCCATGATACACATAATAACCATCCACATAACGGGAATGCATAACAAAAAAGGCCACATGTGAGCATGTCTAATGCTCGGTCAAAGATAACATGCACGATCAACATCTCTATGCCTGATCTCAGAACAACAATATGATCATAAAAATCCAATATCTCACTCAAAGGCTTGATGGTGCTAGGCACACCATAGCGGTGCTACCTTCCATACAAGACCTTTGTGAATATCCCTTGTTGTGTAAGGTGGTTAGCCTCCAAGAGATAGTCACCACACATAGGTAGGTAGTGGATACTAGCTGCATTACAGCCTCACCTACCCCCTATCCTCACGGTTCCCTATATCAACTTCCTCGCACACACTCTACCAATTCCGTATCATACGTCCTTGGAGAGGAATTTCACATTTCGACACAAGACCAGCATTTGGAAACAATAATGATAAACCAGTTTAGCCACCAAAGTACATATGAATAAAGATAATAAATCATCAATTCCAAGAATAAGGTAAGAAAATAATCCGGAATTTCAACACCAAATCAAAGTGCAAAAGATCACAAGATCGTGGCCAAACCTTCAAAGTCAAGGTAAAAAAAAGTTGCTGATCCCCAAGAAATATAAAGAATATCACAACTGCACATAACAACACTGTGTGACTAGCATCTAGCCACCAACGAGGAAGGAAGGAACAACTAACTAGCTATTGCAGCAGCTCATCATGTGGTGCGACATAGTCACACTATCCACATGGCAAGGCGGTGTGCACCTCGACATCACCCCGCATCACGTCGTCACGTGGCATGGCAATACCCCAAGTGGAGAAAACACACAATGGATGTATCCCGCATGGTAGTGCACCTCGCGGAAAAAGCACGCGCAAGTCACATCCCGCATAGCGACGTATCTAGAAGGATACTCGCCGTAAGTCAGAGGTATACATGACTATGGTCCACCCACATGCCCACCAACACAAACTAACTGGCAGCACAAGTGAATAAACCTACCTTTCATGAAGACAAGGCAAAGGATCCTCCAAATCATACCATCACTGTACACAAGAATCACCATCCAAACTGCTCAAATAAGGAAGAGGAATAGGCTGACACACATAAACCTATAAATAGGTTCATCAAAGGGAAAGTATTGAGTACACCTTGATACAGTTTAGTAGTACAACTATATCATTCCTCGAAGTAGAGAAGCTAAAGTCGCTTCGCACCGACATTACTCGTACGCCAATCCATACTATTCAAGGAACGGTCGCTTCGAATACTACCCCTTAACATACTGAGTTACCCACAACCCAAGGTTTGGTACTCAGTAGGGAACAATTAAGCAACATCACATAAACAGTATGGTTTCCCATACTCATAAGCAACATATCCTCCATGGTTGATTACTTCACCAATCCATGGGCACATATAATAAGCACTGGCTTCTTACAATACACACAATGCACCAGTACTGGTTTAGTCACATTTACGAGGAGTACTTTTCAGTACGCTAACATCTATACAAGGAAGATTCCAATTATGCTTTCTATATAAATAACTGAATCAAGTTTACTCTAGATTCAAGTACTGAAATTATTAACAATTCACAATTACATAAGGAAATAACATTATTCCTACATCTTTCTTGAATCTCACTAAGCATTCATAATCAAATTACTAGCTAAGCAAATTCATTTCTAAAGCTTAAGACTTTCATCTATCACTATGAAGCCAAAAGCAACAGTACATTTTCACATGTTTTATAAACATTCTATTTAAATCAACGCATTCTTTAATACCATTTCTAAAAATCTCATGATTAGGCAAAGAGAAGGAAAAGAGAGTTTGATAACCAAACTATTTCCTACGAAGACACAAGATCAATCAAGGTCACGCTATAATATTAAATTTCTCACTACAAGCCTATCATTTCAATTACACGGTTTTCATTTCGCTACCGATTTAGAAAGATGACAATCAACCGAATAAAAAAACATTTTCAATAGTTATGGTTGCAACAGGAGGTTCTAGTTTACAAACAAAACAGAGATCAAGAGAGGCAATCTTTTCGATAATGCAAGACCTCTTAAGAACACTCACTTAATAATAATACAATATAGGCACATTTCATCATTTGCAACCTACTATAAAAGATCACATTACGATCAAAGATAAGCAAAGAGTTATTAACCCCAAATAAAACATATTTATGCATGCACATCAAACAAGCTTTTCCATTCGCACTTTCTAACACATCAAGGTAATTCCACATACCCAAAAGCGAGTTCAATGGAGCATTTGCTAAAATAAATCTTCAATCAAACTAGTTTAATGAAACACATAAGACAATCTTTCGGGAAGCACATTAGTACTCTCTCGAAGCTTCAATAACATGCTCCTTTTAACACTTCTTTATACAAACCAAGCAGTTTCACATAATTCGACTATTCACATAGCAATGCACCTTACTAAGGTAGAATTTAGTCATGCTACTCCTACAAGATACACATGGAGAATTCTTTAAACGTACACATACAGTTTTCTCCCAATAACCAATATACATTTTTAAACCCATAGCCCTTTAATAATCTAAAACATAAGCATCATAACGCTCATACAAGGGTTCAAGAAGTCACACCTTTTCTCTCTTACAAACAAGGAAACTTGAATCAAAGATAATTACTCATATCCTAATCATTTTAATTTCCAGAAAGAGAGAGAGGAATGGCGATGATCATTTATTTTTCTACAAAATAAGCATACGATAATTGCCATATTAGTCCTTCAAGTGGACCACATAGGCTAGATCATAATCTTTTAACAAACACAATTCGCACTTTCAGATTCAAGACAAGCACGGACCAATCCAAATGGATTAGTCTAAAGAGTACAACACTCAATAAGGAAGGTACATACGACTCTCTTTCAAATAAGAGTAATCGTAGACCAAAACATCAATAAGCACACAATGCACATATAAGCACTCAAACACCAACATCAAGAAGGCAAAAACAAGGTGTAAACACACACATTACACACAAGCTAAGGTCTGCTCAATCACTCACATGCAAAAGGAGGACAAGCATACACATAAGGTCGATACACCTCACACCAATAGAGGGCACACGCGACACCAGAGATCCCAATGTTTGCAACATGAGCTCTGATACCAAATGTAATGCCCCGCCAGGAAACCCCGAAGGGATTAAGCCATAACACAAGAATAGAGTGCAAAATTTTTTTATTTTTATTTTTTAAAGTTACAACACATAAGATGCAACAAGATATCAAAGATTCAGATTACATAGCGGAAGACTTCAACAACCACCTAAAGAGTTTCCCCAACGAGATTACTTAAATTTCACAATTCATTTAACTCACACAGTTAATCCAATAAGCTGATAATCTCACAATGAGATAATTCTTAATCAGGATAATTTCTTTCAAAGGATGGAAATATAATTCACAAGCAATGATTCATCCATTAAGATCCATTTATGATTCTCATTCAAGCTTTTCATTTAAAATTACAAACCATACATCTAACATACTAATACACTAGGATTTTCATCATAACATAAGAGATCTTTCCAAGCATATTTAAATTCCTTAATAACAACTGAGTATATCCATTACTCTAAAATACATTCTTTCATATTCCAATTTATAGCATTTAAAAAGACGATTGCATACTAGCATCTATGATAAATCACTTCTAAAACACTTACGTTTTCGATCAACATGGCATTCAAGGAAGAACTGAATATAAGCATTTATAGTTAATTCCCATTCATCCACTTAACCATTTTAACATAAGCTAAACATACATGATAAAGCTGAATAAAGGAAACATAAGAGAATACATCACATAACACCATAATGATCTCGGAGTTCACCCCTAAAGGGCTACATCTCCGGGTCTGTGCAACTGCAAGACCCCTCTGATAATTAATAAAGGTTAAGAATACAAGAGGTTACACCATTACAATACAGCCATCAAGGCGATACATAAACAATATACAAACGACCGCACTGGTCAATTAATACATAACCGATCCCTGAAAAGAACAGGATCAGCCGAACATAATCAAAGCTAAAACAAAGGTCCAGAAGAGCATCCATAATACTAAGCCATCACCACCCAAGGTCTAACATGAAACCGACACTCACAAGGGTAGAGACAAAAGGACGACCCACAAAGGTACTCCTAACAGGACAAAAATGACAACACACTAGCGAACGTAGGGACAAGTGTCATCACACAACCCGGTATGGATACCATGGCAAGTCTTCATAGGTCCCGGTCCCATACACTGGGTCACCCTGGCAACCTAATCCGAGCTTCCGGCCCATCCAAGCCTCATGTGGACCCACACATCCTCTCGTGAAGACAAGGATGATGGTTTGCCATTTCAGGCCTTCTCACAACATGTCGAATCTATGATAGCACTCGTCCCATGTGTGAGGCACAATTATCTTATTTAGAGATTACATTCTAATCTACTTAAAGGTTATCACTTATTAGACTCACTTTCGATGGGTTTCCCAGCAGCCACTTTGGGTGCGGCCCCCAATCGAAAGCCACTTTCCCATACGACACTAGACTAAACTCAGACGAACTCAAAACCAAAGGAATACACATGGTCAGACGAACGAAGTTCAAGAAGAGAGAAACAATCATCTGGTCAAACACGACTCAAAGATGAACACTTACTGACGGTACTCTAACTAGAGACCCGACCAACAACGGTCAACCACAATCATCATTCGACTCACACACAAGGATAATGATCGAAACGACACTACCACAATACAATAGTCAACTCGGAAGTCGAGGACTGAAGCAGGTACCCCAAATCAATCCATACGACAGGGTCCTACTAAACAAAGCAAAACATGCCATTTCATAATTAAAAGCGAATACAGCAATTAAACTCGCAAGGCAATAATCAGACAAGGCAATATTTCCTCAAATTGATTTAAACATTAAAATCGATCCAGTTTTCTACATGATCTAAAAACAGGTTACAGTTATCTACCTCATCAAGGGATAAGTTGTTCTTGGTTTTCTAACTCCTAAGGTTCAAAGCATCGAACAGGCAAATTAAGCCATAATGAGTTTTTTTTTTTTTACCAATTCATATTAATAAAATTCAGACAACCATTAATCAACCAAAATAAGATATTTAATCTCCAATCACAACGTCATTAACATACTGGTCTAAAATTAATCTCTACAGATTCATAATTTCAATTCCAGATACATTATACGGATTACGGAAATAAGAATGTAGAAGAGAATCTAAATGGAGATAATCATTTCCAGAGCATATCATTAAATTTCTAATGCCCAACGATAAATATTTCACTACTTTCAATTACTCAAATGATATGTTCTAATATAATATTAACAACATCAATAAGTAATTACATCGTATTTCAACGATCTTCCAAAACATATTATTCTCTATTTTGTTTTTAAACAACACTACCTTAATTAGCCAAAATCAATCAGAGAATATTTGTCAATATTAAATTGCAATATTACAGTCGTAGAACTTAATTGGAAAGAGGGCATAAGTCACGAAATGAAGCTAAATAACAATTAACCCATAAGCCCTATTATAAAATTAATCATTATCAAACTAACATTTGTGACGATTAATGCCTCCTTAATCGAAATTAAGAACTAATAAAACTCAACATTAAAATAACATACATCAAAATGTCATTACATAACATATGCATTTTTTTTGAATGATAAAAAAAAATGCATTTAAAAAAAATATTTTATGAACTATGTTTTTAAACAAAACAAACGCATTAAAAACAGCGTGGCTAGGGCGGGCCGTGCCCTAACCCTAGCCGCAGGCAATGCCCGAGCGGCGGCGCCGCTGGGGTGCCCGCAGGTCCGCGGTGCCCTGCGGCCACCGCGGTGTGCCGCGGCCCCAGTCCTAAACACTCGCGAGGGGATAGAAACAAAGGAGAGCGAGCGGGGAACGTGGGGAGGAAGTGGGGGGACTCGCGGGGGAGGGGAGGGGAGTGGGTGGAGGTCCGCTCCCCGCTCTCCCAAACCCCGACCCACAGTGAAAACACACGCACACGCCCAGCACGGGTTTAATAAAAATTTTCGCCCAGCCCGGTTCCATTAAAAAAATAAACAACTCACAGTTCGAACATGATAAAATTAAATGTTCTCGTTTTCCATAAGACACAGTTCGAACTATATAAAAAACAAAACGCCCAAAACAGAGCTTGTTAATGGATTTCAATCCAATATAATTTCGGTTTTAAACGAACTGGTTTAGATATCACATCTTCTTGATGGTTTTCTCATCCTATACAAACATCCAAGGGTTTCAAACACCAAAACAAAAATGGAGGAAATACACACCCAAATTAAAATCTCCAGCCAAATTCATAATGGACAGCCAAATTGATTTTTCAAAAAACAAATTCAGAATCCTACCTTCATTCGCAATCCTGGTATAGCTGAGGGAGAGCCCAATCCTGCCAGATCCAGACCAACAATCTTCCTCTCCAAAACCCCCAATTTTTGTCCAAAATTATTTTTCCCACCAAAATTTCTCCAAAATGTCCATCCTCTCCAAATTTCCCAAATTGGGTTATATGGAAGAGTTGACCCAAAATTTCTATTTCTGGAATGAAAAATTTTATTTACAAATAATTCACAAAATTTAATTCTTTTCAACTTTAACAATAATTTAACTTGCTTTTCAATTAAAAATCGATTTTCTCATTTAATCAAATTTAACCTTTCAAATTCCAGAATCCAACAGAAGGCAATTACGTCTATTGCGATAAAATATAAAAATTTCTTTTTCAACAGCATATATATAATGCATTTAATAATCGAAAACAGTCATTAATCGAATTCACTCCCAATATAAAATAAGCAATTCATTAACAACGAAAATCGCATAACGAAACCAGATTAATCTAGTCCATTAATCTTCAATGCACAACGCATAAATAATCAAAATAATTATTAAGGACTAATTAATCAATTAACCAAACACACCAGGCATGCAAATCGAGAAGGTCAACCAAACAGACGACTCGCAAACCCAAACAAGAAGGGGTCACCGACGATGACTGGCGATGCTCACTTGAGCACGACTAAGGTCGACTAGGGTCTTACGACCACCTAATCCAACTCTAAGGATTAAAAGGGTACACTCAAACCTGTACATCTAGGTGAAGACGAACCTCGCACTCATGCGGCGTTGCACCTGAAATTTCCTGCAACCAAAGATCATACATGCATACATATATACAATTTAATGAAATCATTAGTCCGATACTAACATCACGAAATAGGAACACTGAAAATCTGCATACAACTAGTGTGAGAACCACATCAATAGCTATGCGTTAAATCAAACATCTGATTGTAACATCATATTACGATTAACTAATCAAGATTAAACCAAGGTTAGAGATCGATTACGGTAGGGGTACTACACAAACAATGTTGTACAAAAAAAATTGTGAAGTACATCCAACTTTGCAAATATCACAAAGGGCCTTTGAATCTTTGAAGCAATTTTATTGTGTACCTCTTAAGATTCATAATACTTTTTGTTGCAAGTACCATGTGGAGTTTTCAATGTACCATGAACTTTTATGCCATAGTCATTCTATGATGCATACTAATGAGATGTTGTAGGAGTGTGGTGCAATGCTATTTCTGAGATCATCAAGAGACTTGCAAGATCTATTTTTATGCCCTAGAGATGATGGCTTCTATTTCTATAGAAATGATTGTTTGAATGAGAAGTGCTCACAATGTGGTGAGTTGTCAAAGTTTATTTCACATTTTCATGAGGGGAGTGAACATGAGTTTGGAAAAAATTATGTTGAGAAAAAAAGATATGAGATAGTGAAATATACTTTGAAGAGTGGAGGTGAAGGTTCTAGATGTGAATTAGTCTCAAGAGAAGTGAGTGTTGCTGATTTTATTTTGGATTTTAAGGAAAATATTTTCTACAAGTTTGAAAGGCACACCCATAGGTCTCAGTGATTGGATCAATAGTTCAGGATGCGTAAGAACTCTTTCCTGATTGGCACTATTGTATCAGTGGTTGATTTTGCAAAGAACTATACATTGCAACCATAGAATGAGGTACAGTCTCAGTACTACAATTCAATCCAGATTGTTATTTTTGTTCATATTACATATAGACATGCTCCTGATAGTACAGAAGAGGACAGGAAGATAACCAGGGAGTATCATTTTTATATGAGTGATGATAGATCACACTCCTTCGAGTATGTGCAACATTCTTTAATCGAGAATTTTTTTGAGTTCTTGCATGAGAAAGATATTGCAATTGATTGACATATCATATGGTCAGATAGTTGTATGGGTCAATTCAAGAATGCCCATATGTTTTATTGGTTGAGTAGAATGCATGTAGAGAGGTGTATACCTCATATTTGGTGTTTTTTTGAGGCAAGGCATGGGAAGGGGGAGCATGATGGAGCAGGTGCATGTTTGAAGAGAGATCTAGTTAAGGAGCAATTGAGGATTTCAAGTGCAAATTTCTTTGATGCATGTTTTATTGTTGATTGGTGTAGTTCAACATTATCACATGGAGGTACTCTTGATTCAACATTGACCAGATTCTTTTGGTTGGTTGAGGAGAGCATAGTGGGATACAAATTTGATTGTCAAACAATTAAAGATTCTTCAAAGATACATTCATTTCTCAGCTCAGATGCAAGTACATGGACCATTTGGACACGAGCGTTGGCTTGTTTTTATCAGAGTTGTGTCCGGTGTGATTGGGATCAGTGCAATTCAAGTGAGTGGGTTGATACGTGGGTTCCCAAATATCTAACTCCTTTATCTCAAACAATATCCTTGTCAAAAGATGACATGGAAAGTTCAGAGTATGACCGTCTATCAAATCTTGTACAACTAGGACATGTTTTTGTAGTTGTTGCACCGCAAGGGAATGAAGAGATATCAGAATATTGGTTGGCACGATGTGTATAGGGAAAATAGAAGCTAACACAACCAGTGATAGATGATGATGGGTTCACATATCCTACAGGTTCAGTTGTTGTTGTTGGAACTTGGTTGCGAACATACATGATTAGAAAGAATGACATACCTACATTTGAAGACTATGAGAGACACAAAACCATTCTCATGTATTCACACCTTATTATAGCTACAAATGTCAAGTTGTTGAAGCATCAAGAAAAACCGAAGACCAAAGACCTATGGATAGTGACTACTGTTGATCATGAATCAATACTAGATACTCTTAAGCAAAGAGATGACCCTTTAGGTATACTTGACTAGTAGGTCTTAAATGGTGCCTTATTTTTTTTATCATGCATTTCATTTCAAACAATGATCTTTAAACCTTAATGTTCAAGTTTGTTACGTGTATATTAGGATGTGTTCAAAATGCAGGTCTATTGATGAACATTTTTTTTTTGGCAACACGGTTTTTGCATGCACATAGCAGGTACACTAGATATAATTAGAAGGGACGTATTTTTCAACACAACTTATTATTATGCATTTGATGAGATTTACAATTTTTGTTATTAGACAACACTATTTGACAATTTTTGATGATATAATTATCACAAAACCTTTATGCTCATGCAAGTCTTTTTTGATGATAGACAACACTATCGCATTATGATTTTGGTGTCAACATAGTGGGTTCTCATGATATAATTCTAAGGGATGTATTTTTATGGTATATAATCCCACCTTTTCATTTATTATCATGCATTTCAGTTGAAGTGATTATCATAAAGCCTTTATGTTCATCCATGCATTTTATGTGTAGACTAACAATTCTTAAAAATATAGGTTCATGCTAGATCATTCGTCGTTGACTAGTTTACTCTTGGTGATGGTACATATTCCTTTGTGCATTAATGAGATTAAATTTTGTGCATAAACACTCAGTCAAGTGAATGTATTGCTATTTAGAAATGACAATATCTACCATCCTCTTCAACCATGTAGAGAAATGCAGTGAGAATGGCTTTAATCAACATGTGTCTTTCTTCAAAGTTATGCTTGTAGACTTTGCAGAGAAACTGGTAAGTTTTGTAATTATACAATCTTGTACGTCTTAAAAATGTTTCAAATGATCTATTTATAATTTGATAAAATAATTTGTATTAAGTGTTATAATTTGTTTCTTGTAGCACATTCATTCAGCATAAAAAGGTTGCTTATTTTGGTCTTCATTTATATGCAGGTATTGGTGTACATAAGCTTTTCTCTTAGGACATGAGGATGTCTAATGCAGATGAAGTGGGATGTTGTATTTGTATATGGATGTGAATTTATGTAACTTTGTTATGATTATATACAATGTCCATGAGAAAATTGGTTTATTTATATTGATGATATACAATGTATCTGCACATGACTACATTGGTGTAGTTGTATTGATAATGATGAAAAATCATGCTTACATATTCGTTCATGGATGTCACATACAAGTGTAATGGTAATTATGTGTATACAATACATGGAAATATTGATGATCATTATGTGTCTATAGTGTAATGCTTGTTTATCTATATTTTTTCATTGAATGAGACTGACGAATTTTTTGCCAACTAAAAAAATGTTGCCCTAATAAAATCGTAGGGAAAATTGAAAAACCGAGATAGGATTTTGTAGGGACCCCTCTTGTGGCCTCGTAGGTTCAAATGAATTGTTCACAGGTGCAATGGATTCCGAGTTAGGGCCCGTCAAATTTTGACAAATTTTAGCACTTAGGGTGCTCAAGGGACGATGTCGGTAGGGTATGAGCCCGAGTGTTCAACCGAGTTTGGGGGGGGGGGGGGGGGGGGAATAGGAGCATGCATAGGATAATAATGCCTAACTAGACATGTAAGAACTGATGGTTCATTGTCATGATGAGAAGAACAATAAATTGGCCTCGTGACAAAATTCGATTGAATGAGACTGACGAATTTTTTGCCAATTGAAAAAATGCTGCCCTAATAAAACCGTAGGGAAAATTGAAAAACTGAGACAACATTCGATTGAATGAGACTGATGAATTTTTTGCCAACTGAAAAAATGCTGCCCTAATAAAACCATAGGGAAAATTGAAAAATTGAGATAGGATTTTGTAGGGACCCCTCTCATGGCCCCATAGGTTCAAATGGATCATTTTCAAGTGTCATGGATTCTGAGTTAGGGCCCGTCAAAGTTTGAAAATTTTTAGCACTGAGGGTGCTCAAGGGATGACGCCGATAGGGTATGAACCCGAGCATTCGACCGAGTGGGGGGGGGGGGGAGAATAGGAGCATGAATAAGATAATAATGCTTAATTGGACATGTTGGAACCATCGGTTCATTATCGTGATGAGCAGAATGAGAAATTGGCCACGTGACAACATTCAATTGAATGAGACTGACGAATTTTTTGCCAACTGAAAAAATGCTGCCCTAATAAAACCATAAGAAAAATTGAAAAACCGAGATAGGATTCTTTAGGGACCCCTCTCGTGGCCCCATAGCATAGGGTAATAATACCTATCTGGACATGTCAGAACTAATGGTTCATTATCACGACGAGCAGAACAAGAAATTGGCCACGCGCCAACATTCGATTGAATGAGATTGACAAATTTTTTGCCAACTGAAAAAATGCTACCCTAATAAAACCGTAGGGAAAATTGAAAAACCAAGATAGGCTTTTGTAGGGACCCCTCTCGTGGCCCCTTAGGTTCAAATGAATCATTCGGAGGTGCCACAGATTCCAAGTTAGGGCCCATCAAAGTTTGACAATTTTTAGCACTTAGGGTGCTCAAGGGATGACACTGGTAGGGTATGACCCCGAGCATTCGACCGAGTGGGGTGGAAAAATAGGAGCATGCATAGGATAATAATGAATTGTATTGTATTGTTCATTAAATTAATTGTATTGTATTGTTCATTAAATGAATTGTATTGTTCATTAAATGAATTGTATTGTATTGTTCATTAAATGAATTGTATTGTTCATTATACAAACAATATTTACAATGAAATGAAATGAATTGTATTTTTCATTAAATAACCATTATTAACCATTGTTAATTATTGGATTGAAGATTAAAGTTTTCCATGCTAACACCATGCACACATGAGCAACAATTTATATGATCAAATATCAACTGCTATGTATATGAAAATGTCAAATGATTACAAGTGTATGTCCATACACAAATATGGCATAAATGCCAACTCAAAGAAAATGTATGTCTATATACGTGAATGTATGTCCATATACAAAATATACATACCAACTAGACATGTAAGCATCCCAAAACTATCTATAACATCCTAAGCTACTGATGGATCATCAAGATTGATCCTCTTCGCTGCACTACTTGGCTTTGAAGGATCCTGCACAAGAAAAAATAAACCATGATTAAGATTAGTTATATTATATAACTGGGTAAAAGTACAAAGCTGTGTCACACTTTTATAAAGGAAATGGTCAATGCTTATTCAAATTTTTAAATTAAATCAATAGAAATTGAAATATTTGATTTGAATTTTGAAATGATGTAAACTAATAAAATTTATATTCTTTTGTCTATTTTATGTTTTCAATTTTAACAAATTTTAAAAAATTATTTGAATGTAGTTTTTTATAAAGTAAACACTATAATTTAGTTGTTGATAAAATGCTGAAATTGAAGTTACACAAGCCACCACACTTTATTTAGTAATTTTTTAAAAAAAATTTCATCAATTTTTTTGTATATATTGATAACTTGAAATTTAGTGCATGGATATATTTTTTACTATTTTTTATAAATATATATTTTTCAATCAATTTGAAAAGTTGTGTGTGCTGAAATATAACTCTTTCCAATTCCCACCAACTTTTTTCTTATTTATTTATCCAAATTAGAAAATAATTATATCACCTTGACATAGATTCCTTTCTCTATTGCATCATTTTTTTTTTCAAAATTTTTAAATAAATTTTAGTATTTTTTCTTGACAAGATAATCAACCTTATATTTTAGTGTTGATGACCTACTTTCAACAAAAATAAAATATAAAATATAAAAACTAATTAAAATATTAAAAGATATATATTTTGGAAAATTCACTTATGGATCTATAAAAGGGTATTTTTACATTTCAATTTTTTTTTTATAAGAGTAGGAGTTGTTGAAACATCAATTTTTTTTATTTTTTATTTTTTTGGGGCATTTAGACCCAAAGTGGTATAAAATATACATTTAGTAACACTTCCAATTAGAAAAGTTGTGGTCCATATATAACTTAGCTATAATGAATCTATATAGACCATATGTTTGACTAAAATTAACTTCTAGTTATAATTACTTAAATTCACTTGTGCTGATAAGTTAGCCTGAAACATGACATAGTTTTGTGCTTTTACCCAACTCACATTCGAAAAGTTAACATAAAAATGAACTATAATTGAACTATTCTTGTTTACCTCATCTTCATGTTTTCTCTTCATCTTTGCAGGACTCTTGATGTATGTCTTCGGTAGAGGAGGTATGCTTTCAATATTTTCATACACAACCTACATATGTTCACAAACATGACATTGATACAAGTTAGCATATAATTGTCACTGATAATAACGAATTATATCTACTAAACACAAAATAAAATAAACACACATGTACTTGAGACATCTATTCTTCTTCTTCTTCTTCTTCTTCTTCATCTTCAGGTATAGTGGGTGTAGTCAAAAAGGATGTGAAGCCAAGAATTCTCTGTACATATACACAACAAATATATGAAACTATCAATCTATGTCTAGACGTGTATAATTATTATAAGTTATTTAAATTATTCATTCAATCATATTTGCATTCAATTACCTTTCCCTTGTCTCCAACTACACTACCAGATCCTGAATCACACAAGCCCGCACTTGTGCTACTTATGCCCTACATGAGTATAATAAGATATACATACAAGTTACTACATAATCTAATTAATACCAATATAAATGATGAGCATGTATGTACAATAAAATACCAACGACTAGGTGCAATAATATATGTACCGTAAAGCTATCAAGGCCAAATGAAATGGCCATCAAGGTGCCCTCCTAGATTTGTGTCAACTCCTCTATCATCAACTGTTAATGTAAAGCGGAAAAATCGAACCCTAGTTGTTCTCCCCTCCCCAACTCCAAGGAGAGAGAAGGGAGGTCACTAGGGTTGATGGTTTTCACTTAGGGGAGACTTTACATTCAAAAGAGGGGTTGAAACCCACAAGATCCAATCCCACACAAATGCAAGATTGGATTCTAGATGAGTTTCAAGGGTTGTGACATCAAGGATACCCTCTTTTGTAAAGAATGCAGATAGAATGATTGAACTAGGAATGCATGTAAAAGTAAGAAAGATTCGCTTATAAATAGAGATAGGGATACGGGAGGAAGCTAGGAACCTGGAATTAGCAGTAAAATGTCAAGACGGTGTTGTTCTGCAAATTTGAGCAAAAGTTGACGGGACGATGGCTCCCGGCGTGCACACGGTCCTCCGAAAAATCCGCGAAACGAAGGTGGATTTGTTCGTCTCTGCACAAGGATTCCAGATCTTCAATTACAGCCGCATACCTGCAACCTACACATAGAAAAGAGAGGACGATTGGGGGGTTAGGGATTAGGGGTTTGCCTTTAGGTCAAACCCCGGTTTTGGAATTAACCAAGAAATGAGAATGCTATAAATGTAAATGTTTGTAATGTAAACAAGTACTGATACCTTGTTGTAAGAATGTTTGTATTCTTACATGCGAAGGTGTAATGTATGTAGTATGTTGTATGTTGTATGTGATCTCCTCTTCAATGGTTGAATCCTTGTCTTGAATGCAACACCTAGCCTTGAATGGAGACTTAGAATGCTCAATTGCTTGAAGGAATGCTTGAATGCTTGAATGTTTGAATGTTTGAATATCGCTTTCGCCTCTTGCCCTTGCTTATTTCCTTCCTCCCTTTCTAGGAGAGGAAAAGTAGTTTATATACTTGTCAATTAGGGTTGATAGACTGATTTTTCTGACCTTAGGCCGACTAGGAAACATTATTTCCTGAATTGCAAACTTAAAGACCCGATGCCCAAAAGAGACCGGGCCCAAAATAGGGCCAGGGACCAGGGCGCTGGGCGCCATGGTCCTGGGGGACTAGGGCGCTGGGTGCCATGGTCCCACCTCCTGGGACAACAGGGTGCAAGGAGGGATCAGACCAGGGTGCAGAAAAATGCAGTTTTTGGTGTTGTAAACAGGTTTCGGGGTCTCCATTCAGGTTCAACGTTGCGCCGCCATCATGAAGACCCAAATGTAGTCAAAATTGCAAGTGTCACAATTTTAGGATGGTACATTTAGTCCCCACTTTAGCGGGAGTATAAGCGTACGCTCATACTTCCGGTAAAGTACAAGGAAACAACATTGAAAAACTTTCACCACGTCAAGGAGGCAAGATACACCAAGCCCCCAGTGGACTAAGGATCTTATGAATTCGATTGACAAAGTAAAAGGGAAGATCACGAGGGAGAACCATGACTGTCAGTAGTAAGGTTCCCTCACTATGAGTCATGCAAGAAAGATATCAAAAATTTTCAAGGCAAAGCTAAATTCGCCAAGAAACTTTCAAGTATCTTGAAGAGATATGAATGGGATGTATGCCCCCCTACATTAAAGCGATTGCACATGCCTCACCGGGGGTGATTTCTTTAAGGTAGTGATACATATAAGAAATGAGAAAGGAACACGTTATCACAAGGATTTAGCCCCCAAGTGTGAGATAAGCCCAAGGATAATAGACACAAAACACAAAGCACAAGGTGACTTCGCTTTCCTCAGGGTCAGTATGCTGTATGATAATTCATGTATATCATATGTATGTATGCATAATTGTTCTTCATTCCCCAATCAAGGAAGGTCACCTAGAAGAAGGGAACACATGTGTCTTTTGAGTCAACATGAGAGAGACCAAAAGAGATCTCAATGCTTTGCATCGTCCTCAAGTAGACAACACTAAGGACAACAAATAGAAGAATGAGAATAACACATAGAAGAAGTAACAAAAGAGATCAAGAGAGGAGGAGAGAGTCTGCTATGCTAATGAACTAGTCTAGCACGTCATCTACCCCCCGATCTTGCTGATCAATATTTTGGGAAGGTAGGAAACACGCTAGAGGAGGAACATCCAATACAGTAGATGGAGCTATCACAAGATCCAAACAAGGGCTATGTTCATGTTCCGAGCCATGTTGTTCTTGTCTAGGAGCTAGGATAAGTGCTTTAGAAAATTCGTTAGATAAATGGTTATCAACATCAACATATTCATATTCACTATCAGAATGAACAAGAGTAACATTTTCATCATGAATAACATTTTCATCTATATCATCATCAAGATTTATAAAAATAGGATCTTTAACTCGCAAAGGATCAAGACCATCATGCATCTTATGTTTAGGAGATTTCGGCTCAATCGTCGGCTGAGGAGAAAATGGAATAATATTGGCTGAAGGTGTTTTTGGGGATTGCAAAGTTTGAGAAGCAGCTGCCTGAGCTCTAAGACGACACTTTCATCAGCGTTCACGTGCAGAACGATTTCGTCTAGTCTTAGTAGGAAGTTGAGAAGATTTAGGAGGAGGAATGTTCTCATCCTTATCACTTGGGTGTTTAGGTTGTGGTCTCTTCTTTCCATAAGAGGAAGGAGGAGGAACTACTCCATATAAGGGAGGAATATTTGGTTTAGGAAGGAGACCAAGCCCATCATGATGAGGAGGTATAGGTCTACTTTTAGGAAGTTTATTAGTCATAGGCATAGTCACATTCATAGGGATGGGTTGGGAATCTTCTTGAGGAAAGACATTAGTTTTATCTTTCAAAGGAAGAACTTCCTTCTCAAGAATGATAGGAATATCAAGTTTGGGTGTTCTAGGTTCACTTAGAGATAGGATCATATCTTTTTTCACTTTTGATAAGATTTGAAAAGATGATCACTTCGCGATGGAAGAGATTGGAATTGTTTAGGCCAAAAGTAATCAATAGGAACGCTAGAAGTTCTTTTAGCTGGTTTAAAGAGACTATGATTGACAGTAACAACTTCACCATTATGGGGAAATTTCAAGCACTTGTGAATAGGAGAAGCAATAGCTTTCATGGAAGATAACCAAGGATAGCCTAGCTTCACACGAAATTGTTCGGATGATGGAATAATAGAAAAGTCCACATCAAGGGATTTGTTATGGACCTCAATAGGTAATGTAATAGAACCAATTGCAGGAGAAGAAAATGCATCAAATAATTTCACACCCACATTTGTTTCATCATAGATCACTTGATTCAAGTGCAAAGTAAAAAGAAATTCTTCAGTAATGATATTAACCATACAAGAAGGATCAATAAGCACTCCACGGCAAGGTGTATTCTTGACTTTTGCAACTATATATAAAGGACCATCAGGTGCCCTAATAGTTTCACTGGAATCAAAGGTGATGGAAGGTTCTTTAGGGATTTTCTGCTGTTCCACAAAGTTAATCACATTCGGAGTCATAGACACAAGATCATCAGGTGAGACAGAGGAATCATTAGTATCAATCGCATTAGAGGTATGAGAAGGCAATGGATCAGTAAAAATCTTAAGATTTTGGTTAGGAGGAGCTACAGATGTGTTGCCTTTATCATTCACTCCAGAAATAGAAATAGTATTATTATCAATCAAATCTTGAATTTTACCCTTTAAAGCAAAACATTTTTCAGTATCATGCCCAGGATGACGATGAAATTGACAAAAAGATTTGTTATCAAAATAGGGTGAGTTAATCTTTGCAGGATCTATTTGCTTTATAGGAGGAAGAGTAAGCACATTTTGTTCCAATAACTTATTCATAATACTATGCAATGATTCATTCAAAGGAGTAAACTTTCTTTCTTTCTTGAAAAACTTAGAAATAGGAGGCACACCTGATGCTGCATTCACATTGTTGTTGATGATGTTTTCATTGAATTTAATGGACTCTCTGTTTGGTTTAAACTTCCCAAATGGTTGTTGACTACTATCACCCTTATCACTCGGAGCCATAGGATTTGCTTGTTCCATTTGACTCACAGTCAGTTGATAATTGTGAAGAGTTGCGCACAACTGTTGGAAAGAAGTAAACTCAGAAAACAGAAGTTTTTCTCTAATATCTTTTTGTAAATTAGAAATAAAGATTCGTTGAATATCATTGTTAGGTACTGGAAAGGAAATTTGAGCATACAAATGCTTATATATACCAATGAAATCAGTCACTTTTTCTTTAACACCTTATTTACAATGCATTAAATCAATCAAAGTAACTTTAGGACTTATATTATTTTGAAATTGTTGAATAAAAGCATTTGCAAGTTGTTCGAAAGAAGTAATAGAATAGGAAGGCAACGAGCAATACCATTGTAGGGCTTTATCTCTTAATGTTCTAGTAAACAGTTTTGCAAGCAACCTTTGGTCATAAGCAAAATCAGTACATATTGTTTGAAAGGTCTTAACATGTGTTAGAGGATCACCCTTACCATTATAAAGCTCCAAATGCGGAATTTCAACATGTTTAGGGGGGATAGCTCGAACAATTTCAAGAGAAAGTGGGCTCGCGACATCAAATGTGGGCACACTAAACTTAGATTGATTCATAGAGGCAATTTGTTGCTGCAAAGAAGAGACAGTTTGTGCAAGATTGTTAATGGTCACTTCAATCGAAGAGTTCATATTAGACGTGTTAGATTGTGATGGAGGTATTATGTTATTGAAAGAAGGTATTGATTGAGAGTAAGGTGGTGGGACACTATGATAGTTAGTCATAGGAGATGATTGGAAAGGAGGAACACTACAAGGAGGAATGGAATGGTTAAATGTATTGCCCCCTTGCGTCATGTTCATTTGTGGAGATATAATAGGAACACTCATTGAAGGAATGAATGAAGAATTTGGATTGAATGAAGGAAGAGGGTTGATTGAAGAAGAAGGATGGCTCCCATGACTAGTGATCATAGGCGGAATGTCTTGTATTGAAGTAGTCATTATGTTTGATGTAAAAGTAGGTATACTAGCAATAGGAGTTGTCAAAGGAATAGAATGATTAGCTTGAGTAGGAGGTTGTGTATAACCCAAAGTTTCAGCACAACTCTTCATAGGCATCACATTCGAATCCACAATGTGTGCAATACCACGCAAAATATCAATTCCATTCTTATCACTTTGAACCATACGTTTTAGACCCTCAATTAATGAAAGAGCTTGACTATCGGGGTATTCTTGAGACATCCATTGTCGAAAATCATCAAATTGGTTATCCAATTTTGAAAGTTGTTCTACAGAAACCTCATGGAGAGCTTCTTCATCATTAAGAGAATTAGAGGAATTACCCATGTCCTCGTTAAAAAGGCCATTCAAATTAGGTTCCATCTCCTCAGTAATTAAACCTTGGAAGGACTTAATTCTAAGGCTTCGTCTAACGGGAATAGTGTAAGTAGGTCTTATTGTTGTAAAACTCATGCACTAAAGAGAGAGAGAAGATTTTGAATTTTAGAGGTAGAAAATTTCAATAAAATCAGCCAATCTTGTAGTACCCCTACCCTAATCAATCTCTAATCTTGGTTTAATCTTGGTTAGTTTATCTTAGTATAATGTAATAGTCAGATGTTTGATTTAACGCATAGCTGTTGATGTGGTTTTCACACTAGTTGTATGCAAGTTATTCAGTGTTCCTATTTCGTGATATTAGTATCGGACTAATGCTCTCATTAAGTTATTATATATGTATGCATGTATGACTCTTGGTTGCAGGATAATTCAGGTACAACGCCGTATGAGTGCGAAGTTCGTCTTCACCTGGATTTGCAGGTTTGAGTGTACCTCTTTAATCCTTAGAGTTGGATTAGGTGGTCGTAAGACCCTAGTTGACCTTAGTTGTGCTCAAGTGAGCATCGTCAGTCGTCGTCGGTATTACCTTCTTGTTGGGTTTGCGAGTCGTCTATTTGGATTGACCTTCTCGATTTGCGTGCTTGGTGTGCATGGTTAAATTGTTTAATTAGTCCTTAGTAATTATTTTGATTAAATATGTGTTTGTGCATTGAAGATTAATGGATTAAATTAATCGGGTTTTCGTTATGCGATTTTCGTTGATATTGGATTGCTCGTTTTTAATTGGGAGTAAATTCGATTAAATGACTGATTTCGAATATTAAATGCATTTTATATGCTGTTGAAAAAGAAAGTTTTGTATTTTATCGCAATAGATTGATTGTATTTTGTTGGCTTTTGAAATTAGAAAGATTAAATTTCAGTTGATTGAGAAATCGATTTTGGAATTGAAAAGCAAGTTTATTGTTGCTAATAGTTTAAAAAGGAATTATTTGGAGAGTTATTTGGAAATAAAATTTTAAATTCCAAAAATAGAATTTTTTTGGTCAACTCTTCCATATAACCCAAAATTTGGGGAAAATTGGAGGATGGACATTTTTGGAGAAGATTTTGGGTTGGAAAGAAATTTTGGGGGTTTTGGGAAGGAATTTTGCTGGATCTGACAGGTGGGCTCTCCTTCAGCTATTCCAGGATTGCGTATGAAGGTAGGGTTTACCCAAATTGTTCTTCCTTGTTGTTATGAAAATGGTTGCTTGTTGCCAAAATCCAATCTTTGATTGCTTTCAGTTTTAAATTGGATTTGTGGGTTTAAATCCATGCTTTAGTTGTGTTCTTCAAGAAGATTTTATGGCTGTATCATTGTGTTAATATGATCCTCTTTGCCATGCCTGGTTTTGTTAATAAAAATTCAATAGATTTAATGGAGGTGTGTTATTCCTCATAGCTGGTTGGGTGTTTGAAACCCCTTGGTAATTGGGATGAATGTATATCATCAAAAATATGACACCAAACTCAGTTTGTTTAAACCGAACTTTGATTAAATCGAAATTTTCTTTATCAATTTTGTGCTGGGCGTTTGTGTTAAGTTTCGGACTGTGTGTTTTTTTTTTTAAAAAAAAAAAACAATATATATATATTTTGGAGGCGGGCTGTGCGTTGTTTTTAGCACCGTTTGGGTTGGGGTTCGGAGGGCGGGGAGCGGAGCTCCACCCGCTCCTCCTCCCCTCCCCCACACGCTCCCCTTATTCCTCCCCCCGTTCCCTTGCTCTTGCTTGCAGACGTTTGGGCCGCGGCACACTGCGGTGACCGCAGGGGCCGCGGTGGCTGCAGGGCGCCGCGAAGCCTGTGGGCACCGCAGTGGCGCCGCCGCTTGGGATTTCCCTGGCTAGGGTTAGGGCATGGCCCGCCCTCGCCTCATTTTAAATGCATTTTTTTTTTAAAACATAGTTTTTAACATGGTTTTTTTTTTAATGTATTTTTTTTTTATCATTCAAAAAAAATGCATATGATATGTAATATCATTTTAATGTATATTATTTTAATGTTAAGTGTTAATTAGTTCTTAATTATGATTAAGGTTGCATTAATCTTGATTATGTTAATTGGATATTAATTAATTTTATAATGGAAGTTATAAGTTAACTATTATTCAATTTCATTTTATAGCTCATGCACCCCTTTTAATTAAGTTCTACAACTGTAATATTGCAATTTAATATTGTCGATTTTAGTCTGATTGATCTTGGATTAATAAATCTAGATCTTACCTTCTAGCTGATTAGAGCATTTGGCTGATTAAGGTAGTATTGTTTAAAAACAAAATAGAATATCATGCTATTGGAAAATTGTTGAGATACGATGTAATTACTAATTGATGATGTTAGATATTATCTTAGAACATATCATTTGAGTAATCGAGAAGTAAGTGAGATATTTTACCATTGATCGTTAGAATTTGAAATGATATGCTTGGAAATGATTATCTCCTTTTAGACTCTCTCTTTTATAATTATATTTTCGTGATCCGTATAATGCATCTGGGCTTGAAAATACGAAACTGTAGAGGTCGGTTTTGAACCAGTATGTCAATGACATTTTGATTGGAGAATAAATATCTTATTTTAATGGATTAATGGTTGTCTGAATTTGATTAATATGAATTTGGTTTAAAGAACTCATTATGGCTTTATATGTCTGTTCGATGCTTTGAACCTTCAACAGTTAGAAAACCAAGAACAACCTATTCCTAGATGAGGTAGATAACTGTTTCTGATATAGATCTTGTAGAAAACTTGATCGTCTTTTAATGATTAGATCAATTCGAAAAGATTGTATCTGTTGAATATTCCTATGCGAGTTTAATTTCTGTATTCGCTTTTGATTAGGAAATGGCATGTTTTGCTTTGTTTAGTAGGACCCTGTCGTATGGATTGACTTGGGGTACCTGTTTCAGTCCTCGATTCCGAGTTGACTGTTGTATTGTGGTAGTGTCATTTTTGGTCATATCTTCTATGTGTGAGTCGAGTGATGATTCGTGGTTGACCTTAGTTTGTCAGGTCTCTAGTTAGAGTACCGTCAGTAAGTGTTCATCTTTGAGTCGTGTTTGACCAAATGGTTGTCCTCTTCTTCTTGAACTCCGTTCGTCTGACCATGTGTATTCCCTGGTTTTGAGTTCGTCTGAGTTTAGTCTAGTGTCGTATGGGGAAGTGGCTTTCGATTGGGGGCCGCACCCAAAGTGGCTGTTGGGTAACCTGTCGAAAGTGAGTCTAATAAGTGATAACCTAACAGTAGATTAGAATGTAATCTCTAAATAAGATAATGTGCCTCACACATGGGACGAGTACTACCATAGACTCGACATGCTGTGAGAAGGCCTGAAATGGCAAACCACCATCCTTGTCTTCACGAGAGGATGTGTTGGTCCACATGAGGCTTGGATGGGCTGGAAGCTCAGATTAGGTTGCCAGGGTAACCCAGTGTATGGGGCCGGGACCTATGAAGACTTGCCATGGTATCCATACCAGGTTGTGTGATGACACTTGTCCCTGTGTTCACTAGTGTGTTGTCATTTTGTCCTGTTTTGAGTACCCTTGTGGGTCGTTCTTTTGTCTCTGCCCTTGTGAGTGTCGGTTTCAGGTTAGACCTTGGGTGGTGATGGCTCAGTTTTGTGGATGCTCTTCTGGACTTATGTTTTTAGCTTTGATTATGTTCAGCTGGATCCTGTTCTTTTCAAGGATCGTTTATGTATTAATTGACCGATGCGGTCATTTGAATATTGCTTATATTTCACCTTGATGGCCGGATTGTAATGGTGGAACCTCTTGTATTCTTAACTTTATTAATTATCAGAGGGGTCTTGCAGTTGAGCAGACCCGGAGATGTAGCCCTTTAGGGGTGAACTCCGAGATCATTATGGTGTTATGTGATGTATTCTCTTATGTTTCCTTTATTCAGCTTTATCATGTATGATTAGCTTATGTTAGAATGGTTAAGTGGATAAATGGAATTAACTTTAAATGCTTATATTCAGTCCCTTCTTGAATGCCATGTTGATCGAATGCGTAAGTGGTTTAGATGAGATTTATCGTTGACGCATGTATGTAATTGTCTTTTAAAATGCAATAAGTTGGAGTATGAATGAATGTATCTTAGAGTAATGAAATATACTCAGTTGTTGTTAAGGAAATGAAGTATGCTTGAATAGATCTCTTATGTTTATGATGGAATTTTAGTGTGTTAGGATATTAGATGTATGGCTTGTAATTTTAAATGAAAAGCTTGAATGAAGATTATGAATAGATCTTAATGGATGAATCTTTGCTTGTGATTTATATTTCCATCTTTTGAAAGAAATTATCCTGATTAAGAATATCTCGTTGTTAGATTGTCAACTTATTGGATTAATTGTGTGAGCTATGTGAATTGTAAAATTTAAGTAATCTCGTTGGGAAACTCTTTAGGTGTTAGTTGAAGTCTTCCGTTGTAATCTGAATCTTTGATATCTTGTTGTATCTTATTGTGGTGTAACTTAAAAATAAAAATAAAAAAATTTGCACTCTATTCTTGTGTTATGGCTTTATCCCTTCGGGGTTTCCTGGCGGGGCATTACAAATCTCCTAGATTTAAGCTGTTAAATGCAATCAGGACAATCTCCCAAAATTTCAAAAAAAATGTCAGGGACCGTGGCGAACGGAGTGCACACGGTCCTCGCAACTTTTTTCAAAATTTTCAGGGATGAAAGTTATGATGATTTTAAAGCTAATCTGAAAAAATTGAGTGATTTTACGGTCTGTAGATAGGCCAAATTAAAGTTGCAATCTCAAAATTGAACCCTACCAAGATTGTTGAAAAAATGTAAAATTTAAATTTTGAAAAAGAGAGGGAAACTGAAATTTTGAATTTTATGATTTTAGAGGGAATACTAAAAGCAATGCAAGTTTTGAAATTTAAAAGTTGACTCAATTTCACACAAAATTCAATTTTGAAAGTGGAAATCAAGGTTGTTGCAATTAAACATTTAATTTCAAAAGTCACAAACTGCAAAAATTTGAATAAAGCACTGAAATTTTGAATGAATGCCAGCACACTTTTCAGATTTAGGACAGTAAGAAACACAATTTTGATATAAATTTTAATTTCAACAATTTTTGAATGATTAGAAGCCTCAATCCAAGCAATCACTAGACCAACTTTGACTTTAATTTTGAAAGTGTTAAAATTGATAAAATCAGCCAAGATTCTGGATTGTAGAAGAAAAATACAGTAAGATCTAGCTCTCGAAATTTCAGAAAAAATGTCTTGGACGATGGTGCTCGGGGTGCACACGGTCCTCGCAACTTTTTTCCAAATTTTCAGGGATGAGAGATATTGTGATTTTATTGCGGAATCCAAAGTTACAGCCGATTTGGAAGTGTTTTGATCAGTGAAATTATTAGTCAAAGGTTGAATCAAGAAGGTCTTAAAAATTAGGGTTTTGACATTTAACCACTTAATTTTTAGAATTAAAGCACAAATATGAATTGATAATTTACAATAGAAGGGTAGATCTGAAACAAGCATTAACAATTAAACATTCCACAAGTTTACTTACTAAAAAGAAAATTTTAGGGTTTTTATGCAATTAGCCTCTAAAATTTGCAAAAGATCAAACATGGAAATGTAATTAAGGAAACAAAATTTTCAGATCTAACCATGAATAATCAGAATTAGGATGTTCACGTCGGGTTCACCAAAATGTAAAGCGGAAAAATTGAACCCTAGTTGTTCTCCCCTCCCCAACTCCAAGGAGAGAGAAGGGAGGTCACTAGGGTTGATGGTTTTCACTTAGGGGAGACTTTACATTCAAAAGAGGGGTTGAAACCCACAAGATGCAATCCCACACAAATGCAAGATTGGATTCTAGATGAGTTTCAAGGGTTGTGACATCAAGGATACCCTCTTTTGTAAAAAATGCAGATAGAATGATTGAACTAGGAATGCATGTAAAAGTAAGAAAGATTTGCTTATAAACAGAGATAGGGATACAGGATGAAGCTAGGAACCTGGAATTAGTAGTAAAATGTCAAGACGGTGCTGTTCTACAAATTTGAGTGAAAGTTGACGGGACGATGGCGCCCGACGTGCACACAGTCCTCCAAAAAATCTGCGAAACGAAGGTGGATCTGTTCGTCTCTGCACAAGGATTCCAGATCTTCAATTACAGCCGCGTACCTACAACCTACACACAGAAAAGAGAGGATGATTGGGGGGTTAGGGATTAGGGGTTTTCCTTTAGGTCAAACCCCAGTTTTGGAATTAACCAAGAAATGAGAATGTTGTAAATGTAAATGTTTGTAATGTAAACAAGTACTGATACCTTGTTGTAAGAATGTTTGTATTCTTACATGCGAAGGTGTAATGTATGTAGTATGTTGTATGTTGTATGTGATCTCCTCTTCAATGGTTGAATCCTTGTCTTGAATGCAACACCTAGCCTTGAATGGAGACTTAGAATGCTTAATTGCTTGAAGGAATGCTTGAATGTTTGAATGTTTGAATATCGCTTTCGCCTCTTGCCCTTGCTTATTTCCTTCCTCCCTTTCTAGGAGAGGAAAAGTAGTTTATATACTTGTCAATTAGGGTTGATAGACTGATTTTTCCGACCTTAGGCCGACCAGGAAACATTATTTCCCGAATTGCAAACTTAAAGACCCAATGCCCAAAAGAGACTGGGCCCAAAATAGGGCCAGGGACCAGGGCGTTGGGCGCCATGGTCCTGGGGGACTAGGGCACTAGGCGCCCTAGTCCTGAAGGACCAGGGCACTAGGCGCCATGGTCCCACCTCCCGGGACAGCAGGGTGCAAGGAGGGATCAGGCCAGGGTGCAAAAAAATGCAGTTTTTGGTGTTGTAAACAGGTTTCAGGGTCTCCATTTAGGTTCAACGTTGCACCGCCATCGTGAAGACCCAAATGCAGTCGAAATTGCAAGTGTCACAATTTTAGGACGCTACAGTACCGTAAAGCTATCAAGGCCAAATGAAATGGCCGTCAAGGTGCCCTCCTGGATTTGTGTCAACTCCTCTATCATCAACTGTTAAATAGACCATGTAAATAAAAATTAGTACTTAATATTATCTTGATTATAAATATTTATTTAAAATATAGAATGAACTGTGAAAATACAAATCTTACCACTACATCATCAATGTATGATTAAGGTGCCTCCTCACCTCTAGCATGCGAGGACTCTCCAAGGTATCCTCTAGTCCGTGTCATAACATCTGGTGCATCATGCATCTCATGTACCTCATAATCTATAGTGTGCGTAGGAAGATCAACAGGTTGTCCAACTGGACCCAAGCATACGTGCCCACACATGACACAACTATGGGACACACAAATGTGTGGAGCCAAGGAGTATGTGTCAGCGCCATCGGATGCACCGCTACCATCAAAAGTAGGTTGAGCTACTGACCCAACCTGAGAAACCAAAAGGCTACTCAAAGAGTGAATAGCCGATACGGTCCATGATGTCGCCTCACAAATGATATCTGGCTGTTGCGCTGGAAACGGAGGATCAACAGGAGGAGGGGGGACATATGGGCCCTGGACTACTCTGACTGCCCCAGGTCTATTTTGGGGCATACCTAAACCCACACCCTGGAAAGGTTGGATGTCAAAGTAGTTCACATGTTTTCCTAAAACAAACTTAGCATACAATTTTTTGATGAAGTAGAAGGGGACATCAAGATTGTTGTTGGGTGGTTTATCGAAAACCATCCACCAACGATCCCAAAATTTTTTCACAATACCATCATTTGTGCACCATTTAATAGAAAGTTTTGTGTTTTTTGGGTCTACAGGTTGACCAATACGTGGACTCACAAACAATGCGACGATAGCGGCTTTGGATATCTCGAGATCCTTGATCTCCTTATAGGACAAGCCATCCGCATATTGTTCCCTCATAGAATCTTACCACAAAAGAGCAACATTGTGCTCCTCAGTGATGATTTATATACTCTTTATGATCAACATGAGGGGATCAAACATTGAGTTCAGGTGAGGGATCCTACGATAGACATCTGCAATCCCCCTCAATTGGTTCAAATTTTGTGCAATTAAATCCTGAATTGAGGGGGGTTTGACAAAGGAGGGTTTTGTGCAGGAGGGTTTGGTTTTTGCGGTTGTGTTTGATCAATGTTTTCACTATTATCCCCCATTTTTAACCTAATTGAATGTAAACAATTGAATTTAGTTAACAAATTTGAACAATTTTGTATTTGATTTTAAAAAACCTAGTTTTCATGAAAAAAATATATTTTGAATGAAAAAACAAATAAACATTAAAAAAATACAAAAATTTAAATGAAAATGATGAAAAACAATAAAATCCTACCTTTTAATGTATTTTTTAGCAAATTTGGGTCAAACAACCAGATATTGGGGCCAACCGGATATCGGATTCTAAAAAATCGCGCACCTCGTGGGTTAAAAATAACTCATGGGCTGTCATAGTCCACTTATATCATCTCAGAAAATCGGATATCCAATTTTTATACTTAAATTATTTTAAAAGAACATTATATTATATAATATAATAATATATAATATAATATAATAACATATTATATAATACATATTATATAATATATTATATTATATTATATATTATATAATATATAATTTAATATAATAATATATTATATAATACATATTATATAATATGTAATTATATAATATAATATATATAATTATATAATATATTATTATATAATATATTATTATATAATATGTATTATATAATATATAATATATTATTATATAATATGTATTATATAATATATAATATATTATTATATTATATTATATATTATATATTATATAATATTTAAAATATAATATATAATATATTATTATATTACATTATATATTATATAATTTATTTTTTAATTTAAAATTACCTATAAAAATTGGATATCCGATATTATCAGATATCCGATTTTATTTGATATCTGATTTGCTTAGGCGTTTACCATGCCAAGGTGTACTGACACCTAGGCCAAGCAAAAGGCCAACACAGATTTTTTCGCGTTTTTAGGCAAGTGGAAAAGGCTATTTTTTTTACATCGCCACTTTTTGGCCCCCCATGATCCTGCACTAACCTATAAGAGAACCAATATTTTTCATGGTGGCAATGAAATTGATAGCCTTATCAGTATATTCTTCACCTTGATAATCAATTGACCAATTTGTCTCTTTATCTATATCTCTCTTGCTGAGTATATCTATCATTGATGTTTAAATTATTTGGCCACGGTGAAGCCTAGATATAATCTCCCATTCATTTTTGGTTTCTATTCTTCATTCTATATGCCATTAATTGTAATTGAAGTTATCTCAATTTGTCTCTATTGCATCATTGTTATTCCCAATGTCCTTTTCAATATTGTGAAAAGGTTTGTATAGTAGTGATTTGAAAAAAAAAATTGATCCATTTCTCTGAGCCACATGTTGGAATGGACACAAACCTTGGAAATACTTTGACAATACTTGCTTTTTTCTCTTAGATTCCATTTGTTATCACCTTCTCTTTTAAGATTGTATATCCACAATTTTACTGTATCAATCAATGGTATTGCTTCTGTAGAAAATGGCCTATTTTGATATGCACCTATGAATGAGACTATGTGTTCTTCATTATTATTTTCATCATCCTTCTACGACATGCTTGAAAACTTCAATTGAGACATTTAAATTAATAAATGTTTTGCTACTTTCTACTAGTGGTAGTTCCAATATCATGTGACTTGTTTCTTGTGCTCCAATGTCCTTCTCAATTATTGCTTCAGTTAGTAGCTTCCTATAAGCTTTTGTCATTGAATCATCTAGGTTTTCAATATTTGTCATCCGTAATAACATTTGTTGGTATGTTTCAGAACTTTTCTCTGATTTGGCTACATACTTTTGCGATGTATTTAATTATTGCATGTTTAGAAACAATAGGTTGCCAATCAATGTTTTCTCTCCATAGTTATAATATGTATTGGTTGTGCATGTTTATTCTATCATCATTTCATGTCAGTTTGAACTTCTTTTCACTTGTCTCTGGATCATCTTACATTTTTGAGCCATGCAAATTAATTGGCCAGGGAGCATTGTACCTATACGTGAAAAATGTAATATGATAGTAGAATTTATCAATTTATTTGATTATCAAAATTGTTTTAACATACATTACATTTCTTATTGAAAACATTACCTGCAAACCATTCTTCCTTTTTTCTTGTGTAGACATGCTCCTTTGCACATTGTATGTCTTTCCACCGAGTTTAGTATTTATTCATAGTCATTGTCAAAATTAGTTTCTACAATTTGACTTGTGTTTTTAGGACATGGATGTAAAGAGAAATTGTGAAATGACTGCGAACAAAATTTCAATCGATTAATTTATGATTTTTTAAGGATGTTGGTAATGAATATTTTTCCAATGATCAATGGATGCTTAAAAACATACCTATACATTTAGTTGATGTCTATCTTCTTTAGGGTTACATGCATGAACACTGCTGCTGAAATATTTTTCTGCACTTTTTCATTGTTCATCATTCAACCAATCAATGTTATCCATGTTTGGTGATTCTTGTATCCACAAAATTTCATGTACATGTGTAGATCATCTCTGTTGCCATGCATATTGACACCAATAATCTCTAACTTGCAATCCTTTCTCAATTACCTCTTTTCTAAAATTTGAGTTTTGTAGATGCATGTATTGAGCAACAATATGTGGATAATTGATGACATTTTATTTTCACCATAGTTGAGCTTCACGTGGATTCGATGGTGGTGTACCTAGCATTAGTGCATGTGTAAATATGACCAATACTAATCAGTTGCACTTAAAGTGAAATATAGTCAGTGTTCCAATCTGATGTAGCATGTTTGTTAGTTCGGCTCGACATTTTGTCCGGTAAAATCTTGTACCTCTTAGACTTGTTCCATATCGCATCAACCTATCAGCCAAATGTGAATTCAAAATATTCTCCACATGTTCACATAGTTCCATTATAGTGATTAGCATTTCATCAAAGTTTCTTTTGATGAAAACCGTAGTTGACATTTGTGCACGATGCCTCATAATCATATTTGTCATGTAATATCGGAACCTAGGATGCTTTCTAAAATGGTTATCTCTATATCGTAATAGATGCTTAACATATTCATGAAGATGTACTTGTTTGATCTAAGGTTCCAACCAGTCACATTTATCGTTAGGAAACAATGTTGGGACTGCCATATCAAGTAGTCCCAATGTAGTATATTCATTGATTGGAGATCCACCAATTGTTGGCTTGTCAATCAATGTTGATGGATTTGTGTTTTTGTTGTTAATCCATGCAACGAATCAACTCCATCTCTCTTTGTGTGTTTGGTGGTCTTGATGTCATGTGATCAATGATATTATCTTTTTCAGTTTGAATGACTGGTCCCACGAACACTATTTCATTTCTATTAGAATCAAATTTGATATTCACAATTCTCAGCCGTTCAAATATATTTTGACCAAAATTTACTGATAAATTGTCAAGAGCAGATTTATCAATCGTAACGTCTGTGTAAAACTTGCCATGTCTGATTTTGTACTATAGTGCTTTGTACACATGCTCCTTATTTACTGTAAAATTGTAACTTGTGCCACACTGATCTTTCCTTCATACTATAATTATTGGCAAGTTTGTAATACAATGTGGCAATTTCCTTACTATTTTTTTGATGTGTTGAAGAAATATAATTGTGTGTCCTTTATATTTAAACTGACCACATGTGGCATGTGTGACGTGTAATATTGGATTTATACATGTGATAAGCATTTCTTTTACTTGCATCAAACATGGCAATTTTGTTGGTTGGGTTCCTGGATCCATATTATTCATAGCTGAAAATTTGTTCATTCCTCTCTCTTGCTTGCATATGTTGTAGACAGAACCTTCCAAATTTCAAAAAACTTTCATTCCAATATAATATTCTTGATGAATATGACATATTGATGGCGATTTGTAGGCATCTAGGTGATTACAAAATGCCATTTGCATTTTTTAAATTTTGGTGACAAGTAACCCATTTGGATTTGCTGCATTATCTTTATTGAAATGGATTGGAGGTAGGGATTCTTGTTCTTGTAAATTTTCAAAATTTTGTGTGTTATTTTCAACTAGTGTTGTTTGGAGAGGTTCCTCTTGAAAACCAATCTGCTCTGTATCTATATTTCTATTCATCGAATGTGAAAGGTTCTTCTTCTTTTTTGGACTATATGGTGATCTTCGTCTTCAACTACTTGTTGACATGTATTGAATTATGAATTTTTAGATTCCCTATGTTGTGGTTGTAATTGTTGTGTTGAAAGTTGTAATCTTCTTCATGCGTATCTTGTTCGATCTGCTTCATTCCTTCTCTTGTTTCGTTCTTCCCTTTCTACGTCTGTCATTTGCTCATTTTTTTGCTTCCTATATTGTCTTTGGTATTCTCTTTGATATTCTTTCCTCTGTTCATCAGAATAAAAAAAATTCTTCGCTCGATCCATTCCTTAAAAAATGAAAAAAAGGTAATAAATAAATCAATTCTATGTGTTTATATTATTTAAAAAATAAAATTATTTCAATTTAATAAAGTTAGTGAATTATTAATAATATTGTTTAAAATTTAAAATTTAGTATTTTTTATTTAATTAATTTATTAAACATTTGTTGTATTCTTTAAATATTATTGAATTGTTAAGTGAAAATAAATTATTTTATTATTAATGCGCAAATAAATTATTTTACTATTAAATAGTAAAATAAAAAATCAAAACATATTTTAATATAACATTATGTAATATTTGTAGTGTAAAATTTTGTGTATCAACTCATTAAATGAAACATTACAAGAGAGAGTAAAACAAATAAACTAATTGGAAAAGTCCCTTGAATCATCCCATTGTTCTTTATTCTTAAAGACCTTGCGAGTTTAGATGCTAGCTCTCAGATGCATGATCGCATGATGACTACCTAAGAAACGAGAGTGAAATGATGCAATTCTATGTCTATATGATGATGTGGAATTCTAAATTATCATGATATCTATTCTAAAATGCAATGATTGCCATTATCAAAATGCAATGATCCTATTGATATGCTAAATTGTGACACTAGAACTATGAAAATGCTTATGAGAATGATACTAAGGATGCTAAAATTGCTAAGATCTTAAGACTACAAAGAGTGCTAAGGGTTCTCTAATATATGAGAGAGAGCTATTTATAGATTTTGTTTGGCCGAGGTGGCAAATTCAATGGTGAGGATTTGGTTTGGAGAGATTAACGGTCGAAAATGAGGAAGTTAGAGAGGAGGTTGAAGGATAGGACATTTGTTATCCCTAGAGGGACAAGTGTCAAGGAATCTCCAACAAGTGCCAACAAGAAGGCAAATGACAAGGAGATGAAGGACATGTGGCAAAGATGCCATGTGTCCTTAGGAGAAGATAACCAACCCACAAGAGGTTAGGATGAGAAAGTTGGAGGAGATAGGGTTAGTTAAACCCATGGTTAGATGGGATGGGTCAAGCTAGAAGGTGGTTAGGTTAAGTGGTTAAAGATTAGGACACATGTGTCCAAGTTTGAATTAAAAATTCAAATTTAATGATGATGAATAATTAAATAAATAAATAAACTAAATTTTCCTATTTAATTAGGAAAATAGAAGAAATGAATTAAGGTGAGAGGAATTAGAAATAATAAACTATATAAATAAATTATTAAACTTATTTATATAGTAGAGGAATAATTAAATATCTTCGTATTTAATCACTTCCAGATCAATTTTTAGTGTATACAATATTATAATATTAAATACATAATTTATGATTTGTGTTTGTAAATAGTTAGATTACAATTAAAGTCGTAAGGTTTAATTGTAGGGCAATGTGTAATATTGCTGAATATTTGAAATTATCTAATTTATTAATTATTTAATAAATTAAATAAGGAGTATATATGTAATGTTTAAAGTTATTAAATTTAATATGATAATTGAATGTTTTCGAATTCATTAAATTATTCATAATGTTTATTATATTAAATACAAGTTATATACTATATTGTTTATCTTACAATATGAAATTATTGTTTTATTACGCCGAAAGGTGTATTTAAATAACTTTAAGTAACCTAAATTAAAATAAATGGATGAAAAACTAAAAAAATATTTTATTTATTTTATCCTCTCAACTACCACTCACTCTGAGTTTAACTATTAATCAATTCTATTTATCTCCATCATACTCATAGTTAACTTCATCAAAATAATATTATAATAATAATATAATAATAATAATTAGTCTTAATAGATTTTTAATAATATAAAGATATAATATATAATAATAATAATAATAATAATAATAATAATGAGTCTTAATAGATTTTTTTACTTTGGTGAAGAGTTTAATAGAAATATTTAAATATTAAAATACAGTAATATCTTAATAATAATATAATATTGATTACAATATCTAAATATAATAATAACTTAATATTAATTATAATATAATATAATTATTTTTTAAGTGAAATAATAAACAAATATGATATCTTTCACCATATTTTACATATAAGTATACTAGTATATAACATTTATTAAAAAATATAATTAAATTAATTAAATTATTCTATATAATAGTCTATATTATATATTATATTATTTTATTATTATATATTTGTATAGTATAAAGTTATTTTATATTTTAAATTTAATAATTTATAAATTAATTTAATATGGTAAATGAGTAATTTTTTAATTAATTAATTTTAATGTATTGAAATATTAATTTTTTATTAAATTCATTTTATTTAAAAAAAAAATTTAAGTGAGAAAAACAATTACAATAATATACTATATAAAGTATATACATTTCAAAATAACATTTATAAATTGCTATTAAACTCACAATTTTAAAACATATTACAATTAGCAAAAATATTTTGAATTTGTAAAAATATTCATACTTTACTAAAATAAAAACTCAAACTTTATTATCATGTTAAAATATGAAATTATTGTTTTATTTATAACCTTTATTTAACAATTTTTAATTGAATGTATTTTATTATTTTATATGATATTGTATATTATATTATGTTATCATATTATATATGATATTATTATATTATTTTATCTTTTAAATTGATTAATTTAATATAGTAATTAAATAGTCCAAGGGGTTGAGCTTAATTGGTTAAAACACTGGGTTCTCACTGTGGAGACCCAAGTTCAATTCCCAATAGGGATATCTAAAA
The DNA here is from genome assembly GCF_030272615.1 of Cryptomeria japonica. Classification (NCBI taxonomy): domain Eukaryota; kingdom Viridiplantae; phylum Streptophyta; class Pinopsida; order Cupressales; family Cupressaceae; genus Cryptomeria; species Cryptomeria japonica. Next base: position 133,099,556 of record NC_081406.1, read on the forward strand.
TGGAATTCTAAGCTATCTCTTAGCCTTCCATAAAAATGGGGAAGGTCTAGCTAGGGTCAATCTAATCAAACATAATAATAATAATAATAATTCAAAATATTGTGGCTTCGACCTATTACCTACCAAAAAATAAATTAAAAAATATAGTAATTAAATAACTTTTTAATGTATTGAAATATTATTTGTTTATTAAATTCGATTTAATTTATTATATTTGTATAAGAACAAAAAAGAATATTTTATAATAATATAGTATGTAAAAGATATAGATTAAAAAAAATATTTATCAATTGCAATTAATATAATGAATATTTTATTTCATTATATTAATGTACCCGAAGCTTATTTCACAGTCACTAGAGAAATTATACTTACTTGATGAAAGGCTGAATAACACAGTCACTAAAGAACTTTGTAGAGGAAGATTATTTCACAAAAAAATGTAAACCACACTAAAATGATACAAATGTTAGGAAAATGAAACAAAATATTTTGGGAAAAACAAAATCAATGTCTGAAAATGAGAAATGACAAACTTATATCTCTCTTTGTTCAATTGAATCGATAGATAGAGAAATAGACCAAAACAAATTAGTTGGAGAGGTTGATTCCATCATGAAATAGAAAGCTATGTAAGAGTGGGAGAAATTGTAAGCATAAATTGCATTTGGAAAGAAAAAGTTGATTTGGCAAAACGACAGACAACATTGTGCATCGAAAAGACGCACTATGCAAGGGGCAGTGTTGCAAGAGATGTGCTGAAGCCACAATGTGAGTCAGTTTCTAAAATTATGACAGAGGTTTCTAAGTGTTTGTGTTAGTTTAAACAAGTAGAGAAAATACATAATAATGAGCACAAAATAGCAGAAAAAAAAAAAAAACACAAACAAAGACACGAGACAAGAATTTACAATGGTTTGGCAAATGTCTACATCCACTCTCAAGTAGGGAATTATCTTATTAACCAAAATTACATCGTACATGACTGCACTCAGTCATTTATACAATCACATTCAGCTGTGAAATGAATAGTTTGGGGAAGTCAAATTGTCACGTGACCATTGGGCTTCATATACCCAACAATCTCCCCCATGAAGTCCAATCGGTACAGCCATGCATGACAACGTTCCCTACATTCCCATTCTAAATTCATAACACAACCAGCCTACTAGATTTTAGCTTCGTGATCTTCTACTCGCATACACTTCGGATTAATCTTCTCCAAAGCACATCAGACTGAAGAAAACTTAACCATTGAGCATCTTCTCTTGCAACAAACTCGCCCATAAAACCATAATCAGAAACACTACTGTCTGCAATTGTAAAATACACTCCATCAGAGTCTCTTTCTCTCATGCTCCCCCTTAATAGGGCATCGCATAACTTGTCATCGTAAAACCTATCATTTTCAAAAATATTAACTCCAAAATGATTCTCCGTAGGCACCAATTTCACTAAATCAGTACACTGATTAAGTAACGCCTTGGACAGATAATGCATCGAAAGATCAGTAACGACATCTCGCAGAATGCTCTACTAAATCAATATCTTGTCCAAACCAGCTGGCCCTAGAGACGTAATGATTGCAATCACTTGGCATGTCATTACATTTACACACAAAACCATTACATTCTCAAAATCCTTATTATTATCATCATCAGGAGAAAGGGTTGGATCATTAGAATCTGCTAGGGAAACTAGAGGTCCTCTGTTACAAATTCTTAGATAATTTCCCGACCTTTTAGGTACGCATTTTGTTTGTCATAATATGAACTCCTCATAATCACCTTTGGCAAGAATGCTAGAGTTCTCCAAAATATCTCTACAACAACACTCATTTGAGGAGCTTTCCACAATCGGTGGTATACTGAGCTCATCATCAGACACCTCCAACAGGTATTCGAGGTCTATTCTCGACAAAGGCGAACAAGTACCGCTCGATTCAACCTCGAATGGTTGAAAACAAGAAACATCAACATTCAACCCTACACCAAAATCAAAGAGCCTGGTATCCAACATTTTAGGATCCAATTTGCCAAAATCCGAATACTCATGTCTCTGAGGATGAACAACAACATTTCAAAACCGGATGTAATCATATTTATCCGCACTTGACATTGAATGATCGCACAAAGAGAACTGCAGATCACTTATGTGATAGCGATCAAGGGGACTCCATTGCCTTACGTCTGTCCCTTCCTTCACATGATGGCTCATGAGCAAAGGCTTCATGCCTTCTTGTTGAGGGATCACACCTAGATGAGGAGCACTCCAGGATTTAGACTATAAAAAGTGTCTCTGGAACATCAGACAAATACTCCCTCCTTTTATCAGAAATACTATTGTCACCTTCCTGAGTCAAATCAAAATCCATATTGACGCCATAGGACAATTTCAAAACCTCCACGAACTCGTTTGTGACCCTAGACTTGACCTTTTCCAAAGTAGCATCCAAATCCAAGGAGCGAATTCATCAAAATCCCTCTCGATTCCACAAAAACGTGCAAAGGATTCTCATTCTTATGCTCATAATCCTTGAACCATATCTCCCTTCTCTCCTTGTGACATCTGAAATCACTTGGAGCGATGCCCATCCGCTTCTGCTTCAAACCATAAAACCATCTTTTATCTTGTACTATGTCATCCAAAACCAAAGGCTAGTAGTCTTCATGGGACTGCCTTGTTATCTTAGTTGAGGCCATGCCATTTGCAGAGCACTCCGAAGCCATGATTTCTCCCAGGCTTCCTTTCCCTACTACCTCACTCTAATCTGCACCCTTCTCTTCACCCTTGGAAGCAAAATCAACAGTAGATTTAATTTGGGTTTTAGATGGTATATACTTTTTCTCCCAAAATATTTTAACGACTTCTTTTCCAACATCTTTCTGCCAAGAAATTCTAACCGAGGCATCATGGGGTTCAACCTTCACCACACGAATGCCAACAACTTCCCAACCATTAACGGTTTGGCCAATAAGTGCCAAAGTTGGCTCAAGAGAGGATCAAATAAGAATCCCAACATCCTTCTCTTTCGCTGGACTCTCCTTTTCAACTAAGTTCCCCTCTTTCTTCCAGCCATCCCACCAATGTAAACGACACTTGAAGCATAGTTTTATATGGAATGTAAAACTACCATACAAATTATGAATTTTACCTTATTTTTCCTCCTCCATCTCTGCTCAAGCCAACCTAGGCTCTGATATCAATTGTTAGTTTAAATAAGAAAAGAAAACACATAATAATGAACACAAAAAAAGAAAAAGAAAAACAACACAAACAAAGACATGAGACAAGAATTTATAGTGGTTCGACAAATGCCTACATCCACTCTCAAGAAGGGAATTATCTTATTAACCAAAATTACATCATACATGACTGCACTCAATCATTTATACAATCGCATTCAATTGTGAAATGAATAGTTTGGGGAAGTCGAATGGTCATGTGATTGTTGGGCTTCATATACCCAACAGTTTGGATATAGAGATTTTAGTTTTGCATGCAATGAAAATTCCCTTCTAAGCTTTTGCGATATAGAGCACATGTCTCTAGAACACTTGCTTGAGTAGTTGTGTTGTTTGCAAAAATGGAGAAGAAACTATCCGTTCAAAGCAACTAGTATTTGTTTCTAAATTTGTACAAGGTGATATAATATCATGTAAAATACCTGTAATGAGTTGATTATATCTGAAGTTTCCAAAGATGATAGTGCGAAGAATAGCACATATGATGTTTTGTAATGTAAATAGAAAAAAACATTTGAAACTAATATCATGCAAACTGGAACCTTATCATATAGACATGAAGCTTCTCCCATAATCACAATTGTCTTTGCTTACAATGTTGGTCCGTTAGAAAGAAGACACATCGGTAACAATTAGGTGAGTGGTGTTTAACATATGCACAAAAGCATAATATTGTGTTTGAACGGTGCTGATTCAATTAACCTTTGATATTTCAGGTATGATGGAATAAAAATTGAACAAATGCTTGGGCCATTGTAGTCTATGTCTCTCAACGTAATTAAAAGAGTGGTTATTATGCATACAAAACAAGTTCCACGTAGTGGCTAGTACTTTCCTTTTTAGTATTGTAATTTAACCAGTATATCTATATTTAAAAAATATAGGTAAATTATGCCGATAGATATCTTATTATAGAAAGGAATCTACTTGATTTTATTGATTGTTCTTTTTTAAATATTATGGCACTTTTACACTATGATTTGAATGTAACAATTTCATATAGTTGGAGACAAGTCGTGAGGGTTCTATTCTATTTGGAGTAATAAAATAACGCCTCTACAAAAACCAAAAGATGACATATTTCATGCATTTATTCATCATTAACATGTCAAATTGTTTCAAAATTAAATTTTTGTTTATAGACACTTTGATGTCATTGTAGATGCTTCTCAACATAATAAAATAACGCCTCCACAAAAACCAAAAGATGGCATATTGCATACATTTACCCATCATTTGCATGTCAAATTGTTTCAAAATTGAATTTTTGTTTATAGACACTTTGATGTCATTGTAGATGCCTCTTGGCATAATTATTGAATAGTTATAACCATAATTATGATTAAATATTAATTTTAACTTTAATGATAATTATAATATTTAATAATAGCTAAAATTATAGTTATAATTTTATTAATATAGAAAATTAAGATTATAATTCATTATTAAGATTACAATAATTTTAATTAATAATTATTTAGTTAAAATTATCAAATGATTATGAATAAAAAAATAATTTTTATTTTTATTTTTTATTTTTATAGTGGAAAACCACTAATTTATTAATTATAAATAATTTTTTACAAACCTGGTTCACAGAGCACCAGTAGGAAAGAACGAGACAAAGAAAACCTTCGGTCTTGCTCATAAAAAGACTACCATTGGGTGGAAACAATATATAAAATTAAATGAAAATAGGAGATTCCAACCCTCCAATCCATACCCAACCCATCCAAAAAAGCTTATAAGCCAAACCTTAGTACAATATGAGAACCCAACCTGTCCAAAGCTTGGGAGCCAATTATAAAATTCACTTGCCAAAAAACTCAAAAAAGGCTAAGCATGCAACCATCAAGGATGAAGAAACTAGTTGCTTAGACCCACATCTAGAGGAGGTGAGATCACCTCATAATGAGAATCAATCAAAACTTGATTAACCAGAGAAATCACCTGCAAAGGTTCCACCATGCTTGGAAGAGACATGATTGCATTCATATAGTCAAGAAGAAAGTGTAAACTTGAAAAAACATTTAAAGCAACAACCAAGGTAACCGACAACACATGATCCAAGAAGACTTCAAGAGAAAGCACAGTATCATCATAGTTATCAGAAACCAAACCTCCTCTAATTATAGAAAGTAATTCACAATGCCAACCATTAGATAATAATTGATTTTGAGATCAAAATCCACCATAAAGAAAATCACCATGTTCAAAATGATAAAAAGACAGAGCACGATCCAAATCAAGAGCGGAATAAAAAGAGGGATGTAAGTATGCATTCAATAATGCCTGAACCAAAGAAGCATCCATGAGCATATCCATACAAACAATGACAAACCGAGAAGCCACCTCCTGCCCACCACCTTACGTATAGAAAAAGAAAACTCCAAAGAATGTAACTTAAACAACCTACCAATCTTATCATCATCAAAGGCATGAGTATCCTGAAAAACACAATACTTAATAGGCAACGAAATTCTTTAATTGGCACTATAATCATCCATCAAGAAAACACAAAAAACCATAAGAAACAAGCAATTCAAAATGAATAGATCCATTGATCATATATAAAAGAATAAAAAGATACATCATTATTTGCCAACCTCATACCACTAACATTCATAAAATCACACAAGCCTGACAGTCCAACTCATCAAAAAACTGAGACAAAACCTAAGGCCACACGAGCCATAATTCATAACCCGTACCAACAAAGGCTCACAAACCACCACACCACATAGAAAGAATCATTAACGAAAGCCTTAAAAGAGAAAGCTTGTGCCAAGCAAAGAGCCATACAGAGGAAATATCATAAAACACTATGAGAAGATCATACACCTCACCCAAGACGTCACCAATCAATCACATCACCTTCCTTACAATCATAAACATGAATGCAATCTAATGACATCAAGTAGAGAGCCAAAACAGGGCCCGTACTCAATCCTGCTAAATATACATAAATATTAATGATCCCAAATAAAGTGCTAGGTCAAGAAAGAGCCTAAGAGGGTGACCCAAAAATAATCAATTAAAATTAAATACCCCCTCAAGCAGACCCCAAATAACTGCTAAGGTCTCTCAGGCAAAGGAGGCAAACAACAAACAACTACATCCTCCAACGTTTGAATATTCTCATCTAATGCCTTATTAGCCAAATAACCTGCAATGAAATTTGCTTCTCTATAACAATGAGAAAACGAATACAAATTAAAAAACTTAAGTTGTAACAAAATTTTATCCAACCAATATTGTAGATGTCGAGAATAACAAACTCAATTGGCTACAACATAAAAGACTACCATAGAATCTCCTTCAATCACGACATCTTTAAAATTCAATGAAATCAACAAATCTAGACCAACAAAAAGTGCTTGAAATTCCGCAGCATTATTAGTCCCATCAGGAATACACTGACACCTTGCCCTAACAATTTTGGAATCATCATCAATAACCACCAACCCATGTAAGTCTCCCATCATCAATGAGAGACTTACACGGGTTGCCTTGAGAGGCACCCTCAAAATTTAGCTTATACTTGGACCTAGGAGGTGGCAACCAAGTCACCTCCTTTCTCTTGATTTTAGAAGCCACACTCCTAGAAATAGCACCCTGAGGAGGGAGTAAATGCAAGGCTGACCAATGCCTCATAATTCAACTATCCCAAGAGGAAAAAGAACACTGAGAATCCAAACCTTGTATATAAAATCCAATGCAGTTTCTGAAATGTATTTTTCTATACAGTAAAGAACATCAACTAGGGAGGAAACCTTTTTCTTAAAAATTCTATTATTCCTCTCTAGCCATATATTCCAGATCAGAATAGAAGGGGCAATGTCCCACAGACAAGCATAAAAAGAGGATGAGCACAAAGAAGGCCTACTCCTAAACTGGGATTGGATATCCCCACATAATGCTGCAGACTAATTCAATTTCCCAAAAAGCCAATACCAACACTTTGAAGCAAAGGGACAATGAACAAAAAGGTGATTAGTCGATTCCAAAGAACATCCACACAACACACAAGGAAAAACAACAATAATCCCAAGTCTATCTAATCTCATACTTGTGAGGACTCTATCCTGGACAACCAACCAAGCAAAAGCACCTGCCTTTGGAAGACATGTAATATGCCAAAAAATTCTAAAGGACCACAAGTCCCCCCTATAGCTAGTAGATAAAAACTTATACCCATCTTTAACCATATACCACTTAGACTTAGAATGATCCAAATTAACTCATCGTCTCTTTCTAAGAAAACAATTTGCCGCTTATTTAACTCCTCAACATAAGAAGACTTAATCTCTTTCCCAATAGGGAATGAATCAATCGATTTACATCTAGCAACCAACACAAGACCAAACAAATCCAAATAAAAATAATCTACTAAAAAAATTCCCCAAGAAGACTTTAACTGAGACATAAGGGTTGACCAATCTCTAATACTAGTCAAAGTAGAATAACCATTCCATACTTCCTCCCAAAATTTGGCTTTCCTACCATTATGCACAAGCCAAGATAAACTAGAGAGGAAAATAGACCTACATTTAGTCATAAAATTCCAAATTGCAAATCCATTGGGAAGTGAAGAAGCTGTGAAAATAGCCTCCCTGGGTCTATTCCCTAAATATTTTGCAAACAGGATTGAAGCCCACTTGGAAGAAGGTTCCTTATATAACTTCCACACTAATTTAGCCCATAATGCCAAACTTTGTTTACCCAAATCTCTGATACTAGCTCCTCCCAGGTTCTTTAGAGTACAAACCTTATCCCAAGCTATCAATGGTATTCTAGCCCTACCACTAACATTATCATTCCATAAGAAGGACCTCAAAACTGATTGGAAATTAAGAATTGCTTTTTTAGGAGCCTTTAAGACCAACATTAGATAAATAGGAACCACATTCAAAACAAACTTGATAAGCACTATCTTACCAAGGAAAGTAAGCCACTTATAGCTCCAAGAGCGAATCCTTGCCGATATGGAAGAGGAGATATTTTCTCAAAAGTTATGCTTTTAAAAAACTAGTAAAAAAAGGAATCCCTAAGTACTTACAAGGGAGTTGTCCAACATTAAATCCCCAAAACTTAACCAACCTTGATTGTACCAAGGGAGAAGCATTAAGAAAAAATATCTTAGATTTAGCACTGTTCACTTTTTGACTAGAAAAGGCTGAATAATCTATGATAATATTATTAATAAATTTTGCCTCAACCATAGTAGCTCGCTCAAACAATAAGGTATCATTAGCCAAAAAACAATGTGAGTGCTTATCCACCATATTTGGAATACTAATAGCTTTCCAAAGACCAGCCTCCCTAGCAACCAGGATAGATCTACTTAAGGCTTCAGCCAAAATGATAAACAGAAAATGAGACAAAGGATCACCTTGCCAAAGCCCTCTAGATGAGGCAAAAAAACCACAAGGGGAACCATTCAAGATAACGGAAAATCTGGCAGTTGAAATACATGCATAAATCTATCTCACCACTTGACTCCAAAATCAAATTTTCTAACAACAACAGATAAAGCTTGTTAACTTACCCTATCATAAGCTTTCATCATATCTAATTTGAGAATCATCACAAGAATAAACAGGGTGGAGATAGAGTGCAAAACCTCATGTGCCATAATAGCCCCTTTTGCAGTTTCCCTACTAGGAACAAATCCACCCTGCTCACCTAAAATAATCTTAGGGATGAGCCTAGCAAGCCTCATAGAGATTGCCTTAGTAATTATTTAACAATGTGTTACATAAAGCAATTGGGCGAAAATCAACAAAATACTTAGGATTCTCTGTCTTAGGGATGATGGTAATAAGAGTAGTATTCATTTCCTTTAAAATATGTCTATTTCTCCTGGCTTCCTCCAAGACAAGAAGAACCTTGTCCCCAAGAAAAGACCAACATTTTTGGAAGAATAAAGCAGTGAACCCATCAAATTTTTTGCCAAAGGTCCTGCACCAAACTTGTTAGTAGTTTGAAATAATACCCCTCCTACAAGCACACAAGTTAGGTAAATTTTAGATCCAAAAGACTTTGTGAAATAGGGGTCTTCGACAAGATGTTTTCTTTCCCTTTTAAACAGCGGCACCACTTCATTAGTGAGATCAAAAGAGGTTAATCAAATCTGAAAACCCTAATCAAAAGCAAAAATGGAAAACTGAAAACACAAATGCAGCTATACCAGATGTAGACGCAGAAACAGATCATAGACGCAAAATGATAAGACACATACCAAATCTAAAACATGTAAAACAAATAGCAAAACACAAACGTGATAGAAACCTGCACAGATGTGACAAGATAGATCACATACGCAATCTCAAAAACTTACAACTGCAAAAATTGAGCAAAAACCTTGCAAAAACAAAAACACAACATTATGCAACACAAACATGATAAGAAGCTATGCAGATGCAACTTCAGGGTGACAAATCTGCAAAAACAACAAAAAATAAGAAATGTGAAAATTGCAGTCACAGACGCAGAAATAGAACGCAGACACAGAAAAATGCAGAATCATCGCAATGTCGAACCTGCAACTTTGAAAAACACAAGATCTACAAATAAAATATCAAAATAAAGGGACAAACATCCCACCAGGCGTGCTAAAATGTATATGGTGAAAAGTGGATAATGGAAACTACAATATTGAAAGACTAACAAGGATCAACCACAAAACCCTAGCCTAACAATGAAAGCAATCCACCATACACAATGGAGATACCTAATACCATGCAAATCAACAAAACAAATCAAATATACCATTCACATGTCTAGTGGAGTTTAAATTTGCATCTCTTCCTATCTCCATTGATCTTGCTTGATATATTTTCTCTCATATTTTATATGTGCACAAGAGCTCAACAAAGAACATAAATGTGGTTGATAGCTTGGTTGCAAGAAGGCTTGATTGCATAAGATTAATTATATACCTTTATTAGGGTTAGAGTGTTCATTAGGGTCAATAATGAAGGAGAGTATCCTTTTATATATAAGACATTATAGGAAATGAAGGGATAAGATTAAGAGGTGTGAAGATAAATGGTCGGATAGGATTAAAGGGTAGGTAGAGGAAATCAAAAAATGATAAAGTGGGTAGGTAAGAGATGAGTGACATGTGTCATGGGTAGAAAAGGCTAATGAATTAAATAAATAAATATTTATTTATTTAATAGAGGAAGTGAGATCAATTAAATAAATAAAAGTATTTATTTAAATGAGGAAAGGCTTAAAAGAGGATAAATGAATTAATCAAATAATTAAATATTTATTTAATTAATAGAAGACTTGGGATAAAATAATTAAATAAATGAAAAATATTTATTTATTTTGACAGGACAATTTTAGGTGTCTACAGTCACCACCCATCGAGGGAGAGTAGCTATTCAAGGAGATCCTCTTCCTCCTCTGGAAGCTTCCACATCATCCACCAACCATTACAATTTCCTTGATCATCTTGGCAAGATGCCTACACAGATCTACATCCTTGAGCTTCTTAAGACCTCTCCCTTACATAAAGAGATCCTTGAATAAGTCCTCTTGGAATCTCGTGTCCCTAACAACATCAACGCTGATCAATTTAAGGCCTTGATAGGGATCCTTTCCACACAACACCATCACATCTTCACCTCCAAATATGCTCTATTTTTCAAACCATCGCATAATAAATCCCTCCATATCTAGAGATTACTTTAGTGGCGAATATTTGCCAATGGTGAATTTTTCACGTCGACAACCTAGGAAATGGCAAATATTTTGTACCGACTGGGGGTGGCCATGTCACCAGAACATTATCAATTTCTCTCAAATTCGTGGCCTGACAACCATATGTTTTATGCAATTAAATATTTCTATGCGATGATTTCGCCAATATAATATATGGTGGACACATGGTAAATTTAATTTTTTCACTTACACTCTCTGAGGTTGCCTTAATAGATGACCATAAATTCGCCTATAGGCATGTGAAGATTTGTTAGCCAGGACGACCCAATTCGCTCGACATCTTGCCGACGTGTGTCTCCATTCACCCCAACTTTCACCAACTATATTGTATTTGCCAATTATTTGGACGACCTATAATCGCCTCGAAAATTACATGTCGTATTTGGACGACTTATAATCACCTCAAAAATTACATGTCATGTTATAGTTACGCGAGATTCGCCAAATATTTGTATACCATATAAAATTCCCACGGAATTCTCCATATAAGTATTGGTATAAATACATGCAAAGATCAGATCTATCTCAACACAATCTAGTGGGTTCTAGGCTCTAAATTTTGATCAATAATGAAGTTTCAGACCAAGGAAAATCATTGTTGTTGACTGCATTGGCAACTGATAGTGACCTAAAGGTGAGCGATCATATTTTTGAAGTGTTATAATATTATTCTAAATTTATCTATATTTGTTTACATTGTTGAGTTCATTTTTATTCAGTGGCGACCCATCAGTGCCAAGTAGTCAGGACTCTGGGGGGACATTCAGACCCCAAACATCTAGATTGTAGGTCATAGGGCCAATGAAACATATATTATACATTATATTCTATTATTGCTTCTTCAACAAATTTTTTTTTTGGGCAGCCTTTATTTCGTTGGAGATGTCGAACAGGAAGAGGGTAGGAAACCTAAATGTGGGGAAGGCCATGAGAGGCCAACAAAAAGAAGAACATTGTCTTCATACTTTGGCATTGGAAAAGATTGTGGTGAAAATCAGGAAGGTACATCATCACAAGTACAAGTACAAAACTCACCACCTACACTGCATGTTGAAGACATCGGCGAACCTGATATCTCATATCAGGATGATCTTGAAGAAGATTATCTAGTAGATGCCCAAGTTAGCCAGAATGATATAATTGACTTGGGTGTCATTGGGAATTTTCAAATTAATTGGGTATCACAGTATCCATTCATTGAACCAGTGGAGAATCCAATTGAAGGTGAGCCTCCAATAGAATGCAGGTGTAAGATTTGCACTTAGAAACATAACAAGGAAACTAGGTTGCAGCTAAAATTTGACACCATAGAAAAGCATATGGATAAAGTTTATGAAAAACAAATGATAGACAGGGTTGAAAAATTAGTGATAAGATGGAAAACAAAGGAGGAATGTAAGCATGTGAGGAATGCCGAAGAGTATTATTTTCATGAGAAAATATAGATCGAAGCCTACTGAAGTTAAAGGTTCTCTATTGAAGCTAGTTTTGGAAAAGCAATGCAAATAGAACAACTAGGAAAAGTTGTTCAGTTAAGCATTGTTTTTTATATTTTGAGCAGAGGGCATGCTATGATAGATTTCCCATCAATTAGTGGTTTATTACACTTTTTGAAAGTTCCTAACTATCCTAATAGACACTAGTTAGTAAACAGTGGATGGGAATGGGCAAGTTGTCTTGTTGAGGTTGAAAAAGAAGATGTAAAGGAAAAAATAAGAGAGTCAAACTTTATTGCATTTTCTTTAGATGAAGTTACGACAGTAGACAATACTTCATGGGTATGCATGCATGTTTATACTATAGAGAACCATACCCGCCAGCCTCATCTACTATCTGTTGCTAAAATTAAGGAGAGTGCGACAACGGAAAATTTATTTCAACTAGTAAAGAGAAGTTTAATTGAATATGGAGGTCTAGATGACATGACGGTAGCCAAAAAATTGGTTTGTGTTGGAGCAGATGGAACTTCAGTAATGCAAGGTCACAGGAACGATCTTTGTACAAAGATTGAAACTTCATTTGTACCATACATTACTACAATTCACTGCATGGCTCACAGAAAGAATCTAGCTTTTGGAATTGTGAGCAAGTTTCCTTCGGTTAAAAAATTTGAAATTTTAATCATAGAGCTCTACTCACACTTCTGTCAAAGTCCCAAGCGATTTATGGAATTTCAACACTTTGCTGATGGAATAACTGATCTCAAGGATAATGATACCAGATGGATCTCTTTGGATGGTCCAGCGCATTGAGTGTTTTTCAGAATATCCATCCTTGATTGGACTATTTCACACAACTAGCAACGAATCAAATCAACCGAAATTTCTTGACCTTCTTCTGAGGCTAAGTAATTTAGAGACACTCTTAACTTTAGCAACTCTTCTACCCATGCTAGAGGAAATGAGGAATATTATGAAGGCTGCCCCAAAAAGATCTATGTATATTGCAGAATATGCTATGCTGTGTAAGATGACATGCATGACCCTCAAAAATCTCTATCGAAATCAACCAACACTATCTGATGAAAAATTTGTTAAGTGGCGGACACTCACAGATTTGAACAATCCTGATAACTTTTTACAAATCGGTGTAGATGGGGAGGTATGTGCCAATGTATGGGGAGTTGAGATACCAATGCACTTCCATGCCACGGTCGACCCCGAGGAACTAGGAAAGCGCCCCAGGAAGCAACTAGCAAGAGTTACAAGGGAAGATTTTGACAAGATTGTTGAAACTGTAACTACTTCTGTGAAGAAAATTGCATATGATCTTTTCTCACAAATTAGAAGCAGATTCCCTCATGGCAACCTTCTTGAAGCCATGTCTATTGTGTTTCCTCATTATTGGAGCCTCAACATTGCATCTGATTTTCAAAGTAAGCTACTGATTTTGATAAAACAATTTTGCATAACCAGAGAATTGAAAGGTGTAACTATAAATGGAATATTAGACGAAACTCATCTTCGAGAGCAATCATCTCATTTTGCATACACTATGAAAGAACAATATGGAAAAATGGAGAACCCCCACGAAGAGGGATCAATAACAAGGCTTTGGAAAACTATAGCTAAGAACTCAACGTTGCGTGATTCAATGCCACAATATTTGAAGCTTGCTGATTTATGTCTTACCATGATATTGGGTTTGGTGGAAGATGAGAGAGTTTTTAGTGCTTTGGGGTTCCTAAAATCAAAGCTAAGAAACAAACTAGATAGAAAATTGGAAAATTGCTTGAGGCTCTATACATCTAGGTATGATGTCCACACTTTTCCTTACGATAGGGCACTGCAAATATGGAGGTCCAAATGTAAAAGAAGAGGTTTGGGAAACACTTCAAACCAAAGTACCAATGGGACTATTGACTCATGTACTAGACCTACTAGGAGCATTGAGATGCAGTTCAGTGAAGGTATACAGACTCATAGTGAAGAAACCATAGACAATAATCAAGAAAGCTCTGAATTTGATGAGGATGAATGACAACTGTAAGAGATTGGTATTTATTAATCTTATTACTGTATCTCATCATTCATATTACAAAAGCATATTACTTTTTGCAATTAGAATTTAATATTGATTTGTAATTGTATTTTTCAACTTTCTATTTCCAGATTTAAAATAGCATAATAATAATAAAAAGATCATAATGTGTTTATTGATACAGAGACGTTTATTATTTATTTATACATGTTTGAGTCTCAAATATGTGTGATACATTTTAGAACCATATGATACAATTTATTCAATAGTAATACACATGTTGAGAACTTAGATTTTCATTAATTCTTTCAAAATATAGCCATATGATACAATTCATTCAATAGTAATACACCAATCCGTGTGATTCTCCATGCAAATTGAAAAAGTGAATACAAGGTTTTAGAACCCTTTGTAAATGACCCTAAATTCCCTTTTATAGAAACAAGAGAGCAACAACAACTCCTGTGTGATTCTCCAATGTCCATGCAAAAGTGAATACAAAGTTTCAGAACTCTTTGCAAATGACCCTGAATTCCCTTTTATAGAAACAAGGGAGCAACAACAGCTTCAGGTCGAATTGCAAGTTTGCAACATGTGAAGACTCAACATCAAAATCACAAACTCAACACAGATTTATATGGTCATCACAGGTCGTATTAGCAATTTAACATCTGCTACATGTCTAATGTCTCCTGTTCAAAAAATAGAGTTCAAAATTAAATATTAATTCATGCCATGACAAATTAAACATAGATAATAGGAGTGCCTAAAACCTAGTAATCATAAATAGAGAAATGCATAAATGTTAAAGCAAGGGAGAATTTGAGAATACAAATTTACCAGCTAAAGTTTTGCACTGTGCATCATAGATTCATAGGTTGGATTAGCAAAATAGCAAACAGAAAAAACATAAAACCTTGAAATTAAGAGTAAAAGAAGAAAAATGTGCAATACATACTTGAATCTTAAGATTTTTGTGCCAGTTTTTTTAGGGTGCTCCACTCTTTGTCTGATAGAAGGTCAATATTTTGTAAACTATGGAAAGTCAACTGCAACTTCGTCAACATTCCATATTTAGAAGATTGACTTGACATCATTGTTTCATCCAATACCAAATTTAGAGTTGTAAATGGTTGGATGAATTTCTGAAAACTTTGGGGAGTTGTGTCCTTTGGAAGCAAGTCTAAATAAAACTTCATTTTTATCTCCATGTTTTTTTTGTAAGCTTCTTCTCCAATGAATTTATTTGATGGGTCAATGGTCTTAGGCAAACCAAGTTTAATCAAATTATTTTCCTTTTCTTGCAGCTTCAATATCTTTTTTCCATAATTTTCCATAACTTATGATGTTTCTCTTAGCTTCTAGCATTTTTGAATGATAGATGATGTCTTAACTGTGGCATCAATGCGGCTCTTAATTCCCTTGGATGCCAAGTAGCTATCATTGGAACTGTAGACTACTTGCAAAATCTTTTTTACCATATCCTCTTTTGAATAAACATGTATTCTCTTCTCAAAGTGCCCTTTGATTTTCATATAAATTACTCTCAGACTTTCATTCAATTCAAAACATTCACACAACTTGTCCCTCCTTTGCATTATTTGATGCCAAATGTTTTCTTGTATATACTTCATTGTATTTTTTATATTATCTTTCAATCTATCCTCCAAAGTTTTTATTTTATCATTTGCATTGTGTGGGTCTTCTCTCTTTTGTGCACATTTTTTTCTTTCTTCCTCTACTTCCTCTTGCAAATGTTTTTCTTTTTCCTTCCCATGATCCAATAGGTCCTATAATTTTCTCATTTCGGTAGCAGCAGACTCATAACTTTTGTATAATTTTTTAAAACTGGCTCTTTCCTCATCAATTTTTTTTACTGCTTTTAGCCAGTTTTTTTGTCAGGTCCTTCAATTCTGCATCCATCTTCTCCTACTCTGCAATTTCTACCATAGAACCCGAATTTTTTATCCTTTTCTGTAAATCATTGCACTTGCTATCTGCTACTTTCCTCCTTGATTTTTTCATTTTCCAGGTCTACCTGTAACTTTTCTATTTGTTTCTCCAGTTTTTTTTTCCTCTCTCCACCTTTAGCAGTGAAGTGTAGACCACTTTGTTAGTCCTTTTTGACACACTAATTTTGTCCACATTATGTACTTTGGAAAAATCCATTTGGAGGGTGCTAACTTGAAATTCAGAGGGATCTATTTGACTATGTGGTTGATTTTTATCTTTAGTTGGGGCTGGGGGCATAACAACCATGAACTCCATCATATATTTCTGTGGGTCATATGTTGGAAATACCCTGTTCCTTGCAGGCTATTCGTTTAAAACTTCAGTCAGGGAAACCTTATGAAATGCTTTCTTTTTTTTCTTTTTTTTCTTTTGTTGTGTGTTCATATTTTTCATAGTAATCATGAAATTGAAAATCTGGGCTTGCTGAAGCAATTGAATGTTTGAAAGGTGACATAGGAATATCAGAGGCTCCAGTTCCACTTATTCCTGTGGTTTTAACTAATGCTTGACTAGGATTACCAACAACAGTTCCTGATCCCGTCCCACTCCCACTGACACTTTCATGTGTAGTTTTCATAATCTTTTTAGGTGTGTGATATGAAGCTGCAAATGATTGTTTTGTAGTGTCAGTGGCACTTGATATAGGATTCTGAATAGTATTAGTATCTACCACTAGTGGCCTCTTGCAAGAGATATTTTGTTGTAGCCCTTGTCCAACAACAAGATAACTAGTATCAATAGTACTAGTAGTACCCATGCCAACCCCACTAATCACAACATCACTTGATTGAACAATAATGTGAATACTATCCCTAGATTCCCTACCTATGGCAGTGGCACTTGATTCACCACCAATGGGAATACCATGATGTGGTGGTGGTTGTGGATTTGAACCTGAAACAAATGTAGGCGGACCTTGAGGGTAATGAGTAGTACCTATCCGTGATGAATCTGAAGAATCAAGTCCAATGACTGGTTTAATAGGAGCTTTTGATTTTGACCCTGATGGAAGTTGTACCTAAAGTGGATACCAAATGCCCTCTCCTTTGGCACCTAGACCACCACCTTCACAACCCTTTTTTTCCACAATGCTTGCCCCTTTGCTATATTTTTCTTTCATGGACTCATTGACTCCACCTAATATTTTTAGGACCGTAGTAGTTATTGGAGGGGGCTCAAACTCATACTCATCATCATCTTTACACCTGTCATATGTTGTTGTGGGATGCTCCATATTCCACAATTTGCTAAAGTCTACATCCTCATTGATGGTCTCAAATTCTACACTTGTCTTTGGTTCATCAAGATTCTTCCTCATAGTCCAAAAATCATTTATTTTGGTTTGAGTCCAAAAACTCTCTTTACATTCTTGCAGAATTGATTTGGGAATAGATTTCTTAGATGGATTAGCAGATTTTAGGTAGAAATTTTAGGACCTCCTATTTTGGATGCCTTGGCCCTCCTCTGTTGTCCTCTGTGTGTGCAATGGCATAATTTGTGATGAAATTTCTTCTGTTGGAATGCTATTGTCAGCTGCAATTTTCTCCATCTCTATTTTAACCTCATCCTAGGAGTCCATGTTTCTAAGCTTTTCTAGAAATGGTTTACTTTCATGTTGACCTAACGCTAAAGAGTTCCCATTTTTCTTAAGCCTTTCTTGAACTACACCAATTGGATCATACTGCCAGAGACCCTCATCACCAAATTTAAAAACTATCAAAAAAACATGTGCCACATTGAATGTTATTCTCTAAAATGTGAACCCTCCACATGAGAAAGGCAAGGAAGGAAATATGCTCTTCTTTTGCTGACCATGGAAGTGCCTATCCACACTCTCCAATTGCCGTACATACTCTAATGCAAATACTCTCTCTGTCACATGTATTGGAAGTCTGTATGGTTTTACTAACGATTTGTAAAACCTTAACACAGTGAATTCTTCCATGAAGAACCAGTCATCCAATTCTATTTAACTTCTGAGTTGAATGCAATCTCTAAAAGACACAAGAAACCTAGGCATTGGAGTGCTTGTAATTTCATTATACATTGGTGCCAAAAATAAGTATACAAAATGGTTGTAGTTCTTTCTATTATCATGCATCCTTATCTTTGGTGTCCATTCATATATTGGACACTCTGTTCTCTTCCTAGTCTTCTCATCAATCTTATAGCTCACAATTTGAAGCTTGTTGGTCTCGAATATTGCACGATACTTGGATAGAAGGAGATAGCATAAGTAAGATGAGAACCTAAATGTCTTACAGGAACCTTTTTTGATCATTAGTAATTGTTTTTGCATGGATTTAACAATGTGCTCAATAAAATTATATCTTACTGGCTGACCTACACAATGGATATTATAAATCATTTCAAGCAAGCTTGCACCCACTTCCCTATCATTATCCAATCCTAGGGAAAACGACAACAAGGAAATAGTATCCCCAACCCATGGAACAAAAATGTTAGAATCATAAGGAGGCTTATCATTCTGATCCAGCATAATACCAATACCACTCTTTATTAGAGCTTTGATAAATGAATCTCTGCGACTTGGATCGAGTCTCTCAAAATTCCCTGCCAACTTTTCAAGGTCAATTTGGACGTTTGAGTTTTGGGCTTCAAATTGTAGGTTCAACAAATGAGAAAATTCTCCCTCGTTTATGGATAGAATTTCCTCTTTTGTATTTTTATTGACAATTGCTTTTTTATCTTCATCATAATTTTTGGTGTAGACCATGACAAAATCAGGGCAAGGGAATACTTCAGGTAACACCATGCTTCCCAATCCAACATCCCACAATGCGATTTTATATGTTCTTTGTTGTAATATTGGGTTGAAAATAGTAATTTTTGCCCTGCATGCATCTGTCGCCTTACTAGACAATGCATATCTAATATCTATGATACACTTTTCACCATGGATAGCAGGGTCATAAATATCATGGTATTCATCAATGAAACCTAGTGTTTTAACCAGTTTGGTTAGGTACATTTTGTTTTTCACTTGGCTTCATGTTGAACTATTGCTTCCTATTTTCTGCATCATTGTTATTGTTAATAATTTAAAATAATGCTAGATAAAAAACTAAAAAATGCTAACCCTCAAATTGGACCACGAAAAGAAAAAAAGGCGGGATGTAGGTGTTCTAGATTTTACCCGGAATTTCTATTTCACTAGATTGGCGCAGACAATCTCTGTTGCAACTTGAATTCCTCAATCCAGTAGCTGTTTTTGAATCTCCCTCAATTTACAAGTGTGTCCATGAAATGAAATACGATTATGATTTACGAGTCTCTTATTTTGAAAACTCTGAAAAGTAGAAAAGTAATACCTAAAGGGCAAAATATCTAGAATCATGTTGTAATTTTATTAATTACTATTAATAACTATTCGATGTCGAAGGACAAAACATTCATTACTTCAGTATAAATTCCAAGGACACTAAGAATCATGTTGTAATTTTATTAATTATTATTAATAACTATTCGATGCCGAAGGACACAACATTCATTACTTTAGTATAAATTATGAGGATATTAAATGTAAAACGTTCAATTCTGGGCGAAGTTCTCACAAATGTGTTCACTTCCCACATTCGGGTCGAAATCCACCCTAAGTCGTTGATCTTTGCTCATCCAACGAATGAGGGACCAGGGTACCTGTTGTCAGATGTCATGGGTCCCATGACTTCTGCCATTTTTCGGGCACGTCACCATACTCGTGTGACTTTACGGGTTTGTTTTTTAAGTCTATTTAATAATTTTAAACTTCCTCCTGAAAAAGAGCTTTATAGACTTAATCATATTTAATTAAATTTAAAATGTTTCAATTCCGGGAGAACTTCTCACAAATGTGTTCACTTCCCACATTCGGGCCAAAATCCACCCTAAGTCGTTGATCTTTTCTCATCCAACAGACGATGGTACCTATTGTCAGTTGTCGTGGGTCCCATGACTTCTGCCAGTTTTCGGGCACGTCACCATACTCGTGTCACTTTTCAGGTCTATTTTTTAAGTCTGTTTAATCATTTTAAACTTCTACCCGAAAAAGAGCTTTATACTTATAGTTATAGACTTAATTATATTTAATTAAATTTAAAATGTTCAATTTCGGGCGAAGATCTCACAAATGTGTTCACTTCCCACATTCGGGCCGAAATCCACCCTAAGCCGTTGATCTTTGTTCATCCAACGGACGATGGTACCTGTTTTTAGATGTCATGGGTCTCATGACTTGAGACTTCTGCCATTTTTTTGGCACGTCACCATACTCGTGTCACTTTTCGGGTCTGTTTTTTAAGTCTATTTAATCATTTTAAACTTCCGCCTGAAAAAGAGCTTTATAGACTTAATTATATTTAATTAAATTTAAAATGTTCAATTCTGGGGGAAGTTCTCACAAATGTGTTCACTTCCCACATTTGGGCCGAAATACACCCTAAGTCGTTGATCTTTGCTCATCCAACAGACAATGATACCTGTTGAGTCTTGTCAGATGTTGTCGGTCCCATAATAAGAGACATTTAAATTTTAAAGATGTGCAATAGTTTGAGATAACTATTAAATATAATGTTAATATTATTTGTAAAAATTTGAAATTCAAAAATAGTATAAAACATGAAACTTAGTTTCTAGAATAAAACAAATAACTAAATAAAAATATAAATTTTGATATACAATTTGAAAGGTAAAAGTTTAATATAAAAAAGAAAACATTCAATATTAAATCTAAAATATTAATTTAAAGTTTAACAAAATTCTTTAAAAATAGTTTAAAAATATATATAAAAGTTCAACATAAATTTAGTGTACTAATTTAAAAAAATGTGCAGTCCTCAACCTGTTAAGGTGAGCAAATTTGGAAAGTACAAATGCCAAGGTGGCGATTAATTGTTGCAGAAAGAGTTGTCTATGGTAGGTCGCACGAATGGAGGAAGGGGAGGATGGCAGGAAATATTTTTCTTGATCTCATGGCATTAATGCCTTATCCTACACATTCATTACCCAGCCTATACGATGGAGGCATAATTTATTACCTTTTGATCTGTGTGCCAGTTTTTGCTTTGAAGCAGAACAAATCTGTAGTTTGTAGCTTCTGTATGACATTTTTTGCAGGAAGTTCTTTTGAAATTTTAGGTGACCATGGAGGCCAATTTCACACTGCAAACAAACAAGAAGTCGGTGCCCTTTTTGGGCAAAGTATCTGATAAACGAATGCAAGGACTATTCAAGTTTAAGGAGGAGAAGTTGTGGGCGGCAACTCAACTGATGCTTGCGGAGGAGGTGGCACATATCAGTCACCAGTATTGAACTAACATGGAGGTTTACTCTCTGATTCTGGCATGGGCCTATGAATTCGACTTGGAGGTGGATTAGGTAATACTGACATTGGTCAAATTGATTGATGGGGATTTTTTGATTAACCTGGATTCAATCTTTGAGTGGGTGGTGCCACAAGTTGGCATTCAAATTAAGGAAGGGGACGACCAGGAGGAATTGCTTCCTTTTATTCGTGGCCCAGAGGATGAAATCAAATACCAGTGTCGTGAACGTGCCCGAGTGGGGTGGGAAGCGATGAAACTCTTTGTGAAATTAACCAGGGTGGATGAAGTCCTGAAGGCTTTTCATTTGGTGGCAAGGATGGAGGTTGGTAGGGAATTGAGAGATAGGTTTGAAGAAGGAAGGGCCATATAGCTACTGGCAAGCTTAGAGGGTGACCCTGACTTTGGGTGCCTAGATTGCATTCCAAAAATGAAAGCTGAAGTGGCAAAAGGGAAATCATCAACCTCCGAGGAGGGAAGGGAGGAGGCAACCCAGGGGGATAGTGAGTGAGCAGCCTATCGGCCAGTGTCATTTAATTTGCTTCCAAATGATTTCATCTATTAGTTTTAGCTCCAAAAATCTTATTACTGCTGGAACATTTGTTATGGATATCCAGCAATGAACTGGTTTTTTTGTCTGCTTGCTATAAGTTGTAGGGTAGGATAATTTACAAATTTGAACTGTGGGCAGTATGGTTTTCTCTATGTCTGCGTTTATGCATGGTGAATGACTGCAAATTTTGTATCTTGAAACTTTTGAATTAATAGAACGAAAAAACCTTTACCGATCAAAAAAAAAAAAAAAAGTAAAATTAATATAATTAAATTTAGTTTAATATAAGTAAGTTGGAGTTTTAGTTCAAATCTTAACTATATATTTATAAAATTATAATCAACCATAATCAATGTACAAATAATTAATGGAACGAACTGAATTTTTTTTTTATATATTAAATATAGAGGAAGAAGCATTACATAAAAAAGATCACAATATTAAATTTATTTCCATTGTTTAACAAATAATTGAAATAATGTAGCTCATATACAAAAAGTATATGAAAAAAAATAATTAATAAAAATGAAATAGAATTATAGAAAGCATTTTTATATCCATAAGACTGTAAGAGGCAAACTGAAACAAACTGGAATTTGAAAAATTATCATTAATATTTATGCTTTGGAAATTTACAATTTATTCCATTTGAAGTCTGAGACTTGAGTCCTGATGAATACTAAGAAGGGGGCTGAATTAGTATGCCAAAAATTACTGTACTTAAACACTTTACTAGACTACCAGTAAACTGGTAAAACAGTCTAGCAAACAAACCGGTTAGCACACATGCAAACCAAATAGAAAATAATGCATTCACCCACAGAAGCACAAACACCATAACATGAGAGATTTTGACTTGAAAACCCAAATGGGAAAAACCACAGTGAGATGAAACTCACAAGTAACTATCTGTAGAATAGGAACCAGACCGGTTAAGGTCATACAATGTTCTTTACTAGAACAGATCCTGTTAGGAATCTCAATCTCTGTTAGGAGATAAGTCCAATTAAAGACTACCTTGCTAGAGGATTTTAGATCCACAGATGTGAACCACCTTGTTAGAGGATTTACAAAAGGCTTTTGGGCCTACCCAGTTAAGGGCTTCGGACTTGTTGAAGATGTGAGTAATCAACAAGTGAGTGATCTATCAAATAGCATAGATTGCTTGGTTAGATCCTTGATAGCTCGTTCCTAATGCATTCCAACATTACTTCAGTCTTCAACACATTCACACTCTGCCTCTTCTCGCAGATCTGAACTTCTCTTCTGTGTTCACACTCCCAAAAACTCTTCAACCACCTTAAAACCTAGCAACAACCTAAAACCCCAGACATGATGTCCTTATAAAGGAATCTAATTTCATGTCAGTCCAATAGGATTACAATACAATTTCCTAGGTTCAATGCATCTAGACATATTTGGTAACATGACACAAAAAGCACCATCAAAGTGTCAGCACCGCCAAACAATCGGTGGATGGTAACTCATCACAAAATGTCGATTGGTAACTCATCATAGGGTATTAGCGGTTCATACATAATACCGGTTGAAGCAAAATATCGGTTGCTGGTTTGACAAAATGAAGACTGGGAAATATGAGTTGTGCCGCTTCGTTCCTTCATACCGCTTGAGATCCTCGAACCGCTTGGGGTCTTCATACCGCTTCAGATCAGTAAACACTTTCTGCAAAACCCCGATAGTCTAAAGACTATAATACATCATACCGGTTGGAACAAATACCGGTTGAGCTTTAACTTATACATACAAAAAGTGATCTCAAATCAAGTGTGTGTCCATCAATGACAATCATAGCATCAATCATCAAAAATGCCAATAAGTCCCTCAAAAACTTAAAAGCCAAAATGAGTGAGCCACTGAGCTTGATAGGTTTCGAGGACATAGGAAAAAAAACTACTAGGGGCCCAAGGGGCAGTGCTAGGGTACAAGTAGTGGATGGTTTACAACTTTGCACTAATAATCCGACCCTCCTTCCATGTAGAATTCTTCAGACAACATAAGTTGAGAGAATTCTTCAAGCCACATGTAGTTTGGAATGTTGTCCAGGAGCAACCATTTCCAGAGGAAGTCCCTGCCAATTTGTGCCCATTTCCTATGACATGTCAAGTGCTCCGCATTCAAGTTTAGGAGAAATGGTTGCCTAGCCACTGGCACTGTTTAGTCAGGGAGGAGAATCTTGGATAATTCACTCGCCCAAGGGATCCCCATCCCTACTTCTGCAAGGATGACAACAATAATGTCATCTCCAAGGAATTTTTCCTTAAAAACCTTCCTCAACAACATCAGCATATCCACCTTGTCTCCTCTGAGGTCCAGAAGAGATGCTAAGAAACGAGATGTAATGTCTGTGTTAACACGGTATCTATTTTTGTTTCGCAGAAACTCTCTACCCAGCACCATCTGCACAGCCTCATTGGTGAACGACCCGACCTCCTTGCAGACTGATTGAAGGATTTGGTCCTTAACAAAGCCCAGAAAGGCCCTCTAGTCCTCTACATAAATGCTTCTCAAGCGGATGGGAGTGTCCATCTTGAGAAAATAGATTAACAAATTAAACAACCTAAGCCTATAAACCTAAACCAGAGGAAGAATTTAAATACCGTGAGCTTCGATGATTTATCTACCAAATGGCAAAGGCTAATTGAAGATGAAAGAAGTAGAGATCATATATAAATAAATCTCTTGATTGTAATAATTACTTCTCTAACCGTATTAATTGCTTTAAATTTTTTTAAATATTTCGTATCTCTGCAAATCTTTCCCATAAATGCACGAGTGTGCAAAATTGGAAACAACTATAAACCAGTACCAAGTTGGCAAGTACCACATTGGAATTCGTAGGGACAGAGTGGACTACAGTAAGTGAATAGATATATATTGAATGACCAAAATTATTGATCGTGATTTGTGACATTTGATACGTGTCTATTGAGTCCAATTCCATTCCGGGCACTTTCTGGTGAGCTATGTTCTCTTCAGAAAATTGGGCTGAAATAAAACTTCAGCCATTGATCTACGATCATCGAACGGTTTAAAATCATTGATGGATTTTAGGTATGCGTCACCCTTCACATGTCAAAGAGGCCACACTTATTGATACATCATGCAGAGTCTAGACTCAATGTGATGTACTAATGTGATGTGATGTGCCTTGTCTATTAATGGCAATGCATTCATGAAATCGACAATAAATTATATTTTTTTCCATAAATAACAAAATATTCACCAAAACAAATTCAATAATTTTCAAGCGGTGGATAAAAATCACCAATACATTTAAATAATTTTTCCTTCGAAGTAAAATTTTCCACCCATACTTATATATTTGTTCCTTTTAACAAAAATTATTTGCCTCCTACAATATATATTTTACCCATAGAACAAGGTATAATTCACTAGAAATTTATGGAATTTCCATACCCTAGAAAAAAATCGCCAATACAAAATAATTTTTTGCCCTATTTTGAAAAAAAAATTCGCCATCCATATGAAATTTTTTCCCCAAAAATAATGTTTGATTCGCCAGGATTTTACATAGTTGCCCGGGGGGTGGTTTCTTAAAGTTATCCCTATCCATATTGAAGCCATTCCTTATAGACAATGGATCTAGATTGAATCTATGTACATATAAATTGATCAAACAATTGGGCATGTCTAAAGAATTGGTTGACACATCTGGTAAAATCACAATATAAGCATATAATGATACTAAAAGAGTCTCTAAAGGCACCATCACATTACCTCTTCAAGTGGGCCCTACAATGGTGTAAACTACTTGTTAAGTTTTAGACCTTGATCTCAAATACAAAATTCTCCTTAGTCATCCATGGATCCATTCCATCCAAGCCATTCCATCCACTGACCATCAATGCCTCAAGTTCCCCTACAATGGTAGAGAAATTACAATCCTGATTGATCCACAACCCTTTCATTAGTGCAAACTCCTTGAAGGAAAAAATCCCTACCATTGTCCACTCAGTACACCACCACCACCACCACCATCTGATGCCTCTAATGTCGCATCCACCTCCACCCAACCCAAGATCAAGGTCAAAATAGTTGACAACAGATGTGGAGAATACACCCTTCAAAATGTGCTCTATGTGGGACATATCCCTCCTCCAAAATACTATGGTAGGCCTAAGGAAATGGAGATTCAAAATAAACCTACCATCAAATGTAAGAAAACCACCTTCTAGTACTTGATGAAGGGAATCTTGAAAATGATGTCACCTCTTAGCTGTACAGAGAGGAAAATGAAGCACCGACAAAATTTCCTAAGGAAATGTATCCTAAGGCATTAGATATGTAGACAAGATAGATTATAAAGGACATGGTCTTGAACCTAAGGAGCAAGGCAGAAAAGCGCCCATCTCACAAGCGTCATACAAGTACAACAAGGGCTTGGGTTACTCCCCAGTACCTAAGGTCACCATCGCAGATGCTCTAATAGAACCTCCCTCTGACATCGAAGACTTTTATGAAGAGAAATTCTAGGATGATGCCCATGTAAACACCATAGCCCCCATCACTCCTTCCACCCCATCAAACCTACAACTTGTATACCTAGAACTCCTTGACTTGGACCAGCAAGGGTCACCATCTCTTGAAATCTATGCTGATGAAGATGCCCTCTTGGCATTATTAAACATGCGTGACCTTGAAAGTTACACAACTATTAATGGAATCCAATTAAACAGGGAGGCATACTTTGGTAGTTAGGTCAACTCCCTTAGTCACAAAAATGAAAACAAAAACAAAAATCAAAAGTCGCTTGGTGAAAACCTCTTTGAGGCACCTTCAAATGCAAAAAAAGAAAAAAGGACATATCTTCTAGTGAAAACCTAGATTAGGCACTAGAAGATGAGGGACTTAAGCTACCTACCATGTTTCCTATGCTACTAAAAAGATCATCACTTCTCATCGAAGAGACCAATATTATCAAAATGGGTACAAAAGATAATCTGAATAATGTGCTTGTTGCTAAGACTCTCACAAATTAGGAAAAGTAGAATGCAATAAACTTCCTCAAGGAGATGCAAATCAACTTTGCTTGTTCTTATGCTGACATGCCAGGCTTAGAGTGGCAGTAAACAACCTTGTAGTCTGATTAGATTCAAAGCCAGTGAAATAGAAGCTTCACATTATGCCTCCACAAATTCCCTTACTTGTCAAAGAAGAATTATAGGAGATTATCAATGTTGGCCTCATTAGGTCCAATGACTATCCTGAGTGGGTCTCCAATATTGTACCTATTGGAAAGCCTACTAGGGGCATACACATTTGCATAGACTTCAAGGATCTCAACAAAGCCTTTCCTAAGGATGATTTTCCTCTACCTAGCATTGACATGATTCTTGACCTTATAGCTGACCACAAAATGCTCTCCTTAATGGATGGTTTCTTTGGCTACAACCAAATCAAAATTATAGAAGAAGATTAGCATAAAACAACATTTACCACTTCTTAGGGAATATTTTGTTATCAATCCATGCCCTTTGGACCGAAGAGTATAGGTACAACCTATCAAAGAGCAATGCCAACTATCTTTCATGACCTTATGCATGACATCATGGAAGACTATATGGATGGTCTCTTGGGAAATTCAAAGACATGTGAAGAGCATGTTGGAGCTCAAAATTGTAGGTTACCAAACCCTAAAGATATGCCAAGCCTTATGCTAAGGTTCAACACTCGATTCTGGCCAAATAACAAAATGAACCAATATGATTACTATTTTCTACACTTTAGGCTTTGTAGAACCTAGGCAGGTGTACCTTTCGATTAAGCAAATTTAATATTTCTTTAATCAATCTTTTATCTCTATCTCATAATGACATGAAATTTTGAAATAGATTAATTTAACTTATAACCCTACTCCTATCTCCTACTTGCATAAAACTGAATTTGAAAGTAAATATGAATGTAATTGTTTTAATTGATTATATTTTAAATAATACTCAGCATGAATGACCAGTGCCTTCTCCTTGTTGGACGACAGAGTCACCTTCCTTCTATATCTTCATGTATAACTCTATGAATCAATTTTAAAACTCTCCACTTGGATGAATCTGTCAATCGTCTAATCCTCAATACTAGATAATCATATATCTACCACCACAATCAGTCTAATTGAGTTTAACTCCTACTTGAACAGGCCAATTAAACAAGAAGCATAAGGACAACAATTTCTCAAATGATTAATGATGTTCAAATTGCTATGACAGTAAACAATTTCTTCATAGGAGAATTTAAGACAACATTCAAATACTGGAAATGAAAATCATAGAGAACTGATTTAGAATATGAAAATTATCCACACCACAATTGCAGAGAAAATACTGAAAGTCTTTTCATTCACTAATTTTTAATTTTTACCCCTTCTTATAGCATATTACAATTGATGAGATATATCCTCCCTTTCTTTTTTCGATCTTGATTTCCCTTTTATAATTTTAAGGAAGCGTTTAAGACTGTTACAATGATTAGTTACAAAAATAATTCATTTGATTTCTTACATTAAATAAAAGAGAGAATAATCATGTCTTCACTAATGACCTTTTGATCTTCAAATATTTATTTCTTGCTTATCTTGGTCTCCTTAATAAATTTGTCCTTTTTATTTGTAAAAACATTTTCCCTTTTTAAATAAATCTCCTATTTTCCTTAATCCATGATGACTTTACAATAGAAATATTTACTCTCATTGCATAAGTTATTTACCCTCTCACCACCAAGTAAAAATAATTTACTCATTTTTCATCTGGTAAAATAATTCTCTTTTTCTTTATAAGAAAGTATTTCACCTTTCACAAATTATGTTCTCCTTTCATCAATAAACTTTCTATGTGTACAAATTCCTCCACTTTACATTAGTTTCACACTTGAATTTTCCTGTATGCACTTACCATTTCGAATTAACTATTTTAGATTTTATAATGAAGGAGCTAATCCTTCAATGTCCTTAGCATAGGTCACTCAATAATTTTGTGATATTTATTTATAGCAAGATAATTACTTTATCTCCATTTTGTTTCCTTGTATAATTATTTCACTTTTCCGCAATGATTCCTATGAATTACATTCGCTTGGCATCTAATTTGTGCCTATCCCACTCCGCATTATGTCTACCGGGCAACTTTATAATGTCTGACAAAGTTTCACATTCCCTTGTTCTTTGACGGGCAATGCCCATACATTGGTTATAGGCACATGTGAGAAGATAGTGGCAAATGTTATGGATTTTAGCTTTACACCCTCCAATTTCATCTCTTCACAAGCTTCTTAGTACATTTATTATATATACATATTATATTTTGCAATATGTCTACCGGGGCAGCTGCAACTTCAACATGCAACAAAAATCCTCCATCCTTACTACCATGATGGATGTCCATAAACATATTCGAATGTTCCCTTTTTTGCATGGGGAAGGAGGGTACTAGAAAAGCCTAGTGGAAGTAGTCATTATATCTACCAATTGCAATAGCTCAAAAATTTCTTAAGAGTTCCAACAAATTCATTGTATGTGTTGTTCATTGTGATCCATGGGACCGCATTTGTAAGAGCATGATGTCAAACATTTCACTGTGCCTTCTATATGCTATTATGTCAACTCTATCAGTTAAAATGACAAAAATTATGGATTTGTCTTTATACCAGTCAAGTACATTTGATCAAGGTTTCTTAATAAAATCATTTTTATGTCAATCATCTCATGGAATGATACATCATTGAAGAATTTTGTCAAGTGCATTTTTCTATTATTTGTTGGGAAAATGGTGTCTCAACCTTGCATTTACATGAGGTTACTATTTATAGTAAGTTTTCATTTGAGCACGAAATGGTGTGAAATTCTCCCTGAAGAGTCTGGTTGGCTAGATAAGCATTTTGGTGAATTTACGTTACAAGATCACAACTAGTTTTGAAGATATTAAATTTTTTCATTTTGGAGGGGTCCAATGAAAGGTTTAAATTTGATTTTGAGAACTTTAGAGGCCTTGAAACACCATAAAAAGAGGGCTTAAACGACATAGAGGTTTACGAGGAAATAGAGCACTTTGTGAGCTTTTCGGTGCTTCAAACGGTTCATCAATCGGACACACGGTTCTCAAGTTATGGCCTCCAAATGTTTGTACTCCTAGAATAGGAAATATAAAATACATCGGACACAAATGAGTTGTAAAAGGGAGGGTCATGTGTTGATGTGTGTTGTAACATGTCATAGGGCATCTAAAAGGGAGATAAGGTCGGCTACACTTTATTGGATGGTTTTAGCCTATGGTTTTGTAATATTGTTTGATAGTTTCTTGTATTGTATCTCCTATGTATGAGGTGCGTGAGATAGAGGTTGTGTGTAAGAGTCTTAAGGCTATTGAGTTACATTTGAATCTCTGATTAGTGGTACTTGTGTGAAGAGCTTTCTCTACAAGTATATTGTAATCTATTTTGATTGTTGAATAATATATTGGGCGGCTTTTGGAGTGTGGGGTTTTTCTCTTGAAAGGGTCTTCCCCACGTAAATCACTGTGTTATGGTTAGAATGTTATTATATCTATTTTTATTTTTTGTAACTATTATGATGATCTATAAAATTTTTTGCATTACCCTCCTCTCAAGATTAGTGTAGGAAGTTGTATAGCTACTTAACTTCCTTACAAGTGGTATCAAAGCTTGATCGCCTTTAATTTCAATTGTGGTTGTTGGGTTTTTTGAACTAATCTAGATTTGAGTGGAAGATTTTGTAGAAGACACTTTTTTATCTTGTTGCAGGAAAATTTCAGATGGCAAGTTTGTCAGGGAAAATAGAGGTGGAGAAATTTAATGGAACAAATTTTAAGATAAGGAAGCTAAAGATGGAAGATCTACTAATAGATTGAGATCTATGGGATGTTGTTGATGTGAATGTCCAAAGACCCTCAGATCCTACTATGACAAATCAGTATGATGTTATGGACCGAAAAGCCAAGGGTCAGATTAGACTGTGCTTGGCAGACTCTATTCTAATCAATGTCCACCAAGAAAACATTGCAAAGAAACTATGGGATAAGCTTGGTGAAATGTATCAAGCAAAATCTTTATTAAATCAAATTTTCTTGAGGAAGAAATTGTATTCCTTGAAGATGGAAGAGGGTGGATGAGTTTGAGACCACCTGGAAGCATTCAATATGTTGGTGGCTCAATTAGAATCTGTTGGTGTTAAGATGAATGAAGAGAAATTTCAGATCTTGCTTTGTTCTTTGCCTGATTCATGGGATTCTCTTGTTATGGCTATTGGTAGTATTTCTATTGTTTTGAAATCTAAAGATGTGATGGGTTCCCTACTTGGTGAAGAGATGTGAAGGAAGGTATCTCATAGTTCGAAGGAAGCCCTAACTGTTCACAGAAGACCTAAGGAGAAAGGCAAGAAGAATGAGACAAATGATAAGTCCAAATCAAAAGGGAGATCAAAATCTCCTCGAAAGTCCAAAGTCATTTGCTAGAATAATGATAAACTAGGTCACATTTATAAGGACTGCAAAGAATAAAAGAAGAAGAAAAATAAGAAGACTGATTTTGATTTTGAGTCTGAAAAGGAAGATGGTGATGCATTCATTGCAAATTTGGCAACTCATGCAGGTAATGATGCCTAGTTAATTGACTCAAGTGCATCTTTTCATATGACTGTCAATAGAGATTGGTTTTCTGAATATGAAGAATTTAATGGAAGTAAGGTGTACTTGGGTGATGATTCACATTTAGACATTGTTGGTCGAGATAAAGTTATAATCAGGCTTTGTGATGGTAGAATAAAAAGGATTAATGGTAACCTGCATATCCTTGGTCTAAAATGAAATTTGTTATCTGTGAGCAAATTGATAGATGCAGGTGTGCAAATAGTCTTTTTTGAAGCAAGATGTAAGATGATTAAGGCTACTATGGTCATTTCTAAAGGTGTTAGGTTTGACACTTTGTATAAGCTAGACACATACGCTATTGAGTGTAATAGAACTTCTGTAAAAAGTAAATCTGTGGAAGATTTGAGGGTTTCACCTTCAACAAATGGAAATGGATTTTGGGTACGTAAGGGTGCTCTTTCTTCTAAAGCAAAGTTACCTGCAGAGAAGACTATGTTATGGTACCAGAGACTTGGCCACATTGGAGAAAAGGGTCTAAGGACCTTGAAAAATAAAAACCTTGTTGAAGGTTTTAGTGATTGTAATCTTGACTTTTATTTATGTGAGCATTGCATTTACGGAAAACAAAACTGCGTTTAGTTTTACTCGAGTTCTCATAAAACTTATGGTGTTTTGGATCTTATTCATTTTGATGTGTTTGGTCCTATAGATATTCATTCGATTGGAAAATCCACATATTATGTTTCATTTATTGATGATTTTAGTAGAAGGACATTGATATATTTTCTAAAGAATAAATCTGAAGTTTTTAGTTGATTTAAAGAATTTAAGCAATGGTTGAGTTGCAGACTGGAAAGAAAATTAAAATTTTGAGGACTAATAATGGCAGTGAATTTTGCTCTAATGATTTTGATAGATTCTGCAAAGACTGTGGCATTAATAGACAAAAGATGACTCTATATTCTCCACAACATAATGGAGTTGCAGAAAGACTGAACATGACACTAATGGAGAAGGCTAGGAGTATCTTGAGTGGTGTTGGTCTAAAATAAAAATTTTGGGCTGAAGTTGTTGTCACTACTAGCTACCTGATTAACAGGTCTCCTACATCAACTCTTGTTGATAAAAAGCCTATGGAAGCATGGTCGGGTCACAAGCCTTCATCGAGACATCTTAGAGTTTTTGGTTGTGAGGCATATGCACATGTGCCAAAGGAGAAGTGGACAAAGTTGTAGAAAAACACTGTGAAATGTATCTTCATCGGGTATAGTCATGGTGTGAAAGGATACAAGATTTAGAACTCTGTTGCACAAAAATTAATTCATAGTAGAAGTGTTATTTTTAGAGAAATTAAGTCTCCTTCTATTACATTGCAACCAAAAGAGACTAAAAATGAAGATGTGATTCAATTTCCTTCTACACATGAAAGGGTTGAATTGAGACCCCTAAATAGGCAAGAAGTTGAGGAGAGATCGTCTAGCTCTAAATCTTCAAAAGAGGAGGAAGAACCTCTAACTTAGCTTGTTCGAAGGTCTACAAGACATAGAAAACCACTTGAAAGGTATTCACCCAATGATTGGAGATGTATTTTTGCTTTGAATACTAATGTGGATGAACCGAAATCCGTCGAAGAGGCATTAGGTATGAATGATGCAGAATCCTGGAAGGTTGTTATGGAAGAAGAAATGACAGCTCTAAAAAAGAGTGATAGACGAGATCTTGTACCATTGCTTAAAGGATGGAAGCCTGTTGGTTGCAGATGGGTGTTCAGACAAAAGATTGGTTCAAATGGAAGCATTGAAAAGTATAAAGCAAGGTTGGTTGCAAAAGGCTACTCTCAGGTTGAGGGTGTTGATTATTATGAGATATTTTCTCCTATTGCCAAAATGACATCTATTAGATTTTTGCTTTCTATTGTTGCCGCATATGATTCAGAGGTTGAGAAAATGGATGTGAAAACTACTTTCCTTTATGGTGATTTGGAGGGGGATATTTATATAACACAACCGAACCTGCTCACTATGTGGTGAAAGGTAAAAGTAATTTGGTTTGTAAATTAAAGAAATATTTATATGGCCTCAAGTAGAGTTCTAGAATGTGGTACCAAAAATTTGATACATATGTTGAGTTTGGTATTTATGTGTTCTAAATTGGGTCACTATGTTTATTATAAAACTGATGGTGACCATTTCTTGTACATTACATTGTATGTTGATGATATGGTATTCATTGGTAAAGGGAAAGGTATGATTTTAGAACTAAAATCTCAGCTCGTTGTTAAATTTGAAATAAAATATCTTTGTGCAATGAAACACGTCCTTGGGATGGAAATTAAAAGAGATAGAGTGAACAGAAAGCTATGACTAGGACAGAGTAAGTATGTAAATTCAGTATTACAAAGGTTCAACATGCAGGATTGTAGACCATTGTGTGTTCCTTTTATAGTTGGAATGAAACTATCTACTGCAGATTGTTCTACATCCCCACCGAAGCTAGAAGACATGAGAAAAGTGCCTTGCCAAAGTGTAGTCAAAATTCGATGTATGCTATGGTTTGTACTAGACCAGACAATGCCCAAGCAGTGGGAGTTTTGTCCAGATATGTCTAATCCTAATAGAGTTCATTGGGATGGAGCCAAAAGAGTCTTCAGATATTGGAAGGGTACCTTAGAGTATTCTTTGTGTTATCATGGTAATTCAGTTGGAGATGTGATTTGCCTTGATATTCATGGTTCTATGGATTTAGACTACATAGGTGATATTGATAGTAGAAGATCCACTAGTGCTTATATGTTTAAATTATTTGGTGGTGCAATTAATTGAATGAGTAAGCAACAGGTTGTGGTTTCTTTGTCCACTACTGAAGTAGAGTATATGACAACTACTCATTCTTGTAAAGAGGCCATTTGGCTTAAGAGACTATGTTCAGACATTGGAATAAAACAAGGAGCCATGACAGTTTATTATGACAATCAAAGTGTGATCTTCCTAGTTAAGAACCCGACATTTCATGCCTGGACCAAGCACATTGATGTTCAGTATCATTTTGTCAGCGATATGGTCGACGATGGTAGGGTAAAGCTAGTTAAGGTAGAAACTTTGATGAATGTTGCAGATTCTTTAACTAAGGTTGTGAGCACAGAGAAGTTCAGATAGTGCTTGGAGTCTATGGGCCACATGGCCCCTACAAATTGATTCATTGTGTTGATACTCCCTTTGCTCTTGCAAGGTGTTCGACAAGTGGGAGATTTTTTGGGAAAATGACATCTCAACCTTGCAGTTACATGAGGTTATTATTTATAGTAATTTTTCATTTGAGAACGAAATGGTGCAAAATTCTCCCTAAAGCTTCTAGTTGGCTAGATAAGAATTTCGGTAAATTTACGTCGCAAGATCACATCTTGTTTTGAAGATATTAAATTTTTCATTTTGGAGGGGTCTAGTGAAAGGTTTAAATTTGATTTTGAGGACTTTGGAAGCCTCTAAACACCCTGAAAAGTTGGCATAAATGTAATAAAATCTTATGAAGCAATAGAGCACTTTGCGAGCTTTCCAGCACTTCAAACGATTCGTCAATCGGACACACGGTTCTCAAGTTATGGCCTTCGGAAGTTTGTACTCCTGAAATAGAAAATATAAAATACATAGTACACATAAATGAAATGTTAAAGGGAGGGACACATGTTGATATGTTTTGTAACACGTCATAGGGCATCTAGAAGGGAGATAAGATCGGTTACACTTTG
Source organism: Cryptomeria japonica (assembly GCF_030272615.1). Taxonomy (NCBI): domain Eukaryota; kingdom Viridiplantae; phylum Streptophyta; class Pinopsida; order Cupressales; family Cupressaceae; genus Cryptomeria; species Cryptomeria japonica. The sequence continues at coordinate 133,135,282 of NC_081406.1, forward strand.
TTGGGTGGTTATAGCCTGTTAGAGTATTCGGGTATTTTACTTGATTAATTAAACAATATTTGTTTAATTATTTAAGTTCCCTTTATCTCTTTTACACTTAAGCTAACTTTAGGTGCATATAAATAATTATTATGTGCAAACCTAGGTTTTCCCTTTTAGGGTTTCTTGACCTATTAAAGGTTGAGTTCTTTCTTTTCATTGTATGAAGAAGGATTATTATTGACAATACATTTTGGAGATTATTGAGCTCTCATCTTTTGGAGCATATTTTTTCTGTGTATTCTTTCCTTTTGTGATTTGCTTCATTGCTTCTTCTTGTAACAGGTTTTTTAGCTTGCAGAGATTATTTGGGCTCCTGTGGTATTGTATTTTCTTAGCTCCTTTATGGTATCAGAGCTTTAGATCTGTAGTTACCTATTCTTGTTTTGAGAATTTTTGCTTTGGAAGCAGATCTGGGGTTTCAGGAATTTTTTATGTACCTAGGGTTTGACCTTTTTTTCTGAGCACTTCGGGCCTAAACAGACCTCAACATTGTGCTCAAAAGGCCCAAAAACCCCTATGGTCATATAAAATTCAACCTATTTTGGTTCCTGAGCCTCTGGGAGTATTTTTTCTCCAGATCCAGGCCATACGGCCCTGGCACGCAGTTCGAGAAAAAAATTCAATTTTTGTTTTTTGCCTTTTTATGGCATGCAGGCCAAAATTTGATTTTAAAAAAAAATTAAAAAAAAATCAAAGGCGATAGTTGTTTTTTTTAAAAAAAAAAAAAACAAAAACAAATTTTTTTTTGAGGTTTGTTTCACCGTCAGCAGTTATTTTTCGACAGAGTTTGCAGGTTCTTCATGCTTCAATGATATTCTTTTCCATCTCTTTTTGGAGTAGAGTTTTGTTCCCATGTGGTTTTCTCTATTTCTCCAATTCATAGAGATTTCATTGTATTTGGGTACCTGATCAGGCCTTGTTGTCGGGACCCATCTTTATTGCTTTCAGTAGTTGTTCTAGGTTTTAGCTTCTCCCTAAGTCTATCTTAAGGGGGGGTGTTAGTGTATTCGGGTATTTTACTTGATTAATTAAACAATATTTGTTTAATTATTTAAGTTCCCTTTATCTATTTTACACTTAAGCTAACTTTAGGTGCATATAATTAATTATTTTAATTAATTATTATGTGCAAACCTAGGTTTTCCCTTTTAGAGTTTCTTGACCTATTAAAGGTTGAGTTCTTTCTTTTGATTCTATGAAGAAGGATTATTATTGACAATACATTTTGGAGATTATTGAGCTCTCATCTTTTGAAGCATATTTTTCCTGTGTATTCTTTCCTTCTGTGATTTGCTTCATTGCTTCTCCTTGTAACAGGTTTTTCAGCTTGCAGAGATTATTTGGGCTCCTGTGGTGTTGTATTTTCTCAACTCCTTTATAGCCCATGGTTTTGTAATACCGTTTGACAGTTTCTTGTATTGTATCTCCTATCAATGAGGTGCATGAGATAGAGGTTGTGTGTAAGAGTCTTATGGCCATTGAATTACCTCTAAATCTCTGATTAGTGGTACTCTTGTGAATAGCTTTCTCTGCAAGTATATTATAATCTATTTTGATTGTTGAATAATATATTGGGCAGCTTTTGGAGTGTGGAGTTTTTCTCCTGAAAGGGTTTTCCCCACGTAAATCACTAAGTTATGGTTTGAATGTTATTATATCTATTTCTGTTTTGTAACTGTTGTGATGATGTGTAAAAGTTTCTGCATTACCCTCCTCTCAAGGTTAGTGTAGGAAGTTGTTCTGCTACTTAACTTCCTTACATTATTAAACATATTGCATATGTATCTGTAGGAGCATTTGCAACTATATCATACAAAACTCTCATCTCCTTCATTGTTTATTTCACATTTATACCATGTTCCAAGGTTCCTATTTTGGCACAGGAATGAAAGATTTGAGAACTAATCTAGCTTTCTAACTACCAATTGCATCTGCCACAAAGTTTTAAAACCTTTTCAATAAATCCAACATCTACATATTGTGCAATCATTGAGGCCCATGGAACCACACTTCTGTGAAGCATTGTCTATGTATTTACATTCTACATACATGCCACCCAAGGCAGTTGCAAAAAATCCTTTATGCATTGGTGGAGGCTTGTTCCAAAGCTCTCACACAATATCTCCTCATGCAACCTAATTAGGGCATCCTTTATTTTTCGGTGTAACATTCCATTTCGGAGAAACCATTTTTTCCCTCATAGATATGCAATTCTATGTGGAAAAAGTTGGGGGGCCACCACTTTATGTGCTTTCTTCAGAGTATTTAATATTTAAATCTTTTCATATTGACTTAATGCAGATCTGGAAAGATATTGAAATATTATGGATTTAAGCTTCCATTACAACACAAACTGGAAAGATGCTCATTTAATCCTTTATGCAAGTTCTAAACCCTAAAATTAAATTAGGACAACTCTCAATTTTTCGGTGAGAAATTGCATTTTTCTTAAACCCTTTTCATGCAGTATCGAGCAAGCTTGTCTTGCCAATCAAATTGAAACCCATTAGTGAGCTTCTTTTCCAAAAAATTAAATGTGGGGGCCATCACTTGAAGTTGTTACATTCTTATTTGTTACTTATATAAACCATTTTGATGGTTTTCACTTTACTATTATGTATATTTATATATATATATAACTCGTTATCGATAATACTCACAATAATCATTTCAGATTAATTTAAAATCTTACTTCACCTAAGTATTATTCCTCTCTAGAGATATAATGTAGGCAATTATAATATTATTATTCAAGTAATTAAGATTTAAATAATAAACCATTTTACATCTTTTCACTCAAGTTTGCAACTTGATGGTGGATGTCGGGTCCCCTTTTGAAACTATATGTTCCCCTTGTGAGAGCTGCATTTACCCCACATATAGTGTGAAAATTTAAAATATTAGACTCATGACTTAATAATATCTTAAGGTTTTATTGATTTTTCTTATTTAGGAAACCCTAAATTTTGCCAAAATTTAGGGTTCCAATAGAGCACATCCTTGTCTTGAGAAGAATCTTTGAGAGACTGGAAAAGTATAAGCTACATCTTAATCCTAAAGAGTGTATCTTTGGGGTCACATCTGGGAAATTGTTGGGATTCATTGTGTCTCACAAAGGAATTAAAATAGATTTGGTTAAAATCAAATAAATCATGGAAATGCCTCCCTCTAAGACACTCGGGCAGCTTCGTAGTTTGCAAGGCAAGATGCAATCCATTCATCGGTTTATAACACAACTTGTAGACATGTGACATCCATTTACACATCTTTTATAGAAAGACACCAAGTTTTAGTGGGATTTATTGTGCTAGAAATATTTTGATAAACTAAAACATTATTTGGCATCTCCTCCACTCTTAATGCCTCCTATTCCAAGACAACCACTTCTTCTATACATATCAACAACTTCAGTGGCTCTGGGGGCATTACTTGCACAAATTGATGATTAGGGTAAAGAGCACACCATCTACTACATCAGTTGCACCCTTATTGGATATGAGCTCAATTACACTCCAATAAAATGTGCATGCCTTGCAATGGTTTTAAACAATTAGAAGCTTTGCCACTACATTCTTAATCAAAAGACCAAGCTAATCGTGAAGATCAATCCCCTCATGTACCTATTATTTGATGGACTTGAAAAGCACTGAGAGGGGGGGTGAATCAGTGACACCAAAATAAACACTACTTTAAACACTAACCGGTAGATGAACTTAACCAAGCAGTTAAACAAAATACATGCTATTCAAAATTAAATAGCAACATCCACATAAAGTAGAACATCCACCATAACACAAGTGTTTATACATGGAAAACCCAAACAGGTAAAAACCATGGTGAGATGGAACTCACAAGTTAACTATTTGCCGTAATAGAAAACTGACCAGTTAAGGTCTTACAAAGAGCTCTGCTAGGAGCAAATCTTGTTAGAGATCCCAAGCTTGATTAGAAGCTTATACCCTATTAAGAGTACTACCTTGTTAAGAGTAACCTTGCTGGAGGATTTTAGAATCCAAACTAATGGATCACTTTGTTAGAGGATTTGTACAATGAAGCTTGTTAGAGCTTACCTGGTTAGGGGATTTAGTTATGTTGTAATGATTAGAAAATAACAAGAAAGATTTGATCTGTTCTGAGTAGCACAAACTTGCTTGATCAGATCATTCTAAGTACATTCAACACTGCTCTCCATCTAAAAACTTATCGCTCTTCAGCAAAAGTATTCACATAGATCACCTCTACTATATATGTTCTCTCTTTTTCATCTTGCTTTGAATGCTTCACTAAAATGTCTTTAAATAGGCATTCAGACCTTATGTCGGCCATAGGAACACAATTTCCTAGGTGCAGTGTATCTAGACATTTAAACATAACTCATCACAAAAATGACCATCAAACAATTGGTGTTGGTAATGCATCACAAAAATCAGATACCGGTTAGAGCAGTCAATATCGGTTGGAATAAAACTAGTGAATCGTTGTCTAGGAATCTTCCACTTGATCTTCACCTTCAACTTCATCTTCAATTTGATGCCGACTTAGTGTTATCACAGGTTATCTCTTAGGCACATACCGGTTGACACAAAGTACCAATTAGAGATAGACCTTGAACATACCGGTTGGTAGTAAAAACCAATTGAAGTTATACCGATAGTCAATGTAATCATATATGTGTGTGAGTGTTTCATCAATGACAATAAGTGGTGAATACATTACAATCATCATCAAGCCAACAATCTCCCCCTTTGGCATTGATGGCAACACTTAGAAATTTTTGAGTAATACAATACCGCTAAGTGTGCATACACAACATATTTACACATTTTCTCATATTCCCCTTTTAATGCAATACTCCCCCTTAATGCATGCATAAATACAAAATTTTCAAAAACACACATACATATTATTACTCCCCCTTTAACAACAATGCCAAAATGATAAAGTAAAATATATACATATATATAGAAAATTTGTATCAAAGTGTTCATCATATATTACAATTTTAAACAAGTTCATGCATTGGATATTCTCATGAAAATATTATTGAAATTATGTTGCATCTGGGATAGAGAATTCTTCCATGATTATAGCATGTTGTCTATATACTCAGAGGTAGACAGCAGCTGAGAATAGAATTCTTCCATTGAGTCTAGCGTGCAGGTTTCAGGAGTAGCAAGAATAGCTTCTGCACTGGAGTAGGCTCTCTGAAGAATGTCAATCTGTAAGGTGAGCTGACTCTTGAGCTCTCTTAGAGATTGGAATCTCTTAGCTCTCTCATTATCATACCTGTTTAGTTTGTCATGCAATTCATCTATAGACAGGTTAAAGGCATGAATAGAGTCCTCGATTGGGACATATGCCTTGCATAACCTTTCTATTTCCTGCTCAGTCTCAACTTGATTCTTAGAAATATCAGAATAAAAGAAAGTAATATTGGAGGTAGAGGCAAGATACTTTCCTCCAGATTCAATAATTTTCTTTAACAGATAGCCATTATGAGATAAAGTCATTTTTCTATTTTCAATGTGCTTAGCCAATTTATCTCCATATGCCTTCTTGTGGCTCTTCTCAGTAGATATTTGAGCAGCATCTTCAAGTGATTTGATTTGATCAGATGCATCTGCAACTAACTGACCAAGTTTGCTGATAGGAGTACAAAGATGTGCGACAGAGGTTTTCGGTAGTAATCCAGACAAAAATTTTACTGCATTCTGGATTGTCTCTACCTCAATTCTTTTCTCTTTCAACCTCTTCTTGTGTGCACGAGATTGCATACCATTAGTAATCTTCATCATTTTAGATGCACTCAAGGTATTCATGTCAATAGGTCCTGAAATGCTTAAAGAGTCTTCATCATCATCATCATCATCAAGTAGTACTGGCTTTGCCGGTTCAAGGGGTGTACTCTTAATGATGGCTCTTTCTATGTTCTTCTCTATTGCATATTTTGTTTGCTGAGTAATAACTTCCTCAATGGTCTCCTTTTGAGTAGTCTCAATGACCGGTGGAGATTGGGGTTTATCCAGTTGTTCAGTTGCCGGTTCACTAACCTCTTTTAGTTGATTACCTGGTTGATCACCTGATGTAACCTGTACTTATGTGATTGTAGGAGGATCCATATCTAGTGCAGTAATGTCTCCAGATAGGTCTACTGTGTCCTAAATATCATCATCAACAAGAATAATGGAATCATCCTTCTTCTTGGTTGGATAGACAATGTCAGCTTGAACAATTTCTTCTTCATCCATTTCCGGTCGAGGAACATCTTTTGTGGTATCATCCTTACTGCTTGAGTGGATGACATCTTCCCTCTTTTTGATTATATAGGCTATCTGATGTGTCTCAAACTCAGCAACTGACCTTTTCCATTTAGAAGCTTTAGTCTTCTTACTTTAAAATCAAAATATGCTTTGTATTCCTTAGTTAAAGCACTAATTCCATTTGATGATAGATTGGGAAAATACTGTACAAATACTTCATCAAAAATATTCTTTTCTAATTGAATGACTTCTTCCCATTTATCTAACAAAGTATTATACAAAGAGACTAAAATATCTTTCTCCAATTCATGTGGAAATATATTGTAATGACCCAAGTAGGTTAGTACCTGTTGAAGTACATGCTTCTGCTCTTCTTCAGTAAAAGAATCATAATGTTCTTTGACATTGTCAAACCTATTTCTCCCCAATGACTTCATTGTTCTTTCAAATGTTGTATCAGATTTGTAGGTGGCAATGTCTATAGGTGTAGTTTCCTTTGGCACTACCTTTACCTTCTTAGGTGTTCTGTTGGTTGCCTTTTCCTTTTTAGGTTCTTCTTCAGAATCTGTACCCTCAGACTCTGGTTGCAAAATCAATTTCCTGTTCCTCTTCTTTGGTACACTCTCCTTCTTCTCAAAAATTTTAATTGATGTTTCCTTCTTGGTTAGGACACTCTGAGTCACCCTTGTAGTCTTCTTCACAGGAGATTTTTCATCACATTTATTTTTCTTTCCTTTTGCTTTTGCTACAGGTGGAGTACCGGTTTCAATTTGTGCAACTTGGACTGCTAAGATGTCCAATTTTGCCTTCTTTTTGTCTTTGGGCGATGCTAACAGAGTATTAGCATAGCCAACCAGTAATCATGATTGACCTTGTAGCTCATATCTTCCATCTCTTCCTCCCTTGGTTCAATTGCTTGCATCAAGCAAAAGTCAGTGGTAACCGTGAAGATTATGTCTTTTTCAAATGTTTTACCACATCTTCAGGTAACCTCATTCTCAAGCTCATCTTCTTCTAGAATTCATTAAAGTACCTGTCTGTGGTAGCTGAAAAGGTATTCTTCACAACCTTAATGTTGTTCTTGATCTGTGCATTGACCAGTTGTTCTTTGGACCATTCAATGTCACCTATACTAGGTAGAAAGTTCTGAAAGTAGAAAAATAACCCAGCTAACAACTGACCAAATTTGAACTTCTGAGTATTGTCCTTCTTAATGGATTTCAAATTTTGAAATAGCTGGAGCCTGATAGCTTCACAAATATCATAGTCTGCATTATCAATTATCATACTATGTGTTGTATGAATTGCTGTAGATGGAACACTGTCAAGTCTACTGGAGTAGAACACTCAGTAGCCTATCACCATTGTTGTAAGTTTTACCGCAAGGTCCCTAATATTGTTGATAGAAAAAGCACATCTATCGGATGTAAAATCGATTAACTTGAAGACAATATCTTTTGAAATTCTCCTCAACTCAGGAACTTTACCGGTTGAGCAATAATTAGTTACAACCCTAATAGCCTCCTTGGTTATTTTGTGAGTCCTCTCCAGATACATATTTTCACCATGGACTCGACTCAAAATTATTCTTATGTGTTCATCCTCAAAGTCTTCAAGAAAGTAGGTGACATTATGAAACCCTTTTTCAAAAAACCTCGCATATTTAGCTTCAATCTTTCCATCTTTATTACAGAGTGATTTCAACTAAGTATAGATGTGAAGAGTTCCCAAATCTTCAATTTTGCAATCTATATAGCTAGACAAATCACCTTTGACCACGACACCACTTGGGACTTGCAACAATACATTTTAAGACATAATTTCATCTACCTTTAGAGCTTCCTCAGGCTCAACAGTGATCATCAACCTGCCTACAGACTTAGAAGTAGATGCCATTCTAGATAAACAAGTTTCGAGGCGATATACAAAGAAATACCTAGAATCTTGCACGTCGCTCCATTTCCCAGTTGGACTGTTCAAATGCACTCCCGTTTGCTCCTCTGCAGCTTCCGATTCAACTTGATTTCTCTTAATCACAAAGCAATTTGCCAATTTGCACCAAGACAATCTTGCTCTGCCCTGCAATCGCTTCAATTTCTTTTTCCGAAAGAGTTAGGGTAAAAAATGATAAGTAAAACTTGTTTTTATCCTTTTTACCAACCGCAATAAATGCTCATACTTTTAGGTTACAAACCCTAATTTCACTGCTTAAGTGAAATACTAGGTAATAACACGTCAACAAAAATCACCAAAATTCAAAATTCAAAAAAAAAATTCCCGCTTATTTTACAAAAGGGGTTTCGAAATGTTTTACCATTACGCTCCCCTTAACTGTATTAGACAGGCTTAAGTCACCGGTGTTGGATTCTCTTCACTAGGTGAAGGAATGATTTATTCTACAGGAAATTCTTCGCTTTTCTTCTTCCAAGTTTGATTCATATCTTCTCTTGTTTCCTCAACATCAATTTTCTATTTGCCTTTCTGATCCTTGAAAGAGTTGACCGGTTTATTGTTCCTTGATCTGCAAAACTTTTCCAGGTGCCCTGGTTTGTTGCAGTGGTAACAGACCATACCAGATAATCTCTAGGGTTCTTCATTTCATCTTCCTGTTCTTTTCTGCAGTTCATAGCCACATGGCCAAGGTTATTACAAAAGGTACATAAATTATGTATGCACAAACAAGATCACAGAGTATGAAACCCTCATTACTGGACTTCACCTGGATATCCAATGGAAGATCACTGACTTGCATGTTTATGGTGATTCCCAACTTGTCATTAAGAAATTAAATGATGAATACCAAACAAAGATGAAAAGCTTCTTCCTTATCACTGTGTGGCAGAGGACTTAAAGCAACACTTCACTAGCATTTAGTTTGAGAAAATCCATCAGAAAAACAATAGAGCTCTAGATGCTATGACCACTATCGGTCTCTCTTGCAGATGTCCGAAAATAGTCAAAAGTGTGAATTCCTAGTTAATCATCTTCTTGTGCCAACATACGATATCCTTGAGTCCGACATGGTGTGTGTCCTTGTTGGTCTTGATTCACCTTGTTATCAAAAAACCTATGATTATCTTAGTGTTATTACGATTCCCCCTCACCTCACCAAAACCCAACAATAGACCTTCATCCATCGATTTTCCCATTACACAATCCTTGGTGATACCCTATTTCAAAGGCACTTTGATGGAACCCTCCTAAGTTGTTTAGATAAAGAGGAGCCTGAATGAGCATTCCCTGAGGTATATGAAGGTATCTATGGGGCACACTCAAGCGACCTCACTTTGACTACGAATCTCATGTTCACTGGATATTACTAGCCCACTATTGAATGGGATGCATATCACTATGTTAAGAAATGTCTTCCTTTTCAAAAACTTGGTGATAAAATACATGCAGTGTCTCGGGACCTGTAGCCATTAATTACACCTTTCCCCTTGTCATACTGGGGGCTTGATCTCATAGACAAAATCCATCCCACCTCATCCAATGACCACAAGTTCATAATCATCACCACGAGTACTTCACCAAGTGGATGGAAGCCATACCACTCACCTTACCACTAGAAAATAGATTTCAAAGTCTATCTTGAACTACTTAATCTTTTGATATGAAATTCCTAAGGTAATCATCATTGACAATAGTAGACCTTTCAAGAATCAGGATGTTAAAGAACTATGCCACAAATTTGTCATCCAACATTGCTTTTCCACTCCATATTACTCACAAGGTAATGGTTAAGTTGAGGCTTCAAACAAAACTCATCAAAATTCTAAATAAAAGAGTCAATGAAATTGGTTGTGATTGACACTTGCAACTCCATCCCACCCTTTAGGCTTACCACACAAGCATTCTCACCCCTATAAGAGCCACACCATACTCCCTAGTCTTTGGTTCTGAAGTTGTCCTCTCTCTTGAGATTGAGATGCCTTCACTTTGAGTATCACTACCAAAAATTCTTTCTAATGAAGAGTATAGAGTGGTCAGGCTGCAAGAGCTTGATTTTCTATATGAACAATGTCTCAAAGCTTTGAATCATCTCCAGTTCTATCAGAATCATCTTTGACTAAGCTACAACAAGAAAGTGAGGACCTAATAATTTGACATTGGTGATCTCATACTTATGGAGAATTAGAGAAATCTTTAGGACAAAGAAAAGAAAGGCAATTTTGAGCATAATTGGCTTGGACCTTATGCAATCACTACAAAGTATGGATTAGGAGCTTATCATCTAGCTACGCCTAAAGGAGAACCTTTGGATGAGCTCATAAAAATAATGTATCTGAAGAGATTCTATGCCTAGTCTTCAGAGTACACCAATTTTCAAAAATAAAATAAAAAATCATTTAAATACAAGGAAATGAAAAAATTAAAAGTAAAGAAAAATCAATTCTTCCATCAGTGAAAACCACTTTGTGGTGCTATGGGAAAGTACCTTAGTGAAACTATTCCTAGGCATCAAGGTAAATAAGTCAAATCCATCATTTGTTTGGACACTCATTGCATTTGCTTGCATCATTTTCCTTTCATCCTTCATTTTGCTTATTCATATCCATATCTTGTTCCTATCCATGCAAACACTCTTTGCCTTGGTGGTTCACCCATGTCCTTGCATTAATCACCCATCTATGCTCCATCCTTTTGTGATGATGAGATATACTCCAAACCTTGAATAAGGATCGCCTTAGTACATTGATATCTTATCTTGTTACACTAAGCTTTCCCCTATTTTCTGAGCTTATCCCATTAATCTAAGCTTGTTCTTGACTTGTATGTCAACCAAATACCCATCCACAATGTGCTAATTAAATCTTAGCAACAATCCTCCTATCTGCATATATGTGCACATCCATCTAGTCTGTTGCTATCTCTTCAGTCACATTAGTTGGTTTTGGGCATCGAGATGCATTCTTCTCATGTCTGGTAATCTATCCAAGCCATCATCCTACTATTGGCAAGAGATATCAGTCGGCCATGTGTATGTCATTTGCATGATTGGTCTTTTTTCTTTTATTTTCATTTTGTGTCCTATGACCACTCATACCTATGGGATAGCTCGATCATTCTATATCGTGGTATGTCTCGGGTTGGTGTATATTGGGGCATCTTTTGTGGTATGAAATGTTTGATGGTGTCTCTTGTATGATCCAATAGTCTCGCATCTACGCCATCACTAGTGTTTGTGAACCTATGTGCATTGAGATACCTATTGTCTAAGAGTTTATTCCATGCCTTAGATATTCACAACATCCTAATTCCTATAGTCAATAGTGTAGATAATCCTTGACAATATCAAAACTAGGTTTTCTCTCCACATCTACACATCAGAATCCCATCCACCTACCCATTGCATTTCATCTTTTTTTTTCTTGGAGACTCTGATTTATATATTCCACTTCTCCTTTATCCTTCTTCTATCCAATCCATTTCATTGTATTATGGATGACACATCACAAAAAAATTCCTATCTGTATTGTCCATTATCCATTCATTGCAGTTCATTTACATCTCCATCCTAGGTCTCATTTGCATGATCATTTTTCATATTAGGTTGCACTGCATCTCATGTTAAGATTCATTTGCATTATCCATCTTTAGTTTGTTCATAGTACAATTATTTTCATTTTATTTTAGAAATTCATTTTAGTTGCAATTACATCTGGTATTAAGTTCTTTTGCATTATCACTTTAGAATTCATATCATATGCATCTAGGGTTCACTTTCATTTTGCATAATAGGTTCACTTACATTTCAATGTATACACTCTTCATTTGCATCTCATTTAGGTTTGGTGTGCATATTATTCTATTTTGCATTAGAATTCATTTCCATGTGTATCCCCGTTCATTATTCATTTTCATTATGGTTCATTGTTATACATGTAAGACACATTTTTAAGCCCATTCTTCATTTTTCATATCATTTTAAGCTATTTTCTATTTATACATTATTAGGATTTTTTATTGGAATACCATTTAAGTGCATTGTTATTTTCATTTGCATAACATCTAGGTTCATATCCATTTATTCAATATCCTATGCATGTCATAATCATTTTACTTTTTAATTGCATATCATTTCATTCATCCCAGTCACTAAGAAACCATCATGCATCATAATAATCATTACAAATTGCATTCATCCCATTTACACCATACATCAATAAATCATGTAAATCGCCATATTATGCATCCATAGTTTACATCATGCATCCTACATACAATGTAAATTAGGCATCATCATCACATGTACATAATCATCATATATATCACCAAATCACACACATCACATCATATAGACATCATTAGTGTATCCATATTGCATCCACAACATGTTAGGAACACATCATAAACATAATACATAAATCATATCCATACATCCTGCATCACAAACATGTCAGCTAACACATCATAATCATCATAATCATAAACATGCATAATCAATTATCATCCATAATAGCGAAGTCCATAATAAAAATCCATCAATAAAGTACACAAATTAATCACTACCAAAAATCATGACTCATCTCATATATACCAAAAAATAATGTGCACAGTCACAATACAATGAAAAATCATCCCTAAAGGATCAAAATATCACAAAACTGGAACTAGCATGTGCTCTCCCTATCTCTTGCCCTTGGATTTTCCCAGCCACTGGATGATGCTACTAGATGAGGCCGATATTCCCTCATCCCAAGTGAACCCCCTAATTGTTGACTTTGTTCTGTGTGAGATCTAGTGGTCTCTATGTACAAAGTAACCCTTGTCTCTACTAGCACGATCTGATGGTAGAGATCTCTATAATACTGTCTCTTTGGCCATCCTCTTCATCTATGCCTCAACCCCTTTTCCCCTCATTTATTAATCCTAATAAATTCTAAACTACCAAAATCACAACCAAATTCAAGGTACATACTAGTGGGTCATACTCTGGCAGTCTCTGGTACAATCGGACCCTCTTACCGCACTGCTTATGAATTGGAATCCTCATCATCATGCTCCTTCGCTCTGCTCTCTATGGGCTCTGTGAATAGTAAGTATGACAATGACCCTTCTATGGGCCCCACGTGGCCTATATAAGCCATCCTTTCACCCTTATGTCACACCATGCCCGCTTTTGCTATCACCTTTCCTCAAATTTCTTCCTTTCTCCATCTTTTTCCTCATTTTCTCCCTCCTTGTTGTTTTCTTCATCTTTCAAGAATTTTCTCATAAAAAATTAAATTTCTTGATTAAATTTTCAAGGGGGCATACCTCACCCACATTTCCATGATGGGAACATCTTTCTTCATCTTTTACTCACTTTCAATTTTCCACTGCTTAAAAGAGGGGCAAAATGTAGACACCTAAAATTAATTAAATTAATATTTAATTAATTTAATCCTTTTTGCATAATTAACCGACTTAATTATGTTGGTCCCTTTCTTCTTAAAATTAATTAAATTAAATTTAATTAATTTATCACTATAGCCTTATAATTAATTTATAAAAATAAATTATTCCTTATTCTTCAAAATCATTTCAATTTTTATTATTTCTTCTAAACCTTAATTAGTTAATTAAAATCAATTAACTAAGCTAATTATCTTATTCCTACAAATCACCCTTCCCAATCCTATCATCTAGCCTAATTAATCCTACTCTAATCATGATTATCATTTCCTCTAATTTTATATTCCTCCACTCATTCTCTCTCCTCATGTCACATCCTTCTAACATTCCTACTTGCACTCCTAATCTTTCATTAACCCACCTAATCAATCCCCTTAATCATTTGTACATCCATGAGTCAACTCCTTGCCATAAATGGCCTTTCTCATCTCACCTTCCAAACCTTAAATGAAACAACTTTGGCTCTTCCAACAAATTTCAAATTCCTTGAATCTCCTATGCCTCCTCTTCCCAGGGAATTTTTAATTCCTTTCTCCATTTATTCTCTCGACACAATCCATTATCTTGGATTTTTTAATTCCTTTGTCCTCTCCCAAGGAATTTATATTCCTTCTCCTCTTCCCAATGTACTTGAGAAGTGTGGAGACAAGAAATATCTTTATGATAAATCTCTTGGATCTCCCACTTTGTCCTCTCAATACTCTCCAACTTTCTTTCAATCCTAGCCCTTCATTTAGGATCAATCTTGATCCTCCATCTTGGGCCCCTCCAATATATAAATTGGAGTCTCCTCTCATCACAATTCATCCATATTTCAAGTAATTTCATGTTGTCCATTTGAGTCCCATATCCATCCAAAGCACCCTCATAATGACAAATTCATACCTCATCTAAGCCACATATATCCATCACTCAATCATAAATCCAAATCCATTCATTGTGTAGTGGAGAGAAATCCACAATCTACCATCTCAAAGAGAAAATCAAGTGGAGCTCTTGGGCACACATCCACTTCAATCTCAATCAGAGGAAGAGGAGAAGACTAAGGCGTAAATAGTTGTTTGTTGCATATGAATGTATGTTTGTGTTTCTATTTGATTTATGCATTTGATCATTAACTTGGTTTTTCCCCTCTTTAGGACAAAACATTTGTTCCCTTGAAAATTGTACATACTTTAACTATCAAAAAAAAAATTGCTTGCATATTAAATTTTTTTGGACTGATAGGAAAACTAATTGAGAATAGTAATACTAAAATTGACCATGAAAAATTAAATATGAACATCAATAAAAGAATTTTCACAATAGTAAGAAACACAACATCAAAAACCACAAATCATGAGAGACATTGTAATCACCATTCACAAAACCACTAAAGTGTGTGCGTATACCCTTATAGGAAAATGCTAGTCATTTCTAGTATCAATATTATTTTTTTAATAAAAAGAGTAAAAATTTATTTAATCCATAAAATAAAATATTAAATTAATGGGCTAGAGTTCAATCCCACTAGGGGATTCAAGAAACCAACCAACAAGTGCCACCAAAACAGAGGAAAAGAGTCGTGCAAGAACTCAGAAAATATACCATTATTCATGAATATTCTCCTTAGTCAACCTCTCTAATCTTTGGGAGAACTCTTGAGATAGATACTCCCAATCAACTAAATGCTTTGAAGCCCATCTATCCAAATAGTTTTCCACCCTATTCCATTCCTACGGGAGGTGGAAATAAGACATAATGTCCAAAGTGCTACTCAATCTAAGAATTTGACGAGCCACCGAGGCTAACTACTATTTAATGCCTTCAAAATTCTACATGCTCAAAAAATTAACCAAGATCTGAGAGTCAACCTCATAGATGACCTTACGACATCTAAAATTAAAATCCCTTTCCAAAGAAATAGAGAGAGAAGGAGTGTCCATGGTATTATGGGTATGCTCTCCCTTGTAAATGAAAAGAAAAAAATTATATCACTAGAGTTGTCTCTTACAACTCCTCTAAAATGCATTGTCCAAGGTTTCCTTTATAAGACCCATCAAAATTAATTTTGTACACATCTTTAGGAGGTGGTGCCAACCTTCCTTTCTCTAGGTTTTCTTTATGGGATTACTCCTTCGTTAAGGCAATGAGGGCCTAGAATCATTACCAAAAAATCCTAAACCTTGCATCATCTCCACTTCTTTTGGTTCTAAGGGGATAGACACCTTTCACCTACTAACAATAATTTCTTGAATCATAAAAGATATCCTTCAACATAGCTCTTAAGTCCCTAAATTCCTTCCCTAAAAGGTTACATGGTTTCTTTGAAGCCAAATTTTCTAGATGATGCAAGAAGATCCAATGTAGCAAGCTACTGGAAGAAAGAAAGCTTTAGATGGAGGCCTTTCCAAACTATTCTAGATGTCAATAAGAGAAGAAGAATGGATGCAAAATTGCTTCCAGATACTTCACCATAAGTGTCAAATGTCTCTATAATAATAGCATTGAAAGAAGAGATGGGAGGAACATTCCTCACTATTACCACAAAGGAAACATCTTGATAACCCTTGGAACCCCCTCTTTTTTAGATTGTCCCAAGTGAGACATTTATTTAGAGAAGCCATATAGATAAATAAATTATATTTAGGTCAAGGAAAATTATTCAACACATTTTTCTACCAAGGTACCTCTACTCCTCCATACTTTTTTTGATCCGATTCCTGATACCCATATCTAACTATAAACTCCCCTCTAGGATTAGGGATCTAGGATAGGATATATCTATCCCTTAAAGACCTATAAATTCTTCCAACTAAGATTCAAGATAACTCAACATGATCCTCAACTGAACCTCCTTGTGGCCATTTAAAGGGCTCCTTCCACCTAAGCACCTCCACCTACCCCAATATATGAGAAACATTAAAATCATCCACTCTAGACCAACAAACCTCCAAGAAACCCTGACAAAGGTCATGCAAGTGAAAATACATGGATAGAATAGGGGAAACCATTCCAAGAGTCAAACCAAAAAAGAGCCATATAACCCCTATCGTAGACACAAAAAAAGCCCTACTTAATCAATTTTGCACCCTTTTTAAGAGTATCCCAAATTATAAATCCCTTTCCCTCCAAGAAAACCCTAGAAACATTTTCACTAATTGCATCTTTTAGATATTTGAATTAGATAATCTTGGCCCAAGCCTGATTCTAATTAAAAAATGAGTGTCAATAAATCTTAGCGGCCCAGGCCTGATCTGTCAGGGAAACATGATGCAAACCAAGGGCACCCTCTTTCTTTGGTCTACAAATACTATCCCATCTAACCAAACTACACTTTGTTGACTCTAAAGAACTAGCCCATAGGATTTTCCTAGAAAGAGCATCTAGATCTCTAATGAAGCTAGAGGGAGCAGTTTGCACTATACACCTATACACAAGAGAGATTGAACCAACATAGAATTTAGAGGCAAAACTCTACCAATAAAAGGGAGCCACTTGAGAGACTTGTGACTGAATTTTCCTTGGCATTTATCTAAGGCAATCTACCAAGTCTCCCTAAGAAAGGGCCCAATAGAGAGGGGGATGCCCTAACAAACAAAAGGAAGAGTGAAAACACGAAAATGAAAGATTTGAGAAATACTAACTTGAATAAGAGTGGATGTTAAAGAAAAAAATAGAGGAATTTCATTCAATTACTTTATGTCTCAAAGACGTAACATCAATATCTAAGGTCTACCTGAAATTTTTTGCTTCCCTAATTTTAGCAATTTCCATCAAAGTAGTGTCATCCACAAATTGTAGGTGATATTTGGGGGGAGGGGGGGTAAGTTATTATCTCAACTTTTCCCATGAATAAACCCCTTTATCACATGAGAATTTAAGAGTCTTCCAAGACCCTCTACCATAATAATGAAACAATAGGGGGATAGGGGATCCCCTTGCCATAGGCCTCTTGAGGTAGAAACCAAATCAAAATTCTCACTATTCATTAGAAAAGAATAAGAAGTAGACTTGACATATCTCATCACCCAATTAACCTAGACCTTCTGAAAGCCAAAGGCCAAGAGCACTTAGGTAAAAAAAATCCACTTAACCTGATCACATGCTCTAGCCATATCTAGCTTTATGAGCATTTCCTTCTCCTTGTACTTATCCATAGAATATATGGTCTCTACTGCTATGGATACTCCAAATATTTATTTACCATTCACAAATCGATGATAATATTCAAAGATAATATAATTAAGTTATGGCTTAACTCTGTCCATGATAATCTTAGATATGATCTTATAGACCACATCACATAGAGATATTTATCAAAACAAGTTCAAATAATTTGTCCCTCCTCTTTTGGGAATAAGTACTACAAATGTAGAACTCATTGGTTTCAACATCTACTTGCTCTAGCAAGATTATTGTACTACCTCCAATGTATCATATTTGATAATCTCCTAAAATTCTTCAAAGAATTCAATCAAGAAACCACCAAGACCAGAGGCTTTCCCTATCTTCATCTAGAACACACTCCTTTCCAATTCAACTAAAAAAATGTGGTTGACAAGATTCTAGTCCATTTCATAAAAAATAACACAAGGATTACAATCCAATATCTAATTCTCTTCATCCACATCAAGGACCAAATCTTCTTTAAACAAAGAGGAAAAGTAGCTAATAGCCTACTTAGAGATATCTTGAAGAGAAGAAAGTTGAAATCCTCAAGTAGAATTGATAGATGAAACCAATGTTTCAATTCCTCTTAGCCATGACATAATTAAGAAATAAAGTCATATTTCTATGCCCCTCCTGAAGCCAATTAATCTAAGACTTGTTTTCAAAAAATCTCTTCCCAGAGCTCCTGGAACTATATCTCGTGGGTCTCCTCAGTAAGGCAAAAGTATTTGTTTTGTTGAGATATTTCCTCCACCTATCTCTAGGCAATCAACTTATCCAAAAAAATATTTTCAAAGCAATTCCTATTCCACTTCTTGAGCTAATATTTCACAAACTAAAGTCACTTCATAAAAATATACATAACAATGCCATAATTTGGTCTCCCTTTTCTCTATTAGTCCAATATATGATCCTATAATGAATAATATTGCAACTACATAAGCTTAAATTTAAAGGAAGTATTTTTAAAGGCTTTGACCAAAGAAGCTGGCAATTTGATAGACTAGTGATCAACAAACCTCCACTTCAAAATCTCAAAGCTAGTAAGTAAGTTGCTATCAATTCAAAAATTTGAGACTAAGAACCCATCAATCTATAAGAGATATATTCTCTCCCACATCTGTTATTACTGCAGGTGTACAAACTATTACTGGCTTAATGTCAGTCAAGTCCAATTAAAGAATATTATCCTTAAAAACCTAAGAAGAGGGATCAATTTTGTTCACTCTACCCCTCTTCTCATCCAAATCAATAATAGAATTGAATTCACAAAATAGGATCCAAGGGTGATAGGGGTCTTAAGACCAAGCATACCATATATGAGCCCAAATACTATATTTTCCTAGAAGGTCCGTTAGGGCATATACATTGTAAAGAAAAAAACTTCTCCAAAACTAAAATAGAAGCTATGAATAATAAAGAATATTTTCTAAAAAATCCAATGATTAGGAACTATATCTCGTGGGTCCCATAAATAGACAAGACCACTAGTAGATCCTTGCACTCCAATGTATTAACATTTACCTCTCCACAAAAATTTGGGAGCAATGTTTTTTATTAAGGATCAAACGGGTTTTGAGTCCCCTTACAACAAGTTTTGAAGGGACCTAAAACCCTCAGATTTTGCACAGATACAGAACCCAAAGAAGAACATTGATAAAAGATAGAACATAGACAACCAACAACCCAACCTCAACCTAACATTAAAGCACAATCATTGAAAAACCAGCTTAAAAAAGAAGAAAGACGAAGTCATACACCAATAAACTCAGACAAACATGACCATAGGGGTTTTCCAGGCTCCCTCAACCTTAAAAATTGATTTTAGCAAGGCTCCCATAACCTTAATCTTAAGGTTGAACAAAAATGAGTTCATCATACCCACCAAGATCTCCACCTCAATAGGAAATAAAGGTAAGAAATTAGCAAAAAGACTAGCCTCAATTATCATAAAGCCAAGAGACAGGGCACCATCAACTCCCCCACAACACCTTTCAGCATCAACTATAGCATCCAACTCCACCTCAATATAAGAAAGTTCACTCCAACATCATCCATCTCCACCTCTATGGGAAAAACTAAAGAAAACCAAGGATGTTGAGACAAAAGCAAAAATGGCCAAAGCAGAAGGAACAAGAAGGGGGAAACCAACAATAAGGCCAAGAAAGATAGAGACAACCATTACAACCCACAAGGAAGGCACATCAAACACCATGAAAGAAAGGGTGGAAACATAATATAGGCAAGAAAGGATTACACCCTCCAAGAATAGAGAAATAACTTTGGGAGCCACAAAATGGGGGAAACTTGGATAAGAGAAATCTCCTAAAAGGCACAAAAAAAAGATCCCCAAAAATGGTCTCCATAGAAGCACGAGGTCCAAAAACTAGAGATAGAGAAAACCCACAAAAGACCCAGAGAAACCACTAAGCTACCACAAAGGGACCCAACCCTAGAAAGGTGTAGCTTCCTAAAATTTCACCCCTTTGTAATTTTGACCACATTTGGGTCCTCACCTTGGTGTTTTCACCCCTTGGCGTATTGGGACCTGATTATGAGCATGCCCCTTTCATATTGCACCCATTTTGTACTTGATCCTAACCTAAAAATAGGGCAGCACCAGAGCGTGGTGCCCTGGTCTTCATCAGGACCATGGCACCACACCATGGTTCCCCTTATTTTTGGTCCCCCTTAAACCCATTTTGGCATTTCAAATTTGAGGAGGATCCCCCTTTTTGTGTTGGCTCATATCAGAAAATTAATCAGTTTTCCCGACAGACAAGTATAAAAGGAGGTTTTCCCCTCTCATTTGACATCTATCAAGAATCCGACAATCATATGAATTCAAGTATTACATCATTTGAGAATTAATCGGTCTTTCCTCAGGCAACAACAATAAAATCAAGATTCAAGCATTAAAGATGACATTATTCATCCTATTTTGTTGAAGACTCCATTAAGCCCTAATTTCATGTGGAGACAAGAAACACTTCACAAGGAGGTATCATCATCCATTTTTTAGTTATAATTCAACATCTCCCTCAAAAGGATACTCTTTTATTACAATTATTTCAACTAACTTTATTTCAATTTCATGGTTAATTCCAAAACTGAGGTTTGACCTAAGGCAAGCCCCTATTCCCAAACTATTTCCCCTCTTTTTGTGTGTAGGAGAGTTGCAATCTTCATAATACACTTTTTTTACAGAGACAAATCAAGCCCCCTTTGGTGTACAAAAAGTGTGGAGGATAAAGGCGACCACCACCATGGTCCCGATAGTTTTGGAGCTTTTCCCAAGATCAATTCTGACTCGGCTTACATTGTTTAGATCCAGGTGCATGCAAAAATCTTGTGTCTATAGGTCACTGTTTTCTCAGTTTTTACTTTATTTTTCAATGGTTCACCTAGTTTTAGCAATTCAATTTGCAAAAGAGGAACAAAGCTATCACAAAATCACCCCAAATCCATTGAGTATTTAGTCCTTGTTTGATTTGTGACTGAATCTAGTGGATTTACTTTCCTCTTTTGAATGTAATGGTAAATTAGTGGTTTTTCTCCCTCTAATGGTGGAAACCCTAATTTTTCACCATTACAAAAGGTATCAATAGAAAGAGGGCCCAAGAAATACAGACAACCCCTATCAAAATTAGCATCCTCCCAAAAGCAAGAAACCAAAACAAATCCCAAACCAAAGAAAGGGCCACACAAAGGAAGAAGCCTTTAAGGAAATGACTAGATCAGAGGTGACACCACTCCCTCAAAGCTACAGAAACACACCAAGTGATCATTCACTGCTAGTTGCTCCCATGACAATAAGAAAAAATAGATGGCATCATGCACCAACAAGGGAAACCCCATGGTAAGAAATCCGCAAGGCTGAAAGGAGAAGTAGCACAGGCCCCCCAAACATGGCACAAAACATGACCAAACAGGAACATGACAAGCCACCAAAAGAGACCTCTACCCAAGGAAGAAGGACCACGCACTCTTGGGCCATCATCCTTACCTTCCTCCCCCTAAACCCTAGCTCCGCACCTTCGCCTACTTCCACGATTCGTATGCTATGCTCCTCTACTTTATTTTGATTCTTCAATCATAATTTGGGAGCAATATTAACCATGCTTTCCATTGATAATTTTGATTCTTGTATAAAACAAATATCAGGAGCATGCATCTTAATCAAATAAAAAAATAGTCTTTTATCTAGGGATGTTGTTCAACCACCTTGCATTCCATGAAATAATTATCATTTTTAAAAATTTGAGAAATGAGAGTTGATTGGCTTAACTAAACCTGAATCCATCATGTTATCTCTCATCAGTTTTATTTCATCATATTCCTTATTCCATCCCACCTTAGGAGGCCTCTCTTTCCCTCCCTTCTTGATGTTCTTTCATTAAATCCCCAATGTTGGAAGAAATCTACTTCTTTTAATGAATCTTGTCCTCCCAACTCTTGATAATAGTAAAGAGTGACCAAAGTTGACTTTTCTCTTGACTCTTAGTTCATATCTAGCTCCAAGTCACCAAGAGCCTCCTAATGTTGATAAGTATTTATTTGATTATTGGGAAGTCAAACCTAAGAACTAACATGAATGAATTCCTCTCTAGGAGGAACTTGAACCTCTTCCAAAACCTCTTCAACAAAAAGAAACCCTTTAGTGTCCCTATTCTATTGATCAAAGTCTTAGAAGACCTCAAACTGATTGAATGACACCTCTACTTGATTATGCTTTAGAGAGTGTTTTTGGCCTCTACCCTTGTTGTATGGGTTCACAAGAATAAAACCCTGATTATCTTCTTCAATACCCTTCAAAGGGGATTTCCTTTTATCATCCTTTAGAGTAGGATGGGAAGGCACATTGGAAGAAAATCTTGTAGACATAAATTTTAGAATGGAAAAGGTTTGCAATCCAATTGTTGAATCCAACCAAATTTCCACAAAATTTGGTAGAGGAAAATTTAAATTTATTCAACACACACATAGGCATAAGTAATTACCTTTCTATGTATTATTTGTTGTGAAGGACCTACTATCTTTCCAGGAAGCACAACTATCATGTGCAAAATGTCATTCCTCTAGAACTCCAACATGAGCGAACAAAAACAAACCTAGACAGGATCCCTTAAAGGAAATTCCTCTAAAGAATTGAATCCTACATGTTGTGGTTTGATGAATAAATCGACTTGATTATGAATATAAGAACCTCCCTCAATGGATTTATTATGGTCCTTTATGCATGTTAACACCACCCTAAAAAACTTTTTATAGATACCATCACTACTTCCATGTCTCCCATTGGACTCCAAATTATCCAAGCCTTGGATTCCAAGGGGAGAGAAACACAAATACCCATTAATTTTTTTATCAAAACATGATTAGTCAAATAGGAAACATCTTCTTCAACCAACTAGATGGCTAGGTTAATAAGATATGTCTAGCCTAGCCTAGGACTACTCTAGATACTTGTAGACACCCAAAATTGTTCTGTCTAATTAAATAAATATTTTATTTATTTAATTATCTAAGCCTAATTCTTCTATTAATTAAATAAATCTTTATTTATTTAATTAATTCATTTATCCTCTTCTAGCCTTATTTCTCATTTAAATAAATACATTTATTTATTTAAATTATCCTTTTCCTAAATTAAATAAATATCTTATTTATTTAATTGATCCCACTTCTTCTATTAATTAAATAAATCTTTATTTATTTAATTAATTCATTAGCCTTTTCTACCCATGACACATGTCATTCATCTCTTAATTCATACACTACCTACCCCTTTCATTATTTTATTATTTTCTCTACCTACCCTCTAATCATAGCCGACCTCCTTTTACACCTCTCAATCTTATCCCTCCATTTCATATAGTTGTAAAGCGGAAAATCGCGATCGAACCCTAGTTGCTCTCCCCTCTTCCAACTCCGAGGAGAGAGAAGGGAGATTCACTAGGGTTGATGGTTTTCACTTAGGGGAGAGACTTTACATTCAAAAGAGGGGTTGAAACCCACAAGATCCAATCCCACGCAATGCAAGATTGGATGCTAAATGAGTTTCAAGGGTTATGACAGCAAGGCTACCCTCTTTTGTAAAGAATGTGCATAGAAGAATTAAGCTAGAAATGCATAGAAAGTGAGAAAGATTCGCTTATAAACTGAGATAGGGATACAGTATGAAGCTGCGGACCTGGAATTAGCAGTGAAATGTCGATACGGCGCTGTCCTGCAAATTTGAGCAAAAGTTGTCAGGACGATGGCGCCCAGCGCCACGGTCCTCCGAAAAATCCGCGAAACGAAGGGGGATCTGTTCGTCTCTGCACAAGGATTCCAGATCTTCAATTTCAGCCACGTACCTGCAACCTACACATAGAAAAGCAAAGACGATTGGGGGGTTAGGGATTAGGGGTTTGCCTTTAGGTCAAACCCCGGTTTTGGAATTAACCAAGAAATGAGCAAGAGCTATAAATGTAAATGACTGTAAAACAAGTACTAATACCTTGTTCTAAGGATGTTTGTATCCTTATGTGTGAAGGTTTAGATGTTGTTGTTTGTTGTATGTTTGTATGTTGTATGTAGCATGTAGTATGTGATCTCCTCTTCAATGGTTGAATCCTTGTCTTGAATGCAACACTTAGCCTTGAATGGAGACTTGAAATGATCAATTGTTTGAAGGAATGCTTGAATGCTTGAGTATAGTTTCCACGCTTTGTACATATGTCACCTTCTTACCAAATGGGAGAGGACAATGTAGTTTATATACTTGTCATTTAGGGCTGATAGACTGATTTTCCCGACCTTAGGCCGACCAAGAAATGATAATTTCCAAATTGCAAACAAAAAGACCTGAGACCCCTTAGGAGACCGGGCCCAAAATAGGACCTAGGGACTAGGGCGCTGGGCGCCATGGTCCTGGGGACCAGGGCGCTGGGTGCCCTGGTCCTGAAGGACCAGGGCGCTGGGCGCTCTGGTCCCACCTCCCGGGACAACAGGGTGCAAAGGAGGTTCAGGCCAGGGTGCAAGAAAATGCAGTTTTCAGTGTCATAATCAGGTTTCGGGGTCTCCATTCAGGTTGCGTGTTGCGTCGCCATCGTGAAGACCGAAATGCAGTCGAAATTGCAAGTGTCACAATTTTAGGACGCTACATTTAGCCCCCACTTTAGCGGGAGTATGTATGCTCATACTTCCGGCAAAGTACAAGGAAACAACATTGAAAGACTTTCACCACGTCAAGGAGGCAAGACACACCAAGCCCCCAGTGGACTAAGGATCTTATGACTTCGATTGACAAAGTAAAAGGGAAGATCACGAGGGAGAACCATGACTGCCAGTAGTAAGGTTCCCTCACTATGAGTCATGCAAGAAAGATATCAAAAATTCTCAAGGCAAGGTTAAATTTGCCAAGAAATTTTCAAGTATCTTGAAAAGATATGAACGGGATGTATGCCCCTCTACATTAAAGCGATCGCCCACGCCTCACCGGGGTTGATTGCTTTAAGGTAGTGATACATATAAGAATGAGAAAGGAAAGGAGCATGTTATCGCAAGGATTTAGCCCCCAAGTGTGAGATAAGCCCAAGGATAATAGACACAAAACACAAAGCACGAGGTGACTTCGCTTTCCTTGGGGTCAGTATGCTGTATGATAATTCATGTATATATATCATATGTATGTATGCATAATTGTTCTTCATTCCCCAATCAAGGAAGGTCACCTAGAAGAAGGGAACACATGTGTCTTTTGAGTCAACATGAGAGAGATCGAGAGATCTCAATACTTTGCATCGTCCTCAAGTAGACAACACCAAGGACAACAAATAGAAGAATGAGAATAACGTATAGAAGAAGTAACACAAGAGAGGAGGAGAGAATCTGCTATGCTAATGTAACTAGTCTAGCGCGTCATCTACCCCCCGATCTTGCTGATCAATGTTTCGGGAAGGCAGGGAACATGCTAGAGGAGGAACATCCAACATAGCAGATGGAGCTATCACAAGATCCAAACAAGGGCTATGTTCATGTTCTGAGCCACGTTGTTCTTGTCTAGGAGCTAGGACAAGTGCTTTAGAAAATTCGTTAGATAAATGGTTATCAATATCAACAAGTTCGTATTCACTATCAGAAGCAAGAGAAGTAACATTTTCATCATGCATAACATTTTCATCTATATCATCATCAAGATTTATAAAAATAGGATCTTTAACTCGCATAGGATCAAGACCATCATGCATCTTATGTTTTGGAGATTTTGGAGAAAATGGAATAATGCTTGTTGAAGGTGTTTTTGGAGATTTCAAAGTTTGAGAAGCAGCTGCTTGAGCTCTAAGACGACGCTTTCATCGGCGTTCACGTGTAGAACGATTTCGTCTAGTCTTAGTAGGAAGTGAAGAAGATTGAGGAGGAGGAATGTTCTCATCCCTATCACTTGGGTGTTTAGGTTGTGGTCTCTTAGGCTAAACAATAGGAGAAGAGGAAGGTCTCTTCTCTCTATAAAAAGAAGGAGGAGGGACTGCTCCATATAAGGGAGGAATATTTGGTTTAGGAAGGAGACCAAGTCCATCATGACGATGAGGGATAGGTCTGCTTTTAGGAAGTTTATTAGATATAGACATAGTCACATCCATGGGAACGGGTTGGGAATCTTCTTGAAGAAAGACATTAGTTTTATCTTTCAAAGGAAGAACTTCCTTCTCAAGAATGATAGGAATGTCAAGTTTGGGTGTTCTAGGTTCACTTAGAGATAGGATCATATCTGTTTTCCACTTTTGATAAGATTTGAAAAGATGATCACTTCGCGGAGGAAGGGATTGGAATTGTTTAGGCCAAAAGTAATCAATAGGAATGCTAGAAGTTCTTTCAGCTGGTTTAAAGAGACTATGATTGACAGTAACAACTTCACCATTATGGGGAAATTTCAAACACTTATGAATAGGAGAAGCAATAGCTTTCATGGAAGATAGCCAAGGATAGCCAAGCTTCACACGAAATTGTTCGGAAGAAGGAATAATAGCAAAGTTCACATCAAGGGATTTGTTATGGACCTCAATAGGCAATGTAATAGAACCAATTGCAGGAGAAGAAAATGCATCAAATAGTTTCACAATCACATCTGTTTTGTCATAAATCACTTGATTCAATTGCAAAGTAAAAAGAAATTCTTCAATAATAACATTAATCATGCACGAAGGATCAACAAGCACTCCACGGCAAGGTGTATTCTTGACTTTTGCAACTATGTATAAAGGACCATCAGGTGCCCTAATAGTTTCACTGGAATCAAATGTGATGGAAGGTTCTTTAGGGTTTGCTTGCTGCTCTACAAAGTTAATCACATTCGAAGTCATAGACACAAGACCATCAGATGAAAAAGAGGAATCATTAGTCTCAATTGCATTAGAGGTATGAGAAGGTAATGGATCAGTGAAATCTGAAGATTTTGGTTAGGAGGAGCTACAGATGTATTGCCTTTATCATTCACTCGAGAAACAGAAATAGTATTATTATCAATCAAATCTTGAATTTTACCCTTTAAAGAAAAACATTTTTCAGTATCATGCCCAGGCTGACGATGAAATTGACAAAAGGCTTTGTTATCAAAATAAGGTGAAGTAATCTTTGCCGGATCAATTTGCCTTATAGGAGGAAGAGTAAGCACATTTTGTTCCAATAACTTATTCATAATACTATGCAATGATTCATCCAAAGGAGTATACTTTCTTTCTTTCTTGAAAAATTTAGAAATAGGAGGCACACCTGATGCTGCATTCACATTGTTGTTGATGATGTTTTCATTGAATTTGATGGAATCTCTGTTCCGTTTAAACTTCCCAAATGGTTGTTGACTGCTATCACCCTTATCACTCGGAGCCATAGGATGTGATTGTTCCATTTGACTCACAGTCAGTTGATAATTGTGAAGAGTTGCACACAACTGTTGGAAAGAAGTAAACTCAGAAAACAGAAGTTTGTCTCGAATATCTTTTTGTAAATTAGAAATAAAGATTCTTTGAATATCATTGTCAGGCACTGGAAAAGAAATTTGAGCATACAAATGCTTATATCTACCAATGAAATCAATCACTTTTTCTTTAACACCTTGTTTACAATGCATTAAATCAATCAAAGTAACTTTAGGACTTATATTGTTTTGAAATTGTTGAATGAAAGCATTTGCAAGTTGTTCAAAAGAAGTAATAGAATAGGAAGGCAACGAGCAATACCATTGTAGGGCTTTGTCTCTTAATGTTCTCATGAATAGTTTTGCAAGCAACCTTGGGTCATAAGCAAAACCAGTACAAATTGTTTGAAAAGTCTTAACATGTGTTAGAGGATCTCCTTTACCATTATAAAGCTCCAAATGCGGAATTTCAACATGTTTAGGAGGAATAGCTCGAACAATGTCAAGAGAAAGTGGGCTCGCAACATCAAATGTGGGCACACTAAACTTAGATTGATTCATAGAAGCAATTTGTTGTTGTAAAGAAGAGACAGTTTGTGCAAGATTGTTAATGGTCGCTTCAGTCGAAGAGTTCATATTAGATGTGTTAGATTGAGATGGAGGTGTTATGTTATTGAAAGAAGGCAAAGAGTAAGGTGGTGGGACTCTATGATAGTCAATTATAGGGGATGATTGGACAAGAGGAACACTACAAGGAGGAATGGAATGGTTAAATGAATTGCCCCCTTGCCTCATGTTCATTTGCGGAGATGTAATAGGAACACTCATTGAAGGAGTGAATGAAGAAATCGGATTGAATGAAGGAAGAGGGTTGATTGAAGAAGGGGGATTGCCCCCATGACTAGTGATCATAGGAGGAATATCTTGTATTGAAGTAGTCATTATGTTTGATGTAAAAGTAGGTATGCTAGCAATAGAAGTCATCAAAGGAATAGAATGATTGACTTGAGTAGGAGGTTGTGTATAACCCAAATTTTCAGCACAACTCTTCATAGGCATCACATTCGAATCCACAATGTGTGCAATACCACGCAAAATATCAATTCCATTCTTATCACTTTGAAGCATACGTTTTAGACCCTCAATTAAAGGAAGAGCTTGACTATCGGGGTATTCTTGAGACATCCATTGTCGAAAATCGTCAAATTGGTTATCCAATTTCAAAATTTGTTCTTCAGAAACCTCATGGAGAGCTTCTTCATCATTAGGAGGATTAGAGGAATTACCCATGTCCTCGTTAAAAAGGCTATTCAAATTAGGTTCCATCTCCTCGGTAATTAAACCTCAGAAAGACTTAATTCTACGGCTTCGTCTAATGGGAATAGTGTAAGTAGGTCTTATTGTTGTAAAACTCATGCACTAGAGAAGGAGAGAAAATTTTGATTTTAGAGGTAGCAATTTTCAGTAAAATCAGCCAATCTTCTGGATTTAAGCTGTTAAATGCAATCACGACAGTCTCCCAAAATTTCGGAAAAAATGTCCGGGATCGTGGCGCTCGGAGTGCAACACGGTCCTTGCAACTTTTTTCAAAATTTGCAGGGATGAAAGGTATGATGATTTTAAAGCCAATCTGAAAAAATTGAGTGATTTTACAATCTGTAGATAGGCCAAATTAAAGTTGCAATCTCAAAATTGAACCCTACCCAGATTGTTGAAAAAATGCAAAATTTGAATTTTGAAAAAGAGAGGGAAACTGAAATTTTGAATTTTATGATTTTAGAGGGAATGCCAAAAGCAATGCAAGTTTTGAAATTCAAAAGTTGACTCAATTTCACGCAAAATTCAATTTTGAAAGCGGAAATCAAAGTTGTTGTAATTAAGTACTTAATTTCAAAAGTCACAAAATGCAAGAATTTGAATAAAGCACTGAAATTTTTAATGAATGTTAACACACTTTTCAGATTTAGGACAGTAAGAACACAATTTTGACACAAAATTTCAGTTTCAATGATTTTTGAATGTTTAAAAGCCTTAATCCAAGCAATCACAAGACCAACTTTGACTGTAATTTTGAAGGTGTTAAAATTGATAAAATCAGCCAAAATTCTGGATTTTAGCAGGAAAATACAGTAAGATCTCGCTCCCGAAATTTCGGAAAAAATGTCGGGGACGATGGCGCTCGGAGTGCACAGGGTCCTCGCAACTTTTTTCCAAATTTTCAGGGATGAAAGATATTGTGATTTTATTGCGGAATCCAAAGTTACAGCTGATTTGGAGATGTTTTGATCAGTGAAATTGTCGAACAAAGGTTGAATCAAGAGGGTTTCAAAAATTAGGGTTTTGACACTTAACCACTTAATTTTCAAAATTAAAGCACAAATATGAATTGATAATTTGTAATAGAAGGGCAGATCTGAAACAAGCATTAACATTTAAATATTTCACAAGTTTAATTACTAAAAGAAAATTTAGGGTTTTTATGCAATCACCTCTAAAATTTTGCAAAAGATCAAACATGGAAATGTAATCAATTTTTTCAGATCTAAGCATGAAAAATCAGAAAGGATGTTCACGTCGGGTTCACCAAAATGTAAAGCGGAAAATCGCAATCGAACCCTAGTTGCTCTCCCCTCTTCCAACTCCGAGGAGAGAGAAGGGAGATTCACTAGGGTTGATGGTTTTCACTTAGGGGAGAGACTTTACATTCAAAAGAGGGGTTGAAACCCACAAGATCCAATCCCACGCAATGCAAGATTGGATGCTAAATGAGTTTCAAGGGTTATGACAGCAAGGCTACCCTCTTTTGTAAAGAATGTGCATAGAAGAATTAAGCTAGAAATGCATAGAAAGTGAGAAAGATTCGCTTATAAACTGAGATAGGGATATAGTATGAAGCTACGGACCTGGAATTAGCAGTGAAATGTCGATATGGTGCTGTCCTGCAAATTTGAGCAAAAGTTGTCGGGACGATGGCGCCCAGCGCCACGGTCCTCCGAAAAATCCGCGAAACGAAGGGGGATCTGTTCGTCTCTGCACAAGGATTCCAGATCTTCAATTTCAGCCGCGTACCTGCAACCTACACACAGAAAAGCGAAGACGATTGGGGGGTTAGGGATTAGGGGTTTGCCTTTAGGTCAAACCCCAGTTTTGGAATTAACCAAGAAATGAGCAAGAGCTGTAAATGTAAATGACTGTAAAACAAGTACTAATACCTTGTTCTAAGGATGTTTGTATCCTTATGTGCGAAGGTTTAGATGTTGTTGTTTGTTGTATGTTTGTATGTTGTATGTAGCATGTAGTATGTGATCTCCTCTTCAATGGTTGAATCCTTGTCTTGAATGCAACACTTAGCCTTGAATGGAGACTTGAAATGATCAATTGCTTGAAGGAATGCTTGAATGCTTGAATGCTTGAGTATAGTTTCCACGCTTTGTACATATGTCACCTTCTTACCAAATGGGAGAGGACAATGTAGTTTATATACTTGTCATTTAGGGCTGATAGACTGATTTTCCCGACCTTAGGCCAACCAGGAAATGATAATTTCCAAATTGCAAACAAAAAGACTCGAGACCCCTTAGGAGACCGGGCCCAAAATAGGACCCAGGGACCAGGGCGCTGGGCGCCATGGTCCTGGGGACCAGGGCGCTAGGAGCCATGGTCCTGGGGACCAGGGCACTGGGCGCCATGGTCCTGGGGACCAGGGCACTGGGCGCCCTAGTCCTGAAGGACCAGGGTGCTAGGCGCTCTGGTCCCACCTCCCGGGACAGCAGGGTGCAAAGGAGGTTCAGGCCAGGGTGCAAGAAAATGCAGTTTTCAGTGTCATAATCAGGTTTCGGGATCTCCATTCAGGTTGCGTGTTGCGTCGCCATCGTGAAGACCGAAATGCAGTCGAAATTGAGAGTGTCACAATTTTAGGACGCTACAATAGTGTCTTCTATATAAGGAGATACTTCCTTCATTATCAAACCCTAATCATCTTTTATGCAATTGACTACATTACGATCCTACTTGCAACCACATTCTGTTCTTTGTTGAGCTCTTGTGCACATAAAATCTGAGAGAAAATATATCAAGCAAGATCAATGGAGATAGGAAGAATGGAGATCCAAACCCTATTGGGCATGTGATGGTATAATCTTTGTGATTTCATTTGATTTGCATTGTCTTAGGTAATCTTCATATGTTACGGTGGATCTTTGTTGTTGTTAGGCTAGGGTTTTGTGGTTGAATTCATTTAGCCTTTCAATATCATTATTATTGTTATCCATTTTCACCATATACAATACTCATTAATCATTGACAAATGTGGGCCTCTATATTGAGCCAAAGACTCGCCATACAAAGCATTTCATGAGAAATAGATGATACCCACATATGAAATGAAGAAGATGAGGCATCACTCACAACAAATTCCTAAAATGAAGTCATTGGGCTTCCTCTAGAGCTCCTAACTAAATCCATCCCCACCACCAAAAGGAGAAGGTAGATCTTCTTAGACCCAAACTACACCCTCGATCTATATACCACATGCCAAAAGAACAACAAAACAAACCACTCAAAACCTAAAAACACCCCCAAGATTCCCCCTCATGGCACACCACCCTATGTGTAACAACAAAACCCCTTAGAGAACCCTCGAACCAGCTCATTTATGGTATCAATCTTCATGTCATTCTAATTAGAACTTGATTTAGCAAAAAGTAAATGATTTAATTTCCTTCCTTCTAGTATGGCTCTACTTAACAACATTTAAATCATGAATGAGGATGTTGATTTCTTTCTTATATTCATTAATTTTCCACTACTTGAAGTGAGAGGATTAATTTCTTTTGAAATAATCAGCCAAGATTTTAGAATCAAATTCCAAAATAGTATTAGTAAAATGTTTTTGTTTAGCATATAAAAGATCTTGATAAATAGTCGTAATCTTCACAAAATTGTAGAACCATCACTGAGAATACCTAAAAACCAAAAAATTATACCATTATAATCATGAAAAATACCTCTTAGGCTAGTATTTCAAGGATTATCTTTTAAAGCTCTATGAACAATAATTTTAACTAACCTTATAGGTGGAAATTCCCATTGATTCAATTGATAATCATGAGGGTTGTTATTGGAAGAGAAAAAAGAGGGAGAAGCAATAGAATAACAAGTCTCATTAGAAATCCAAATTCTCATCAAGAATTTGGTTGATAATATTGAATCCAAACTTGATAGGTTTATTTAAGATTGCCCATTATTCTACTCCAAACTGAATTTGTATGTCTTATTGTACCATTAAAAATTCTCTAATATTGTACCATTAAAAATTCTCTAATTTCATTCTCATGAAATAATATAGTAGATCAACTTAGGACTAATATCATACACAAGATTAAGATTTTTTAGTTTCAAAGAAGGTCATGACTAATTAACAAGAGAGTCTTAGATAGACTCAAAATAATTCCATTAAATTCTTGACAAATCACACCATACACTATGAAGAAAAGTGGTAAAGAGACAAGATAAAAGGTGTCTACAAGAGAAATAATCTTGAAGGTAATTAATACATTTGTTTAGATGAACCACCCCTCTTTTTGAAGATTTTTATAATGAATAATTTTATCTGAAGTTAAAAACCACATGAAAATATTAACCTTAAGTCAACACTTAGGATGCTAGACCCTTTTTTAAGGCACTAATTTTTTAACTTCTAAGTCATCTTCTAGAATAGTTTTATAACCAACTTGCACATTGTAAAATTACATAACATTTCAAACCCCATCCAAAGAAATATAAATGTCTATCCAAAGAAGCCTTCCAGTATGCTAAAATACAAGATAAATGATGAATAAAGAGAGAATTATACATGGCAAAATATATTTAGGCTTCCATTTCTAAATATTTAGACCATACTGCATGATTTCATACTAATAAATCAAAAACATGAATCCAACCCATCTCAATTCATTTAGTCTTGAATTCTAAGATATTAGAGAATTCCACATAAAGATCACTATGTTGGTTTCATGCATCATCCTTGAAATGAACAAGGTATCCCTTTTCCACAATACAAAAAGGCTAGATTTAATCAAACTATCACCTAATTTCATAGTTTTTCATCTATGAGAATCTATATCAAACGCTATCATCCTAGGGATGAAAGAATGATTCTCCATATTTAGGTACTTAAGCTTAAGAATTGTCTCCCATAATGTTTTTTCCTTTACACACCTGCTACAATATCATTTGGCAATATGAGTTGTATTATTGAAGAGTGTGTTGGAAGTATATGTTGTTGTGATTTTCATTGATGTCAAACTTGTTGTATCGAATTGGTGTTGGTTTGGAAAGTTTGCACGGTGGAGAGATATCTTATTGTGTTGATGATGCAGTTGTTCTATTGGTTGTTTTGGAAGTGTTGTTGATGTTGTTTGTTATTGTTATCTTCTATGGATATAGTCTTGGTATCATGAATATGATAGTTCTATGGTTTGGAAATATCTTTGTGTTCTTCGTATATTGTGGCATTGTTCATAATTGGTTGTGATATTATATGTTAGACCTATCCTTAGGTCTATATATGTTTTATGGAAGGTTGTTTGATATGTTATGGGTCTCACCAAAGTGTCTGGAGATCTGGATTAGATTTATTTGCATTGGATGATATGTTTTGACTATTAATTATTTATATGGATTTGTAGACTATTGATATGATTTTTGTTATGTTTTGGTAATTATGGATCAGTGAATTGATATTTGGAATATGTGTTTTGAGCCCCTCTTTCTCTTGGAGTGGATCATCATGTGTGTTTTTGATCTAGAACGTATATTTTGGTTCAAGACGACTTGGTGTAAGCTTTGATGATCTATCTTGTATATAAGGAATGTGTACATGATTGAGTTGAGTGTGTAAATTGAGTGTAACAGTGAGAGTGAAAAGAGAAGTGTAGAGAATGCAAAAGGAAGTGTGTGAAATTCAATGAAGAGAAGAGAAGAAGAGTTGTGTTCGAAAGTAATGCGAGCTGATTTGAGACTATGACAGAGATGTGAGATGAAGTGTTCACAATTGAGGTATGAGTTGTGTGTGGTGATGTTGGTTGCTTGATGGAGAGTTCAAGGATAGCTTCACGATCAAGAGATCCTTCTTTTCGGATTAATTTTATATCTTTCCCTATTGCAGTTAGCTTCAAGTAAATGTAAGTTCTCACACTAATACATTTGGTCTAGATTTTCGACCGAGGTTTCCGATGGAGAAGGTATATTGTGACCAAATTTGATTTCTTTTTGAAAAAATGCCTGAATTTGTCCAAATTCCGATGGTAATTTGACATTTGGTTTCAACGGAGAAGGCATTACTAATGAAATTTATTTATTTTTTCAAAAAAGTGTCTGCGTTCGTCGGAATTCTGACGACAACAAGCATTACTTTAAAAAAAAAAGAGGGCAAGTCATTTGTGCATTGCAATCCCATGAAGGAATTCATGTCAACTTCAACCTCTAACAATATCAAACCCGCGTTGAAGGCATTTGTGCATTGCAATCCCACGTAGGAGGTAGATTCTTCACCTTAATTTCAGATTTACAATCCCGTGTAGGTCTTCATAAGATTGTTTGCTCTTTGATAATCTAAAACGGCGATAAACAGTAATGTGTTAGAAGTGAGGATTTTGTATTTTTTTGTTGTTGCCCAAAGTCCCATGCTTGGTATCACCTTCTAACTTATAAATGGATTTAAGCCCAAAAAAATTAGCACATTGGCAAGCAAAAGGAGCATGACTCTCATACAATGGGTCTGTTGGCAAATGCACACTCCAATGAGAAATTGTAGGTGATTGAAGGTATTGTCATTAATGGCAACCTTACAATCATGTGATACCAGCAGGCACCGGCACCGGCAGACTCAACACCGGCATACAGTTCACCGGCACCGAAAAGAAAGATTACCGGCACCATGGCCGACAGGAATTTTGTATAAATGTATTTTGTATTTTATTGTAAAATCTTTTGTAAGCCGACATGGCAGATTGTAATATGACTCATATAAGTATGAGATCATTGTAGATCATTTAGTGAGTGATAGAAGGAAGGATTAATGCAGACCTAATATGCAAATTGTAAGGCAGATATTGGATAAGGGTTTATGTATGTTGCAGAGCTTAAACCGGTACTGAATCTGGCATAGTTGATGTTGATCTGAATCAGTACAAGACATTGGATTTGTATAATTCATTTTTGTAAGTTAGTGAGACTTCTTTTGTAACTGAGTAGTGAGCTCTAGGCACTTGGCCTTCCTGCATGTGCAGGCCCCTATTGTAAATAGTAATATTCCCTTATTGGCTAGTAAGCGAATATTATGGGGTACAAATCCCACTAATGTTTTTCCACATTGGGTTTTCTCATTAAAATATTGTGTTATGGTGTGTCTTTCATGTTGTGGTTGTTATTCTTATTTACTGCATTAATTCTGGTTTACCGGTACACAGTTTTTAATTGCTTTTCATGTTATAATTTAAGAAATTTCTTTTACCGGTCAGATACTAATTCACCCCCCCCTCTCAGTATCTTTGGGAATCCTAACAATTGGTATCAGAGCTTGGTCCTCTATTTTCAAAAGCCTAACAGCTTGAGGAAGATCTTGACACCGATAAAGATGGAAAACTTGAGAAAGCAATTGGAAACAACTCTTTCAGACTATGATACAGAAAAAGTAAAGAATATCAAACTTGAAGATGATCTGAAGGTTACATAGGATATCATTCAAGGACTTCAAGAAAATCTCACTATTGCAAGAAATGAGAGAAGAGAACTTTGTAAAAAGACGCAAAATAATGATGATGAAAAAGACACTCTTAATGATCTAGTAAACAAGCTGAGACAAGAAAATAGTACAATGAAGAATGAGATGCAAGATATGACTATGAGATTTTGTAAAGAAACTGAAAATCAGAAGAAGAATGAAGAGGATTTGGTTAGAAGAATGAATGATGCTGGAAATGAAAACACAAGACATAGCCATGAAAATGATATCTTGAAGACAAAATTGATGCATACACAAAATAACACAAATGAACTCATGAGACAAAAAGGAATCTTGGAGAGTGAACTGGTTGCTGCAAATCAACACAAGGAGAAATTCAAGAAAATTTCAGAAGAACTTGTTGACATGCTGAAAAATCAAAAACCTAATGGTGATACAAATGGCCTTGGCTTTGAAGTTGGTGAAAGCTCCGGTACTGCAAATAATCATGATCATAGAAAACCGGTAAGACAACCTAATGCTTACAAAGTTAATGGGAAATGCTTTAACTGTAACAAGTATGGTCATAGAGAAAATCAATGTAGATCTATAAATTATTAGAACACTAATATACCCACCGGTCAATGTTCTAAATGCAACAAAGTTGGTCATAATTCAGAAAATTGCAGAATGAATGTAAGATGTTATATTTGTGGAAGATTTGGACATCTATATAATTAATGCAGAACACATACCGACATAGGATATGGGAAAGCTATTTAGAAAAACAATGTGACTTGTTATGCTTGTAACAAGATTGGACATATTGCAAAATTTTGTAGAAGTAAGGCATCACCGACAAATAACAAAGGACCCAACTTGAAAGGTAAAGAAAAGGTTGAAGAGGTAAAGAAATAATTCTCAAAGCAATGGATCAGAAAGTCAAATCAGAATGTTGATGGGAATACTCCTCCACTAGTAGAACAGAGTATCACTCCACCAGTAGGAGACTCTTCATCTAACTGAAGGAAAATCCTTTGGGGGTTTAGCAACAAATTGAAAAACATGCTAATATACCCTCGATTGTTGGTGAGAAGTTGAATTACTTCTTTACCGGCAGATGAGTTAAGTTGTGACTTAACTAGCAAGCATTAAATGTGGTAGTTGGAGAAAATAACATTATAAAGTAAGTGTTTTGGCTCCTTTTTCATTAACCGAACATTCAAATCTCCCGAGAGCATGAAAATTTTGAACAAGGGCATCCATAGTGAGAAGGAAGCAAATCATTCAAGCACACATACCTAAAGGCAGATTAAGGTATTTATAACCATGGCATCCTCCTCTGTTCCTTAATTCATTTCAAACCCTATTATTGTGGAAGAAGTTAAACGCCCTAGACCCATGTTTAATATCATTCCCGACGTTGCAAAGAAAGATGATACCGTAGGGGCATTCTCTCAAATTCCTAAAGGAGTAGTATATGTTGAAGACCCTAGAATGTACATACATTGTCACATAGAAGAACTAGGAGATGAAGAAATCAAGAATATGTATCAGACTGTTTTATGTGATGAATCTAGAAACATCAAACCGAAACATAAGATAGTGGAAACCCTAGGTTTTACTAAAATCCTTAGTATCCTGGATTTTCCCAAGGATGTTATAAGGATTGTGCTAAGAAGAGTGCATGGAGAATTATTTTGGTTGGATTCAATTCATAAGATTACGAAAGAGGCAGTTAGGGCAATAGCAGGCTAACCCTCCACCAGTAACAGGCCTGACAAGGCTAAGACGGTCTCTAATGACATTGTGAAAACCCTAACCGGTGCAAATTTTGACAAGAGATCACTTAGAGTCAATGATGTTAAGGATGAAAATGTCAAATTCATTAGCATGGTACTTGGCTACAAAGCTACTCATACAAACAGATTAAACTCAGTCTCTAGCTTATGTATTAAAAGTGCTTATGACTTAGTGAACAACAATGCTAAGATTGACATCTGTGAATGGCTGAAAGATGAACTAATAGAAAACCTAAAGAAAATTAAAGGTGACAAGAAGGGAACTTTCAAATTTAGAAATCTGCTTGTATGCTTAATGCTTTACATTACTAAGGAAGTACTCGGTATTGGCAAGAAAGACTTTGGATTTGATATACCGGTAGCAAAACAATTATTGAACCTACTGAACAACATGGGAGAAAATAGAGATAAGAACATCAATGAATATTTCCAAGCATTTAAGGAAAATATGAAATCTAGAACAAGGTTGTCCCAAGTAATTGTTGACAAATACAAAGATGACATATGCTTTGTGGTAAAGAAAGATGAAATCTGGATGGAAGCAGTTGTCCCAAGGACTATTTGGGTAACCAAAATGGGATATGAAGCTGACGAGAACATAATTGAGACATATGCAAAAGATCTACTTGAGGCACCAAGAAAACCGGATGAGAAATTCTTTGGCAATGCTGAGACAATTGAAAGTGATATTTAGTCACAGAAAAGAGTAAACAAAATTGAACACACAGTGAGGAAGGGCACTAGACAAGCTAAAACAATTAAGGAAGATGTATTGAAGCAAACTGGTATTAAGGAAAGTGTGTTGGAAGAACTTCAAGCGGAAGCTCATCTTTCACCAATTGCAACTTCTTCTGAAAGTGATATAACAGCCAAATTCAAAAGGGTAGTAAGGAAAAGAAAACCCTCACTGACACCCTCACCTACACCCAGAAAGACAAGACAAAAGCAACAAGCAGTTAGGCATCTAGTTAAGAAGTTAACTCCAAAGAAGAAGAAGGTAAAACAGGATATTGCTCCACTGGACAAACTTCTAAGTGAAATAACTTAGGATGGAAAGTTGATAAATATTAGCAAGCTATATAACACACTTTCCACTGATGATAAAGAAAGCGTAGAGAATAGTGCAATCTTACACTTAGACATTTACAAGAAATTTTTGATGGAGATTGTTGATAATATACCCACTGATTTATACAGAAGACTAGAATCTAGAAGGGTAGCTATTGTTGAGTTAGATAAAAAGATAAAAATTGAAAAATTACTTGCAGTGCACCTAGTAAAATCACCTGAAGAGATAGATCAATTAATTAGTGAGGCCAACCGGACAGTATTTTCAACTAGTCATTGACATGTTGCACTTATGGCAGGAAGAGTGAATGAAATTTCAGAAGAGACTCCGGATCAATGGGATATATTCTTTGTTGCAAAAGAGGAACAAGAAGAACTTAAAACACCTAAGACTATCAGAGTCTATAAAAAGGACAGGGATAAGGGGAAAGGTAAGGTAGGTGGACCTCCAAACCTAAAAATAACTGATAACTTACCCCCACCTCTTTCTGATACTCCACTGATAGAAACCATTGACACACAACCGACAACAAAGAGTATGGAGACTCCTCATGAGGATACAAATACTGAGTCTGAAATTTTGTACACTATGAACATAGACACCCAAGAGGTAAATATTGTGGTAGACAAGGAATCAACTGAAAAGATAGATGTGCATACTGTTGCATCTACTGAACCACCGGTAACTACAGAAACTAAAAAACTAACTGAGTCACTAGCAGTAGATAGTGCAGAGGTGAATACAGAGAAATCGACAGTGCATACTGAGACTTCATCAGAAATATCAGCAGTAGAGAAAACAGAGAAACCCTTTGAGGCACGGGTTGAGAAATCGAAACAAAAATAGGTTGAGGTACATGTTCATGTAGAAACAGTGCCACCGGCAATAGCTGAAAAGCCTAAACCTTTGCTAGTAGAAATGCAAACACAAACTGACCTACCAGAGGTCGAAACAAGCAAAGTTATTACTACAACTGGCACCATGGAAATTGTGAAAACAGTTGGGGAGACATCTGGTACTTCAATGACAGAATTCAAACCAACAAACGTGACAGAGGTATTATTAGATTCTATTAAGAAAATCACTGAGTGTAATGCACAAGCCTACAAGGCTATTGCTGACACAATTCCTATTCTTAAATTGATAGGACCCAAGTGCATTGTGGGAAGTAAAGACTCCTTAGGTCAACTAGACACATTGTCTAAATACATCACCGGTAACATTTTGACAGTTGATCAGATAAATGAAGACACATTCAAAGAGAAAATGAATAAGGAGAAAGAAAAATTCTTTGAGGAAATAGTGAAGAAGAATAAGGAAAAAATGGAAACCTTATTATCGGGACTAGGATAAACAATTTTGGATTTCAAGAAACTGTACAGAGATACCTGGAAAACTGATATTTTGACAAAAGACATAGATTCAGAGATCAACAAAGCACAAGATGAAATTAACAATATTGCTGACAATTTAATAGGAACATCAGATCCATTTTTGGAAATTGAAAAGAATATTGCAGATCTTGAGGAGAAAATTGAGAAGTTAGAAAAAGATAAAGAAAAGATAAAGGTTAGGCAAAGGATTTAAAATGCAAACTAGGTCCTAAACTAGATTACCTCATTTCTTTGAGAAAAGAAATTTTTGAGGCTGTAGTTCCCGGACTTAAGACACCGGAAGAGCAAATGCACATACTCACTGGTACAATTCAGAGAACAGAAGTGGCATTAAAGGATAGCAAAAGGTTCAGTGACAGTCAAAAATTTGCATTGGCAAACATCTATCAGATTGTAACCCACCGGTTACAAGGATCTAGGCAAGAACCACACTCCATTGACAGTGAATGACAACCTTTGTCATTGATGTCAAAGGGGAGTAGTGGAGATGAGAAAAATGATCATAAGAAAGACATCATCAGCTTAGAGGGAGCACACAGTTTTGGTAAGCTCATTTTGGCAAATCATTTTGATTTTTCTCATGAGTGTTGCCATCAATGCCAAAGGGGGAGATTGTTGGCAAATGCACACTTCAAGGAGAAATTGTAAGTGATTGAAGGTATTTTCATTGATGGTAACCTTACAATCATGTGATACCGGCAGGCACCGGCACCGACAGACTCAACACCGACATACAGTTCATCGGCACCGAAAAGAAAGATTACCGACACCATGACCAACAGGAATTTTGTATAAATGTATTTTGTATTTTATTGTAAAATCTTTTGTAAGCTGACATGGAGGATTGTAATATGACTCATATAAGTATGAGATCATTGTAGATCATTTAGTGAGTGATAGAAGGAAGGATTAATGCAGACCTAATATGCAAATTGTAAGGTAGATATTGGATAAGGGTTTATGTATATTGCAGAGCTTAAACCAGTACTGAATCTGGCATAGTTGATGCTGATCTGAAGCAATACAAGACATTGGATTTGTATAATCCATTTTTGTAAGTCAATGAGACTTCTTTTGTAACTAAGTAGTGAGCTCTAGGCACTTGGCCTTCTTGCATGTCCAAGCCCCTATTGTAAACAATAATATTCCCTTATTGGCCAGTAAGCGAATATTGTGGGTCACAAATCCCACCGAGGTTTTTCCCACACTAGGTTTCCTCATAAAAATATTATTTTATGGTGTGTCTTTCATGTTGTGGTTGTTATTATTATTTACTACATTAATTCTAATTTACCGGTACACGGTTTTGAATTGCTTTTCATGTTATTATTTAAGAAAGTTCTTTTACCGGTTAGATACTAATTCACCCCCCCCTCTCAGTATCTTTGGGAATCCTAATAGGGTCTATGAGTGACCCGATAAAATTTTATAGAAAAATTGTTTGAGGATCACATCTTTCACACTTACAATTTTAGGAGGTAAAATGATGGACGCCAAATGATTCCATGGCAAGGTTGTTCCCTTCAATGATAAATTTGGCAAGCCTAGCAAGTTCTTTAAAGCTTGTCAATGAGGTATCTAAGGATTTTAATTAAATATCAGGGAGACTACACAATTTTTTATGTCTTCACCTATGAACCCTATCTCGACATGAATGTTGGATTTTAGTGAGTAATAGAGGTCAACCATAGACTCTAAATATGGTCTCATTAGGTTTCATACATTCTAGGAGGAATTTATTTGATAAGGATTGGTCCATTATTTGGTCTAGGTTCATCATATTGTTGCTAAATATTTTCATCAAAGCAATGAAGAGGAGCCTCTAGGTTGTTCCAAAGTGGCTTTTCAAGGAGGGAATTAAGTTAGGAAATGTTATAGAGCTTTGGAAGGGATGTCATGTTTGGTTTCATCTTGAGATCATCCTTTGGCAGTAATCAGTGATTAGTGGCTTCTTCAAGTGAGGATAGAGATTTAGATGTTTGGAATACAAACTTGGGTAAGTGGGTGCCCTTAATTGTCCTAAGGGAATATATAAGCATCTATTCAGTAGCCCACAATGATGCGATTAATAGCACATCGCATGCCAAAAA
The DNA here is from genome assembly GCF_030272615.1 of Cryptomeria japonica. Lineage (NCBI taxonomy): Eukaryota > Viridiplantae > Streptophyta > Pinopsida > Cupressales > Cupressaceae > Cryptomeria > Cryptomeria japonica. The sequence goes on from NC_081406.1 coordinate 133,178,115, forward strand.
GTATTAACCACATTTTCATCATGAAAGATATCATTAGAGTAAAATAACACACTACAACATTAGTGATTAATTGTTGAGGGTGGTTGCAATTTCTAGGTGGGCAATAGCTAGGCGGATGGATTCATATTTTCTCTAGGTCAATGGGTTTGTTTGGCCTTTAAGAATTTCCAATCTCTTATAAATATTGGCGTTGGGGTCATAATTTTTAATTAACATACAACATAAAGCTAGTCTATATGACCCCCAAACCATTTTCTTATTGTCTCGGGTTACCCTAGTTTAGGGTATTGGCAATTTTTACTAAATTTTCTCTAGTTTAGGGTATTGGCAAATATCTCTCCTTTTGCATAGTTTTTGGTGGCATACAAAGTCATTGCCTTATTTGGCTTCCTTGTGGCCTCAACCTCAACGAACATTTTTTTCAAACTTACTTTCTTCACTACTATCTTCTTTACCCTTTCAAAGTTGAATTATAGCCACTTAGGAACATCTAGATTCTCATCACTTTGGATGGATGGGTTCATGGTAGTTACAACCTACTTTGGCCTTTGTTCTTCATCTTGTTTCTTGTGCACCTAAGTTTAAAATTTTGGAGGAGTCATCTTGGGGGTGGAGGCCTAGATAGATCCTCTTTTTCTTGTTCTCCATGCTTCTTTGACTCCATTTTTCTTCTCTCTTCATTTTGTTTGGCCTTAGCTAGGCTCTAAGAATAAATTTTATTGGTCTTCTATTGCCATGATAATTCTTGAGTTGTCTTGGTCCACACCCATTTCCGTTGCTTCTTGTGTTTGCACTTGGGTAGGAGTAACCATAGGTGTATCATGCTAACTTGGGTATCATGCTATGTATCATATTATGTTTTGTACAGGGCTCCAAATTATATTTGGTACATGTTTGGGCATGAGGACAGTCTGATATCTCTATGTATCAGACAGTAAAAGGCAGTAAGAGTGAAGAATTTGGTGGGAAGACCAAGAAATTGGTATTTTGAAGCAGTTGATGACAGAGAAAGGGGTGAGGGGACCCTATGCAACCTTAAGAAGGGTTTGTGGATCAAACCCAAATGAAATAGATTAAATTTCTATGGCTGTCCTAAGGGTATTAATTGTCAGAGTCATAGTTTTACTAGTGATATTGTTTTTGTTTTGACAGAGTTGTGTTTGTAAACCCAAGAGTGGACATGTAATGGATCCATGAGATGTCTTAAGACTACATCAATACTTAACAACAACATAGTGTGTAGGCACCTAAAATATGAAAGGACTACATATTGGTAGGAGACAATCATCCATACTTATCACAAGCTTCTGCAACTCATGTATACTCAAGGTGAGCTGCAAAATGACCATCAATGAGTGTGAACCATGTCTTGACAAATTATGATCAATTGCCATGATACTTGACCCTATCCTCATGTTGTTGGCTCAATTCATATTAGTTTTTCCAAGTGTAGAAGCTAATTAATGTATCCAAGGGTGTCTAGAAGAATGGATTGTATGATCATTCTCAATTCAACTAAAGGCCCAAAGTGCTCCTTCTCAACAATTTGAGTTACAACTATCAATTCCCAATGCTTGACAACTCCATATTCTAAGTTCCTTCTGACTTATATTTCATTTTCATGAGTCAACTTATAGTTCTTAATTCAGTTATAGGCTAGTATCTTGTGTGTTGATTGTACCTTTTAGTTTGATAAGGTTTTGGGTGGATTTTAATCTCTAATTTTGAGGGAAAAGTTTCCCTATAAATGTAATTTCAAAATTAATTTTGAGGGTCTAAGAATTGATTGTTTAAGGTCCAAGTTTAGTAACACTACTTAAATTGTTTTCTTTCAAAAGACATTTAGCAAGAGGCTGTAGATTGAATACTTGTGCTTTGCTGGTATATTTTGAAGAACTAATGGAAATGAAGTTCATAGTTTGCAACGGTATTGGTAGTCTTTTTTGATTGCTTGGTATTCTTCTATTTATTTCATTTTCCTTAGTCCTGAATTAATATTTACATTTATGAAACATCTTCTTTGTTATAATCAATTGGTGCATCTTTCGTGGTGGTTGAGGTTAATAATGAACATGTGAATGAAAAGTAGTAGTTGTTCTAGAGCTTTCCTTGGTCTCATTTTCATGTTAGAATTGACAATTTTGGCATGATAAATTATTTACATACAAGGTTATTTATAGATTTTCTTGATAATGTGGGTTTAGGTAATACTGATGATTCATTTTCTCGTAGCCTTGTTCTATCTTTTGCAATTTATTTTAACCTTTATCTTAGGCAGATTGAGAAATTGATATTTCAACTTGATTAGTGACATTGTCCCCTTGAACAAACTGGCCACATGAAAAATTTGTCATCTTGTATCATTGTTACCTTGGGAGGTCTGGAATACATTTAGTTTCAACTATTTTATAAGAGAGATTAAGTGGCGATACTTAGTCTATGTTGAGTGTGTCAAAATACCCATCAACAAAATTGTCTCTAGAGGGAGGGAAAGAACAAGCTAGAGTGTATGCACCATTGTCCTCTCTTGAGAATCTCAAGAGGGTTCTAAGATTAACTCCCAACAAAGGAAAATTATTAGAGCTTCGACTCATCACTAGATCCAAAGGAAATAAAGGAAAATGACAGCCCCATATTCATCTTCACAATCATCACCCATTGTCCAAACAACATCCCAATTTATCATGGTCCCTTTGGTGAATAAAAACCATAGTTATCTTAGTTGTCCAAACAACATGAACACTTACTTATCTTGCATCGTTGTGACACAACAAATTGATAACTCAAGAAAGGTATGGCTTCCTAGGAAATGATAAATTTTAAAGGTAAGCTAACTTAACTCAAGGGACTGAGATGGTATGCTACCATGAAATATTATAGTTCTACGCAAAAGACTACCTAGTGATATGAAAGTTGATGCAAGATAGTAAGGACAACAAGGAAATTTATTTTGAACTTTGACAAGATTGAATCTTTGGGTAGAAGTTTGAATCCCCCCTGGTACCCAACTCATAAAATGTATTAGCTATCCAAAAACCAATGTACTTTCGAAAACTATTACAAGGAACACTCAACATATACCACCATGGGTCTTTACCCTCCCAGCCACCCAAAGATCAAAGGAAGATTCACTGTTGCAACACTCACTTTTTGTGACAGTCTCAAGCACTTAGGATAGTCACTCCTTTCATGGCCATTCTTCTTCACAACACTCTCTAACATTAATTATAATGTTGGTGTACCTCCTTAAACCTTCCACCAGCACAAAAATCAATACCAAAATCATTCCCAATCTCGCTAATGGACTAACTCAACTTACTGTCAAATTGTGATAGTCAATGCAAGGTTTAGGACAGTCATACACCCTCACAGATTGATGGGCTTTTTTGGTCACCAAACACTTGGAATATGTTTAACATTCCCTCAAAAATTCCCCAATCCCTTAAAAAGACCATTCAAGGACCCTTGAGTCAATTACACTATCCAAACTCCATGCATATATTGTGTTCTTAGATTAAGACAAAAAAATCAACACCTTCCACATATTTGCACGTGCCAAAATACTCATGAAACCCTACAATGATTAAGAAAACAAAATACATGATTTTATGGGTCATACCATGCCTTGAAATGGATTTATCAACATGGAAATGACCCCTAATGCATTTTAGTTTGCCTCGGGTTACCCTAGACTAGGTTTTTGACAGTTTTCACCAATTTGGCTATAACTTTTGTAATACATAACGAAACAAGATGAAACCAAAGAGAGATTGACCCCTATAAAACAATCAAGATGTTTTTCAAGCAAAATAACATGCTAAGGAACTCCAAAATCCAATATAGGGTGAACTCACAATACTGGTTCCCACTTTTTGACCAACTTTGACACTTATATGAATATTTTAAAAAAAACCTTCACTTTCCGACACCTAAAACTTTTAAACCGTTAAGAATTTGAAGATGATATAAACTAGTGATTTTTAACATCTTGTTTGTAGATTCTAAATTTATTTTTTTCAAATTTGTTTGAATAAAATTTTATTGATTTTTCCATCTCCCTCAAAAAGTAATTTTTTACAGCAAACAACATTTTTTAAGAGTGATGTGCACCCCAAAACGTATAATTTTTTTTCTATAAATGGTAAAAACTTAATTATTTTGAATTTTGGTTTGTAACATCAATACCCAGGGCATGCAGTTGGTTTGATAGTGATATGTTGAATATTTTTTATTTTATTAAGTTTTGAAGTTCGACTAATTATAATTTAGATATAGGTGTACGTTTGAACACATAGCTTGTTCTATATATATCAAAATTCAATTTTCTTTTTTTTGTTTAAATAAAACATCAATACCTAGTGCATAGATATTTTTTAGATATTTTTTGAATTAGTTTACTATTTTTCCCAATGCATTGAACAAAGAAGTTCATGTTTGGTGAAAAACCTACATTCATAAGAAATAAAATAAAAATATATTAATGAAATTAAATATATTAAAAGTTATACTATTTGGAAAGCTTATAATAAGGACTAAATACTTTTAAAAAAAACTTTTAAATGAATTAATTTGACCCCCCAAAAGCTAATGTAAAATTGGTTTTTTTTCAGCATTTGATAGATGCAAAGTAGACTCCATTGCAAGTATGATTTAGAAGTAAGAAGGTTCTATCCAAGATATTTTGATCTAAGAGCCTTTGATTTAACTCTCTTTGATTAATTACTTAAAATGGGACCTCTTAAAGCTTAAATCCTTATATTTTCTAAAAAATGTATGATTTCAGCAAAAATCAGGACATACCAAAAAGTGGGAACCAACTTTGTGAGTTCACCCTATAGTAGTTTGCAAAGTTAAAGAACTCAGAAATTGCAAGGTGAAATTGAGATATTCATTAATTGTGCTTAGTTACAATGCTCAACCGACCCTTAGTCACGGGGAGTGCCTTATTAAACAACTCCAAATCCTCCCTAAATTGTTACAACCAACTTTTAAACTTGTCTCAACAAACTAACACCTAATTGCTCATAAAATGCACAAAACGTTGCTTTAACAATGTTGAAAATATTAGCAACTTTGTCAAAAATTGTTCTTAGACTCAACTCAAGAACACTATGACTTGACAAACCGTATGGTTGAGTGGTTTGGAAATGACACCTTTGACAAAACCAAGCTCCTTGAAAAATCTGGCACATATCTAAAGTATGTGAGGGACCAATACAGGACCCATTTAGAGAAGAACCTAAAATACGAGCATCCCCCCATGATTCCAAAGAGGGAGTGGAAAGACCTGATTTTGGATGCCAAGGAGAGAATTGAAAGGAAAAAAGAAAATATACCACCAGACACCAAAAGAAGGTACAAGATACTATTAAGAATGTAATTATGTACTAATTAATTACTCTTTATATTTATATAATTAACATATTTCAAAATTTTCATAGACTGAGTGACACGTCAAAGTCAACCAAGGCAAGAAAAGAAAAGCATGGACAACACAAACTTGGCTCTGGTGGTTATATGAAACTTATTGCACGAATTGTAAGTATCTCATGTAAATGAAATATTGCATCAAAATATTTATAAATTGCAAACGAATTTTTTTTTTCAGAGAATGAAAGCAAAATTCACAATACCAAGCAAAAATAAAGGGCTCTGAATTCAATAGAGTGCCCATAGAAGATGACAAGAGAATTGCCTACCAACAAGGCTATACAGCCATGGTTGATAAACTACGAGAATTGAGTGGGCATACACAATATTCTGGTGCATCTGTCACACAGGTAAATATGATAAATGGAAATTGTTTCAAATTGAATACTTTACCAATAATCTAATTGCTGTTGAGTTCCAACATAAAGTGACTATATTTGTTTTAAATAAGCAAGCAATGATAAAAATGTGCATGGCATTAGAATGCAGCTTGCTAATCATGAAACACCACCTGCACATGAAGGTCCGAATGTGCGTCCCAGTAGTGGAGGTATTCATTTGCGATTCAAATTTATTTATGTATTTATTAATACAATTAAACATCTTAATTTGTAATTAGAGTAGTAATTAATGTAACCTTTTTTGTTAATATTTCAGAGCATGTAGTCGGTGGTGACCAAGTGGAGCATGATCTGGGTACACAACATCAAGAACGTGATGTTCCCCAATCAGGTAAAGAGGACCACTGTTATTCCTTTAAACAAATATAATTGCAATTGGTGTTCAACATTAATATAACCTTTAGTATTTCAACTCCAGATGATCTAGAGGGTGTTCAACATGTTGAGGTTGAGGCTAGACAAAATGATGTGTTCCCATCAGGTAAAGAGTGCAACAATTATATTCTCTAAATTAATGAAATACTTGTAACAATAATAAAAAAATGTTTTGAATTTAACTCATTTCTTTGTTATTGCAGAGGACCCCCCTTTGCTTCAGTGTCCTCGTCCTCAGTATAGGACTAGGCATACATCAAGATCATGAGTAGAGGGTAGAACAATTGCAGAGGGGGAAATGATGAAGAAACCGATGTTCCACTTAGTCTTCATAGCTTCAAATAAAAAACAAAAAAAGAAATGATTGTAATCTACCTTATTTGATGATGACTGATTTTTATGTGTTAATGAATGTAATTATGTGCTAATGAATGGCTATGAATGATATATGTTAATTAATATTGATGAATGTTGCGTGTTAATTAATGTTAATCAATGTTATGTGTTAATGAACATTATGTGATATTAATGAATGAATGTTATATTTTATTAATGGTAGAAAGAATGAATGAATGAATGTTATAAGATGTTAACGGGGAATTTAGAGTGATATAAGGGGGGGGAGGGGCCAAATGAGCTTCCACCTTCACGTGGTTGGCCCTGTTAAGTAGAGAATATTAAACTACTCTCAAAACCAAGCAAAGCTCAATAAGATAACACACTTTTCATTATTTCATTATGTTGCATAGTTGATCTTATTGAATAATGTATATTGAATCTTAATTGCAGGGTCCAACAGAGCCAACACAAACAAAAACACCACAAGTTGTTGGGTATAATGAACTCCCATATTGTCTTGTATGTACACTAATAGTATGAGTTGCTTCTAGCATTGATATCCATGGCAAGACTACAAAATTTATGAATATGCCTCATCCTTGTAAGTTTTTTATTACTTGTCATTTTCTTTAGCATTTTGTTACTTCATGAATAAGATGTTTTCAGATGTCTATTCCATGAAAACCTCTCTCTTGTATGCTTCATGATCGATATGTCTTCAGCATGTCCACTCCATGAGAACCTTTCTCATATATGATTGCACCTTATATGTATTTATGTATTACTTTATGGTTTACATGTATGATTCATGCCTTGCATGTATTCATGTGTATTGTTTGTGCTTTACATAGCTCCTTCTTGCCTTATGAGCATTACTTCATGCCTTGTAATCTTCTCAAAATATTGTGAAATCATTCAACAAGAAAAAGAGTAGTAGAGGATACATACCAAAATAAATTAGATCTTCCTCTTTATTTCCTCACTTTCTTCCCTATTTTCTTCCTCCCTTCTTTATCACTTCCCTTTTTCTTTATTTTTCCTTGATATAACCAACCTTTTCTCCTTAATGTTCTTCATGAATCCAAAGACTCCTTTACACTCCCCACTTTACATCCATGGCAACAACCTCCATAACTTCACTTAGTGTAAAGTAATTATTATCTTCTACCATGGCCTTCATATATCTTTCATATATCCTTTCATATATTACCATCCATATATATATTGACCTCATTCTAAGACTTTGAATCTGCCTCTTCTACCTCATTACGTGACAACAAAATGTGAGGATTTAAGAGAAGCTTCAAATCATAATAGACCTTAGCATTGGTTCAAAAAGAGTCTCATATTATGCATTGGTTCAGAAAGAAGTGTGATCCTTGTAATTTTGGCCTTCCATGATGTGAAAAGAGGTTATGTTATGAATAATGGTCCAGGTGATTTAGTTATTTCTTATTATGTTGAGTATGAGTAAATTTGGGCTTCCTTGGCTATGGTCACTATTTTGTACTAACTATTGTGATTTAGTGTGATTTGAGCATGGACTTCAAGTAATCAAGAGGGTGGAAACAATCTTCAAGTGTTAGGGGGTACGCGGCCTTGACCAAGGGATGAAAGTATCGAGAAAGTACAAGTGATTCATGTGTAAATCAATGTATCATTCACCTATTAAGTCCTAGCAACATTATCAAATAAACAAGCAAAGAGGTATGTTGAGTGCATATATACATTTTATGTTGCCATGATATAAGTAAGATATCAAACATGTAACTTAGATTGATTTGCAATTTCATTCATAACTATTCGATCTTCCTTGTGGATTTTTGAATGCATAATGTTTCGTTGATTTCAATATCTTTATTGCAAGTACTCTTTTTAGAATGAAACTCCACTCATTGAGGTCTCTTAGTAAATGCAAGTCAGTTATCCTATCAATGATGATTCGTTTTGCATGCATTTTATGGGGAAATCTTATTAATAGCTATGGTTGGGTTGTTCATTATTTTGTGAAAATATATACAAGTAGATTGGGACATTAGAGTTATAAACACCGTAAATTGTGTTTGAGATCATTGTCCTAATTGTAATAGTCAACCACCATTGGCCCAAGGCCACACCAACACCATTGTGACACCAAGGTTTGTCCATACTGGTGTAAGGGCTACTCTTAGGACATTTCATTACCATTACATATCCACACCTGGGGTTTCCAAACACAACTTGTTTGAGTAGGCAGTATCACTGGTAAAATTGTGATTGTCACAATTGGTACCCTTAGGACAATCATTCATATTTGGTCTGTGACACTTTTTTATGGCTTCTAAATGCTTTTATGGGATGTGCAGGTGTCCCACACATCTCTTCCAACATTCCATCCAAGGCACTTCACTCTCACCTATCTTATATTCCACTTTCTCTATGCTGCTATCCCAGAGGTCCAATACATGAAGAATATTAGACCAATCAATCAAATCTACATGTGTCTGAGAGGTTTTAGTTAAAATCTCTATCAAATTTTATTGGCCCTTGTTAATACATTTATAATGATTAGTTGGACGCTCTGGATATTTTTTCATCCTCAACATGGTGAGCTCATCTCTAATTCTTTTCACTTTTAAATGCAATCAGCTCCTAAAGAAGTGGGTCATATTATTCAACAAAGTTGTCATCTCCATGGGTGAAGACCTATGTTATCTTAGAAGTTAACTCTAATTAAGAATATATACAAGGTTCTCATATAATTTTTGATGGTGCCAATAATATTGGTGTAACAAATACTTGATGGTATCCAAGGGAGAAAGGAAAAAAATTCCAAATGTTGCATCTCCCCATTAAAGTCCAATAAATGGTAGGACAATTTGAGGTTGTTGATGCATATTTGATCAATGATCTATCACATAATATATTATAACTTCATTTTCCTTCCTTGTGCTAAACATTTAAGGCATTATTGCACTTGAGAGACAAAATTTTGGGCAACCACATTCAGATTGTGGGTGATTTTGCAATCGACAAATTATTTCAATAGGATTCAATTTATGACTGATTTGCACCTTATATAAGTGTTGTAGAACCTTAAAATTAAAAAAAATATTCACTCTTTGTGTATGAGGATAGTCATGGAGTAGCAACATATATAAGTGTTGACAATAACACTTGATCTTCTTAGCTAACATTGATTTATAACATTGGTTTATGTTGTCGAAACTCATCCTAAGTATGCCATTAGATGGGTCATAGGGTGAAAAGTTAATCATCCTATCTCTAGTGAAGAGGCACTCGCTGAGAAACACCTCCCTTGTGATTGTGGCAACCAAAAGAATATGTAGGCCTTCATGTCTTCTATTTCAGCAATTGTTATAATTGTAAATATTGTCCAAAACATTTTTCTCTTTGCAGCCTTATAATTTCTTTGGCATTCAATCCTTAGAAATCTTGATCTCTCTTTCATCAACATCCTTGATGGTTCTATCAAGAGCTTTTACCATGGATTGAGGTCTCATAAATACTCCTCTTTCATGAATGAAGAAATTACCTTGTCTGAAATGCTTCCATTTTGAGCAGAGAAGTTTCTTCCTTTTAGATTACCCTTTTCTTAATAGATATTTGACCAGACGATGGGGTTTGTATCCAGTATTTTCTCTTTAAATTACTAAATTGTTGAAGCATTCCTATTGCTTTCGCTTGAAAAGACATTATTTCCACCCTTTGCATGAAGTAATGACACCAAATGAAAAGAAATAAATATAAAGTTAGAAGACTAGAGAAATGAAAGAGAAATATCTAGATTATTTTTATTGTTTAATTTTTGAAGAGTATTCACACCATATTTGAAAGGATGGTTTTCTTCAAAATTGTTTCCTTAAAATCAATTCGGGATGACTATTGAGCCTTTACAATATTTCATTTTATATATTATATTATATCCAAACCCACTAGAATGTGGTAAAGATGTAATGAAATGTCAATTTAGATTTTCAACTTGGTACATATAAGAGATTATATAATTGGATAAAAGATTTTAAAAAGTATTTTTATCACCTAGCTTGATGAAATTCTATCATTCATGAATATATATGGTTTCACGTATGGGAACCAATTTAAGAATGTGTCGATTCTATTGTCTTATGAACCATTGAAACATTGTTACCAAGTCATCAATTAATCTTCCTTGAAGCTCTTGCCATTTTAATATTTTTAGACTTATATTTGGATAACTTTTTTTTTAATCTTACTAAACAAAAAAAAAAGATTTTTACAATTTCTTAACAAAAGAGTATCCTATCCTCATCATATCAAAATGAACAAAATAAGTTTACTCCCTTTTATTAAGGAAAAGGATGTCAAGGTAAAAGATAAGATAAGCTTATTATAGATACTACTATTAAACATTTTAATATTATTGATCACACATAATATAAAATACGTAAGAAATTACAACAAAAAATATTTGTTTGATTCCCTTTGTTTCTACCATGATGAGATCTCAAACAAACTTGAGCATAACTTTAGTAGTGTTAGCTAGCACCCTCTTATACTACAAATTTCTCTTAGTATCATGTCAATTAATTAATATTGGTTTTCTGTCTATTTTGAGAAAATGACTTTACTATGTTTGGTATGTCTTTCAATTTGGGATCATGATTTCTTATATGTATCAATTTTAAGTATATTTTGGGCCCATAACCCATAGGTCCCAAGATCAATTTCATAACTAGAAAATAAGATATCTAAATAAGTTGAAAATTTTTAGGAGTAAACATGTGGACATGTTGAACTATACAAGGGGAGAGATGACCTTTAAAATTTTATTTTTTTATACCAAAATTTAAATTCAAATACCCTAGTTACTTAAACAAAAGAAAGGTTGGAACTATTTTATATCAAGTGTTCTGTGGGTGGTCATAATGCATTTATGTTTTCTTTTAAGATGCTAGTAACTTTATTTTTAGTACTATCTTTACCTATTGTACTTTGCTATTGGACTCGATCAACCCAATAACATTGTACATGTGATTTATTTTATTAAAGAGGATATTCATGTAGTCTGGAATGCATGATTATCGTCTTTGAATATATGTTGAATATATAATAATGAGTGATTACATAGTATGAGATATATATATATATATATATATATATATATATATATATATATGTCATTCAATAGGTATATGTCATGTACTGACATAGGATGACACTTTTAACTTTAGTGTTGAAGTTACATGATAAATATCTATACTAAAGAATTAAAGAAAATAGATTACATAATAATACAATTTGATGAAGTTGAAATATATGAGATCATCTATTTGGGATATACTTATAAGAAATATGTGTATATATAGTAGATAAAGTCATTTCATGTATATATATAGTAGATAAGTTTTGGTAGCTCCCAAGACTTATGAAAAGAACAAAGAAGAACAAGAACAACTAACTTAGATAAAGTAGATAAAGTCATTTCATCTCCCTGATTGGGTTGCTCTTCTTCCATTGGTGTTGTCCCTTCCTTTTCCAGAAAATTGGCTTTAAAGGATCTTGTATTTGGGCTAGATAATTCCATATCAGCACCATTTTTAATAGGTTTACCAGTACTCAGTGGTTCATACAGTCCTCTTAGGAGTTGGACCATCAACTTAACCATAGTGCGCCTCATATTAGCTTGAAACCAGTGCGCCTCAAATTAGATTGAAACCTATGCCCCCTATTGATAGCTGATGAGGATAGAATACCATTCGTTGTACATATCAATGAGGTGTACTTTGCATCTAGATAATACTCAATTTTTTTTTTTTTATTAAATAAATAGCCGTCGGAATTACGATGGAAACTAAACTTTGCACCGACGATGCAACCGTCAAACCAACAACATTCTCGTCGGTGCAAAGTTTCTGGCTTCCATCATAATTTTGACACCAACTAAACAAACATCCGAAAAAGGATGTTGTATGTCTGATGACACTTCCTTGGCAGATGGTCGTCGATGCATATTATTGGACCAATGACCAAACTGTCTGACCAATAGCATTCTCATTGATGCAAAGTTTCTGGTTGGCATCGCAATTCCAACACCAACTAAACAAACATCCAATGAGGATGTTGTATGTTCGATGACATTTTTGACTGGAAGAGCGATCATGGCCGTCGTTGGCAGAGTTTGCGGTGTCATCGTATTACGATGTTCAATTGCATTGTCAAAAAGTCCGACGACGAGTTTTCGACCGTTTCATTTATCGGTAGTCCAACGAAAAGTAGTCACACTTCCGATGATCGACCGTCGGAAATTAGCCCCGAATGTACTAGTGTCAAGTCTAGAGTAGTGATCTCTTTTCTTTTTTTGATATACATAGTTGATATATTTTGTAGGCAAGTGCTCACGATGGTTTTTCCCTATTTGTGTTTTTCACGTAGAAAATCTTGGTGTTCATGTGTTGGATGTGTGTTGTTGATTAATTATTTATGTGTTGCATTAATTTTTATTTAGATTAATTCACCTTCCCCTCTCAGTCTTTCCTTTGATTCAAAAATTGGTATCTAAGAAAAGTTCCTCTTGTTGGATATTGTTGAGAAGTTTGCTGGAATAATGTTTTGTTATTGATGTCAACATATTCTTATGTGTATTCCAGTGTTGCAGTCAAATTAAATGAGTTGTTTTAGTTAGTGTGTTTCAATTGAGTTGTTGCGGATTAAAGGGTTTTGAGAAAAGTATCTCTAGTTGATTCAGCTGAAGTTTCAAAGGTTTACATGGTGATTTGATTGAGCTATATGGTCCCATATTGTGATTGGTTTTTCAGTTGTTCATGTTATTCAGTATTCTAGATTTTGCTCTGCATTGCTATAAGATTGCAATATCTTTGTTTGTGGTTTTGGTAGAGTTTTTGGGATGTTTTGGTGTGTCCTCAATTCATATGGTTCATGATTTGGAGCGCAAGCGTATCTTTCATTTTGACAGTCAGTTGAGTTAGTGTTCTTGAGGTTCACTATATTGATGATGAAAATTTTAGAAGTGGTGAAGTTTTGGATGTTGTTGCGGTAATTCATGATGCTTGTGGATATTTGTAGATCGTGTTCTATTTGTGTTGGTGGTCCATGTTGATTGTTGTGGATGTTAATGATGTTTTTCTTGGTTCGATAGTGTTCTTTGTGTTATGTGACATTCATGTTGATTGTGGTGTGCTGCGGAAGTTCGAGGTGTAATTCTTGGAAGTGTTTTATGTTTGTGGTGGTGATTTGGGTCCATACTATGTCATAGTCGACACTATTTTAATATGCATATTTTATTGTAGTGTGTGAGGTTATATTTTGTGATTTGTATGGTGGCTTGAGCCGACCTTGAAATATAGGTTGATGATTTATATATTGATGTAATTTTGTGTTGTGGATGTATCTGTGGAATCTACGAGTGTTTGAAAAGTGTGAATAAAGCTTTGATCTTTCGGTAGCAGAAGAGAAGCTGAAAAAAAGTGTTGCAGAGCAGTATATGAGCTTAACCAAAACTGTAACAACACATTAGGAGATTCTATTCTATCAATTCATGATTTTCTAGATATAATCTGAATATTTTTTGTAAGACAATGAGTCTTCCCCGGGGTTATAGCCCTTGTTGTTATTGTGATTTGAGCAATGAGCTCTAGGCAGTGTGCATGTGCATTCCCCATTTTAATATTTCATATGCTTCTAGCAGGGTATCATCTTATTGTGGGTAGGTTCCCACCATGTTTTTTCCCTTAACCAGGTTTTCCATGTCAAAAATCCTGGTGTTATGTGTGTTATTGATGTGGTGTTGATTAATGCTTCAACTTTTAATTATCAGATCTGAATTTTTGTTTAAGTTGTATAAAGTTTTTGTGCAAACTAATTCACTCCCCCTCTCAGTTTGATGTGTGTTGCCAACAATTGGTATCAGAGCTAGATCCTTCGAAATAAGCTTGACTGCTTGAGGTGATTCGGGATGACAACCTACACTTACAAGAAGGATAGTCCAAGGTCTGATGAAACAAACTATTCTCTATGGAAGAACTAGATGGACTATCACTTAAGATGCATCATTGAAGACTATTGGGAGATCATAAGGAATGTGTATAATGTTCCTTAGAATGTCCCTTCTTCTCCGAATGAGATTAAAGAAGCTGAATTCAATATTAGGGTGAAGGAAGCTTTGTTGAGTGTCTTGTCTGACTATGAGATGACTAATGTAATGGATATGTAGACAACTCATGAGATTTGAAAGAATAAAAAGACTTTGTATGAAGGTGACAGCCATGTGAAAGTTGCTAAGTTGCAGAGCCTTAAGGGAAAATATGAGATGCTAAAGATGGGCGAAGATGAGAACATCACATCCTTTATGCAGAAAGTGAATGAGCTTGTCCTGAATATCAGATGTGTTGGTGGAGTGTTAGATGAATATGAGATTGTATCTAAGGTATTGAGATCCTTGCCTCCTACCTACAAACACAATTTTTTTTCTATAGAGGAGATCCAGACGGTGACTGATGTGACTAGAGATATGTTGATCGGTAAGCTTGTTGCGTTTGAGTTGAGCGAATTTGGTGAATCCCTTCCTAAGTCTAAATCTGCATTCAAAGATACTATTTATGGGAAGCAGAGATATGATCTAAGAGAAAGTTCTACAAAAGTCTCCAGATATGAAAAGGAGGTGAGAGAACTTGAAGAAGAAGAAAAAGAACTTGAGGAGCCTGAACACTTATTGCTAGAAGATTTCTAAAAGGTGTTAGTAAGTATGAAGGCAAGTTGCCTCTTAAATACTTTTCATGTAACAAGATAGGACATTTTACCTCAAGGTGTCCAGAAAGTGTTTCTAAGAAGCCATTTAAAATATATAAGCTTAAATATTAGAAGTGTTATTATCTTGTTGATGAAGGTGTGACAGATGATAAATCTGATAAGGGGAATTTAGGAGATGAATGGGTGTTCATTGCTATCAAGGAAGATGATCCAGTTACTACTGATTCTACTAGTTGCATTAACGAGGAGAAAGATTTGGCTGCTAAAATTGAAGAGAAAGATGAATGAATTATTAACAGTGGTTGCTCTCATCATATGACAGGTGATAAGAGTAAGTTTGTGAGTATGAAAAATTATGATGGTGGTGTATTATTATTTGGTGATGACAAAGTTGGTATAATATGTGGTAGAGGTTTTATTTCTCTTGATGGTAAGAATAATACTGATGATATCTTATATGTTGAAGGTCTAAAGCATATTATTTTGAGTGTTGGACAAATGGTTGACAAGGGATATGATCTGCAATTCAAGAATGACAAGTGTAAAATTCTAAGTGGCTCTGAAATTGAAATTGCATTAGGAACAAATACTAAAGGTAATATCTTTCATTTGAATGTTGGTGGTAAAAGTTGTTTGATTGCTTAGGTTGATGAAAGTTGGTTATGGCATAGGAGGATGTGTCATGTAAATTTTGATTGCATGGTTAAGATAAGTTCCACTCAAGTAGTGAGAGATCTTCTAAAGTTGGTAAATCCTAGAAATCCAGTATGTAAGGAATGTCAGTTAAGAAAGCAGACAAGAGTTGCTTTCAAAAGAAAACAATATATTCTAATGGATTATTGGATCTTGTGCATACTAATTTTTTTGGTCCTTCTAGAGTGATAAGTTTGCAGGGAAATGGATATTTCATGTTGTTGATTAATGACTATTCAAGGATGATGCGGGTTACTTTCTTAAGGGAGAAATCTGAAGCATTGATGAAAGAGGTGGTGAATTCACTTCTGGTGAGTTTAATGCATTTTGTGAAGAACATTGGGTAAATAGATAGTTATCTTCTCCTAGAACCCCTCAGCAGAACAGTGTTGTGGAAAGAAAGAACATGTTGATTCAAGAAACTGCTAGGACTATGATGATTGAAGGAAATATTCTGCGTATCTATTGGAGAGAAGCTATGAGTACTGTTGTATATACTCTTAACAAAGTGCACATACAAGGTAATAACAGTAAAAATCCTTATGAGTTATGGTTTGATCATGCTCCTACTATTAATTTGGAAGTAAATTCTATATCAGAAGAAATGGAGATCTAGGAAAATTTGATGCTAGATGTGATGAAGGAATTTTTCATGGTTATTCTACTAAGAGTAAGGCCTACTAGTGTTATAATAAAAGATTGAGAAAAATTGTTGAGAATGCTAATGTGAAGGTTGATGAAAGTAATATGAGACTAATCAGAACTTGCGAATATGATTTACATGATAAAGATGATAGTTTAGATAAAGGAAAGCAAGTGCAAACCCGAAATAAAAACCACATTGATCTGAAAAAACTTTTGAATGAAGGAGAAGGTACAAGTGCTAGTGTAGAAGGCAGAGTTCAAGCATTCGATAATTAGAAAAATCCTAAGACTCCTAGGTATGTAAGACTAAATCATTCAAAATATGAGATCATAGGTGATAAGAATAAAGGTGTGATGACTAGAAGAAGAATTGTTGAACAATATTGTTTGCTTTCTAAAATAGAACCTAAAGATGTTGATGAATCTTGTAAAGATGAAAATTGGGTTAAAGCAATGGAAGAAGAGTTGAATCAGATTGAAAAGAACAATACATGGATTCTTGTTTGCAGACCTAAGGATTAAAATGTAATTGGAACTAAATGGGTCTTCCAGAATGAACTGAATGAACAAGGTGAAGTTGTTAGAAATAAAGATAGACTTATTTGTAAAGGTTATTCTCAGGTGGAAGGAATTGATTTTGAGGAGACTTTTGATCCGGTAGATAGAATTGAAGTTGTTAGAGTATTTCTTGCTTATGCCACTTATAAATATTTTAAAGTGTATCAGATGGATGTCAAGTCAACCTTTTTTAATGGTGAGTTGGAAGAGGAAGTTTACATTGAGCAACTGGATGAATTTTAGTTGACAAATCAGAAAGATGTGGTATGCAGACTGAAGAAAACACTGTATGGACTGAAGCAAGCCCCCAAAGCTTGGTATGCCAGAATGGATAAGTATTTGATGAAGATTGAATTCAATAAAGGTACTGCTGATAGTAATTTGTATTTTAAGATTGATCATGATAATATTTTGATTGTTGAGGTATTTATTGATGACATTATTTTGGGTGGAGATGATAGTTTGTGTAAGAAGTTTGTTGATGATATGCAAAATGAATTTGATATTTCTATGATTAGTGAGATGAAATTATTCTTGGGATTGCAAATTACACAGTCAGATAAAGGTATATTCATATCTGAATCTAAGTATGTGAGGTAATTATTGAAGAAATCTGGATTAGATGATGCTAAGTCCGTTGGAACTCCTATGGTGATTAGATTTAAGTTAACAAAGGATGATGACTCTCTGAAAGCAAATCAGACTAGATATAGATCTATGATTGGTGGACTACTCTATTTGACTCATACTAGACTGGATATTATGAATGTTGTTTGTCTTGTTTCTAGATTTCAAGCTGATCCTAGAGAATCTCATGTTATTTCTATGAAGAGAATTTTTAGATATTTGAAAGGAACTATTGATTTTGGTTTGTGATATCTTAAAGATGATGACTTTACTTTGAGTGTTTTTACAAATGTTGTTTGGGTAGATGATGTTGATGACCAGAAGAGTACTAGTGGTGGTACATTTTTCTTGGGAAAGAGATTGGTTTCATGGGAAAGTAAGAAGCAGAACGCTATATCTTTGTCTACTGCAGAAGCCTAATACATTGTTGTTGCTAGCAATTGTACATAGGTAATATGGATGAAGCAAATGTTGAAGGATATTGGAGTTGTCTATGATGTTCCTACTGCTATATGTTATGATAATTATAGTGCTATCAATATTTCTAAGAATATGATGTTGCATTCCAAGACTAATCATATATCAATAAAGTTTCATTTCTTGATAGAGAAGGTGAATGAGAAGTTAGACTGGAGTATGTGTCTACAAAGGAAAAAATTGCAAATATCTTCAAAAAGCCTTTGCTGAATGATGCTTTTGAGTATCTCAAGGATAAAATAGGGGTGATTTCCCCTCTAAATAAGAACTAAGATGCATGGATTTGAATTGGTCTAGTGGATCTCACAAAGATATCTTGTGATCCGGATTGATGTGGTTCAGATGTTCAGATTTGTGTGTATAGGAAAGGGGGAGAGAATCATTATTTGTGTTGTATATGTCTTTTGCATTGATGTCAAAGTAGGAGAGAAACATATGGAAAATTACTATATCCTATGTTGTTCTCAGGGGGAGATTGTTGAGAGTTATGGGTTGTTGATTTCTTTGTTTGAATTGATTGTTTTTCACATTCATATGTTGTCATGAATGCTAAAGGGGGAGATTGTTGGATAATGTTGAGATGTTTGTTGGAATGATGTTTTGTCATTGATGTCAGCATATTCTTCTGTATATTCTAGTGTTGCGGCCAAATTAAATGAGTTGGTTTAGCTAATGTGTTTCAATTGAGTTGATGTGGATTAAAGGGCTTTGAGAAAAGTATCTCTAGTTGATTTAGCCAAAGTTTTAGTGGTTCATATGGTTATTTGATCGAGGTATATAGTCTGGTATTATGATTAGTTTTTCAATTGTTCGTGTTATTCGATATTCTGGATATTGCTCCACATTGCTCTCATATTGCAATATCTTTGTTTGCAGTTTTGGCAGAGTGTTTGGGATGTTCTGATGTATCCTCAATTCAGTTGTTTTTTTATTTGGTTGTTCACAAGCGTATCATTGAGTTTGATAGTCAGTTGAGTTATTCTTAAGTTTGGTATATTGATGATGAAAATTCTAGTAAGTGGTGAAGTTGTGGATGTTGTTGTGCTAATTCATGATTCTTGTTGATGTTTCTAGATTGTGTTATGTTTGTGTTGGTGGTCCGTGTTTATCATTGTGTGCATTAATAATGTTTTTCTTTGTTTGATAGTGTTTTTCATGTTATGTGACATTCATGTTGATTGTGGCGTGTTGCAAAAGTTCAAGGTGTAATTCTTGGAGGTGTTTCATGTTTGCGGTGGTGATTTGGGTCCATACTATGTCTTAGCCAGCATTGTGTTGGTCTAAGTATTTCATTGTAGCATGTGGTCATATTTTGTGATTTGTATTGTGGGTTGAGCCGACCTTGAAATATATGTTGATGATTTGTATAAATTGATGTAATTTTGTATTTTGGATGTATCTTTGAAATCTACGAGTGTGTGAAAAGTGCAAATAAAGCTTTGATCTTTCAGTAGCAAAAGCAAGTGTGAAATAAGTGTTGCAGAGAAGTATATGAGTTTAACTGGAACTATAACAAGGCATTAGGAGATGCTATTTTTCCAATTCATGATTTTCCAAATTTAATCCGAATCTTTTTGTAAGACAATGAGTCTTCCCCAGGGTTGTAGTGCTTGTTGTTATTATGATTTGAGTAGTGATCTCTAGGTAGTGTGCCTGAATGCATGTGCATTCCCTATTGTAATATTTCATATACTTATACTAGGGTATCATCTTAGTGTAGGTAGATCCCCACCATGGTTTTTCCCTTAACTGGGTTTTCCAAGTCAAAAATCTTGGTGTTATGTGTGTTATTGATGTGGTATTGATTTATTATTTAACTATTAATTATCATATCTGAGTTTAAGTTTAAGTTGTATAAATTTTTTGTGCAAATTGATTCACTTCCTCTCTCAGTTTGCTACCTGACGCCAACACCTCTTGAGTAAGATTAACTAGTTGAGGTAGATCCGATATGGCAAAGGATGTGCATTACAAAGTTATGATCTTTGATGGTACAAAATTTCCATACTAGAAGTAGGGAATAGATCTGCACTTAGAGAAATTGTAGAAAGGAATTTGGGAAATCATTCAGACAAGATATACACCTCCACAGGGTGGTCCTTAGACTCTGAAAGAGATAAAGCTAAAGGAGACAAATGTGAAGGATAGAGCTATAATTTTTAATTGTATAAGTGACTTAGTGTTAGGAAGAGTAAACTAATTAACAAAAGCTAAAGATGTATGGAACAAGCTATGTTTGGCATATGAAGGAGATCCAAAGATAAAGCGGGACAGGTTGATGAATCTGAAGTAGAAGTATGATTATTTGAGAATGCTTGAAGATTAAGGTGTTGAGAACTATATTCATAGGGTGACTTATCTTGTTGATGGCATTAGAGTTGTCATGGACATTTGGATGAATGTGATGTTGTTCAGAAGATCTTGCCAACCTTGCCTAAATCCTACAAAGAAACAAGATGTTCTATATAAGAAAGAAATGATTTGAGTAGGTATACCATTGATCATCTTACTGGTACTCTAGTAGCCTTTGAAATTTCAGAAATGGAGGAAGAGAAAAGAGAAAAGAAAGAAGCAACATTTAATGTTTCAAGACACAATGATCCAGAATGTAGTGGAGATGTAGATGAAGCTAACGAAAACTTTGTGAGAAGATTACAATGAGGCACTAGAAAATACCAAGGTAATTTACCTCTAAAATATTTTTATTATGATAGAATTCAACATTATGCTTCTAATTGCACTTCCAAAGAAGACTATAAGAGACTAGATGATGATGAGAACAAAAATTATTTTAGAAGACGCAATTTTAACAAAAGAGAGAAGAAGGGCTTATGTTCTATTGAGGAACATACATCTAAAGATGACTATGGTAATGACCTGAATGAAGAATCCTTAATTGAAGAGAAGAAGAATGCATTGAAGAAATCGAAAGAGGAGAAGACGGTCAAGACTAAATTGCATGCTAAGATAGAACCAAATGCATGGATCATTGACTCTGTATGTTCAAATCATATGACCGGTGATAAAGACATATTTATTAATCTTAGGAAGTATGATACAAGATCAGTGAAATTTTCCAAAGAAGATGGTGCAACTATTTAACGTATTAGAAGTGTTTCTATTGATGGTAAGCATAAAAATGATGATGTGTATTATGTTGAAGGTTTAAGACATACTTTGTTAAGTGTTAGTTAAATGTATATAAAAGGCTATGAAGTTTTTTTTCATAGCTCCAGATGTATGATCAAAAAAGAGAAGATTGGTAAAAAAGTTGCAGAAGGAGTTAGTGTAATGCCCACCAAAATACCCCAGAGAAATATAGCTAAATACACACTAACTTAATTTTTATTTTTTTACAAGACAACACATAACATCACTTAAGCAATGCAGCGAGCACCCAACAACATTTAAGTGTTATGAACATGGAATAATTCACTAAAGATATTCAAACAATTATGCAAGCGGAATACAATAAATCATTACTATTAACTCCCTAGGGTATCTCAACGCCATTACTTAATCTTCCTACATAATCAATAAGCAAATACTTTCTTACAGACCAATACCTCATAATCTTAATCATTATACATGCATAGGTGCATCATAGCAATACCTAACACTCATGATATGCAACTTACTTAATCTTTCATTTAATATGAGATTCTATCTTTCAATGCATAGCTATTTCCTTTCCACTTAGGTTCATTTTATACACCAAGTCCAAATGTTCCTATTACCATTAACCAACCTTCGACTATGAGCATCACCAATCACATACCAAGATTAACCCTTAAATTGCATTAACATAATTTCCATTTACAATTAACATCCACATAATCAATTATGATTCTATGCTCCTAGCATGCTTATTATTCCATCATAATTCTTAAAGTACATACAACAATAATCACAAAGTCTTTCTAAACATTTAATCCATAGCCCATTTAATTCTCATAAAATCTCTTACACTATGTCAATTAATCAACAACCATTTTATTACAAATCAAGTAACTACACGAATTCATCTCGACACAACTAAGATACAATATCCTAATTCCATAACAACTAATAGCATCCACCAAAAGGAGATATAATCTTAAACCACAACATATGATACATTCTAATCCTTTTCTAAAAGACAAGCATTCATTTCACCGTCTACCCATACATTTACTAGAAAATTCCATTAATAAGATTAGTAATCCATTCATTAAGAATCGCCATACAATATTTTCATAAGGGACATTCAGTCACATCCCAAACAATTATAAGATTTCAATCCAGCAATTAGATCACTGCCTACAAAGTACGATGCTATAATTTCAATTTCTTTATTCATCAAACATTAACATGTCCTAAGTTAACTTCCATTATTAATCATACTCGTACATCCTTTCAAGGCATAACATTTCTTCTACTTAAAGCATTAGTTAGAGACATCATTTCAATACTATTACAATTATCATAACATTTACACCATTTTCTTTTAACATGGCTCATCAAGAATACAAATTGCATCTTTTAATTCTAAACCATATTACATATCCACATCTAATGCATCCATTTCATTTAATACAAATGTGTTACAATACAACTCAAGGTTCATCATTACAATCATCAACCATAACAAAAGTTATCACTATGACTAGAACAACATAGTCATTTCTCATAAACATGATTTCTTTTACAACCATTACATAATAGTTTCATTACATAAGTCAAACCATCATTTACATTCTTGCCGTAATTATTATCCATGAACAATCTGAAGAAGCATCCTCATCCACACAAGAAGAATCCAAAGACAGGAACATCCCAATGGTTTAAAAGAACCAACCACCCGACCATGTGGAACCAAAGGAACCACCCCCCGTGCTAGGAGAAGACACAAGGTCCCAACACATACTATACATCTAGGTTGACACTCAAAACCAAAGAGACTAATCAACACAAGGACACTCAAGTAAGAACAAATTACAAGATAGCACAAATAGAAAACTCCCAGAGGCACACAAATATACAAGACATCAATACATCTCAAGAAAAGGACACATGTAGGAACGGAGTGTCATCACATGCTATCCTCCCCCATAATATTGCCAAAATAAACACAACTCTTCATAGCATAACCCTCGATATAGACATGTGGAGCCATCTCTACCCATGAGAGAATCAAGGGAGATTTGACTTACCGTCTTCACGACCTTCTCTTGCTTATCCTAAAACATCCTCCCTAGGAATCAGCCATCAGGCTCAAACTATTAATTATCTTGTTTTAATGAGATCTAATTACCCATTCCAATTAATTAATTATTAATGTTATCACTTATTTAAAATAAAGAAAAACCCCCATGTGCCCTGGCAGTCTAGAATTCATGCATCCTTATTCGGAATCCCTCATGAAAGTCTATCTCTCGTGACTCCGATCATCACATAAAAGCCCACTCCCCCTACCATGCTACAATTCAAATTCCAAGAAGAGATCTATAACATCATCATGCAGCCCAACAACACATAAAACATACAAGAAAAACCATGGCTAAAGAACACAAAGGGCTTAAATCCATTAAAAGCAATATGAGCCTCAAGTGGAAATCCATATCATATAATAAAATCTTTCATTTATAAAATATATCAATTTTGTTGTCTCCATGGCAATATCATCTTGCTGTCTCCACAACATTAATATCTTGTTGTCTCCACAACAATAACACCTTGCTGTCTCCACAACAATACCATTTTCATCGCAACATCACAATATAAGAAAATACTCAAATCTTCAACAATAAATAAGCCAAGATTGTTTTCAACATATAAAACATAAAATCGCATCAACTAATAAATAACAGCACCTAGAAAATGACTGCAAAAATCCCAAAAAGCCTCTAGAGTGAAACGAAACTCAAAAATCCAAATCTAACTAGAAAAACAGTGAAATCACCAAAGATAGGATGAACAATGCTTTTGCATTGAAGTTTAGCACTTTTGCATTACAGGTTAGCGCTTGTGTTAAATAGATTAGCACCTATGCAGATAAGGACAACGCTTTTGTACAAAGGACAACGCATATGCACCAAAGGACAACACAAATGCAACAACAAACTATGCAAATGCATAAAAGGATAGCGCAAATGAAACAACAGATAGCGCAAATGAACGAAGGATGCGCATATGTAGAATCAACGCTTTTGCATAAAAGGGACAGAAAATACAGAACTTTCGGTAGAGATTTAAAATCAAACTTGAAAACATAAGGCTGCGAAAAATATACGCCCAGAGTCGTCCAGGACAATAGATCTAAAGGGTATAAATGAAATAAATAATAAACACTTGAAAGCCAACATTAAATCAAAACTCCATTCACGACACAAACTCAAAAAGACACAGAAGGCTCTCAGCAAACTCATAAATATAAATATTTCCTACAAACTATAGAATAAAGCCTTATAATAAATCTAAATATTTCCTCCCAAACCATACAAACTATAAATTTATTTTTCAAAGCTCATACATTGAATCTGCAGACACAGAGCATACAGGAAAACTGTAAAACATAATACAAAAGGTAGAATACGTCTCCAACTTGCAACCCGAGCGATGGAAGAAGTTGAAGAAGAGCTCCCCAAATCCAAAAGTCAAAACCAACAAGCTCCAGCAACAATCCAAGCCAAAACCCAAGGAAAAATCTTGCAGTGAATAATTTTTTGCAAAGAAGAAGCCAACCCCAAAAACTTCACGGGAAAGAAAATAAAAAGACAAACATTAACCAAAAACCCTAGCCTCAATCTCGACCAATCAAAATGTTCCAATCTATTATATATTTTACCAACCCCACCATCTAATATAATTTTACCTCCCTTTTCAAATTCAACCAATAAGAAAAGAGGGTAGGTAAGATAAATATAAATCATGCTTTTACAATTTGGTGGGAATGTTTTATCATTTTATTATAGTGAATTTATACAACCCACTTAATATAAAAGTCAAACTAATAAATAAAACATGAGCCACAATTAAATAAATCAAATAGAAATTAAATTAAATAAACCAAAGGCTCATAAATGAATTAAAGAACCATATAAACATTAAATACCAAATAAATATTAAACCATAGATGATTAAATAAATAAATAAACAATTAAATACCAATAAAGGTCAAAACACAAATAAATATAAAACCACAACATAAGCTAAACAATAAATATTAAATCATCATTAAAATAAATAAGCATTTAAATATCAAATAATTAAATACCCAAAAAGGCAAGAATCCAATAAATTAAATTAAACATTGGATAATCAAATAATCAAATCGCTATTAATCAAAATAATTAAAATAAACATTATTAACTATTTAATATCGCATCAATAACCAATCAGCCTCAACATAAAAGGATTAACCAGTCAATACTAACATACTCACAACACAGAAGAAACCCAACTTTACTAACTGAAATGGCGACTTGTGCCAAGACACTAACGACTCACAGTGAACAACTTAGACCTAGAGTATGTGAAGGGAACTTGTGCCAACTTCGAACCACATACCATTGGGATTTAAAGACACGCTCAGACATATGGAGCCAGGTGGAGTCAATGTCCGGTACCTGCAAATCGTGCATCCACAAAGCAATGATATGGCATATGCATATATATAACATACAAGGGTTAGAGAATCGCAATGACACATCCCGCTCGCAATGAGTGATGTGGAATTGTCTCTATCCCGAATATAGTCATACAACAATCAAACACACCATAAGATCAACTCATCATAGGTAATCATTAAATATGGTTAGTACATAAAAACATCATCAAGTGCATGATTATTATAATTCATGATTATAGTAAGGCATATAAAATCCATCAACACTTATGCTCATCAAATCACATGATCAATATAATCTTTCAGTAGTCAATCACATAATAAGCATATATTGTCTAAATAATCACATGATCAATAATGATAGTATCAACATCATATAAATCATCTGAAATAGCATATGCCCAATAATGTCTATCACGCATGAATTAAAAGTCAACTCTAGTCAAAACAAGTCAAGTCAAGGGTGGACCCTACATCCTCCCCCCCTTAGAATCGACTTACTCTTGGAAGTCGTAAGAGTTAGGGTGACAACTAGCACACATAAATCAAAAACTTCCTTTTAACACAAACACATTATAATATTTTCTAACTCCAAGAAAGACAATGACAACTAAATTTCCTCCTTATGCTTTAATTATTCAAAATAAACATGTTACACAAGAGGTAAATGAAGCACCAACTGTCATTAATTACGATATGTACACTAAGTTGTTAAAATATTTACAAGGGAACTTCATTTTAACTATACTTGCAATACAAAATTGTAGTTTCAATCACTGATCCAAGCATCAATAAGAAGAAATCACTATATTTCGCACCAATATTCATAATAATACTCCTTCAACATCTAGTTGCATGCAAATATATATATACACACAATATCTTACACATATGCACCTATTATATTATTCAACAAATCATGTCATAAGCCTAAATGAGTGAAAATTTCTTAGAACTAAGCTTCCTCAAATTAAATTTACTCAAGACCTCACACAATAACGAAGCATATATAATCTATTTATTTAAAAGAACAAATTTCATGCCATTCAAATGTCCTAATTTCCACCATGCTTACACTATGCTACATTTTATACAAACATTAGCTGCAATCCTTATCAAATCAAATCATTCAAAGGGCATCCTTAATCCACTATGTGTACACAAAGATTTGAAGGCAAGAAATCAACAACTTCTTTTCATTTTAACTATTTCATAATTTTAGACTTCACAATTCTATCTACTATAATATTTAGAAAGTTACCAATAAATTTCATCTTATTAACACCTTTCATTTACTTGGCTAATAACAACATTATCTAATTGTTTTCTTAGACTAGTGCACTTTTCCGCGATGTCCTCCCTTGCACATACTAGCAGAGGTTCAAAATGAACATGATAGAGACAACACTTGGCTCAAGATATGGGCCAACAATACATCAATACTCATAATGACCACCATAGACAACAAAAGATGAGGTCAAAGGAAATATCCTCCAATCAATTCATTAAGTTAAAAGAGAAGAAAAGTTGCCGGCAAAATCAATAAAGAAATTTAATTGTGACAAGTGCCACCACAAGAGCAAAATAAAGAAAGAAGAACTCAGTGGTCATCCAAAAGTAAGAAACCTCAAAAATACACATTAATCCCAATGACACATCGCACAAATCATAAATTAACTCAAGGCAAAATAAACAACTCATCCAACCCACATCACGAGGTGACCAACATTAGCCACACCAAAGGGAGTAACCGCTACACAACATCCAAGGGTGAAATGCCTTGAATGTGTTAGAGAGTGCATGCCATATATTTAAGACTTGTTTTATCCATATGTCTGTATTCTTTTCATTACTTTTAATGCAATTCAATTTTTATTTTTGAGAATTTAGACAGTTATCCTTTATGAAAGTTGACAGAGGCAGGAAGAGCTAAAGCAACTAGACACTCACACATGCACAAGGAGTATACTCATACCATGACTAATATTCAAGATATCTTATCTCTACCATGATCATATTCACCAAGTTATAACAGAAACAAAGGTTAGAGCTTCAATTGATCACTTGATAGTAAATTATAACACACATCATTTCCATTAATGCACAACTAACAATCTATAGAAGATTAGAAAGTCCTTCATAAGGACTTTAAGCAATTTAGTAAATCATATATTTAAACAAGCAAAATAGGTCTCATCACAAAAGCAAAAGTTTAATATCAATTTCTACTCTTACCAAGATTAATATTCTGACATACTTCTAGTCATCTAGGTTAAGAATATCTCAGTCCCACTTCTAGGACTTAGTTTTCTTTTCATCTAAAGCCACTTAAATTCCAAGAATACATACATCATTATATTTAAGCTCACTTCCCATTATTACTTGATTACTATCATTCGTGGACTATGTATTTTCGACATTTCAAGACAAATTGACATTTAGAATCCTAACACAATTTCATATAACTACTTATCATTTTATCTCATTAGAATTCACTAAGGAAGCATTTCTCAAAATTCAAATATGGCAATGACATAGTAACCTTTCTTAATTTGTCCATCTAGTTAAGAGAAATATTTATTCAATGGCACACAATTTCTACATAAAGATAAAACTTTTATCTTACCAAACCAAATAAAGACGCAATGGTATCATTATGATTTCTACATATGCAATGCACCAATCCTTGCGTTAATAAGCATATTTTATCTCCTTTTAGTTTCACGATACATTTCATATTTAAATGATGGGATATTCTATTTAATCAATTCTTCCCTTTAAAGGACAAGGATAATGAATGCAATACCTAATTTTCAGTCTTCAATACAAATTAATTTCATCTAATCTTCCCTTTAATGTATGCGAGTCATATTCATCAATCATTATTCAATCCTTCTGCTTAATATCAATAACCCCCAAGTATTTAAATTTTTTACCCTAAAGAGAGAAGAGAAAGGAAGGGATATTGCCACACAAATTAATACACGCAAATTTATGCAAACTCAGTTTGAATTCCCTGGTCATGCCAAATATAGCTACCACTTTAAAAGATATGCAATTTCAACTTCCATAAGATCTCCTACCAATACATATGAAACTAGAAATCCCAAATCTTTTGATAGCTATGATTTCTTCAAACAATCTTTTATTACATACAAAGTCACACATACACCAAAACAACCAATAGTTTTATGGGGTAATCACTATATTACCAACTAACTTCCTTACATTTCACATAGGAGATTGAAATAAGGAGAAAGGTATTCCAACTACTTTTATTAAGAACCACCTACAATTTCTTTGATTTTCACATCATGATCTATACTAAATTATTCCTAAATGCATAATACAAACACTTCATCCTTCTATTCATAAGAAGATCAACATAATAGATGAATTTTGTTATCATCACATTAGTTAAGAGGATACACGCATTCTTTTCTCATTCTTCCACAAAATTAATTATGTGTAAGGAAAGAAACCTTAATCATTCAACTAAGCACTAGAAATTTACAGAGCAAGTAAGAACATATAGGCACTTCTCTAGACACAGGCATATGGAATAAATACACATTTTACTTAAAATTATGATTCCTAAAAGGAATTAGAGAGGAACACAAGGCATAGATATCTAAGATTCCAAAAATTCCAATAACACTTCTTCTAAAAAATCTCAAAGAGTAACTTGATTTCAAGGAACATCAAGGCACATTCATAAGACTAATAGCAACATCCTTAACTAGAGATCCCAACATTACAACATGGGCTTTGATACCAAATGTAATGCCCGCCAAAATACCCTAGAGAAATATAGCTAAATACACGCTAATTTAATTTAATTTTTTTTACAAGACAACACATAACATCACTTAAGCAATGCAGCGAGCACCCAACAACATTTAAGTGTTATGAACATAGAATAATTTACTCAAGATATTCAAACAATTATGCAAGAGAAATACAATAAATCATTGCTATTAACTCTCTAGGGTATCTCAACGCCATTACTTAATGTTCCTACATAAGAAATAAGCAAATACTTTAATTTCTTACAGACCAATACCTCATAATCTTAATCATTATACACGCATAGGTGCATCATAGCAATACCTAACACTCATGATATGCAACTTACTTAATCTTTCATTTAATATGAGATTCTATCTTTCAATGCATAGCTATTTCCTTTCCACTGAGGTTCATTTTATACACCAAGTCCAAATGTTCCTATTACCATTAACCAACCTTCGACCATGAGCATCACCAATCACATACCAAGATTAACCCTTACATTGCATTAACATAATTTCCATTTACAATTAACATCCACATAGTCAATTATGATTATATGCTCCTAGCATGCTTATTATTCCATCATGATTCATAAATTACATAAGACAATAATCACAAAGTCTTTCTAAACATTTAATCCATAGCCCATTTAATTCTCATAAAATCTCTTACACTATGTCAATTAATCAGCAACCTTTTTATTACAAATCAGGTAACTACACGAATTCATCTCGATACAACTAAGACACAATATCCTAATTTCATAACAACTAATAGCATCCACCAAAAGGAGACATAATCTTAAACCATAACATATGATACATTCTAATCCTTTTCTAAAAGACAAGCATTCATTTTACCGTCTACCCATACACTTACTAGAAATTTCCATTAATAAGATTAGTAATACATTCATTAAGAATCGCCATACAATATTTTCATAAGGAACATTCAGTCACATCCCAAACAATTATAAGATTTCAATCCAACCATTAGATCACTACCTATGAAGTACGATACTATAATTTCAATTTCTTTATTCATCAAACATAAACATGTCCTAAGTTAACTTCCATTATTACTCATACTCATACATCCTTTCGAGGCATAACATTTCTTCTACTTAAAGCATTAGTTAGAGACATCGTTTCAATACTATTACAATTATCATAACATTTACACCATTTCCTTTTAACATGGCTCATCAAGAATACAAATTGCATCTTTTAATTCCAAACCATATTACTTATCCACATCTAATGCATCCATTTCACTTAATACAAATGCATTACAATACAACTCAAGGTTCATCAGTACAATCATCTACCATAACAAAAGTTATCACTATGACTAGAACAACATAGTCATTTCCCATAAACATAATTTCTTTTACAACCATTACATAAGAATTTCATTACATAAGTCACACCATCATTTACATTCTTGTCGTAATTATTATCCATGAACAATCTGAAGAAGCATCCTCATCCATGCAAGAAGAATCCAAAGACATAAACATCCCAATGGTTTAAAAGCACCAACCACCCGACCATGTGGAACCAAAGGAACCACCCCCCATGCTAGGAGAAGACACAAGGTCCCAACACACACTCTACATCTAAGCTGACACTCAAAACCAATGAGACTAATCAACACAAGGACACTCAAGTAAGAACCAATCACAAGATAGCACAAATAGAAAACTCCCAGAGGCACACAAATATACAAGACATCAATACATCTCAAGAAAAGGACACATGTAGGAATGAAGTGTCATCACATGCTATCCTCCCCCATAATGTTGCCAAATTAAACACAACTCTTCATGGCATAACCCTCGATATAGACATGTGGAGCCATCTCTATCCATGAGAGAATCAAGGGAGATTTGACTTACCATCTTCATAGCCTTCTCATGCTTATCCTAAAACATCCTCCCTAGGAATTAGCCATCAGGCTCAAACTATTAATTATCTTGTTTTATTGAGATCTAATTACCCGTTCCAATTAATTTGTCACAACCCTCCTTTATCACCTTTGGATTAAAATACAAACTCTATTATATTTCTTTTGGCTAAACTATTGAATGAATATTATAAAGGAATAAAAATAATAAATCACACACACACATGGGAAATATACCTTTTTTCTTAATTGTTTATTTAAATTTCCTCACCCAAATTACGGCACATGTTGTAGGAAGAATAAGAAGATTCTAGAGGCTTCTCCACCACCTTGCATGTAACTCCTCCCACTAAGTCTAATCAATTTGCATGAAGGCCAAATTGGGAGGGAATCTCTATTTTTTTAATTAAAAAATTAGGTAGTGGAATTTGGAGTTTTTTCTTATAAAAGTTGTACAAGTTTTCAAAAAAAAAGGAGTTGGTAATTCCATAAAGAAATTCTTCAGAAATTTTTCTCTTGTAGTCACATTTTCATTCTTCAGCTAAGATTTTTGCTTTGGAGGACTTCTCTTCAAGTTTGAAGGATCAAGGGAGATCCATAGAGGATTCTACACCATTTTCAAGCACCCAGGTTCTTTCAAATTTAGTTTTATTTTTTTTTCATGCGTCTTATTCTTGCTACAAATTAGAGTAGGTTAAATTGTTTGTTTCAAATTTTGATGAGAAATAGATTCATTTATTTTCAGATTCTTGATAAGAATTAGAAGTAAATTAAATTGTTTAAGAAATTAGAATCATTTGTTTTCAAATTTTGATGAGAAATGAATTCATTTATTTTCAGATTCTTGATAAGAATTAGAAGTAGATTAAATTGTTTAAGAAATTAGAATCATTTGTTTTCAAATTTTGATGAGAATTAGATTCATTTATTTTCAGATTCTTGATAAGAATTAGATCCATTAGTTTCAAATTTTGATAAGAATTAGATCCATTGTTTAAGAAGTTAGATCTATATATTTCAAATTCTTGATAGGAATTAGATTAAATCGTTTAAAATTTCTTATTAAGTTTTAGATTGATTCTTGCTAAAGAACTAAATTAGAACCATATTTATTTTCTCTAGAATCATCTCTCTAGTTATTGTTTATCTGAATCTCATCCTTTAAAGAGATTTCGATGTGATTATTTCCTTTGTGTTTGGTTTGAGATTTTACTGCGATTATTCTAAATTTCTCCCTGTAATATTTAAATATGTATGATTAATTCTTTCTATCTCTGTGAATAACTCTCTGTGAAGAAGAAAAATATAAATTTATCTCTGTAAGTTTTAGATTGAAAATCAGATTAAAAAAAACACACTTTATGAGCTTGCATTTACCAGCATAATTCATTTATCTTCATGGCTAGAAACAAATATTGTATCTAGATTGTCTATCTCTGAGAATAAAAGTTTATCTCTGTAGATTTTATGAGATTACACTTTCCAGCATAATCATCTATCTTTCATCTTCCTGGATTGTTTATCTGTAAATTCCTGGATTATTCACCTTGTGAATGAATCCTTATTGTTTACTTTAGTATTTTCATCCTTTTATCAAAAATCTACTTCCTGTACCTATTTAAATTAAACTGTAAATTAGAATATATATATATATAGTGAATATTCCAATGTTAATATATTAATACTAACACCATAGCGTACTGCATTTATGTTGCACGATTTTCAAAAAATGAGATGTGCACAGGGCGGCGATTTTGAAAACCGTGGGGTTAATGGTACCCACCACTACAGTGGCCGCAGGGGAGTGGAGGGGACCACGCAGCCCCCTCATTCCCTATGGGCCTGCGCATGCAGGACCACAGGGGATGATGGGACCCGTGGTCCCCACCTCCCCCTAATTACTACATTTAAAGCAATTCATTTGCTAATGAATAAATTCGATAAAAAAATTTAAAATCATTTTTTTAAAAAAAAATTTAAATTATTATTTTTATATATATCGTTTAAGTTAAATTTAAGTTAATTTATTTTTACTTTATACAATTGTTTAGTTAAATTTATTTTTCTTAAAATTAGCAAAAAAGTTTGAAATCAAAGTATTGTTTCAAGTCCTTTAGGGAATTATTGGATTATTTGATCCATGATTTTGAAAACAAGTAAGTCTTATTATTATTTCAATTTGACCCAAAAACTTCAAAAAAAAATATAAGCTAATCACTCATGGGAAATTTATAACCTTATAATTAATTAGTCTCGCGATAAGAGAAAACATTTCTGCATTTTGTATGTAAATGACGTTACTTTTGCATTGCATTTATATTATTTCGTATTCCTTATCTTCATGCAATTACTCGTAAGATCACAATTATCATCACCATGCCAATACATGTATTAATTCGTTTAATTGTAGAATAATGATATTTCTCTTTTTCAAATAGTATTTAAAGTTTAAATAATGTACATCCATTCCATAATTATATTTCAAGCATGATGTTTCGTAAGCTCTTAGTTTAGAAACTAAACAAAGGAAGTTGGAAAACCAAAACTAGCAGCGTTCGGTATATACGGTGCCTCTGGGTCACGCTTACGAGTAATGTCGTCGTGTTGAACTACTGCACTTAACGCCTAATAAAGCTGCATTAACGATGTCTGTGGCATCGTCCCTATAAATCATCGGGGAGTAATAAGGGACACTAGGAAGTTAAAATCCAAGGGGCGGGTAATCCCCCTTGGATCGATAATTTAATAAGATAAGTTTTAAATGATTTTCACATCCATTGAGATAAACCATAGTAAACCCCTTTTAGGGATGGTCAAGTTAAATGCTCTCATGAAATTGATTTCTTTTTTATCTTGAAGGGATTTTGGTGATTTGCAATTTGGTCAAGGGTGACGCTCATGATAAGAATTAGGATCTAGTTATTTTTAGGCCACAAGCAATAGGCCATCTTGAGCCTTCGCTTAAGCGCTACCATCATGGGTAGTAACCGCAGAGAAACTGTCTAGGACACTGACCCTAGAAAGGGTTGCGTACCCACAAATCAGTTTACATCAAACCATAGAATAGAAAATAGAGCTACATACTTTACACCTTGATCCCGTGCCGAAGCGAGTATGTAGGCAGTCTTGGGATGGAGTTGTCCCTCGTACTTAGGCGTTCGTGGGTGGGGTTTAGGCTTGGTTGAGTAAGAATCCTAATTGAAAGATAAGATAATTAAATTGAAAAAGAAATTCAATGCATACTCGAAAGGAATCCTGTATGGATTCGCTTGACTTCCTGAGGCTTTAAGCCAAATTCTGAGGCGGAATTCAAGCTTGTATTATTTTAATTACTCCTAAGGACGATGACCTCGGTGCACTCCTGTTAGAAGAGTGTAGTACTTAGTGAGTGACTCAGGACCCGAATGGTCCCGATGAGTCTAAGTCTCTGGCCAGAGCATCTCCTATTCCGTTTGGATAGATACCTACCCCATATGGGTAGATGCCTATCCCGTTTGGATAGATGCCTACCCCGTATGGGTAGATGCCTATCCCGTATTGGATAGATGGAATCTTATGTCCCGTATGGACAATTGCCTAACCCGTATGGTTAGATGCTCATCCCGGATGGATGAATGCCTAATCCTAAATGGATGGATGCCCAAAGTATGCAATTGAATAAAATATAATGATTACATTAAACAAAACAAAAAAAGAATACTCAATTTTGTTGATTCATTTATGGTGGGTTATTACATAATTAATTATTAATGTTATCACTTGTTTAAAATAAAGGAAAACCCTCATGTGTCCTGGCAGTCTAGACTTCATGCATCCTTATTCAGAATCCCTCATGCAAGTCTATCTCTTGTGACTCCGGTCATCACATGAAAGCCCACTCCCCCTACCATGCTCCAAAAACAACAATAGAAAAGAGGCTCCAATTCAAATTCCAAGAAGAGATCTATAACATCATCATGCAACCCAACAACACATAAAAAATTCAAGAAAAACCATGGCTAAAGAACACAAAGGGCTTAAATCCATTAAAAGCAATATGAGCCTCAAGTGGAAATCCATATCATATAATAAAATCTTTCATTAATAAAATATATCAATTTTGTTGTCTCCGAGGCAATATCATCTTGTTGTCTCCATAGCATTAATATCTTGTTGTCTCTACAACAATAACACCTGGTTGTCTCCACAAAAATACCATTTTCATCGCAACATCACAATATAAAAAAATACTCAAATCTTCAACAATAAATAAGCCAAGATTGTTTTCAACATATAAAACATAAAATCGCATCAACTGATAAATAACAGCACCTGGAAAATGACTGCAAAAATCCCAAAAAGCCTCTGGAGTGAAACGAAACTCAAAAATCCAAATCTAACTAGAAAAATAGTGAAATCACCAAAGACAGGATGAACAACGCTTTTCCATTGAAGTTTAGCGCTTTCGCATTACAGGTTAGCATCTGTGTTAAATAGATTAGCACCTATGCAGATAAGGACAATGCTTTTGCACAAAGGACAACGCATATGCACCAAAGGACAGCGCAAATGCATAAAAGGATAGCGCAAATGAAACAACAAATAGCACAAATGAATGAAAGGATAGTGCATATGTAGAATCAACACTTTTGCATAAAAGGGACAGAAAATTCAGAACTTTCGGCAGAGATTTAAAAATCAAACTTGAAAACATAAGGCTGCAAAAAATATACACCCAGAGTCGCCCAGGACAATAGATTTAAAGGGCATAAATGAAATAAATAATAAACACTTGAAAGCCAACATTAAATCAAAACTCCATTCACGACACAAACTCAAAAAGACACAGAAGGCTCTCAGCAAACCCATAAATATAAATATTTCCTACAAACTATAGAATAAAGCCTTATAATAAATCTAAATATTTCCTCCCAAACCATACAAACTATAAATTTATTTTTCAAAGCTCATACATTGAATCTGCTGACACAGAGCATATATGAAAACCGTAAAACAGAATACAAAAGGTAGAATACATCTCCAATTTGCAACCCGAGCGATGGAAGAAATTAAAGAAGAGCTCCCCAAATCCAAAAGTCAAAACCAACAAGCTCCAGCAACAATTCAAGCCAAAACCCAAGGAAAAATCTTGCAGAGAATAATTTTTTGCAAAGAAGAAGCCAACCCCAAAAACTTCACGGGAAAGAAAATAAAAAGACAAACAATAACCAAAAACCCTAGCCTCAACCTCGGCCAATCAAAATGTTCCAATCTATTATATATTTTACCAACCCCACCATATAATATAATTTTACCTCCCTTTTCAAATTCAACCAATAAGAAAAGAGGGTAGGTAAGATAAATATAAATCATGCTTTTACAATTTGGTGGGAATGTTTTATCATTTTATTATAGAGTGAATTTATACAACCCACTTAATATAAAAGTCAAACTAATAACTAAAACATGAGCACAACTAAATAAATCAAATGGAAATTAAATTAAATAAACCAAAGGCTCATAAATGAATTAAAGAACCATATAAACATTAAGTACCAAATAAATATTAAACCATAGATGATTAAATAAATAAATAAATAATTAAATACCAATAAAGGTCAAATCACAAATAAATATAAAACACAACATAAGCTAAACAATAAATATTAAATCACCATTAAAATAAATAAGCATTTAAATATCAAATAATTAAATACCCAAAAAGGCAAGAATCCAATAAATTAAATTAAACATTGGATAATCAAATAATCAAATCACTATTAATCAAAATAATTAAAATAAACATTATTAACTATTTAATCTCACATCGATAACCAATCAGCCTCAACATAAAAGGATTAACCAACCAATACAAACATACTCACAACACAAAAGAAACCCAACTTTACTAACTAACATGGCGACTTGCGCCAAGACACTGACGACTCACAGTGAACAACTTAGACCTAGAGTATGTGAGGGGAACTTGTGCCAACTCCGAACCACATAGGATTGGGATTTAAAGACATGCTCAGACCTGTGGAGCCAGGTGGAGTCGATGTCTGGTACCTACAAATCCTGCATCCACAAAGCAATGATACGACATATGCATATATATTATAGCAGACAAGGGTTAGAGAATCGCAATGACACATCCCGCTCACAATGAGTGATGTGGAATTGTCTCTATCCCGAAGACAGTCATACAACAATCAAACACACCATAAGATCAACTCATCATAGGTAATCATTAAATATGGTTATTTCATAAAAACATCATCAAGTGCATGATTAGTATAATTCATGATTATAGTAAGGCATGTAAAATCCATCAACACTTATGCTCATCAAATCACATGATCAATATAATCTTTCGGTAGTCAATCACATAATAAGCATATATTGTCTAATTAATCACATGATCAATAATGATAGTATCAACATCATATAAATCATCTGAAATAGCATATGCCCAATAATGTCTATCACGCATGAATTAAAAGTCAACTCTAGTCAAAACAAGTCAAGTCGAGGGTGGACCCTACAGTTAGAATAGGAGGAAATGTATACTACATCAAGGATAGACAGAAGAGTAAATATTTTCTAGCATAGAACATTGACATTCTTCTGGAAATTACAGAGAAGACAAGTGATCCAGAAGAGAACAAACAAAAGGAAACAAATGATGAATAAGAAGAAGAAGAGGAAGACTCAACATAAGTTTCTACTAAGTATGTACAAAAGCATCATTTAGAAAATCAAATAATTGGAGACAAGACGAAAGGTGTTCAGACAAGAAGGAAGATTGTTGAAGGTCAAGAACAAGCCAATTACCGTTTTCTATCAATGATTGAGCTGGAGGCTTATGAGGAAGCAAGGAAAGATTAAATTTGGGTAAAAACTATGGAAGAAGAACTAAATCAAATCCAGAAGAACAAGACTTGCGAGCTAGTACCTAGACCAGTGGACAAGAATGTAATAGGAACTAAATGGGTATTCAAAAATAAGATGAATGAGAAAGGAAAAGTTACAGGGAACAAAGGAAGACTGGTATGTAAAGAATATTCTCGAGTGGAAGGCATAAACTTTGAAGAAATGTTTTCTCTGGTATTAAGGATGGAAATTACACACATGTTTCTCGCATTTTATTCTTATAGAAACTTTAGAGTTTATCAAATGAATGTCAAATCAACATTTTTGAAAGGAGATATAGAAGAAGAAGTATACATTGACCAACTAGATGGATTCAAACTAATAGAATATTCAGATATGGTGCGCAAACTAAAGAAAGCATTGTATGGACTTTAATAGGCACCTAGAACCTGATATGCAAGGTTAGATGGGTATTTGCTTCAATAGAATTTAGGAAAGGGTACAACAGACATAAATCTTTATTTTAAGATTGATGGAAATAAGTTGTTAATTGTTGTTAATATTTATGTGTCACAATACAAGTGCAAGTTTGGTTCAGGCTAACTTGGTTCAGAATTTTATGATCTATCTTGTATATAAGGAATGTGTACATGTTTGAGTTGAGTGTAGAAAGTGAGTGGAAGAGTGAGTGGGAAGAGAAATGTAGGGAATGTGAAAGGAAGTGTGTGAAACTCAATGAAGAGTAGAGAAGAAGAGTTGTATTTGAATGATATGAAATTTGTTTTGAGATCATGGTAGAGATATGAGACACAGTGATGATAGTTGAGGTCTAACTTGTGTGTGATGATGTTGGTCACTTATGCATAGTTAAAGAACAACTTCATGATCATAATATTTTTATTTTTAGATCATTGTTGTATCTTGCTCTATTGCAGTTAGCTTCAGGTTTGCAAGTCCTCTTTTGTATCTTGCCTCAAGAGTATTTAGCCTCAGTTTGCAAGTTCAGAGCACTGAGCTCTTTTCTTTGTAATCTTGAATACATAGTGGATATATTTTTTGGGAAAGTGCTCATTGTAGTTTTTCCCTATTTGGATTTTCCATGTAGAAAATATCGGTGTTCATGTGTTGGATGTGTGTTACTGATTAATTGTTTATGTGTTACATTGATTTCTATTTAGATTAATTCACCCCCCTCTTAGTCATGCCTTGGGTTCAACAGAGTAAACATCTCATACCTAAAGTACCTCTCTCTTTAGGTTGACAAATCTTTTCCTAGTTAACCAAATATCACTTTTTTGTGTTTTTTTCTTTCCACAGAATATTTATCATCTTATAATTTTTAAATCACAGAGGATGATTTTTGAAGCCACGTGAGCCATAAATTTATAAGTTGAGCTAGCTTCAATCAATTATTTTAAGAGGGATTATATGGCTAGCTAAAGGAATGTACTTGTGTGTCTAGTTACTAAGATAAAACTAAACATAATTACACATAAAATTCTATAATGGATGGAAAATTAGGGTTTTAAAAGTTAAGCTTTGTAAACTAGGAGATGACCTAACTTTCATATGAATCACATTAAAAGGAGGATGAACTTAATAGATCCAACTCAAGAAGATTTAATGCTTATTGGAGTCCTATTCCCTTTTTGTTTGAGTTGAAAATATAATTGAGAAGATGTAAATGGAATATCAAATCTAGGGCAAGGAGGTACATGCATGAACAAGCAACCTATATTGAGTATGTTAACTAATATTGAAATGAGAATTAAAGGCTATGCATAGGAATATAAAGTATATCCAAAAGTGCACCTTTGCCTAATAATTGAGCTGAAATTAATGTGATGATAGTGGTTGAGGCATATCCTTGTCCAAGTAGTTGAATTTCTGAACATGGGCTTGAAACTAGGTCTCTGAGACATTGTAGATGCTCCCTATTAAATTTGGACCTATTTTGGAAGGACCATGGCACCAAAGTGCCCTGGTCTAGGCACTTTCAGATGAAATTTGGTTGGATGCTTTATTTCAAGGTCTTGGTGTTGTTGTGGTCTTCATGGCTCTACTGAGCACTTATAGTTACACACAAGAAGAAAGAAAGAGAATTGTGGATAGGGGATTGCCTTAGGTCAAACTTAGAGTTTTTAATTAACCCTAATTGAAATAGAAATTGAACTTGACTTGAATTGGAAAGCTTACCTTTTTAGTGTAACTAGATTTAAAATCGAAATGCTTGAATGTAGATGATTATACCTTCAACATGTGATGCAATGTTCTTAGGATAAGTACTCCATTTTCTGAAGCAATAATATGATAAATCACAAAAATTTCATCATGAAATCAAAGATAAAACATAAGATGAAGATGTTTTGATGTATCTTGTTACTCCTTAAAATCAGGTTTGCTCTTGAGAAAGAAAATTGCTCTTGAATTGGATGATAATGTTTAAATAAGATGTAATGTTTAAAATGAATTGAAAGAGATGCCTTATGTAGGGATTTTACAATTAAAATCACCTTTAGGGCAACTTAGATTTGTGATTTATTCACACAGAGAAGAATTTGAATTAGATAAGACTGCCAAATTATCCTCCTCAAATTTAGGAAAAAAAGTGTGGGACCATGGTGGTAGGTCACCCTGGTCCTGACAATATTATTATAACTTTTGAGGAATGAAAGATAATGAGGTTCTAATGTTGATTCCGGCTCAGTGCCTCAAACCATAATGTATAAATATGAAAAATATGTTTTGAAAGTTGAAATTAGGGTAGGATTAAGGATAAATCGAGATATAATGATAATGGACAAACTTAGAATTAAGGGCCCAAATAAGAGTGTGATGATGTAACAAAGTGGAATAAGACCGATAAAATTACAATAAAGGTCCTATAATGCACAAAGGAAAGGGAAATACTAAAATGAGTGCCAGGAAAGTGTGAAATTGGACAAACTTATGAAGGTGCACAATTTACGACACTACATTTAGCCCCCACTTTAGCAAAGTATGATAGTCTCTTGGTAAAGTAGAAATGAAGAGATAGAGAATCTGAGAGCAAGAAAAACCAGGGATAGGATAATACTGAGGAGTGACCAAGTTCCCAAGAATAGGATCCTATCAATCCATGCAAGTAACCTTGAAATATACACAAAAGCAACCATTAGTACTAAAATTCAAAGCTCCAAGTTGAAGGAACACGATGAGGTCACTAAGAGGGGAGTGAATTAGTGAATCTTTAAAAAATTGAATCAAATAGTGCAAACACTAATAATGAAATTATATCAAAGACACATGCATACAAGAGAAAACCACATAACACAAGGTGTACAAGTAAAACCCATTGTGGGCAAAACCTCGGTAAGAATAGTTGTTGGAGTCTAATGCTCCAATCTAACCTCATAATGAAAAACTTATTACAACATTTATGGGCACCGGCCCAAAGGAGCACCTACCCTTACTCTGAGCACCCACTTAGAGAATTACAATGACTAAATAAGTTAAATTGATTACAATGAAAACACCTTGTTACAAATGAGTTTTGCAACACTTGAATCTGATTGATATGTTCACCCTAATGCTCTATTATGTATTCTTGATGTCTCTTTTCTTCCTTTTAATCTCTGCAACACTTCACAAACTTTAGCTCTTTTTCTTCTATTAACCTCTATGATGATTACTCCCTTTTTCTAAACCAGCACTTCACTCTTTCCCTTATGCTCAGCTCAAACTTCTACTCACCATTTTCTGCAATCAACTTCTAAATACACATGTAATTCCCCACCATGAACCCTAAAGGAAAACAACA
Organism: Cryptomeria japonica; assembly: GCF_030272615.1. Lineage (NCBI taxonomy): Eukaryota > Viridiplantae > Streptophyta > Pinopsida > Cupressales > Cupressaceae > Cryptomeria > Cryptomeria japonica. The sequence continues at coordinate 133,220,362 of NC_081406.1, forward strand.
CAACTAGGCAACTAAAGGGTGAAACATTTTTTTTTAAAGATTAAGTGCATTAATTATAACAATAGCATGTTTAATAACATAGCGGAAGTCTAACACATGATTTCCTAAGGGTTACCAATGATGATCAGTTTACAAATTATATTAACACCATGGTTAATCCAATTGTCCATTTAATTAGTTAAATTAAATGCTTGAGAATAAACCTACACATACATCTAAATTCCATAATGAAAGAATCAAAGTATTCCAATGCATTTATTTATCCACAAACCATCTATACATAAGACCAAAGCAATTGAATTAACATACATTCCACTATAATATTACAATATCCATAAATACATGGCTTCCAATAATACCACGGATTACAAAAGTTACAATATCAAGGTTACATAAAAATGTGATACAATGACCACAAGGTCTCAACTGAACAATGATCATGAACATGAGTTGGTGCATGAACCACGAACCAATTAGAAACAAGCATGAATCCTTTCCTCGCCTGAAGATACAATCCAGAACATCTAATGGGAAGTGGCACTACCACCCGACCATGTGATCCCGAAATGGAACCACCCCACCGTGCTAGGAGATAGTAGAAAACCCTCAAGAAAGCAAAATAAGACAAGTACAAAAGAACTACATGACTCCACAAACATCCATGTGACTCAACTCACAAACATTAGTGACTCTAAGGAGAGAGTGTCATCGCATGGATTACGGTAGTTACCCTGGTAGGCCTCCATAGGTCCCAACCCCCATCTTGGGTTATCCTGGTTACCTCTCCTGAACCTCCGGCTCCATCTAAGTCTCATGCAGACCCTACCAATCCTTTTGTGAAGACAAGGTGATAAGTTTGCCATTCTAGGCCTTCTCGCAACATTATGAGCCCTGTACTAGCACTCACCTATGCACGAGGTACATTATCTTAATTAATATTTAATCTACCCACCCCCTAATCAATTATTAGGTTATCACTTCTTAACTGACTTTTGAGGGGTTATCCTGCCATCCACTTCGAGCGCAGCCTCCACTTGAAAGCCACTCTCTCTCATAGGACACTAACATGAAAGGTCTCTCTATGAGAACTCTATGGCGAAATAGACAGCCATATCTAATCTTGACAAACCACAAGGGAAGGATACACAATCACTAACCCAGGATTGACCATTTGGAACAAAATACACAATGGCTCACATCAACAGGGTTATACAACAACACCAGACCAAGGGGTATAACAACATATGACATAATTATTAGCATTTTCACAAAAGGAGATTGTTAGCATCTCAGTAAGTTTGTTGGTATGAGGATATTGAGAAGGTTGTTGGAGATTGTTGATATAATTGAGTAACGATGATTACTATCTTAATAACATTATTTTGTCATTGATGTCAAGCAATTGATTTTCTGATATAGTATGATGTTGCCATATCTTAATGAGTATGTTTTGATAAGTATAAAGATGTCGGTAAGAGACACAGAATGAATGTGAAAATAAAAGGGGAATAATAAGTTATTCAATGGGCAACTATTACTGAGTTAGATAGTGATGAGATTATGTTGTTTTGACTATTTTGATATCCCATATGTGAGTATTCAAAGACTGAACAAGAAGGAGAAAATATTTCAAGCTATAGAATTAGTTATTGCTTGATACTATTCTATGTTACCGAGCAAGATGCTAGTCGGTAAACCCTAAGGTTATCACTATCGGTTAAAGAAGGCAGAATATCTACTGAGTAAAGTTCAGTATTTACCAAGTAACAACCAAGTAGTAATAGAATGCATTGGATGGATAAATACATTATTAAATGTAGAATACCAATGAGATGGAGTTGATCAGATGATTGGTATGTCGTGCAAGAATTTTGTTGAGGATCTACGACATCGAAAATACAAGAGATAAGATCTATAGCATAGATTGAATGGTCATAACCTAGCACAAGTTCCAAGGCAAGGTAAAACATTTTCAGATCGAAGGATACAATGAACCTAGTCACGTTTTAAGATCTAATGGCTAAGATTGATCATCAAAAATGTGATCAAGGCGATTAAGTGGTTAGGTATTGTTCATAAATAAGAAACTGTTGATGAACAATGTATGCGGGCAAAATAGAAGAAAAGTGACACAACAGTAGTGATCACTGAGCACAGAAGATTGAAGATCTGATTGAAGAACAGATTGAGAAGCCCAGCAAGAAGCAAGATAAGTCTTATGACAAGATTGTTTTGAGCATATAGAATCTGCTTTAGCATTTCAGATGTGAAGTTGCAGATATATTTTATTACTGTTATTTATTTTGTAAGTGACAGGAAATCTCTTAACCGAGTGGACTTAACAGTCTTATTTGTAAACCCTCTAGCAAGGTAATATTCTAAATGAGTGTTTCAAATCCTTTGACAAGGTCACTTCTAACAAAGTGCAAGACTTTAACAAGTCTGAGGGAAATCCCTTAACCGGGTCACATCTAGCAATGTTTTTTTGTAATCTATAACTGGATTAGCTTTTAACCGAGCATACTCTAGAAGGGTATATTTTTTAGTGGGTCTGAAATCCCACAGTGGTTTTTCCCTATTTGGGTTTCCACGTTAAATCTGGTGTTAAATGTGTTATGATGTTTTAAGTGTATCTGTTTATGAGTATTGAATGATTTACAGTCATAGTTGCATATTAGTAAAGGCTACCGAGGTTGAATCTGGTGAATATATTGTATTGTGAAGTTTTTATGATTCACCCCCCCCCCTCTTATCTTAACTAACAATTGGTATCAGAGCTTTGGACTCCGAAAAAAAAGTTTAAAGGTACTTGAGGCAAGATCTGAAGATGTATAAAAGGGATACACCAAAGCTGAACAAGTCAAGTTTCTCCACATGGCAGAAAAGGATGCAGCTGCATTTATCAGGAATTGGAGAATATGCAACATATTATCTGGAGAATGATTACATAGCACCTAGCACCAACCCGATGACAATGGAAGAAATAAAGGCAAAGCAAGAACATATTCAAGCTATGATTGAAATAACATCTGCATTAACCAACTCAGAGTTTAATGATCTAGAAGGCTGCAATGATGCCAAAGCGATGTGGACCAAGCTTATATCTGTGTATGGTGGTGATGAACATGTTCAGAGAGCAAAAGTAGACAGTCTAAGAGGTCAACTTGAATCCATGAGAATGAATGAAGGTGATAACATAACCCAATATAGTACAAGGTTAAAGGAAACTATCAATCAAATCAAAGGAGGAGGAGGAACTATTGAAGAAAATGATGTAACAAGTAAGTTGCTTAGAACACTTCTACCTGCTTATGCCATTCGAGTCTCTGCAATCAATGAATTAAGGTTTGTGCCAAACATGCCAGTCTCTTTGGATGCTACTATCAGTAAGCTACATGCATTTGAGTTAAGTAATTTTGATAACAGTGGGTCCTCGGTAAATAAAGTTGAATATGCATTCAGTTCTTTTCATATTGGTGAATTTGATGATTACAATGATAGAATGTATAAGTATACTGAAGGAAATCACAGTGGAGCAAGTGAAAGATTTCGCAAAAACATGGAAGAGGTACACAAACTATGTGAAGAAATCAAAAAGCAAGAAGAGTTTGAAGCATTATTAGCCAGAAGGTTACTAAGAGGCAAAGGTAAGTATAAAGGAAAGTTACCTTTAAAATGTTTTAACTGTGATAGAATAGGACATATGGCTTCTAAATGTCCTGACAAAGAATCTAGTGAAAAGAAAGAATATCGAGATGACAGACAAAAAGACAACCAATACAGAGGACACCGAGACTTCAGAAGGAAAGATAGAAAGACATGCCTAGTAGCTAATGAGGAATCCAATGATGATAAATCTGATGGGACTGATACAGAGGAAGTTGTTTATGTGGCTATCAAAGATGGATCAGATGAAGAAAGGTATGAAGAAAAAGCCCTAATATCTCACATAAATAAAAATGATTCTTGGATCATAGATAGTGGATGCTCACAACACATGACAGGTGATAAACACAAGTTTGTTAAATTAGAAAACTATGATGGAGGTGCAGCGTCGTAAAATTGTGACACTTGCAATTTCAACTACATTTGGGTCTTCATGATGGCAACGCAACGTTGAACCTGAATGGAGACCCCGAAACCTGTTTACGACATCAAAAACTGCATCTTTCTGCACCTTGGCCTGATCCTCCTTGCACCCTGCTATCCCGGGAGGTGGGACCATGGTGCCTAGCACCCTGGTCCCTCAGGACCATGGCACCCAGCGCCCTGGTCCCTGGCCCTATTTTGGGCCCAGTCTCTTGTTGGGCATCGGGTCTTCAAGTTTGCAATTTGGAAAATAACGCTCCTAGGTCGGCCTAAGGTCAGAAAAATCAGTCTCCTAACCCTAATTGACAAGTATATAAACTACATTTCCCCTCCCCCCAAAAAAAAGGGCAAAACATATGTGTGCAAGAGGTGGAAGCGATAGGCAAACATTCAAACATTCAAGCATTCAAGCATTCCTTCAAGCAATTGAGCATTCTAAGTCTCCATTCAAGGCTAGGTGTTGCATTCAAGACAAGGATTCAACCATTGAAGAGGAGATCACCTACAACATACAACATCATTACACCTTCACATGTAAGAATGCAAACATTCTTACAACAAGGTATCAATACTTGATTACATTACAAACATTTACATTTACAGCATTCTCATTTCTTGGTTAATTCCAAAACTGAGGTTTGACCTGAAGGAAAACCCCTAATCCCTAACCCCCCAATCGTCCTCTCTTTTCTGTGTGTAGGTTGTAGGTACGCGGCTGTAATTGAAGATCTGGAATCCTTGTGTAGAGACGAACAGATCCCCCTTCATTTCGTGGATTTTTCGGAGGACCGTGTGCACTCCGGGTGCCATCGTCCCATCAACTTTCACTCAAACTCGCAGGACAACATCGTCTCAACATTTTACTGCTAATTTTAGGTCCGTAGCCTCATCCCGTGTCGCTATCTCCGTCTACAAGTGAATCTTTCTTACTTTTACATACACTCCTAGTTCAATCCTTCTATCTACATTCTTTACAAAAGAGGGTATCCTTGATGTCTCAACCCTTGAAACTCATTTAGAATTCAATCTTGCATTGTGTGGGATTGGATCTTGTGAGTTTCAACCCCTCTTTTGAATGTAAAGTCTCTCCTAAGTGAAAATCGTCAATCCTAGTGACCCCCTTTCTCTCTCCATGGAGTGGGGGAACACCTAGGGTTCGATTTTCTACTTTACAGGAGGATATGTAAGATTTGGTAATGATGCACCATGTCCGGTGAAAGGTAAAGGATCTATAACACTTCTTGGCAATGATAAATGTGATGATGTATGCTGGGTTGAAGGTTTGAAATACAATTTGTTGAGTGTAGCACAACTAAACAATACAGGATACCGAATATAATTCCAGAAGGGATGTGTCAAAGTTCATGATAAACATGGAAAGTTGGTTGCTACCAGGACAAAAACAAAAGGTAATACATTTCATCTTGACTCAACTCGGAACAATTGTCTGTATGCTAAACTAGAAGATACTTGGTTATGGCATAAAAGGTTTTGTCATGTAAATTTTGATAACCTGATCAAAATAAGTAAGAAGCACCAAGTAAGAGGTCTACCGAGCCTGGAAAAACCCGAGAAAGCAATATGTCGAGGATGCCATATGGGTAAGATGACAAAGTCAAGCTTTACAAGTAAGTCCTACACTTCTAAAGGAATTTTAGATCTAGTGCACACTGATCTTTGTGGTCCTATGAAAGTTCAAAGTTATTATGGAGATAGATACTTCATATTATTTGTGGATGATTACTCAAGAATGATGTCAGTTATGTTTTTAAAAGAAAAATCAGAAGCCTTTCAAATGTTCAAATGGTATAAGGCTAGAGTTGAAAAAGAAACAGGAAGACAGTTGAAATGTCTAAGATCTGATAGGAGGAGAATTCATTTCTGATGAATTTAATCTATTTTGCAATGATCATGGTATAAAGAGACAAGTGTCTGCACCGAGAACACCTCAGCAAAATGGGATAGCTGAAAGAAGAAACAGATCAATTGTAGATTGTGCCAGAACCATGATGATAGAAAAGAGGGTACCTCAAACATTTTGGAGAGAAGCAATCAGCACTGCACTTTACACCCTGAACCGAGTACAACTGAAGAAAGGAACTTTGAAGACACCATATGAAATCTAGTATGATAAGAAACCTAATGTAAGTTATTTTAAAATATTTGGAAGTAGATGTTATGTTCACAAAGATGACAGAAATGGAAAGTTTGATCAGAAAAGTGAGGAAGGAACATTTCTTGGCTATTCTTCTAAAAGTAAAGCATTTAAATGTCTGATCAAATCATCTACCAAAATAGTAGAAAGTGCAAATGTGAAAATTGATGAATTTGCAAAAAGAAATGATGAAGGAAATTCCAAAGATCCAGAAAATTATGAAGAATTTGTTTATGTTCAACTGAGAAAATCTTACCGTGAAAGTTGATGAAGAAAATGAAGAAAATACTCAGTTACTGAGTGATGAAGAAAATCAAACAGAGCATACCAAGCCCATATTAGCTAAGTATGTCAAAATAAATCATGCATCAAGTCAAATTATAGGAGATAAGGATGATCCAGTGATGACAAGGAACAAACTAAGACAAAACACATGTCTGATATCTAAATTTGAACTGAGGGTAGTAAAAGAGGCATTTAGTAATGAAGATTGGATAAATGCTATGACAGAAGAAATTGAACAAATCAAGAAGAATGAAACATGGACACTGGTCCCAAGACCAAAAGAGAAAAATGTAATCGGTACAAAGTGGATTTTTAGAAACAAGCTAAATGAAAAAGGAGAGGTCATTCAGAATAAAGCAAGACTAGTTTGCAAAGGATATGCTCAAGAAGAAGGAATTGATTATGGTGAGACTTTTGCACCTATGGCAAGACTTGAAGGAGTGAGAACATTGTTGGCATGTACTGCTTACAAAAATTTCAAGGTATATCAAATGGATGTTAAATCTGCATTTTTGAATGGTATACTAGAAGAAGAAGTTTATATTGAACAGCCTGAAGGATTTATTGAAGACAAGAATAAAGATCAGGTATGTAAGCTGAACAAAGCATTATATGGTTTAAAGCAAGCACCTAGAGCATGGTATGAAAGACTGCACTCTTATTTGATCAAGATTGGATTTATAAGGACAAGTGAAAACAACAACATGTATATGAAAAATGATGAAAATAATGGTATACTACTTTCAGCCATATTTGTTGATGATATTATTTTTTGTGGTAATGACTCCTTATGCAAGAACTTTGGAAATGAAATGTGCAAAGAATTTGAGATGTCATTAATCAATGAAATAAAGTATTCTATAGGTTTGCAGATACTACAAATGAAAAATGAGATTTTCATTACTCAATCCAAGTATATAAAGGAAATCTTGAAGAAATTTGGAATGGAGGATTCTAAACCTATAAGTACTCCTATGACTACCAATTGTAAACTATCAAAGATTGATGAATCTGCATTTGTTGATGAGACACTTTACCGATCTATGATTGGAAAGTTGCAATATGTGGTTCATAGCAGGCCAGATATAGCAAATGTCGTAGGTATAGTTGCAAGATTTTCTGCAGATCCCAAAGAAACTCATTTGACAGCAATCAAGAGAATTTTCAGATACCTGAGAGGCACTGAAGATTATGGCTTAGTGTATCAAAAGAGAAATGTTTTTGACTTAAAATTCTATACTGATGCTGATTGGGCAGGAAACATTGATGACAAGAAAAGCACAAGCAGTTGAACTTTCTTTTTGGGAGATAGACTAGCAAGTTGGCTTAGCAAGAAGCAAGGATGCATTTCACAGTCAACGGCTGAAGCTGAATATGTCGTTGCAGCATTGAATTATACCAATATAGCATGGATCAAACAATTGTTGGAAGGTATGAATGAGAAAATTACTGAGCCAATAACTATATTATGTGATAATACTAGTGCCATTTAAATTTCAAAGAATCCGATAATGCACTCTAAGACAAAGTATATCTCTATCATTATCTCAGAGAACAAGTTCAAGAGAAGAAAGTTGTGCTGGAATATATCAGTTCAAAGGAACAAATAGCAGATATTTTCACAAAGCCATTACCAAGGGACACTTTTGAGTATCTCAGAAGTTAGTTAGGGGTCCTACCCCTATCTAGTACTCACTGACAGAGTTCGATGAAAGCATCAATTCTATGAATCTAAAGGATAACTATTTATGAGCTGATGTTGCTTTACACACTTTAGGAGGTTGCCTAAAGTTGTACAAGAAAAGTGATTGAAGACAAAGATGTTCTAACCGTGAATGAGACTGCAAGGAAATTACTTCACAAAGGAAGAAATCATGAATTAGTTTTTCTTTTTTGGCATTGTTGTCAAAGGGGGAGAAGACTAATTTATAAGAAACTAACAAAAGAAGCTGGGAGAAGACTAATGACTAAGGGAGAATTCCAAAAAAATTCAGAGAAGTTTAAACAGCAATCCGAATCCGAATCAATTGAAATAAATCATGTTGGTATTGCCATTAAAGTTGGTTTTGCCATCAATTCCAAAGGGGGAGATTGTTAGCATCTCAGTAAGTTTGTTGGTATGAGGATATTGAGAAGGTTGTTGGAGATTGTTGATATAATTGAGTAAGGATGATTACTATCTTAATAACATTATTTTGTCATTGATGTCAAGCAATTGATTTTCTGATTCAGTATGATGTTGCCATATCTGAATGAGTATGTTTTGATAAGTATAAAGATGTCAGTAAGAGACACAGAATGAATGTGAAAATAAAAGGGGAATAATAAGTTATTTAATGGGCAACTATTGCCGAGTTAGACAATGATGAGATTATGTTGTTTTGATTGTTTTGATAACCTATATGTGAGTATTCAAAGACTGAACAAGAAGGAGAAAAGATTTCAAGCTATAGAATTAGTTAAGGCTTGATACTATTCTATGTTACCGAGCAAGATTCTAGTCAGTAAACCCTAAGGTTATCACTATCGGTTAAAGAAGGTAGAATATCTATCGAATGAAGTTCAGTATTTACCAAGTAACAACCGAGTAGTAACAAAATGCATTGGATGGATAAATACATTATTAAATGTAGAATACCAATGAGCCGGAGTTGATCAGATGATTGGTATGTCATGCAAGAAGTTTGTTGATGATCTACGACATCGAAAATACAAGAGATAAGATCTACAGCTCAGATTGAACGATCATAACCTAGTACAAGTTCCAAGGCAAGGTAAAACATTTTCAGATCGAAGGATACAAGGAACCTAGTCACGTTTTAAGATCTAATGGCTAAGATTGATCATGGGAAATGTGATCAAGGAGATTAAGCGGTTAGGTATTGTTCATAAATAAGAAACTATTGATGAACAATGTATGCGGGCAAAATATAAGAAAAGTGACATGATAGTAGTGATCACCGAGCACAGAAGATTGAAGATCTGATTAAAGAACAGATTGAGAAGCCCAGCAAGAAGCAAGATAAGTCTTATGACAAGATTGTTTTGAGCATATAGAATCTGCTTTAGCATTTCAGATGTGAAGTTGCAGATATATTTTATTACTGTTATTTATTTTGTAAGTGACAGGAAATCTCTTAATCGAGTGGACTTAACAGTCTTATTTGTAAACCCTCTAGCAAGGTAACATTCTGAATGAGTGTTTCAAATCCTTTGACAAGGTCACTTCTAACAAAGTGCAAGACTTGAACAAGTCTGAGGGAAATCCCTTAACCGGGTCACATCTAGCAATGTGTTTTTGTAATCTGTAACTGGATTAGCTTTTAACCGAGCATACTCTAGAAGGGTATATTTCTTAGTGGGTCTGAAATCCCATAGTGGTTTTTCCCTATTTGGGTTTCCACGTTAAATCTGGTGTTAAATGTGTTATGATGTTTTAAGTGTATCTGTTTATGAGTATTGAATGATTTACAATCGTAGTTGCATATCAGTAAAGGCTACCGAGGTTGAATCTGGTGAATATATTATATTGTGAAGTTTTTATGATTCACCCCCCCCGCCTCTCATCTTAACTAACAATAATGACAACTCAACCATAATTGCAATGAAATTAAGCTTGACTACAAATACCATTTACACAAGATCCTAATACAGGCAATCTTTTCTTTAAACAGCCAAAAGCATAAAATACTTGCAATTGAAGATTTTTCAGAAAGTAAGAAAATACAACTATATTAATACAAGAAAATCAATGTTGTCATTTGTCCAATAAGGTTAAATAAATTCACATATAATTTAATCTCCTAATGTATTTCCAAACATAAATATAAAATCTAAAAATTACAAGCTTTTCTAAAAATACCCAAAACTTTGAATTTTATATATATATATATATATATATATATATATACTTATAATCATATTACAAAATATATATGTAAACTCATGAATTAATTTTCACAGTATTAAAATAATACTAAAATAATATAATACCCATAATAAAAAAATAACTTATATATATATATATATATATATATATATATATATATATATATGTATATATATATATGTGTATATATATATGTGTATATATATATATGTGTATATATATATATGTAAACTCATGAATTAATTTTCATAGTATTAAAATAATACTAAAATAATATAATACCCATAATAAAAAAATAACTTATATATATATATATATATATATATATATATATATATATATATATATATATATATATATATATATATATATACATATATACATATAGATGTATATATGTATATATATGTATATATATGTATATGTGTACACATGTATACATATGTATACATGTATAGTATACATGTATATACATGTATACATCTATATACATGTATAGATATGTATACATATATATATACATATTATATATAATAAAATTAATTAACAAAAAAAACCAAATTACACATCCCTGGAACGAAAACCGAAAATGCCCCTGTCCAAAGTATACACAGGGAACAACAAAACCAATTTTTTTAAAAATTGCTCCCTGCACGGTAACACATGCTACCGCCGATAGCATACTACCATCGATAGTACTGCTACCATATGGTAGCCATATTACCGTCGGTAGTGGCTACCAATTTTTATATATATATTTTTTAATTTTTTTTAATTTATTTTTTATTTTTTTATTTTTTTATAAAATACAATAACCTAAAAAAAACCAGTAAATTCTAATTGAAAATTAGAATTTATTTCCAAACCAATTTATTCCCAGGGAAATTAATTAATACATAATTTCTCTAAAATAATAAATAAAATAATTTTCCTTAACTTTTAATAACACAATAAATTTAATTAATGATTAAATTTATTTCTATAATAACTAATAATATCATAGAGATACACAAATATTAAAAAGGACTGCCATAGCCAAATATCAAAATAAAAATCAAACAAGAGGAAATGATTTCTCTGGTAGATCCCATTCCTCCCAAATCTTGTAATTTCCATGCACAATAAAAATCTTGGCAAAATTTGCCATAATAACTTTTCACGATTTTCTCCAAATTTAATCTAAAAACACCCAGAAAATAACTTCTTTCCATAACTAAAAATTAACTTTAGGAATGGACTTTAGCCAAGAACAAGAAATAATCAAACATGATTTTTGACAAACATCTTAACACACACATCATTTAGAAAGATAGAAGAAATAGAATTATTTTCTTTAAAACAAACAATCAAAAGAAGCCACCCAACTTGGTATAGCTTTCTTGGAAGAAATTTGTAGAAGAGAACCAATCCTTCAACAAGCTTCCAAATAAATTTCTCTTCCCCTAAATCCCTGACCTGTTTCCTATGTTTCCAAAAATAAAGACCTATTCCCCTTTTTAAACTAAAATTCTAGATTGCATATATTTTTCCCAAAAAACCCTAATATTTAATTTTAGTAATAAAAGCAATTTTCTTTTCTTTTCTAATTTTCTAACAATGGAATAAGTTAACATGCAATAATTAAAAATCATTTTTCTTTCTTTTCTTTACTCATGCATTTTAATTAATTTTCTAAATAAGGAGATTAAAACAATACTTTAATTCTAATTAATTCTTTTATTCGTTTATTTATTTATTCTTTTATTTTTTATTTATTTAAAATTCTAGGAAACAATAAATGAAATTATTCTAATTTATTTTTCACTAAAATTTAAATAAAATATATTTCCAATATCATGCACCTTGCAACTTAATTTAATAACTTCTTTTAATTAACTAAACTTATAATCTTAATGCATAAAATACATAATTCATAAATACCAACTATGAGATAACTCCATAAATTTAATTAATTAAATAAATACACTAAAACACACAAACTGAACAAACCTCAAGCAAATACTCATAAAAAGATCAAACAACAAAATACGAAGGCCGAACAAACTGACAAGACGACCAACTGACAACACTCACAAGAGTGTAACTGAGTAAACTAGGGTCAACTACTATCTCCTCCACTTCCATCGGAAAATATAAGGCATGCTCAGACTTGTGAAGCCAGGTGGAGACGATACCTCGTACCTACCCGATACTTGTACCGGCAAAATCCTGCATCACCGAACCACACATGCATATATACAATATAAATAACACGACATACACACCAATGAAGGAGAATCACGACATTCTTTGTCTCACCGAAATGAGTGAAGGAAAATCGTCCCCTTGCATCCAATACACTCGCTGACACTCAACATATAATTTCACATTGCATAGATAAAGTAAAGTGTCAGTACATAGCAATAATCCATAAAATGCCATAAATCACAAGTACCGAAATACTGCAAATAAATTATGCATCTCATATCCAGATAAAGCATGAAATAATGTCGTATAAGTCTGAATAACACATCATGGTAATGTATCCACTGAAAGTAAACAATAATAAAATATGAGTCTAATGAGTTCAAACAAGGAAGGGTACTACAACACACCTCTGTATTTTCTCCAACACTCCTCTTAGCTTTGTATACACCTCTCTTTCTTTTCTGCATTTCCCTTCTGACATACACACCTCTGTATTCTCTCCCCAATCTTTCTCTGCCACCTTTTCTTCCTTTCAGTCACACAATGTTCTCCAGTGTTGAATTACACCTCACTATCTCTTTGCCCCTTTTTCTTCCTTTCACACACATCAATACTACACACTTTTGGTCATCTTTGTACACTATTTATTTCCCTCCAAGAATGAAATCATTTTTTTTTAATCTTCTCCAACTTCAAAGAAATCATATCTGCAGGTTGATCGGATCCTTTGTACATTCCATTCAAACAGATAGTCATCCATAATAAATGCATCCTCTTGATTTTCTTCTAAATTTAGATTACTAATCTTAGTAATCTTACATCTGATGTGCTTTCTCGAGCCTCACAACTGATTGCAACATAGCCACCATTAAATGCAACTTCATTCTATCTTGAACTGCTCTGATTGGATATAAAACTACCTCATTTATATACTCCATTTCTGCAAGAAATGTCTAATGTAAATTTGATTGGACCTTCATTCATTCTGCATGTTCCATGTCTTCAGTTTAGTCATCCATGTCATCTATTCAACTAAATTCAAACAACCACGTGGACCATTTAACTATCGATTCATGTTGGAGTCATCAAAAACCTCTTATTTGATAAAAAGATTTGTAGTTGGGGTTTTATCAACAAGAGTTCGTGTTGTCACAACGAACCAAAACTCTTGTCGGTGTAGCTTACAAGCATCACAGAGAGCATTTTAAGTCCTACCAAAGAGAGTATGTCTTACTGAAATGAAAAGGCTATATCGCTAAGACCACTCACTTCTCACACTGAAAAGATCATATCAGTGTATCTCCAAGGGGTTCGCAATAGGCAGATTAAGTCTTGTCAAAATGTTGATTCTTCTTGAAAAAGAACCATTGTCACCAAGGGAAGCACAAAGTCACACCGAAAGGAAACTCTTCATCACCCTTTGTTGATGTGACAATGACTGTATCACATCAAAACTTCCATGTCGCTATAGCTTCTATTTTTTGGCAAGAGGCTATTTTGAGTCATACTGAAACCCAAAGTCATGCCAAAAAAAGGCATACAGGCCCCACATGAACAACTTAGTGCATGATTTGACCATAGAACGATCGCCAAGTGGACCCTACGGACCCATGGGAAATGTGGACCCAAAACCAAGAAGGATTATCTACAAGGGGGGAACATATTTAGGCCAGACACAAAAGTCATCACATCGAAAAAGGTATTTCGATATAGCTCTAAAGGTTCTACACAGGCCGATGAGAGTCTTATCGAACTAGAGGGTCTTACCGAAAAGAATATGGGCCCCACAAGAACAAGTCATTGCTCGATAGGACCATTAGGCTATTGCCACGTGGAATCTCGGACAAAGGTGGGTCCGTGAATCCACTATTGGAGGTCAAAAATCGATCAAAAGTCAAAACCAAGAAGAAAATGACTTCTTTTTCTTTAGTCGAACGCAATCACACGATATAAGACATAAGATGCTTGATGGGTTCCATATTGGAGATCAGAGGATCAGGAGAAACTCAAACTTAGAACAAAAGGAATACACATTCACTTTTTTTATCAGATGCGACAGGCCGATAAGAGACTTGGCTAGGCCCCACATGATTACATCATGACCCGTGTGGACCAATCGATAAACTCCAACTAGATGCAAGAAGACACGAGGGAAAAGTAGTGGGGGCACATGAACACGAAAGGGGGCATTTCGGTATAACTCCAAGGGTCAACGAGAGGGAAAAAGTGTCTTACTGGTAGATAGATACTCTTTGACATGAAACCCGTGTCACCAAGACATAAACCTTGGCCACACTGAAAAAGAGCTCTTATCGGTGAAACACGTGAAGGCTGATAAGAGATAGAATCGATCTTGTCGATAGAGGATGTCATGTTGAACTCCAACCACATATTGCCAAAACAAAACACTCATCACAATAAAAATAATGTTGTCACCCAGACTAGAACCCCGTTACACTAAAAGAGGATTCTATCGGTATAAGTCAAGAAGACCGATGAGAGAAGAAAATAATCTTGTCGATAAGCCATGTCTCATCAACACAGATACATATTGATGAGACCAAAACATTGTCTCACCGAAAACTGCAAAACCAAGGGATTTTTAGCATTTCTCAACCTTCAACTTGCAGAGATCAAATCCGATGGATCAACCACACTAAGATACAAATATAGAGCATGATGTCAACCCTTCATGACATGAATTTAAACCTTTTTCACATCTACAAGAAATTTTTTGTGCATATGGAATTGACCTAATTTTATACATTGTCTCCTATGCAACTCATTATTCCTGCATCTTATCTGCAATCTATTTCAGCATCTCATATCTTCTATCATGGTTGACATCAATGACAACAAATGCCAACAATATCCCCCTTTGGTATTGATGTCAACACTTAGATCACCTCTCCCCCTTTGACAACAATGGCAAAGGGTCATGAGATCTCTATGAAACTCATCTGATAAGCAAACTGATATCCAACCATAGAAACTAATTGATGAAATATCTAATATGTTACAAATAAACTCCCCCTTAGATGTATATATTGTTGGATATGCATTATGCACCTGTGACACTGTAGAACTGAGAAAGAGGAACCACTTTTACAATATTAAAACCAATGCCAATACTACTTATAAAAATTTCAGATCTCCCCCTAGGAACAAGCATGAGGTTCAAGGATGGAAATAATAAAACAATATGCTAACCTTGAACCACATACATGTGTTATCAATATTCTCCCTCTGCATTGTCCAAGGGGTTGAGCTTAACTGGTTAAAAAATTGGGTTCTCATGGTGGAGACCCAAGTTCAACTCCCAATAGGGACATCTAAAGAGGAATTCTAAGATGTGACTCTTGGCCTTCCATAGGATGGGGAAGGTGTTGGAGTCAATCTAATCAAACACAATAATAATAATAATAATAATAACTCAAAGATATTTAATGGGGTTGGGGCCCCCTACTGTGGCCCCACTAGTTCATAGCTCCAGTCAAAAGCTATTCAGGCTTCGGCCAATTACCTATCAAATATATATATATATATATATATATATATATATATATATATATATATATATATATATATATATATATATATATATATATATATTCTCCCTCTACATCATGCACATCTTTTGCAACAAATGCACCTATAGGATTGGATACACCTTTGTTGTCAATATGCTAGATGAACCATTATTACAATATAAAATTATGCAAATTCTGATTGTCTCCCCCTGAGAACCAAAACTAGTATAATAAATCTGCTCTGGTTTCTTGCATCTACATTCTTGCTAGTCTGTCCTTTGAGACTATTACTTTAGCTGAAGCAATTTTTTTTTGTCTCAACCATTATTAGAATTTTCACTGAGGATCTTGGAGGACAATGGTATTCTTGATGTTCTCTTTGTAATGTTCACCAAAAAGAATCACTGTATTTTCTTCGTATGTTCCAAGTTGTCACATTACCCTCATAAGATGATATGGACCTTGGATAAGATCTCAAATGCCAAATCAGTGGATTGTGACTGGAAGCCTAAATCTCTCATGCCAACATACTCAAGTTTGATAATTGATGGATGACAAAAAATCACATGCACATATTAGGTCTCATAGTCACACTTCATCATAGGAGAACATATCTTTGTTTATGATAGTATTTTACATGTTCTATTCATCATCCTAAATTTGCACCTCATGACATATTCACCACTCATTATAGCTTGCTTTTAGATTTGATGCATTTTCTATCTTTACAATCTATTCACCATTGTCTTCTTTGTCTTTCATGCCTATCGCATCAATCAATTCTCTTGCAATGTCTATTCTTGCAAGCACATAGCACAACATCAATTTGTTCCATACACAACTGCTATTTGCATGCACATTCTCCTTTTAGCATCAATATCAACCTGCAAAACAATTCCATCTTAACAAATTCAACTCATCCTATGTTGCCATCGTATGACTTCCTAATCATCCTCATGTGATTATATTAGTCTTTTCACTTTTATGCTTCACCATACTTATCCTTTCCTACTGAGACAAAGTATTGTCACAAATACCTATGCAACATAGACAATGACATATATTAATCCCTTCATAATTGAGCTCGGTTGTAACACCTTTAATTGCAATAACTATTGGCAACCACTTAATATAAACCAACTTCACAAATTATGAACTGTCTTCAAATATCTTCAGCACTTACAACTATGCTCAACTTTACATATGCAAGTGTGCAACTACAACCAAACACTTTTCAAAAATGATCTATATGCCAACAATTTCTAAGCATGATATGCTACCAAAGAATAACCTTCTCCACTACAAGAAACTACAACAATTATGAACAATCTCAACTAATTTCTATATCACTTAAAATATACATGAACAATATTTATTCTAAATATCTTCCCTATCATTACTTCCTATCTCTTTGAGCCACTTATTCTTTCATGAATTAGGGTGTAAGTGATGTTATCAAGCTTAGCTCCCCCTAAGGTTTTTCTTCTCCTTAAGCTTTAGGAGATGTTACCTGTGCATGGAATGCATCATGTTGGCCCATTGAATCATCCTTCTTGCCTTTCTCATCACCTATGTTTAGTTTTATTATCCAAACTTGTTTAATCTCCCTCATTTTCTAAGCTACAACATCTAGAGAAGCATTTATCTTCTTGTTTTGTTTGACATCCCTTGTTCTATAGTATTTTGCAGGGTGGCCAAAATTGTTGCACTTGTAACAAACTGTATTGTTACTAAGCAGAGGAGTAGAGGGGTTTCTATCAAAGTGGTTTGTTCTCCTTCTCTAGACCATACTCTTTTGGCTGGCTAATGGAACAAAAGAATTTTTTGACAATTTACGGATAATACTATTTTTGTTCCATGTACATCCCTGTCTTACAGAAGTTCTACTCACTCTTCCATGCTGACCATAGATATTATATCTTAATTTTTTGTTGAAAGATTAATTGAAGGAGCTACCATATGACTAAAATGATCTTCTTCTACATTCAAATCTCTTATGGCCTACATTATTGTAGTTATAACATACAATATTCTTATTTCTCATAGCAGTGGAAGCATTCTTGTTATCATACCTTGGAGTGGGTCTATGCACAAGTCTACAATTTGACACTTTATGTATTGTATTTGTGACAAACTGCATTTTTGCTTCCAAAGAATTTAATTTCACCTTTCCTAGATCCTTTTGCACACTCACTTTTTTTATGGCCACATCCTTTGCACGAATAACAATAAATAGAAAACATAAGATTGTATCTTATAGAGTAAATTTATCAGTTAGGTGTGGATCTTGTGGACTTGTTTGCACTAAATATTCCTCCTCTGTTGTTGTCCTTGAGTTGTGCATTTGCAGAATTCCCATATTATGGTTTCATCTTGTTCTCAGTGTTGTATGCTATAGTGCATCTTAGTCTTCCATACCCCGTTCTTGTGTTCTTATCTCCGAGGAGGCCATCTTCATTCTTCTTTCTTTTTCCTTTTGGATCGCCATTATTTTTCCATGTAGCAACAACCTATATGTCTTCATACTATCAGTAGTAGTAGTCAAATCAATCTTCTTCCTTGGAGCATTCTGGACTGTGAAGGTTTGTCCATTACCCTTTTCACTTGAGGAGGCAAAGTGTATTTCCTTCTTGAATGAGTTCTTGTTGGTATAACATTAACCATTCTCATATCCAATGCCTGTAGTATTATTCGAATTTTCTTTTTCTTGCTCAACATGTCATCCAATGCATTGGTGCTACCATCATACCTCATCCTCAACTTGAGATCATCCTTACACTTCTCAAGCTCTTTCCTAATATTTCCAACATCTTGCTTCAACTTTTGACACTCCTTTCCCCTAGCTTCCAAAATATTTAATCACTTCACTTATCCTCTTGGCTTCTTCTAGATGAGTTTTCATGAGGTTGATACTTTGTTTAGATTCTCTAAGACTATTACTCAGCTAATCTTGTTCCTCTTTGGTTGACTTCTTGTATCTTTTATATTCCTTATTTTGTTTAATTCTTCAAGGGCACAAATAAGTTTTGCTTCAAGATATACTTCAGCTTCAACTCCATCTTCTTCATCACTATCAGGTGAGCTATGATTTTCACATTGAGATCTGCAATCTTTCCTTAATGTATGACCTTCTCCTAGTTCCTCTTATGCCATAAAGAGATGAGTTTCTTTTTCATCCTTGTTGCAGCAACTAACAAATCTTCTTTTATCATTTGCACAGTTGCTTTCTCTTTTATCACTCTTCCTTCCACAATCTGATCTAGCAGTGCTAGGCTGTTCATCATAAATTTTCTTCAGTTTATCCCATATGTCCTTTGCAGACTTACATATTCTAACCTTCAAATACACTGTATCAAACACTCCACTGAGAATAGTCTTCATTGCTTCAACATTTCTCTCATATTTCCTTCTTGCCTCAGGGTCAGTGGGAGGAGTAGTAGGAACCCTCTATCCATTCTTAACCGACATCCATACATCATAAGGACAAATAGAGTTCCATTCTTGAACTCTAAATCAAATAGTTTGTGTCATAAAACCTTGGTACATCAACAAAGGATGACTCATACATAACCTTTGTGTTCATAAACCAGAATCTACCCAAGTGAGAAAAATATTATCTATCTGGGAACCTAGGGCTCTAATACCAATTGAAGGAACACAATTATGTCACTGAGAGGGGGGCTGAATTAGTGAATCTTTAAAACTTTAAATCAAATTGTGCAAACACTAATAATGCAAGTAGATCAAAGACACATGCACACAAAAGAAAACCACATAAAAAAAGGTGTACAAGAAAAAATCACTATGTGAAAAACCTCGGTGAGAATAGCTTCTGGAGACTACTACTCCATTCCAGCCTCACAATGAAAAACCGATTACAATATTCAAGGGCACCAACCCAAGGAGCACCAACCCTTGAAGTTTATGGGAACCTACCCAAAAGAGCACCAGCTCCCGATTTCATGAACACCTACTCAAAGGAGCACCTACTCTTTCTCTAAGCACCCACTCAGAGAATTACAATGACTAAATGAGTTAAATTTATTACAATGAAAACACCTTGTTACAAATGAGTTTTGTAACAACTGAATCTGATTGATATGTTCACCCTACTACTCTGTTATGTATTCTTGATGTCTCTTGTTTGTCTTTTAATCTCTGCAACACTTCACAAGCTTCAACTCTTTTTCTTCTATTAATCATATGATGATTACTCCATTTTTCTAAACAAGCACTCTACTCTTTCCCTTAAGCTCAACTCAAACTTCTACTCTCTATTTTCTGCAATCAACTTCTAGATACACACCTCTGAATTTTCTGCAAAACTCCTCTTAGATTTGCATACACCTCTCTTTCTTTTCTACATTCCCCTTCTGACATACACACCTTTGTATTATCTCCTCAATCATTCTCTACCACTTTTTATTCCTTTCAGTCACACAACATTCTCTAGTGTTGAATGACACCTCACTATCTCTCTACCCCTTTTTCTTGCTTTCAATCACATCAAGACTACACACTTTTGGTCATCTCTGTACACTATGCATTTCCCTCCAAGAATGAAATAAAAAATAAAAAATCTTCTTGAGCTTCTGAGAAATCATATCTGCAGGTTGATCGGATCCTATGTAAATTCCATTCAGATAGATAGTTGTCCATCGTAAATTCATCCTCTTGATGCTCTTTTGAATTCAGATTGTTTTTTTGACTTTAGATTACTAATCTTAGTAATCTTACATATGATGTGCTTTCTAGAGCCTCACAACCGACTGCAACATGTCCACCATTAAATACAGCTTCATTCTATCTTGACCTGATATGATTGGATATGAAACTACCTCATTTATATGCTCCATCTCTACAAGTAATGTCTTTTGTAGATTTGATTGAGCCTTCATTAGTTCTACATGCTCCACGTCTTTAGTTTAGTCATCCATGTCATCTGGTCAACTGAATTCAAACGTCCATGTGGAGCATTTAACTATAGGGCCGCATTGGAGTCATCAAAAACCTCTTATCTGATCAAAAATCTACAGTTGGGGTTTTATCAACAAGAGTTCACAGAGAGCATTTAAGTCCTGCCAAAGAGAGTATGTCTTACTAAAATGAAAAGTTGTATCGCCAAGACCAGTCACCTCTCACACTGAAAAGATCATATTGGTGTATCTCCAAGGGGTCAACAATAGGTAGATTAAGTCTTGTTAAAATATCGAGTCTTCCCAAAAAGAGCAATTGTCGCCAAGGGAATAATGAAGTCACACCAAAGTGAAACTCTTCGCCACCCTTTGTCGATGTCACAATGTCTGTGTCACATCGAAACTTCCATGTCGCTATAGCTTCTATTCATTGGTAAGAGGCTATTTCGAGTCATACCAAAACCCAAAGTCATGCCAAAAAAAGGCATATAGGCCTCACATGAACACCTTACTACACGATTGGACCATAGAACAATCACCAAGTGAACCTTGCAAACACATGAGCAATGTGGGTCCAAAACCAAGAAGGACCATCACCAAGGGGGAATATATTTCAGCCAGACACAAAAGTCATCACACCAAAAAAGGCATTTTGGTATAGCTCCAAAGGTTCTACACAGGTCGATGAGAGTCTTACCGAACTGGAGGGTCTCACCGAAAAGAAGACGGGCCCCATGAGAATAAGTCATTTCCTAATAGGACCATTAGTCTATTGCCACGTGGAAGCTCGGATAGAGGTGAGTCTGTGAGTCCGCTATCGGAGGTCAAAAATCGGCCAAAAGTCAAAACTGAGAAAAAAATGACTTCAATTTTTTTAGTCGAACACGATCACACGACATAAGAAATGAGATGCTTGGCAGGGTCCACATCAAAGATCAGAAGATCGGGAGAAACTTTAACTTAGGAACAAAATCAATACACTTCCACTTTTTTGTTTGGATGTGACAGGTCGATAAGAGACTTGGATAGGCCCCACATGATTACATCATGACCCATGTGGACCAATCAATAGACTCCAACTAGACACAAGAAGACACGAGGGTGAAGTGGTGTAGATATGCCGAACATGAAAGGGGGTATTTCTATATAATTCCAAGAGCTGACAAGAGGGAAAAAGGGTCTAAGTGATAGACAAACTCGCCGAAATGAAACCTATATGGCCAAGACATAAACCTCAATCACACCGAAAAGAGCTCTTATTAGTGAAACACATTAAGGCCGATAAGACATGGAATCGGTCTTTCCGATAGAGCATGTCATGTCAACTCCAAACATATGTCACCAAAACAGAACACTCATCACACCGAAAAGGATTTTTTCACCCAAACTAGAACCTCATTACACCGAAAGAGGATTTTATCAGTATAAGTCAAGAAGACTGATGAGAGAAGAAAACAATCTTGTTGATAAGCCATGTCTCATTGACACAGATATATATCATTGAGACAAAAATGTTGTCTCTCCAAAAACTACATAACCAAGGGATTTTAAGCAATTCTCGACCTTTAACTTGCAGTGATCAAATCCTATGGGTCAACCACACTGAGAGGAAAATATGGAGCATCATGCCAATCCTTCATGACATGAATTCAACCCTTTTTCACATCTACAATAAATCTCATGTGCATATTCAATTGACCTAATTTCACACATTGTCACCTCTACAACTCATTATTCCTACATATAATCTACAATCCATTTCAGCATCTCATATGTTCTTCCCTGTTTGACATCAGTGACAACAAATTCCGACACAAGTAAACTAGTTGAAGAGACCTCGATAATCAAAATTTCTTAACTACTAATATCATTCTCAGTATGTTATTGCAAGAGCACAAGTGGACTTATAGAAAAAACAAGGACATACACTAATTTAAAGCACGATAAACCATTATCCAATACTAGCAAAGTGTGTTATCCTATGGTTTCATGGGAGAGAGAAAGAGGGAACATGGATTATAGAGGCTAGCAAAAGTGTGTTTTACTAGGTGATCCATGGAGGAAGGAAGAGTCAGAATTTTCAGCAAGTTGTGTTATGCTAGTTCCACTCACCCTAAAAATGCAACACAAAGAGGGTTGAAAGGTCTAGGAAGCTATGTTATGCTATTCAACCTACCTTAAAGAAGTTGAAAAAGGAAGAGTTGAAAGGTCTAGCAAGCTGTGATATGCTAGTCAACTCACCCTTCTATATATGTCATTGTTTGGTTTCAAGAATTAAATACCTTGTATAAGACTTTAGGTCTTGTTTCAAGCACACAACAACCTGTACATAAGACACATGATAAAAAATGTTTGGTTTCAAGAATACAACATGAGGATGCAACAACCCATCTAAGATAAACAACACATAAAATAAGGATTAACCATGATGATGCCACAATCCCATAAATAATAGATAAGATAGGAATGAAACATGAGTATGCAACAATCCTAAAGAATGGAGATTAAACATGACCATGCGACAATCTCATGCCGATAATTGATAGTTGAAAATGCAACTAGGAGGCCACATATATGCCCCCCTTAAGATGTCAATATATCCCTGTGTTGATGTTTGAAGGTAGAAAAGAAACAAGGATACACACCTCCAAAACCAAGGAAATATCCATTAAGTAGCAATGAATGCATTCCAAGCTAGGAAGAAAGATGACTGTATAGGCTTTGTTTATTTAAGAAAGGAATTTATAGTTGTAAACGAGATATATTGCAACAAATGTAAAGGGGTCTTTTTGAGGGACCTAAAAATATCTACCTCCAAGAGTAGAGGATATCCTTAATAGAGATGACATAGTGAAAAGGCGAAGGGGACTAATAATACACACCTTCTCCAATGTTTAGGAAAAAAGGGATTCTTAGTGAGGGATTGCACACTTCACTAAAAGACAAACGATTTCAACGAAAAATAGGTCCTAAACAAGGAACATGTACTCACATCAAGGATAATTATATGCAAGAAAACACATCAAATTATGAAAAGTGAATCCTTAGAAAGAAATTGAAAGACTATTCTTTCCCCCCAATTGTGGAGAGAATAATAATAATGTTATTATGTTGTTGCTTAGGTATGATTGTACTTAAAATTGTACCACCACGAATGACAATGAGCCCCCAATAAATAAGATAACAATTTCACATAGTGTGGAAAATGTTATGTAGAAGGAGTAATATGAGAGTCCAACATATTGTCATCAAGTATTTGAATGACACTAGTTACAATAAGTTGCTGAATTTTATATGCTAAATCATGACATTCATTGGTGGAATGGCCATGGATTTGATGATATTTGCAAAAAGAAGGATTATGTTGATTTTTCTTACAATTCTCTCTTTGTTTTTGTTGATTTTTTAAAGGGAGATTAATCAAGTTAGCTTTAAGTATATCATAAAAAATATTCTCTTGTTGTGATGAGAAGTTGTAAAAAGACATAGATGTATTAGACAATGGTGGAGGGGATGTCGACAAAGGACTTTGGAAACCTAGACATTATTTAGAAAACAATGGTGTAAGTTTTGCCTGACTATTAAAACTTTGTATAGACATCCTAAACCATGTCCATTGTATCTATGTGTAGAATAAAATATGTGTGTTGAAATGTCTAGAGGAGAGGGTTCATTTTTTGTGTCAAAGTCTAAAGAGCCCCCATCATCATTAAGATGTGTTGGAAGAAGAGGTGGGAATTAATTTAGAAGAAGCTTGGATAAATGACACACAAGGCTCCTTCAAGGATTCATTCTTAGATTTACGGATCTTATACCCATTGAAGGAAGGTGTAAAGTCTAATCTACCCCAATTATTTTCTAAGGAAACATCATTGATAGGAGATTGTGTTGTTGAAGGAATCATAGTATTAAAGGGAGAAATTCATCCCACTTCATTAGAATGAAATTATAAGTATTAGGATCAACCTTGATTGTGTGAAGTTCATTGTTTTATATGAATTTGATTGTACGATGAAGAGTAGAAGAAACTGCTTTCATAGCATGAATCCATGGTCTACCTAGAAGAAGGTTATAATTAAGATTGTTGGGCATGACATGAATAGGAGTAGGTAAAGTCACAATTCCTACTTTGATAAGTAATATGACTATACCAAGTGAATCTCTAGGAACATTATCAAGCCATGAACACAAAGAGGATTAGATTCAATAGAAGAATAATCCTAATTTATCTTATCTAATAAGCCAACACCACAAATGTTAAGTGTTGGCCCATTATCAATTAAAATGCCTATTATATTTTGTTCATGAATGCAAGGGGATCATCTCTAGTTTTGACCTTTATAGAAGGTAATTCATCTTGTGAGAATTTAATATCATTTGGTTTAGAAAAAGGATGCAGAACCACCTTTTGTAGGGCTTCTTGAATCAACTTATGGTATGAAGATGAAGTTTGAATCAAATCCCAAAGGGAGATCTTAGCTAAGATATCATGGAGTTTCTCAGCAAGATTGGGTTCCTTATCAACATGTCTATTAGGATGAGTGGGGGAAGGAAGGAAAGTGAGAATAACATTGGAATCTTGCTTGTTGTTCCTAAATTTAGGTACTTCAATACCATATTTTGTGCTAGTTGCCTTTCCATAGTACCTCTTTCACATATGTATTTATCAACTTTTAAGATGTTAAAAGACATCTTTTGTTTAGTAGTATGGATCATAGATTAGTTTTGAGATCAAGGAAATTTTTCCTTTCCTTAACTAAAAATATGAATAATATTGTCTTGATTAAGCTCTTTGTTCTCCAAGGACTCACCTTTAGGAGGGAGAGCATTAAGCAAGGTGCTAATAATTTAATCTTATTTCTTCAAGGTATGTTTATGGGTAGGGAAAACTTGGGGAGAAGGATTAGCAATGTCCATAAACACTTCTTCTCTAGGAGAGGTACCATGCATGAAAGGTAATGTAACATTAAGGATGTGTTTATGATATCATCTTCTTCCTCTAGGATATCCTTATGGGAGAGGCACATTTTAGAATAAATATCAACATCATTCATCAAAACTTCATCCTTATAAGGGATAGTTTTGAAAGAAGTGTTAATGGTCTCTTTTTGCACTAAAATGCACTCATAGATAGGAGGATCCTTAGGAGAGGGATAGAGTGAAACCAAGGAGGCTAATCCATTATCACATCTATGAAATAAATGCATCATGGAACTAACTAAATGAAAACAAAATGACAACAATTTTATTTTTCAAATGATAACATACGCAAAAGTCATGAAGAGATATCAATGTAATTTTTTATTTTATTGTTTTTTACTAATTCAAGTACATAAACCATGAATAAATACACCTTAATCTGGAAATTGTATGCAAATATTAAATGTAAGACTAAAAATAAGAAATATGCAAGTATAAGAAGAGTCAGGTTCACCAAAATGTAATATTTATAAACTAGACCTCAAAATGAATGTATCTATAAGTGCATAAGCTACATATTTTAGACAAGATTGAAAATATGAATCAATTAGGTGCATAAGAATCAGATCTAAAAATTAAAAATAGAAGTAATGAAAAATGTAAAAAGAGTTGAGTTCACCACAATTTTATAGTGGTGAAGTGAACCTCAATATGCATGTAACTGTAAGTGTATAAGCTATATGTTTCAAAAATTATGACAAATATGATTCAATTGGGTGCATAAGAATCAAACATGAAAATGAAAATTAGAAGTAATGCCAATATAAAAAGAGTCAGGTTCACAAAAATGTAACGGGTGGAAATTAGGGTTTCACAAGTTAAGCTTTGTAAAAAAGAAAATGACCTAACTTTCAAATGCATCACATTAAAAGGATGAAGAACTCAATAGATCCAACCTCGAGTGGGTTGAATGCTAACTGGAGTCCTATTTCCTTTTTTTTAGTTGAAAATGTAATTGAGAAGATGTAAATTGAATATCAAATCTAGGGTAAGGAGGTACATGCATGAACAAGCAACCTAGATTAAGCATGTTATCTGATATTGAAATGAGAGTTGTAGGATATGCATAGGAATTAAAAGTAAATCCAAAAATACACCTTTGCCTAATAATTGAGCTGAAATTGATGTGATGATGGTGCTTGAGGCATATCCCTATCCAAACAGTTGAATTTCTGAATATAGGCCTGAAACTGGGTCTCTAAGACATTATAGACACTCCCTGTCAAATTTGGACCTACTTTGGAAGGACCATGGTTCCAAACTACCCTAGTCCAGAAACTTTCTGATGAAAATTGGTTGGATGCTTTATTTTTTGTGTCCTGGTGTTGTTTTGGTCTTCCTAGCTCCAGTGAGTACCTATAGTTGCACACAAGAGGAAAGAAATAGGGTTGTGGATAGGGGTTTGCCTTAGGTTAGACCTTGGATTTGGAATTAAACCTAATTGAGATAGAAATTAAACTTGATCTGAATTGGAAATATTTCCTTTTTAGGCAAGGCTAGATCTGAAATTGAAATGCTTGAATGTAAATGATTATACCTTCAATAGGTGATGAAATGTTCTTAGGACAAGTCCTCCATGTGTTGATGCAATAACATGATAAATCGCATAAAATCCATCATGAAATCATAGATAAAACATAACATGAAGATGTCTTGATGTATTTTGTTGCTCCTTGAATCAAGTTTTCTCTTGAGGAAGAAGAATTTCTCTTGAATTGGATGATAATGTTGGCATAAGATTGAATGTTTAAAATGAATTGAGAGAGATGCCTTATATAGGGATTTCATAATTGAAATCACCTTTAGGCTGACTTAGATTTGTGATTATTCGTACGGAGTAGAATTCGAATTAGATAAAACCGCCAAATTATCCTCCTGAAATTAGGGGTAAAAAGTGTAGGACCATGGTGGTAGATCGCCCTAGTCTCGACAATATTTTTTCAACTTTGGGGAATGAAAGATAATGGGGTTCTAATGTCAATTCCAACTTGGTGGATCAAGCCATAATGTATAGATATGCGGAATATATTTTGAAATTTGAAATTAGGGTAGGATTAAAGATAAATCAAGATATAATGATAAAGGGCACACTTAAATGTGCGTGGGAAAATGTGGTGACCAAAACGAATAAATTGAGATCAAAAGACCCACATACCAATGAGACTCTTGGTGCAATTATTTAAACTGTTTGAACTAGTTTAACTTCCCAAGGGGTGTCCCATTGTTCTCTATATCACAGGATCCCTAAAGTCAATGTTTTGCTCTTAGATCATTGAACAAATGACTTAGGAATGACAACTCCAAGAACGAGTGATATTGTGATCTATATGCATGAATGCACTCTAAGATCTATATGACATGTTAAAACTATGATGATTAAGTTAAGATGAAGATAGTGATATGATAAAAGATTAACAAATTATCCTAACATGATATACTAGCCTAGTATGAATATTCTACGATATGAAAAAAATGCTTCTAAATGCTATGATGATGTTTTAACAAAGAGAGGCTAAAATGCTTAGTACTTTAGGCTATAATGTAGATGCATAAAACTTGGAGATATGTGGATAATGAAGAATGAGAGCTCTATTTATAGGGAAAATAGGGCAATGGATGGTTAAGATTGAATAATCTTAACAAGGGCTAGGATTGAAAGTTAATCAATCCATGTTTACAATTCTCACCAATGAAATGGTGACAATTGTCGACAAAAGGTTGCTTGAGAGGAGATGCAAGAGGCATTAAATGCCTAAGAAGACATGAAGGTTACCTTAGGAGGTAAAAGTTAAGGACAGGTTAGGGTTAATCCAATGGATAAAGCTTTTATCCAAGGGGTAAACTCTTGTGAAAGGGTTAAATGGATAACTATGGTCAAAGCCATACGTGTTTGATGAGACCCTTGAGTCAAAAGGACGGTTAAGTTAGAGGAAAGTCTCTAACCAAAGGTCAAAGGTGAGTTAACCATAAATGTTTATTTAAGAGCCTTTAATGGTTTGGAAGACTTTAGAGGTTAACCATTTGAAGACACAAAGCCTTTAATGGTTAATGAAGACTTTGGAGGCTTTGAGAAGTGACTTCCTTTTATTTAGGAATGTGACAATAATTAGGAGATGAATTTAGGCTAAATTGGGAGTGATTAGAAGAGTCTAGAATGGGTTTAGGAGGCAAGCGAGAGATGTAGGAAAGTGCAAGTGGATGAGGGAAAAATATTTTAATTAAAATAAAATTACTTTATTTCAACCAAAATAGATGCAAATTGCATAAATACAAGTAGGGGGATTTTATAAATAAATTAGATTTATTTATTTGCAAGGATCAATTTAATTAAATGTAAATTTAATAAAAAGGGGAGAAAGGGGTTTTAATTAAATAAAGTGGTTTATTTAATTAAAGGCTAGAAAAGGTTTATATGAATTTAATTAAATAAATTGACTAATTTTTTTAATCAAATAGATGAATGCGAAGAAATCAATTAAATAAAATTTAATTAATAAGGGGATATGGTTAAAATAAATATTAAATGTTTATTTAGGAAGGTGGTCAGATTTATACGTCTACACGTGTAATTAAGGGCCCAAATAAGAGTGTGATGGTGTAATAAAGTGGAATAAGACCCATAATATTAAATTAAATATTAATTAATTACAATTGTCACCATAATATTAAATTAAATATTAATTAATTACAATTGTTGACAAGAGGTTGCCTGAAAATGACTAAAATGAGTGCTAGGAAAGTGTGAAATTGGACACACCAATGAATGTGTACAATTTACAACGCTACACATTCTAGTCATTTTCCAGAGACAAGTAGAAGAAATGGGATACCCAAATATTTCAAAGAAGTATAAGCAACCTAGAAATGAAGAATATTAGAAATATGTTCCTAAAGATGAGGGTCAATATGGAAAAGAACTTAAGAATTCTATTCATCCAAGAGTTGACAAGATGCACTAATATAAATGCCAAGAACTCACCTAAGAGTAATGGATTACTCAAGAGTGGCATTGTCCATCAAACAAGTGTCAATGTAAGAACCCCACTAATAATTTGTATATTTAAGTATTTTACACTAGAACTTGCAAACCTACAAATTTCTTCACATTCACACATCACATTAGCAACCCGATCTTAACAAATGGAGTCAACAAAGAAATATAAATTCAATTTTTTTTCTTATTATTTCATGAAGTCTAAAATACATTGAAATATGTTGCAGAAATAATAGGAACAACAAGCGTAATAACAACAAAAACATTGTGACTACACTACATAAGCCCACACTAATTTACAAATTATACAAACTTGAGTCAACTAAAATTACAACTGTGAAGCTCACTCAAAACCTCTAAGCGGCATTGTCCTACAAGACCAAAGAAGTTTCATCATTTGATCTCTATCAAATCTAAGGGTTCTCCTCCTTAGATTTTATTTCTCAAACCCAGTGCTTAGAATAATTTTTGGTAACTTTTTCTATGTATAATGGATAATTCTATGTTGAATAAGAAAAATATAGCAATATATCTCATTTAGTGCATTTGAATGACTTGGAAAAACTATCCACATTTGGTCATTTCATGTCACATAGGTCACCGATGCTTTTAGTGTCATCAACATTAATTGACTCATGCAAAAATCACTCCTTCAAGATGTGTAAAGGCACTTGGAAGTGAGGAAATTATTTTCTTCATAATCACTATTATTCGAAGCATTAATGATGTCTTCTAATTTGAGTGTGAAGGGTGGATAAGATCACTCAAGATTTGAAATAATAGTCAAAATTCAATCATTTTATTATAGTGTGAACACCTTCATATTTTATTTTTAGAAGTGTGAATGCGCACCTTTAGAATAAATAATGATTGCTGATTTAAGAATTCAAATAGATAGTTGAAAGGCCAAATCAAGTCATTAATGAAATCCTATTTGAAAGGCCAAATCAAGTCATTAATGAAATCCTAGGTCATGTAGGGACGAAGGTGGTGTTGGTGTATAATTATGCTTAGTTACTCAAGTGGATTTCTTATGTGACATCTTGCCTAGTTGATAGGTAGTTGTGCTCATTTTCTAGTTTTTCTGATTCTTCCCAAGTGGCAATCTTTGTAAGTAGGTTCCTCCAATTAACCATATATTGTGTGATGGCTCTATATCATAACCCTTTTAACCTTGTGATAATGATGGCATCTTGTATCCATATAGGTGACACTATTATTTATGATCACTAACCAATGCGAATTAGTGTATCGTAAACACATTTGATGCTATAAATGAAAAATATCAAAGGTAGATGGTGTAGCAATATTGTCTTAGGTGAAAGCACTCAACTTGTTTTTAAATGCATTCCTTTAAGAATACTACCATCCACCCATTCATTATTTTTATTTATCAAATTATTTCTAGTTGATAACTTATGTGAGAAGTGATTTTTGTATCTATAATATGAAATAGTTCCTCCCAAAATAAATTGCAAAGTTTTCCATGTATATTATTGACACCAATTTTTGGTAACCCTAATAGCCTTAACACTTCCTTGAAGAATAATTTTTCAACATGATGTGCTTTGAATTCAAAATATAAGGCAAATAAGTATGTTGAGTTATTTAACTTATTTGTACCGATATAAATGCAATATTTACCATATACCTTGGCAGAACTAATGATAAAGTCTATGAACACACATTCCCAACTGTTGTAATAGACTTGGAGGAAAGACGTGTACTTCTTCATTTTGCTAGTAGATATGTACTCTTTAATATATGATAAAATCCTTCTTGAAGCACTTCGAAGAGTATCACCCTCTTTTGTCAAAATTTTGTAGGATCTAGAGTGTCCCATCATGGGTGTATCATGCAAATACTTGAATTATTATATTTTATCTTAAATTCAAGAACTAGATACTCTATTATTATAACAAATGAGACCATATGCTAGCATATGCTAGTTAAAAATATAAATTCAAGAATTAGATATACTCTATTATTATAACAAATGAGACCATATGCTAGCATATGTTTGTTATCCCATTTTTGTTGCTCATCATTTCAAATCAAGTTAATGCAAGAAGAACTTCAAGTCATTACAATTTATCTCAACCGAACATCTACCATAAAGGAAATAATTTATGAGTTAAACTAAAACATTTTATGACAATAATCTCCCTATAGAAAAGAGAAAAACCATTTCTTGAATCTTCTAACTTTTTCATTAATATGGCCCCAATACTTTAACTTGAAACACTACATGCTACCACAAATATGTTAGGATTTAAGAAAATTGGAGCAATAAACAATATTAATTATAATGCAAAATATAAGAAGCAAAAACAAGAATTCATAATATCACACAGATTTAATGCGGTTGACCCAATGTGAGCTACATCCATAGAGAAACAACCATCCACTTTCTTTTTATTATCTAGCAAAGAGAAAATTACAATCTCATGGATTTTCACATTCCACGATCACTTATTTATCAGGCCTTTTTGGTGGCTTCAAAGATTGGTTAACATACCAAAATAATAGTTGACTCTTATTAAACAATGAGAATTTTTTGCTTCAAGGACACTACCCCCAATAACCTATGTTGGTTGTATTTCCCCCAAACCCCTACCATGAGTTGTCCTTGGGCTCTCATCAAGGGCATGAGCCCCTCAAACGTTGCAATAGGGTATTTTCCACCCTACACTTCCTCATTAATTGATTTTTTGGGGGAAACGACTAAAAAAGACACCAAATTTTAATTCCAACAACATGATCAATCACCACATACCAACAAAATGAATGCAAAAAAATTGAAATGAATGCAATACATGAATTGATTACCTCTTATTCTTATCAAAAGCATCTTGTGTTATAAGAATCCATGCAAAGATAATTTATTTGTCATGTTTGCTAAGGGTGCTACTGCATGTGAAAATCCCTCAATAAACCTTTTGACATTGCTACATAAGCTAAAAAATCTTCTCAATAGAGTTAGTGTGGTAGGAAAAACCCATACTAGAAAAGATTGAATACTCTTTTGGTTAATTTTCATGTCTTGAGCACTAATAACATGACTTAAGTAGTAAACACTAGAGTAATCAAACTCACACTCAACTTCTTTTAATAAAAAAGAGACCGTTGCTCTAGAATATCAATTATCAAACTTAGATGCTACATATGATCCTTCCATTCTTTCCTACCCATCAGCATATCATAAAAACTATCAAACTAATTTATCTAAGTTGTCCATTGATTCTTGATTCACCCTAAGTCAAAAAGTGGTTGGTATATTAGTCAAGTTGAATGACATGACCTAGAACTCAATGTGTCCAATAAGGCCTTTGACAATGATATCATGCATATATTCTTTACAAACAAATTTTGTGGTAGCTAGATCCCAAACCAGTCTTCATGAAATAAGAAGTGATAAAGGTATGCTTACAACCACTTTCTAACTCTATGGCATGTTGTAGCATTCTATTTGATAATAATCTAGGGGACATATTATGGAGCATCATAAGATGTTGATTTGGAAAAATGCCAAAATAAGGAATATGTTTCTTACAATTAAATTCAAGATAATACATATGTCCTCCATCACCTTATTGTTGTCCAAGCAACTTGTCTCTAGCAAAAAAAAAAAAAAAATCCTTTTTCTTTAAGTACTCTCAAAGATCTATAAATATAATTCCAAACACCACAAATTTTCCTTCAATTGTAAAGTTTATCTCCCTAAATTGATAAATTTGTAGATGCTCACCAATAGAATCCAACCATTCTACATCAATAACCATTTTAGTTCCCATAGGATAATTGCATTACATACCTTATGCTCAATTATGGTAACAAGGAGCCACTTGAGTTTTGGGGCATGTAGAAAGGTGAGTATATTAGAAACCATAAAATTGAATCCATTAAAAAATTTAGCCTACATGTGCTTCATGATACCTTCTATTTGTAACTCTTTCATTATACCACCAAGATACCACACCATCATCAATGGGTCATCTTAAAGTGAAGACAAGAGATCCCCTTTCCATTTAGTACCCTTTATATTTTCATTGTTGTCATTATAGTCCTCATTAATATAAACAGGTTATAATCGCATTATATTAAAACAATTTAGTAAATTCATGCTATCTTGTATATCATTCTCACATGGGATTGTTTCCTTCCATTCTTCCTCCCCTTCCTCATTAGGTACATGGTCTTCTAGATCCATAAATAATTTGAGTTCATTTGAATTTATGTCCTCATTGGATACCACCTCAATGTAACACTCGTGTTGCTTACCAATGCACATATGACTAGGGGTCCATGATTCCCCACAATAAAAGTAGAGATTTCTTTTAAAATCATTTTTGGTGCCTTCAATTATCTCTTTGTAACAACTAGAGGCATGATGTCTTTCGTTGAGTTGCTCAAATAATGTCTTTTTGAAATTGATTTATAGTTTGGTGCTAGTTGTGGCTTTGGTTTTAAAAGCTCTTTCTATAAAAATAATACCTCTTTCCCATGCTCATTCTATAAAAATTCTAATTTTTGACATGGGAAGGAGGTATTATTTTTATAGAATGAAGAGCATTTAAAACCAAATTTTGCTTTTGCTTTCTTTTTACAAGTTAAAATCACACTTTCAAGCATTTTAAGCAAAGAAACGAGACTCAGACTCGGCTCGAACTCGACAAGGCCAACTCAACTTGGGACTCAGACTCGAGAGTCAAAACTCGGCTCAAACTCAGCTGAACTGACAAAGTGAAAAACTCGAGAAATTTAGAGATTTTTAAAAATTTAAAACTTGTTTCATGCACCTTATATTAAATACACCTTAAAGACACAATAACATTATCAAATAGAAGCTAATTTAATTACATACACAAGTATACATCAATTACATAAGGATAAACACAAATAGTAGCTAAAGGAAATAACAAACATAGATATATAAATATTGTCAAATGTATACAATATTACAAAACTCATGGAATAAAAAATCCATGTCATCATATGATCAAATGAAATGCAAACTCTTCCTTTCCAACCCTTGATGCACCAAATGAATGTATATGTTGTTATATGGAATTGGAGCCTAATCAAGACTCTAAGATTAAAATTTCCCTACCTTTATCGATGCAATTTCCCACCCAATTTTACAACGGGGGTTTGGGGGTAGCACCCCCAAGTTGGGGTCAAGGGACAATGCGTCAAGGGTTATTTTTCTATTGTTTCTCCTCACAACTCACCTTTTTCCTCCTATTTTGTCAAATGAATGAATTGAAGTTCACTTTTAGGCTCAAAGCATAATATAAACCAAAAAAATCAATTCAAAACATATTAGAAGTTGTGTTTTTTTTAACTTAAAGTTACATGTCGTCGATCGAGTTTGGGAGTCGAAACTCGCCAAACTCGACAATATTGGGCGAGTGCGATTTTGGGTGAAATTTTGACCCAAACTCGTCCGAGTTTGAGTCTGAGCCCACTGGACTTGACGAGCATGACTCGACTCGCAAATCGCCCAAACTCGACGATTTTGGGCAATCCCTGTTTCTCTAATTTTAAGTCACTTTGGCAAATTTTATAATA
This sequence comes from Cryptomeria japonica, assembly GCF_030272615.1. Classification (NCBI taxonomy): domain Eukaryota; kingdom Viridiplantae; phylum Streptophyta; class Pinopsida; order Cupressales; family Cupressaceae; genus Cryptomeria; species Cryptomeria japonica. The sequence goes on from NC_081406.1 coordinate 133,255,958, forward strand.
TTTTGGAAACAAGTCTAAAATGTGATCTTTTTCAAAATTTTGAAGGATTTAATAAGTTTTTTGACTAATCGTTTGATTTTTCCAACTCTTTTCGAGACCTATATTTTTTAACAAAAAATACCCTTAAAAAAATAAAAAAATTAACATTAGGTCTAAGATGGTTCGAGTGAGTACTTTTTACTAAAACTATTAATAAATGACACTTCATACTTCGATAAAATACATGAAAGCAGAGAAGACAAATGTATCGAATGGGTGCCAAAAATGAGGGAAGAGCAACATTTGAGAATAAAGGTGACTTTAAAGGAAAATTGATGTCTAGCAGGTCTCATAAATAGAGCATTTTAATTTTTTTAACATTTGAGAATAAAGGTGACTTTAAAGGAAAATTGATGTCTAGCAGGTCTCATAAATAGAGCATTTTAATTTTTTTAAACTGATTGGCATCTTACCTTGAGTTTACTAATAAATATAAATTCCATACTATTTTTAGCATAGGATAGTATAGTAAAATCAAAGGTGGTGTAGATGCAAAGTTTGGCCCAAAGCAATAGTAGTTGCATGATAAATCTCAAACATTGTACCTGATTTTAGTTTCATAGAAAATATATAAAAGCCCTGAGCTTTCACTTACTAAAAAGCACATATTTGTTATGTGTCCACCTTGGATTGCATATGGTTAAAGCAAAATCCCCCATTGATGTTTAATTCCATGTACTATCATAAAATATTAACTCACGCACTGCAACTGATATTATTCATTTGTCATCGACGAATCAATTGTTTTTGTTTTTGTTTCATTATATTCCAAAAGTTATAGCCCTTATGAACTAAGCTCATAGCACACTGGTATTTTAGATACAACGGTTCATTTTTAAACCATATAACAATATCAAGAAAGTGTATTTTGGTGGCAATCTGAGGGAAATTATTATCTTGCATAGAAAAGTGGCTAAGATCAAGAGAAGACATGAAAGATGAATGCAATTGCTAAGAATCCAGTATTAAAATGTCATTTTATGGAGCTAACTAGAAATTTTTACCTATGAAAAATGATGCCAACCATGATTCGCTTACAAAGAAGTTTCCCATAGATAAAGCATTTAATTTTATGGCCAACGTAGACTACTTGAAGCCTCACTTGAAATCATTCCATTAAATAATTTGATATACTTTGAAAGGAAGGGAGACTTTGAGATCGACTAGGAACTTTGCAGTGCTCTGCAGTATGGGATGTTGATGTTCTGCAAGGTGCCATAGATGCACTAGTCGAAAGGTATTCAATTTGAAATGAAGAATCATTCAAAATAGTTCTACTTAAGGCATCTGACTCGGACATAAAAGATTTGCAAGTCATATCAAAAAAATGGATATTATTGCAAGAATTTTGCTTCTTCCATGTCTTAAGCGGTTTTTGATATACTTTGAAAGGAAGGGAGACTTTGAGATCGACTAGGAACTTTGCGGTGCTCTGCAGTATGGGATGTTGATGTTCTGCAAGGTGCCATAGATGCACTAGTCGAAAGGTATTCAATTTGAAATGAAGAATCATTCAAAATAGTTCTACTTAAGGTATCTGACTCGGACATAAAAGATTTGCAAGTCATATCAAAAAAATGGATATTATTGCAAGAATTTTGCTTCTTCCATGTCTTAAGCGGCACAACTTTTGAACTTATTCTTTCAAGTCCATATTTCTCTAAATATTTTTTAGCTTGTTCACCTTCTGGATTATCTGACCAATAAGCACAATCTTGTTCATCAGAATTGGCCAGATCATCTCCTTCATCTGATCTTGCAGACCCCTCATCAACAGAGCCTTGTAACTGAAACAACAAAAATAGATTAGAATTGAGATTCTGTTTAATAATATGAAAACAAGGTACATGCTTGCCACTTTATAAGGCCCACAGAAGCTAAGTATTAGGGATACGAAATAAAAATAGAGTGTTATGGAAGGTCACATTTCTATTTAGTTATGTAAATAACTTTTCGCTTTTTATGTTTTTCTGGAATCACTGTCATTTCTTGCCTTTTTTTTTCATTTCCAACATTTCAGGCTTGTCTTCTACACTATTGAGAATTTGAACTTTAAAGCAATATACCCATTATCTATTGATGTTGATAAAAGATTGCACAAACAAGCAAAAGAAGCAAGTATTTACCTCTTCCTGCTGGATGCCTGAATCACTGAGGTCGTCTTCAGTGTCAACAGGAGGCGCTTCATCTAATTCTTCATCACTGCCCGGTACAGGCAGTTCTTCAGTAAGCTGCAATTACAGTAAAACTACTAAATTAGGGACGAGTGCAATTTTAAACACTAAAAAATATTTTTCCCAACGAATGAAGAACATTTCCTAGAACAAAGCTACGATGGTAATTCATAACCATGTTTGTTAAAGAAGGTAATATGAGAGATCAGGAAGAAACATAAAATGTTTGCTCACAAAATACAGAAAAATAAAAGAGGGAAATTATGCATTTTAATTATTTCTCAAGACAATATCCCAGAGCAGGTATTCAACTCCTAATTAGGAAAAAAAAGTTTCACAATACAGCAAATAAGAGAGAACGTGTTTTTTTCCCCTTACAAATTGCAGGTATTTTCTACTATGGATGGAAGTAGATACAGCTAGAAAATGAAACTGTAGTGTGGTAAATTATAATTGTTAAAAGCAAAATATTTTGGAGCACAACTTATTTTTTCTTTCACAACCTGACTAAATTATATTGGCAAGAAAGAATAATCAACTGAACAAAAATTAAGGGGAAGACATACTACCACCATTAACAAAAAATAAGTACTTAAAAAGATATCCAAACTTGAACTGTTCTAAAAAGGCTAACAAGGAAGATTGACCACTAGATAAATATTATTCCTGCCCTGAAAACTGTAATTCGTAAAACATAATCTACGGACTCAGAAGAAACTGAGTAGAGGTTTCACGCAATTCTCAATTGGACCAATTCAGAAGTATCAATATTAATCTTATAGCATGCTGGGGCTATCAGAAGGAAAAAATAGTGAATAACATACTAAAAATACTGCAATTCGGACCAGAAAGAGGATCTTTATTTTTTGAGCAATACCTTTGTGTAGTGCACATAGGACAATAACATGTTGGAACAAAAAAAATCTGAATTTTAGCATCATTTGGATCAATCTTATATAAAACACCTAATCAGAATCACAGAAAAGTAACTGTTATACCTCCTTTGCAGGCCCATCAGAATGCCTGGGTGAATTTGAATATGAAGAATAATGACTGATTACTTCATTACCATCGATGCTGCTGGCATAGCTCGTTCCACCTGTGTCGTTATGCCAGGAACTAATACCAAAATTACCAAACTGGAGGTTAACTGGTTCTTCTTTCTCAACTTCCAAAGGTCCATACATGGGATCTCCAATACAACTAACACTTCCATGGTTTGAAACAGGTTTACCTTCACTATCTACTGTATCAACTGGCCAAGCTTTTGCCACAGATCCATCTGTATTTACAAATGCCATGAGACGTCGGAAGGACCCTCGTCTCTGGATAAGCTTAAACATACCCTTTGAGCTAAGAGAAGCTGCTGTACATCGATTACGATACTCTTCATCTATAATTTTGACAGTATTTGTTGCCTGATCATAAAGGTGTTCACCTCCTGCTCGCCTACGTAAACAACTGAAGATTGTGGCATGTATGGAATCCACACTTCTATCCACATTAGTATTATTGACCTTTGGAACAAGATGTTTGTCAGCTCTTTTGCACAAGTAATCCTGAATTGCACGGATGTTGCGAATGTATTTAACATATTTATTCTTTAAAGGATCTAAGGTCATATACTTTGCACGAACAGCAAAACGCTCCAAATGCTTATCTTCATTTGCAATGTAGATCATAAATGGTATGATTGATGGATGTTTTTTCATAAGCCCCATCTGTGAAAATTTGAGTAAAAATTTAGCACAACCAATGAAACCAAGATGTGCATTGCAAGCTTCTTTAGCTAGTTCCACATTACTTAATAGAAACATGAAAGGCTGCCTGCATCACAGGCATACACAAATGCATGAACAAACAACATATATATAAACTCACCACAAAATTCAAGCTCAAATGCACTCCTTCAACAACAACAGACTGCTTCCTTTCTTCCCATGCGGTAATTAACCTGTCAAGACTATCAATCACCATTTCACTCTGTGCCTTATATCCTTCAATAGCCATAGCTTTGGATCCAACAGCTTCCACACTAAGATTAGCCTCAAATCTTTCTCCATTTGCAGAAGTATCAGATATCATTTGCTTTTTGTTCTCAATCTCACTGCCTACATAACTATCAGCTTGGTAATCAGCTTTTGCCTCTCTGCTAGTGGACTGGTCATTTCCAGGCTGTCCTGAAATTTTTTTCTCTTTCTTTTTGGCCTTTGCTTCTGCTACAGCAACTGGATCCAAACACTCACCAGCATGATAAGTTGAGGCCCACAACAAAGGGTTTTCCTTTTCATCTACAAAACTCCTCATCATGTGACGTATAGAATCCGTTGAAACAACAGTTGTGATTCCAAGTCTGCTAGCCTGTAGCAGGGAAAGAACACATTAAATACTTTAGAAGTTACTAATATCACACCAAGCAATAAATACATATCAAAAACACACTACACACTGAAGTTCTGAACAACCCAAAAATTGTGGTGCAGAAAAAAAGAAATTTGAAATTTACATAGACCTTCTTACAGAACAATAAATATAAATTTGGGAATGGCAATTGACTGATTTGTTCGCTCCATACCTATAAGTAACCTAAATACCATATTATCGAATAGTGAACTTGTTACAGAAAGTCCATCCGATCAAAAGCATTCACAAAATAAATTTACTTGTCATTTAACAAAATTTGTAAAAATCCATATTTCTAGGGATCAACAAAGACATTGTACAATTGTGTTAAACATGATTTTGTACAGGAAAATACCATGCTTGACAATGTCTCAACAAACTACAGACTATGGTTGGCCATAATTGTATATTATTTCTCCAAGAATTGAGGACCAGGGAGATAGGGTTGTTAGCAACAACAAAATAGTTCTTGATTCCTGGGATGGCAGGGATGCAGTTATTAAAAATTAAAATAATGTAAATAATAAATTTAAATTTTTTTAATTTTCTGATGCATTCCTGTACTGGGGATGCAGGGATGGCTCAGAAACACTCCCCTGCCATCCCCTGTCTGCAACATTTTGGAGGAAACATTTCAGAAACAGTGGCTCTGTAGGAATGACCAACCATCCTGGGGAGAGCAGGCTGTCCCCACATAGAGCCAATCTAAATTTTCATTTTTTAAGCACAGATTTAATGATATCAGATTTCCACAATCCAAAGTGAGAAATTTGCAATTGTTTCTGGATTAGATTGTGTTGAGATTTTTTTCATCAACATTTCAGATCACACTCCATGATCCATCGTTAGGATGATAATTAAGAGCATAAAGAGATACAAAGTGAGTTTTGCAGATCAAAGAACCTACCATAAGGGAGAGAGGAGAGAAGAGGGAGAAGTTGCATGAGGATCAAGGTACCAAGAAGGAAAAGGGGCAACAAAAAGAGGCCAAAAAAATTAAAAACTTACTTATAAAAATAAAAGAATAACAAAAACTTTTAAAAAATTAGAAAAAATATGAAGAAAGGAGATGAGGAAGATAGAAAACAAAAGGATAAAACAATATAACAACAATTAAATGAAGAAAATAGTAAAAATTAAAAAACTAAATGTATATTATGATATAAAAGGGATAGACTAACTTAAGGAAAGAAAAGGTAACAAGATAATACCAAAAGAAAAGGAAAGACTTAAGAAGTAAATAAATATATAAAAAAAAAAGAAAAGAAAAGAAACTAAAGAAAGGAAAAAAAAACTATAATAGACAATGGAAGAAAATAACTATAGAATACAAGTTTCCTCACTAGGTACACCACCTCATGAAGGATGGATGGCATATCCACTCTTGGGTCTAGGGTAAAGAGTCGCTTCAAGCACCCTATCATGTCCCCTTATGCGGGCTATTATGGCTGAACCACAAAAAATAAAATATAGATATCATGAAAAGATGATTGTGAATATACGTGCTCTAACCCTAGTAATAATAATTGATAGTGTATTGTACTTTTCAATGAGCTTGAAATTATGATTTAGGGCAAAAAATAGGGTGACATTATAGGATTATTAGCATGAACCCAATCCCTGGTTTTAGAAAGACAGAATGAAATCACGACATTCAAACTCTGAATGGCACTTTACTGTTGGAAGTATCAATTCACAAAGTTTCAGAGAAATGGATAGCACACTACCATGCAAGTATAATAGTATTTATTATCAAATGAATAAGTCATATTGGCAATTGTAGCTTATATTGTAAATTTCTTTCAAGAGATAAGTAATATACAATTATTATAACATTACTAAGAAATAAATGGTTGTGTACAAAGGTGTAGTCTAACATTATTAATTCTCTCCTAAGAACTAAACTTGAGACAAATAGTACCAAGAGGTTTAGTCATTAGATTTTCAAACTATACCTATGATGTGCAATAGTAGAGAGAAATAGCATCAATGTCAACCAATTGCCTATGTTGTGGTCCTAGTTCGAGCTTGGGTTCAGGTTCGAGGTTCAGGTTTGCAGGTTCAGCCAAAAAAAAAAATTGGGTTTCCAAACCCATATGTACACGTGTGCGTGTGTATATATATATTAATTAATTAATTAAAAATTTGTTTATTAATATTAACTATTTATATAAAAAACATAATACATATTAATATATAAATATAAAATATGAAATTAAATTTTATATATAATAAATAAATATAAATTTTTAATATTATGTAAAAATAAGTGCATTAATATTTAATTTAAAATAAATAAATATAAAATATTTGTCCAAATGAGATCTATTATTAAAATTTTAAAACCATATTGATGCCTCTCATGGTCATGTGGCGATGTAATGTGCTTGTTATTATTCCTCCTCAAATAGCAAATGTTGTTGTAGTGGAGTCCATTATGATTCGAAGCCTCTAAGTGAATATGCTCAATCAATGACCTTAAAACGAATCACCCGCTCTCGATATCACCCGACATGAACTAAATTTCTTGATCAACCACCCGCTCTCGATATGCTCCTTGATGAACTAAATTTCTCATTACCCACCTAAAATAAATGCAAAATCGAGATTTGACTTCCACGTCGACCACATACCATAGGGTTTAGTGCTTCTGGGGACAAACCCATAGCGTTTGGGTTGGACCCTGTCCAAACCCAGGGGGAACCGAACCTTGTCCCCTAGAAGAACCCAGTCACGTAGCCAATTGCCAAGTGTCATAGTGATCAGCCTAAATGTGCAAGGCAGGATAAATTGGGTTCTTCACTAATTTCAAGGTTTCCAAATTGTAACAAAAAACTGAAAGAAGTGTAATCTATGGATGTTGCAAATCATTCAAAAGTTGGTGTAACCATACTATGCACCAGCCACTAGCAACTGCTTTGTACTTTGTTTTAGTGGATAATAAAGCTATAATATATTAATGTGTTGAAGCTTACTCTGCAATGGAACAACTCCTAATCCCAAACAAAGAATATTGTCAATAGCGGATCTTTTACCAACTCAACCAGCTTAATCAAAATATGTATATCCTGTCACCTAAAGTCATTGTCCTCAAAAAGAGAATGCCAAAATAAAAAATGCATGACATATCATACAACAAGCTTTTTTCCTGTTTAATGAAGAAGCCTCAATTGAGCTAAAAACCGAGAGAGATAAGATATATGATATATTGGATCACCCACCAATTGTCTATAGTGTGAATTATTAACCAATGATGATGAGTCATATATGGCCTAACAACTTCAACCTGACCTCCATAGGTGTAACTGAAAATTATAATCAACATTGTGGGAGTGTCCCAAAGGATTTGTAAAACACCTGATCTAAGCCATGAAAATGAAATGATCATATTGCCAAAACTCTAACCTGAGCAATATTGTAGGAGGCCTATATCAATTGTATCATAAGAACATAGGTCAGGCTTCACATGTTGCAATCTCAGCTGAAGCAACAATTTCTTTCCCTACTCTTCAGGGTTAAGTAGGAAGATCATATTCCATATAATTTAATAATACTACTATATCCATTGTTGCCTGACCCAAGACTCCTATGGAAAATCAACTACATCTAGGGTTCATCATAGCTCAAATCTTTGTCTCTAATATATGAGAAATGTAGGAGAAATCCCAATCAATGATGTAGACACTAATGATTGTGATGGCGTACAAGAAGAATTAGAGCCTTCGTGTTTCAAAAAACCATGCACTAGTTCTAGGCTGTTCACCTACAACTTGTTTATTAGAGTAGCAATCGAAGAAAATTCCCTTTTTTTTTAATATCAGCAACCAAACAATGACTTTACTAGATTGTTCACCATACCTAACAAAGAAATTTCTAAAGCTCTAAGAATATAGATTACTCTTTTAGCTATCAGAAACTAAAATATGTGCAGCTAAACCAAAAACAAAAAAAATGTGCTAGAGTCAGGTAGACTCTCTCAAAGATCTGCAACAAAAGTGGCATTCCTACCTTTTGGGATATATCATCAAATATGGACAATTTTAGCAATTATTCTTTCTGATGATTATCAAAATCTGTAAGGTCTTAAGCCAACCAATTGCAGACTGATATAATGCCGGTTTTCAGAAAATCTGAAGAATTTTGGACTTATTTTACAGATTAAAAAAAAAAGCACCAGATTTTTTTAAATAATAGTTCAGTTCATACCTGTTGACGTGTATTTTGTACACAATCATACACAGAATAAAATACCAATAGGCATCTTATCCTCTCTTGAGAAAATAGTCTCTAACTGCTGAAGATTCGCATAACGGATCAGTTAGGTAGACTCCAAGGTTCTTTTAGTGGGGTCTCCACGTGTGGACAAGCTTTTTAGTGGTATGATGTGATTTGCTGTTTCCTCCAAGGGGTCTTACGCTTTCGAAGCTCGAAGATTTTACTAAACTAAAGGAACTTTAAAAAAAAAACAAAAGGATAGGGTTTAAGAGGTCTAATCTAGCCTAACCCTATGAATGACTTAGCATGGACGAGATTTGGCAAGACTCAACCAACTTCAATTTTGCCATAAGATAACAACTCAATTGAAATTAGTGCGATCTTCTAAGGTAATATAATGATGTTCAATGCATCAAAGACCAAGGACACTACTACGAAGGTACATATCCAAGACACAATGATAATTGAAGATTAAGGACTCAAAGTGTTCTCCAGTCGACCACGCAAGGCGTTCCTACAATCAGCAAGAAGCTAGTGGTTTGGATTGCGAATCCTACCAAATATCAAATCTCACACTTAGTCTTTCAAATTAACAACTACCTCGATTGAGCACGATTCAAGTGTATCAAACAACCATGAAGATAACTCAAGAAATTTGCAACAAAACACCATAACTTCAATATTTTATTGATTTCCAAGTCATCATGTACAACAATTGCTTGAAGTTCTCTCTTCAAGACTCAATCTTGCTACAAAATAAAATTGCTTCTAGCTTTAATCTCTCTTCTCTATTACATCAACTATTACTATTATTCTTCAATGAAATGAAAAATGGGGGTATATATAGCATCCCCAGTTACAATGAAAGGTCCAGACTGAAAGTAAATCAACGGACAAGATCATGACACCTAAACCCTAATTAGGGTTTGTTACAAATGACCTCCTTTTTACTGAACAATATTAAATGCATAGCCAAATATTAAATTCGGCACAAAAACCTAGGAGGTATCAACCAATGAGAAATAAGATGTCATGTCATCTGTAACAACCTTTCATCTAGAATCTTATTCCCTTTCCAATTCTCTTTCTTAGCATATGCAATGAATTTTGTCACGATTCCTTCGATTTCTGTGATTGGAATCTCGGGAAGATTCTTGATACTCTCTTCTAAGTGGATGACCTGATCGAATGCATCTAGAAGAGCTGCGTCCCAAGTAGATTCAAGTTCCTTCGTTCTATCAATCAGGAGCATGGTGGCATACATCTGATCATACTGCTCATCTGTAACATCTGCGTCCTTGCAAAAGATGATCTTGATTCTATCCTCAAATTCCTGCATATCCACATCTGTCTCGACCTCGATCCTTCTGCCAAGAATGGTACGAAGTACCTCAAATACTCTGTCCTAGATCGGATTGATCACCTCCTCAACTTGACCACATCTAACACTGATGTCCTCGAAGAGAACACTCTTTATATGGAGTAAGGTTGACCACTGGAACAAACTGTGAGAATCACCTTCCAAGATCCTCTCCTGCGCTAAAATTCTTCTGGATGTATGTCTTATTACTTTCAAGACAGGGATGACAACATCCTTGGTATGGGCAAATGCAGCTACTGTTGCCATCAATCTGTGGATAATCTCAAGAACTTGGATAGCCTGATGAATGATCTTCGTCATCCTTGTAACAAACTCTATGGCCACTGTATGAGATCTATCCATCCAACTACATGTACGCTGGACCAGGTTCCTGAATCTTTCTGCTTCATTGATCGATTGAAGGGGCAATGCCTGCACTGGTGATCTAACTGGATCCTGACGTCCCAAAGGTTCATTGATGTGACTGAAATATGTCCTCCATGTACCGACCTCTCTCTCAAGCTTTCTATTCTTTTCCACCTCTTCTCTAAGCTTGTCCTTCAATGCCTCAAATGTGTCGATGGCATCATCTAAAGTCTGCTCTGTTGTGGATGGTCCTAACTCAAAAGTCTGTATATCATAATCCTCTGCTAGGATCTCACCTTCATATTTGTCTGCTGCCGGTGTAGCTATCTGCAATTTCCTAGATCCAGTCTCATCTCGAATCATCTTGGACATCTTGGTAGCCTTCTTCCTCTCTGTTATCACATGCGAACGTCCAACAAGGCTCTCTAAATCAATTGCACTGTCCTCGTCCTCAACTACGATCACCTTAGTCAATCTTTCCTTCAACCAATCTGGGATATTCGATCTTGTCTCTTGAACTTGAATTTCATTATGTACTATTTCTTCTTGTCTGGGAGGAGATGTTATTTCATTATCTTCTTCTAAATCATAGTCTTGGAGAGATCCATCTGATGAAACATGCTGTGCCTGTCCTTCCTCCTGCCTGTCATTCTGTACCATCGACTCCATGGACTCTTCCACTCGAATTGTTCTATCCTCTGGTCTGGAAGAAGTACCTGGTGTTTGATCTTTGTTAGCACCTTGCTTTCTCTTGGAAGGCTTTTTCTTTTCTGATCTTTCCTTTCTCTTCGAACCTCTCGAATGGAGATTGCCCTCACTGGCACATCGAAGGTTACCTTCACCTGAATTCCTAGGATTAGGATTGCCTTCACTCACGCTTGCTCCACCTTCAGCTGGTTTCTCTTCCAAAGTAAAAGACATAGCTATGCCTTGTTCTCTCAACTTCTGATGCTGAACGTCTACCCATCTACGAGTACAAGACAAAACTGGTGCCATCAAATCATCTAAATCCACGACCTCGGGCTCATTCCAATCCAACCTTATTGTTTTGCTTTCTCTATCATAGGAAGACTGGATGTGCCTGCCATTGTCCTGAGCTTGGTCGGCCACTCTGTAAATCCTGCATTTCCTGATGAAATCCAAAGGCAATCTAGAATGTATCTTTCGTTTCACTTCAAGATCATCTAGGAGGTTCATCATAAAATCTTCAATTTGGTGCTCATGTTTAAATCTTCTACCGACTGTCTCCTCTAAATGTCCATGTGGATCAAAACTATTTCTCCAAGCAAAAGATGAAAAAGAATACAAGGCTAACTCCTTCTCTGCGTCATCCATGGCTAAGACATTAGGACATACCTCAACTGAATTACCCAAAATAATAGGTACCTGAACTCCATTCTGATGTCTGTGTCTGAATGCCTTCACATACGCTGCCAACTGCCTTGTTACCTCAAGTAACACAATTCTGTCTGTCGGATACCTCGGCAACATGTATGGAGGTAAAGGACATCCATGCACTCTAATGTAAGTGAATTTGGGAAACTGAATGAACCAAGCACCGTACCTCTTGATGAATTCCTGGGCATCCTGAGATAACCTGTTGTGAATCCCTCCTTGCAACGTCCTTGTGATGTTCATCGTGAAGGTATCATTAACTACTAGTTTTTCCCTGGCGGATGATGCAAGTAGGCATAGGAATCACAAGCTCTGACCTCGCCAGGTCCTCTTCCAATCATTCCTCTGTGAGGTAGTCCTGCGTACTCAACACTCCTGATCAAAGCATAGATGACGTATGAACTCATGTGGAAGGACTTAGTAGCCCTGAGTCTCCTCAACTGTACGTCTAAGTAATGGCTAATTATCCTAGCCCAATGTATTGTACCCTTTCCTTGAACAATCACCTGGATGAAGTAAAACATCCACTTCTCAAAATAGAAGGCATGAGGTGCTCCTGTAACTCGGTTGAGCATAGTAATCAAATCTCTGTACTCCTCCTGGAAATCAATCCGGTGCGGTGTGTTCGGTACCTTGCTTAGACGGGGACAACTCTTGAGTAGCCAGTTCTTGTTGATTATGCTTAGGCAAGCATCTGGATCATCATCGTACACTGATCTGGCTCCTTCAATGCTCTTATATATCATGTCCCTGTGCTCTGGAAGATGGAAAGCTTCACTTATAGCTTCCTCTGAAAGGTACGCCAAAGTGTTTCCCTCATTGGACACAATTGTCCTGGACTGTGGATTGTAGTGACGGGCACACTCGATCATCAATTCGTGGCACTGAATAGCTGGAGGAAAACCGGCCGCCTTAATGATGCCACTCTCTATTATTCTCCGGGCGACAGGTGATGGCTTGCCAATGTAGGGGACCTCTCGAAACTTCTTCATGCTAAAGTTCCCCAAGTTTGTATCTCCAATGTTGCTCCACTTCGACACGATCTTGGTCTCCACCTCTTCGGTCTTCTGATCTTCTTTCATGAGAGTTGAGCGGCTGGTGGATGCTCCCGCCTTCGGGGTCGCCATACCTACACACCATTTCATTATGAGAACCATATTTTGCAATGAATAACGTTGATTAGAGAGAGAATTTAGGAAACGTCATGATAAGTCTCTAGAGTTATCATTTCCTAAAAAAACAACGATGATTGAGCTAAGAGATTCAAAATTTCAAAATTTCAAAATTTAAAGTATGACGATGAATGAATAAAACAATAAAATCAAATCGCCATACCTCAATAGAGAGCTAACTCTAGAATGCAAAAAGGAAAAGATCGCCTAGGCAAAATTGAGGTATAAATAGTCTTCAATGTTATCTCCTCAAGAAAATCCACTTCGCCACCCTTGGATTAAACGCGATCCTCAATTGCACCTCTGACAATTCGCTCAAATGGACCTTCAAGTTCGCCCAAACAAATCTTCCAAGTCTCGCCCCTTTGACGTGGTCTTCGATCCTTGGCAAATTCGCTCCAATGAAGTCTTCAAATATCGCACCACCCTTTGATAGACTAGCACCACCTTTGGATTAAATTCGCACCACACATGAAATACTTCGCACTATCTTCGCTTCTCCTTAATTCGCATGAAGGATAAAAATAATGATATGACAATAATAGTTCTCACCCTCCATATATAGCGCTTGCATTGCATTCATCCCTTAGGCCAACTTAAGGATATAAAAACAATTTTTTTTTTTAATTATTTTAAATGAAATAACAAGGCCGACCTCCCTTAAATGAGCGCTCCATGTGATTTTTATTAATTAATTAATTAATTATTAAATGCCTTACGTTTTTTAATTTGCAAATTTCGATTCTAATAAAGGCAAAATAATTAATAAATGTTCAACGCCGTATTAAATGCCAAATTAAATAGGATTTTCAATTTTTTATCGATTTTAGCATTTAAGGAAATTCGAATTGTCTATTTGGTGCCAAAATTATGAAAATGAAAGGGACGTACCTCATCGCCCTGGTCCCTTGGAGAGGGACAGGAGCGATCCATGATTTGGTCGTGATTTTTGCATTTTTTATGTTCAACTCCTTCATCTCCATGTTCAATATCGATCATTTTAATGGGTCCTCCGAATTAGATTATCTTGCATGCGTTCATGGGTGCCTTTTGGATGTTTATCGCCCTGGTCCCTTGGAGAGGGACAGGAGCGATCTCCATATTTTCACGTTCAATATGCATCTTTGATCTTCGATCTTTGTTGTAGAGTGAATAACATCCTTGCTCGTTCCTTCTAAGCTTGTTCCTTCGTTTTCATGACGTGTTTGGACGTTTAAAGGGATCATCGCCCTTGTCCCTTGGAGAGGGACAAGAGCGATCCATGTTTTCTCCTTGACCTTGGCAACTTCTAACTTCGATCCTTGTTGTGATGTCTTCCAAACGCCGTCCCTTGCCTTGCTTATCCTCGCCTTGCCTCGTTTTGAAGGAACATGAGTGCCTTTGATGAGATCGCCTTGGTCCTTGTCCAAAGGACAGGAGCGATGTGAGTCCTTTAGCATGACTAGCAACGTTTGGACGTTCAAAACTCTTGCATATTATCTTCAAACGGTGTCTCGAACCTTGTATGACCTTATGAAGTCTTGACTTAGCTTGAACTTGAAGCAAAATAAAGAGTTCAAAGCAAATCGCCCTAGTCCCTTGGAGAGGGACAGGAGCGATATGGTCCATATGTTCAACTTGGTGATTATTTTACGTTTGAAATCTTCGTATACCATCTTCAAAAGGCACCATGGACCTTCTAAGACCCTGCAAAATCTTGACCTTACGTAAAACTTGCATGAAGTGGCCAATATATCCAACATCGCCCTGGTCCCTTCCTGAGGGACAGGAGCGATCTAGGTCTTAGAGTGCAAATCTCTCCATTATAACGACCTTCGAGTGCCTGTGCTTGATGAAGACGCCTTGAAATGTCCTTTGCCACCTTGTCTTGACTTGGATCGGCTTCAAACTTGAGTGAAAAGCAATATATTCACTATATCGCCCTCGTCCCTTGGAGAGGGACAGGAGCGATCCTCCTTTTGTGGCTCTTATTTCACTTTGTCAGGTTCTAAATTTATATTCAACGGACTCGTCATACTCCACTCCATTCGTCCATGCCTTAACATTGCTTGTAACTTGGCCAGAAAATCATTTATACCAAAAATCGCTCTGGTCCCTTCCTGAGGGACAGGAGCGAACTGGACATTTTGGGACCCCTGTGGACGTTTTAAAATCTTCAATTTGTATTCAATGAGTTCATCTCATGCTTTCTCTTGCTTTTGAACGTAAACTTGCCTTGGTTTTTGCCTGGATTTTGCCTAATGAAGGACATCGCTCTGGTCCCTGGGAGAGGGACGGGAGCTATAAGATACTTCGCCCTGGTCCCTTCCTGAGGGACAGGAGCGAACTTTGCATTGTGGACCATTCTCCTCCATTTTTGCATCTCAAATTATATTCATTTGGTAAAGCATCTCCCTTTGGAGGCCTTCAAATCATCGAGTCGTCGAAATCTCGCAAGGACAAGGCAAAATTTGATTTGTAGCTCCGGTCCTTCACTGAGGGACAGGAGCGATTTTCCTCCTGGAGGCATTTCTGTGCTCATGAAAATCTTCCATTTATATTCAATGGAAAGATCTCGTTGTTCTCCATCACTTCCAACTCGAAACTTGTCTGGACCCTGCAGGAATAATGAGATATTTGAAAACGAGCTCCTACAGGCCAAAATAACATGATTTTTCACATTTTAACACTTCACAAGGCAAAAACAAATCATTTCCAATGCCCAGGATCAAAAATCAAAAAGGTCAAAATTTAGTCAAAATATTCAATCAGACAAAGATTCACATTTCACTTTCAATACTTAGACAAATTTAAGCTCTGCATCAACATTCCAATTGAACATTAGACCACTCTGGCGAATTTATTGCATTCAACATTTGCATCCTAGAAAAGGAAGCTCAAAAGATCTCAAAAACGACTGGACTTTGGCCTGAAAAGACAAAAATAAAAACCCTAAGGCTTGACCCTAAATCCAGACAACCGACAGACTAACAAAATCCTAAAAACAAAAGCAAAAACGAACGAAAACAAGCGAAAAGAGGGGGTCCCCATTTGCGATGGGGCGATGTGTGAAATGGTCACAACAATACCATACAGATTATGTACAGGCCTCACCGTTCAGTTTGAGTCTATTGATTCAAAAACCCTGCTCATTCATCAATCTGTAACAAACACATCTTACTGTACCTGTACAGCTCTGTTTTCCTATTGTTTTTGCCTACCTACATCCACAGCAATTTCTGATATTTTCTTCTGATTCTCCTGACATCAATTTCAATTTCTTCTTTCTTCTTGGACAGCGATTTGAATTTGGAGATCAGTTTGAATGCACAGAGCATACGACAATGATATCTCCCCTCTCCCTTTAATCTTCTTCTCCATTAGATCTGCTTAGTGTACCCTCTTCTAGAACTTCCTCCCTCCAAATCAGCATCAGCATACCCTTTCCAAGGCTCCTATCTCGGATACCAAATGTTTGAAAAATGCATACATAAATTTTGAGATAACTGGATGTCACACATGTCAAAGTCTATATGTTTGTATGTTATCATTGAATGGGAAAGTTACTGTTATCACAAAAGCTTGCACCCTTGCTAAGCTATCAACTCAGCAACCTTGTGAAACATGGAAACAACCCCAAAGTGTGGGACCTTGCGCAAGGGGTTGAATCTCCGGAGAAGGTCGGCTTCCTTCTTCAATTAGATGCAAGTGTTGAACCAACTAAACACTTTAAAAATAATTCTTAAGCCTATCTTAACAACTTGCAGAGGTAAAAGGGAAAAGAGAATGCTTGAAATAGGAGGTGATGCACCAAGAAGAGATTGTTCCTCTCCCCACTAAGATGACACAAAGAATTAGCTGAAACACCCAAGAGATGCATAAAATTCAGTTGCATGAGTGACTCCAATGCATGTATGGAGGTTAGAATTTGCTAAGTGTCAAGAGGGGAGAAGGATTCCCACAAGTCACACTCAGAAAACAAGTTAACACAGCATATATGGAGAGAAAAGCCACAAGACATAAACCTATAATGAAGGTAAGAAAACACACACAACATGCATAGGTTGAAAGAAGGCAAGAATGGTGATTTTCAATTAATTATAAGGCCAATGGCCAAACTTACAGTTGCATAAATGCAAGATAAATACAAGAGAAGTGGGAGAGCACGGGATAGCTCAAGCCAGCAGGGAGAGAACCCTTTACAAATGGTTACAAGGCTGATCATGACCCCTGCATGTCAGTCTGGAAGTGCAGGGAAGTGCATGCACTTGACTTGTAGATGCAAGCAACCTAGCCATACCCACAAAGGGCAATCCTGAGAAGGTGGATTGACTAACCCTCAAAAGTCAGACGTGACATAAGTCATTAAGCATGGCCCCATACCTCCCTTGATGGAAATCTTGCCAAAAACATTTAATGCACCCTTGTGGCTCCACAAAAGAAAGTGCACAAGTCACCAAAATTGTCAAAGCATTTAAAGCCTTGAGTGTCGATCAAGCCATCTAGAAGTTTTGCCAGTCGGAAGGAAGTCCGCAAACTTCGGAATCTCGGACTCCTGAAGTGAGGAAGACAAGGGAAGGAGCAAGGAACTTTGAAACCTCAAGGTTCCGGAGTTCCAAAGAGAAGAAGGGGAAGCGAGGAAGAGAACTTCGAAACTTTGGGGTTCTGGAGTTCTGGAGAAAAGAAGGAAGAAGGGCTAGGAGGGAACTTCGGACCCTCGAGGTTCCGGAGTTCTGGGTAAGGAAAAAAGAAAGGAACTTCGGAACCTCAAGGTTCCGGAGTTCCAGGAGAGAAGAAAAGAAAGGGACAGAAGGAGAGTAACTGCAGAACCTCGGGGTTCCAGAGTTCTGTGAAAAGAAAGGAGAGGCAGCAATGGAAGGAACTTCGGAACCACAGGGTTCCGAAGTTCCGGAGAAGGAAAAGCGAGAGAAGGAAAAGAGAAAGAACTACGGAACCTCGGGGTTCTAGAGCTCCGGAGAAGGAGAACAGTAGAAGGCAAAGGGAAAATAACTTTGGAACCTCGAGGTTCCAGAGTTCCAGGGAAGAAGAAAAGGCCAAGGGAGGAACTTCCTCCGGACAAGGCAACACTTCACACTTCATGATTCTTCTCTCCTTGATCAACTTGGGCAGTGCTAGTCCATGGAACATATCTCTAATCGGTTCTCACTGATGGACCAAGGGTGTCATAAAATGACAACAGTTACATTGGTGGTTGTAAATTAATTGTGACTTAATTTTTAAATTTATAGATGTTATTGAATAAACATAAGCAAAAAATGTTTGTGTGAAAACTGTAATCCAAAGTTGCATGGACACAGATATGGATACAAATATGGATATGGTATCCGATATGGATACGGCCATTCTTTAAAACCCCGAATATGGATACGGATGGATACGTCATTCATAAAAAAACACATACAAATATATTTAACACAATTTTCTAAGTTATTTGAGGAGATTTTCATTACTTCAAAAGCAATATAGAAATATAATTGCTACATAAATAATGATAAGTTGATTTAACATTTTACAATATGCAAAAAAGTAGAGTTGCATTGGAAGATAACCCAAAAAATGGATCACTGAAATAGAAAAACATTTCATTTGTCTTTCTCATTTGGTGTAGGTTTTGTTTATACCATTTTTTTTTGTAAAAAATGCATGAATGAAGTTTTTTCAAATTAAATTTAGGAAGATTTACGTCATTTTAAAAAAAAAACAAATCACATAGTATCTAACATGGTTCGAAATCAAGGTTTTTTGGGCATGTGTAAGTACAATATTCAATGTGTATCCGGGTTGTATCAGATGCGTATCCGCTTTAGAAACGGGAACGGATACGGATACGCTTGCCCAAGGAGGGACAAAGGAGTTTCCGGCTACTTTGTTGTAATCTAACATTTATAAAGCATCTCAAAAAGATCAAAAGATTAAAATGACCCTAACCATGCACTGAGAAGCATAGGACTATTCAAAAAAAATAAAAATGTTCCCCTGAGTTTGCAATAACAAGAGACATTCTTGTCTGCACATTTTTGAACCAAATTCTTGTTTGCAAAGCAATGACCAATATTATTAAGTAGAATCACATACAAATACACAACTTTGACCTTCAAACATTATGTTGAGACCATAGATGAAAAACTCGGATTTTGCAATAACTCGGCAAGGCCAAAAAATTTTAAAAACTCGGGACTCGCCAAAACTCGGCAACTTTATCGAACATTTGAAAATACATTTTTTTTTTATATATAATTCAAAAACACACATTTACACCAAATTTGTATAACATATATGATTTCCATGATATATAAATCAAATTTTTTTGGTAATACATAGCAACAAATGCAAGTATCATAGCATAAACCAAAAACCAAGTGCAACATATGTATAAGAGTTCAATACATATCAACGTATCATAGTGACAGTCTCATAGAGTTATAGAGTCATAGACCACAAAACAAGAACCTCTGAAATTCTGATTACATATCAAGTTCAAAGTTTGGTATCAATGAAAATAAGAAATCATAAATTGCGTCTACGACTAAAGCTCAAAACAGATTGTGGCCGCTGGGTGGGTGGTGCTGAAGTAGTGGCAACATCCTCAACACTAACAGGTGCCTCTGCTGCATGATCAACCTCCTGCTCCTCCTCACGTGCTGCCACTTCCGCATCCCATTCCTCTCCTGCCCTCTCCAACTCACTCAGCTGCTCATTAGTAAGGAATGGATCCAAATCATTATCAACATCATCAGGAGAAGCAACCCATTCTGCTGCATATGGATCAATGTCATCCAAGTCAAGTGCTTCATGTGAATCTTGCCCTAGCACCTTCTTCTCATGTAATCGAATGTTGTACCGCACATAGACAAGATCATTCAAGCGTTGTTGAGTCAACCTATTGCGCTTTTTTGTGTGGATGTTCTCAAAAACACTCCAGTTGCGCTCACAACCAGAAGCACTACAAGGCTGTGATAATATGCGGATGGCAAGCTTTTGAAGATTAGGCGTTGTGGCACCATAATCTTCCCACCACAAATCTGCAAGGATACAAAATGTGATTTATAACTTGTAAAGATTTCAATAATCTTAAAGAGAGAAATAAATGGTAAAAATTAAACATATGTTTTTTTTTACCTGGTCGTAAGGTGGCTCTCCTACGTTTGCAATCAGGTGAAGAAAACAATTCCCCTAAGGCCTTCTTATAACTCTGCAACTCATCAAGTATCAGGTCTCGAAGGATCTCATCATCAACTAATCTCCGAATGCATGTGTCAAGGCCAATTCTAACCTCTGCATCTGCTCTGAAACTCGGAGAGTAAAAAAACTTGGGATTCAAGAAGTAGGCAGCAGCATGAATATGTTGGTGGAGTTGATGGTTCCACCTCCGATCAATTATGCGCCATATGGGTTCATACTTGGTCTTGTTTGACCCATACAAGTGTTGAATCGCCTCTTTGGCCTTATCCATGGCCTCATATAGATACCCCATGGAGTTATGATCCCCATCCACCATTCGTAGCACCCTCACCAACGGTTCCGACACCTAGATATAAAAAATCTAACAAAATCAGCAGATTGAAATATTAGAAAATTAAATAATAAATCATCAATTAAAGTTTCAAAACTTACATTGATGATCTCCTCCACTATCTTGGCAAAATTAGTATCAAAAATGGCAATCACAACCTTCTCTGCTTCAGGCTTTGTAGCATAAGGACTCCCCAACCATCTTTCACTCACGAACATCCGCTTCAGGTTGGGCAATGTAGCAAGTATGCTCTGCAAGGTGAGGAAATTGGTAGCAAAGCGTGTAACCCCCGACCGCACAAGATCCTTACCTTCAGTGTGCTCTCTCATAAGATTCAAGACCCATGTGTGATTGTAGATGTATTTGGTGATATTCCTTCCATCTTCAACCACTTTCTTTACCCAACTTAGTTTCCCTATGTCCTCAAGGAGCAAGTCAAGACAATGGGCAGCACAAGGGCTCCAAAATAATGTCGGATGTCTAGCCATTAGAAGTTTGCCAGCTGCCACATATGCAGCTGCATTATCAGTCACAACTTGGATGACATTCTGCACTCCCACATCTATCACCACTTCATCCAACATGTTGCACAAGGTCTCCGCATTCTTCACTTCATTGGAGGCATCAATTGATTTTAAAAATACTAACTGTCCTCCTGAAGCAACTAGAAAGTTGATGAGTGTCCTGTTCCTACCATCTGTCCATCCATCAGAAAGAATGGTGCAGCCATTCTTTTCCCAAATAGTCCTTTGCTCTTCCACTAATGCATGAGTATTTTGGACCTCATCCTGCAATAACGGTCCACTTACCTCGTAACGGCTTGGGGATTTGAACCCCTTACCTGCCACAGTCAACGCAGTGACCAATTGGTCCCAAGATGGACTAGAAATAGCATTGAACGGAACATCGTTGTAGATAAAAAATCTAGCACACGCCACCTTGGCTTGTTGGTGAGCCTCTTTATTCCATGCAGTGCCAAGCAATCCAGGTTGTGCACCAGGAGTGTTACGTGGAATAAAAAAGTTTTCCATGTTGCTGTCCAAAGTTCCCTTTGCTCGTATCCGTGGCCCAAGGGAAGAACCAGATGTCCCCACATCTGTATGTGACCCCATGGAACTCAAATCTGCCCTTGGGGCTGCCATTGCCTCTGCTATTCTCTTTTTTGTTGCCTTCCTTTGATCATATGCTTCAAGCGTTGCTATTGCATCTCTCGTAGCCTCTTCAGTACATTCCGTACAGCTTGTGGTATCTCGGCATTGAATTTTTGCAAGGTGATATTTGAACCTATTAATGCCACCTTTTACAATTTTTTTGCAATGGTTGCAAAAAACATCTCCTCGTTTTGGACCTGGTCTCCCATGTTTCCAACAAGGGTCTCTCTTTTTGCCACCAACTTTAACTGTAGAAGCTGAATCCATTTTCTTTCAAAAAGATGTGGAAAAGAACCTAGCAAAAGAGAGGCAACATTTAGAGATAAATAACATTGTTACCAAAAAAAATCACAAACATCCAAAAATTACAATGACTGTATAACTGTATTTTATTTACAGTCATCTATTAATAGATGACTCTCTAAAATTAAAATTTTTAATTGGTTGTGTATTTTTTTAAGTTTTTAACTTCAAATTTAAATTTAAATGAAATACTTTAATACACATTGACATTACACAGTTGACAGTCATTTCAAATGACTATGAGTATTTCACAATTGACTGTGTATTACACAGTCATCAGTCATTTGAAAATGACTGTGTATTACACAGTCATCAGTCATTTGAAATTTTGAAATGACTGTAATGACTGTGTAATACACAGTCATTTGGAAATGACTGTGTATTACACAGTCATTTCAAATGACTGATGACTGTGTAATACACAGTCATTTGAAATGACTGTGACTGTGTAATGATGACTGTGTAATACACAGTCAT
This sequence comes from Cryptomeria japonica, assembly GCF_030272615.1. Lineage (NCBI taxonomy): Eukaryota > Viridiplantae > Streptophyta > Pinopsida > Cupressales > Cupressaceae > Cryptomeria > Cryptomeria japonica. Next base: position 133,278,526 of record NC_081406.1, read on the forward strand.
TTGAAAATTTGAAATGACTGTGTATTACACAGTCATTTGAAAATTGAAATGACTGTGATTGTGTAATGATGACTGTGTAATACACAGTCATTTGAAAATTTGAAATGACTATGTATTACACAGTCATTTGAATTTTGAAATGACTGTGACTGTGTAATACACAGTCATTTTGAAATGACTGTGTATTACACAATCATTTTGAAATGACTGTGTATTACACAGTCATTTGAAATGACTGTGACTGTGTAATACACAGTCATTTTCAAATGACTGTGTATTACACAGTCATTTCAAATGACTGATGACTGTGTAATACACAGTCATTTGAAATGACTGTAAATTGTAATTACTAATGATTGTGTATTACACAGTCATTTGAAATGACTGTGACTGTGTAATACACAGTCATTTGAAATGACTAAGACTGTGTAATACACAGTCATTTGAAAATGACTGTGTATTACACAGTCTTAGTCATTCGAAATAAAACAATACAAAAAGATACCTGGTCGTGCGTGCAAATGCAAACAATACAGTCATTTTGACTGTGTAATACACAGTCATTTCAAATGACTGTGTATTACAGAGTCAAAATGACTGTGTATTCGAAATAAAACAATACAAAAAGATACCTGGTCGTGCGTGCAAATGCAAACAATACAATCATTTTGACTGTGTAATACACAGTCATTTCAAATGACTGTGTATTACACAGTCAAAATGACTGTGTATTCGAAATAAAACAATACAAAAAGATACCTGGTCGTGCGTGCAAATGCAAACCCTATGCAAATCGCGTGGCGTTTTTTGCCTTCCGGAGTCGCGCGAGCCGCGAAATGGAATAAAGACTTCGGTTTTTTTTTTGCCTGCGACTTAAGTCGCGTTTTTCTCGCATTTTGTGCCGCGTTTCGGGCGGGTTTTGGCCATTAACGGCGATTATTTGCCAAAAAAATCGCGGCGAGTATATAAAAAAATCGCCCCGAGTATTTCCGCGATTAACTCGCGCGGCATTATAGATCGTGATTACTCGCGAGTTTTTGAATTGCTCGCCGAGTTTTGCAAGCTTGGTTGAGACAATATAGAGATCCTTAGTTGACACCCTCCCTGGGGTGAGACAGCCCAATGGGCTCATGCTCAAATGATGCTTCACTATTGAACCTTCACTTGCCCATAAATAGGACTAATTTTCATTCGAGAAATGTGCTAAATGCTTGTGAGTGTCAAAGATTCACAAAGTACCTCTGAGTCAAACCTCGTTAATGATCTTAACTTGAGGTAGCTATGCCACACTCCAGCCACCAACAAATGGATTTAATGAGATGCTCTCATATTACCTCAACATGCACTAACATTACATGTTGACGTGGCTAAAATCGTATAGCTACACTCTATCCGGCCAACGTAGATATCCTATCCTCTCTTGTGTAAGGAATCCCTAATGTTGTTTTAGTTGATCAAAGAGGACAACCTCAAGGTTCCAAATGTCAGTTCTTGACTGCAGGATAGCTCAACAGTTGATGTGTTTTGCTAGGAGCACAAGGGCCTTACATTTACAACAAGCTGATCTGCATCCTAAGATGCTATGGGAAAATAAATGCAAAAGGATAGGGTTAAGAGACCTAAAATTAACAAGACTGGCGTGCGAGTAGACGGATATAACATAACCAATCCCTGCTTGGCTAGAATAACCCACAACCTCACAAGACCGATGGAATCTTCAAGGGGACTTAGAAGATTTTCAGATTGTAGGTGCATGCCTAAGCACCCAATTCTGGCGCAACTCAAACAGACACCTACAATTGAACTAAACACAATTTTTAAGGCTCAAGCAAACCATACAAAGAGATACACAATCAACATATCCCAAATGGTATGAACCCAAATCCATCAAATACCTACACACCAAAAGGATCTATCTAAACCTATTGAAAGAAACCATGCAAACAAAATGAACCAAGATGATAAACACCAAATCAATGTCCATATATTGATTTCAGCTACCATTACAACAATTTCTGAAGCAATTCTACTCTATTACTAAAATCTAACCTTCTACAAAAACTCTATCTCTAACTGTCTAACTCTAAAAATCTAACTAGAATCTAACCCTTTACAATGAGAGGCAACCTGCCTTTTATAGATTTTACAATTTGAATCGAGGGTCAGGATTGCCTGCATCCAACAATCTTGATCTGCCTTCGAGAACTTGGCAGCTTTAACCCATGCCCATTCAATCCTCAGTTATCCCCCCGACCACATTCTCAACTACCTACAACTGTTTGGCATCAATTCGATCAACGTGGTAGTTAGAAATAACTGATCTGTGTCCCCTCATTTTGAATCCATTAGGTAGGACCCACAGGCAGTTGTTTACATTAAACAAGTTCAGTTTTAAAACTGATTTTCTGGAATTCCCTTCAGCTATGTGTTTCTGAGAATGCACATTTTGTAGCACTCTGTGTTCTTTGTCTTCAATCTCGTTGGTGGACTTTCACTTGTCGTTCAAGTGATGACGTGCTTTGTCCCTTCGACCTTGCGCCCTGCAACACGTTCCTTATTCTTGCTTCCTAGCGTCGCTCGCGATTGCGTCTCCAATTTACGCTTCAAGTTGACGCTCTCGCTCTTCCCGATGTCGTCCTACAAACAACGAATTCCACTTTTAATAGTCATTTTGAAAAATTAAATACATTAATTTAGCAAACATATTAAATTTTATATTTTAAATGCTCCTCTGCATGAAATTCGGACCCTTTGGTTAAAATGCACGACCTCTTCTTTCTTTGGGGATTCAGCCATTCAACTCTCTCTCTCATGCAATTTTAACTCTTTTTATGATTTTCGGCTTATCGAGCCTTAATGCGCAACTTTGTTCCGGCTTTGCCTTAAGCCTCCAAATTTCGGGCTAAATGGAGGATTTACGCAATTTAGACCTTCTATGTTTTCCCTCTACAAAACGATTCAAATCACCGATTTTCTAATACGCCTATGCTAAGTCCATGTTGAGAAAGAACTCGGCCAAATTTGGAAGATGGTGCGATTTTGGAGAGTCGGGACTTGATGACTTTGAAGAGATTTTGTTCTAAGTTTAAAAAGGAGCCTTTTAAATTTTCGGCCCTTTGGATCATTTTGAGAGACTTTGTTAATCAATGCCCTTTATAAGAAATTCGAGCCACTTAGATGAATTGTGCGATTTATATTTTGGAAGAACTTCGGCTATTTCACCCCTCTTTCGCGATTTTGACTTTAACCTTTTCAAAGTTAAACCCCTCTTAAATGAAATTCGGGCTCTTGGGCTTTTTTATTGTTTTTCTGGACAAACTAAAACCCTTTTGTAATTTTCGGCTTACAAGCCGATTTTGGGAGGTTTTCAGCTAAAAATGATGATACTGCGCCCCTTTTAGACCTTCGTTTTTTGGCCTAAAGGAGTTATTTTGTGCGATTCTTCCTCTTTTTATTTCTTGCAAAATCCAATAAAGGGCCGAGTTTAGGTTTATACGCCCATTTCTTCTCTCACACTTCGGGCTATAAGTCGACTTTGTGAACTTTGGCATCTTTGATCTCTCGGCTTATAAAGCCTATATGCGTGATTTGTCTTTTTAGTTTCCTCGGGCAAATCAAGTGTTTGTGCGACTTATACCTTTTTGTTCATCTTCTGTCAAACTCGAGCCTATGGGCAAATTCGGGTATTTTGAAGGTTTTGTGCGATTTTATCTTAGAACATTTTCGGCCCAAGAGATGGTGCTGCGCGACTCAATATCCTTTGCTTAAAGCTTGCTTCCATTTTCGGCTCAAAGAGGTAGTTTTGCGCGATTTTGGTTTTTCTTGCAAACTTCGTCATTTTCAGTTGCTTTGCGCAAACGTACTTTCTTTGGGTTTGAGCAAACTCGGGATTTTTTAACGAAATGGCGCGATTTAGGTTATGCCTCTGAACTCGACATAATGGAACAAAAATAGCGATTTAATGCAGATCGCGTGACTTAGGGTTTCTGCTTGCCTTCACTAGAAATGAACTTCGTGTTTGCCCTCTCGGGTGAATAACTTAAGACATAAAGAACATAACACAGAATAATGTCGTAAATAGCAGACAAAGTATATCGAATCTTCTATTCATCAATAAGTGTCCTTTACAAGTTACATTCCGAAGTATAAAAGGGTACCGAGGGGGTGCGAGCGCCAACCGTCGCACAGCAACTTCCACCTCTCGGTTGCCAACTAACCAAAACAATTACACATAATTAACTAATGTTATTCCCGTGTACAATAATGCCGCCAACATCATCCCCCCCAAAAAGAAAAGTCGTCTCCAGGCGACTTACAAAAATGGAGATAATGCAACCTATACAATATACATATCTGAAAGACTACGGAGGGGGCTGAGAAAGCGTCCCTAAAGCAGAAGTGTGAGATGTCGGTGTCTAGTCCGCCAAGTGGGCGCGGAGCTCATACACCTGCTGAGTGCGTGCAGCCACATCCCGTTCTGCCATCAGTACCTTCTCTAAAGTTGTCTTCACCATGTGTGCTGCTTCCAGCAACTCCTCCTTTTTTGTATCCATTGCCTCCGTCGCGCAGACCAACCGAGTCTGCTCGACTGCCAGACAAGTCTCTACCTCGGCCTTCGCTGCCCGGGTCTCAATCGTCTCTATGCGGGCCATCTCTAGCTGTGCCAACAACTGTGCCCTCTCGGCTGCCCATGAGGCCTGCTGACTGGCCACCTCCCTCTCCAACGCTACTCGGGCAGCCTCCCTGACTGCAGACTCCTACTGTGTACGCCTCAATATATAATAGGCATCCCGGTAGACTTGCTCGATCTCGCGGACAACTGCTATCACCCGACTCTCCACAACGGGCTGACGCAGCCTCCAAGCCTGGAGCATCTCCTCTGTCTCCGCAGTCGGCCACCCTTGAGACTCAAAGCAGGTAGCAAAGGCTGTCGGGCAGCCCACCTGCATAAACTGTAAGACCTGCTCTAGCTCCACCACCACCTGCTGCAATGCTTGCGTCTGGGCAGCGGCCACCACCCGCCTACCCCTCGTCACCATATCAGCCATGTCTGCGAGATAGGTCTCAACATCCTCCCCCGTCTGTGAAATCCCTGGTGGGACGGTCACTGCTGTATCCTGCTGTGAAGGTACCGCCTCCGCCACCGAAGGTGCACCATCTCCTGGTGCTTGCCCAACAGAGGCGACCTCCCCCGCCTCGTTCCCAACTGTGAGTCCATGTGCCTCCCCTAACGAGTCATCCAAGTCGACTACCTCCGCTCCAGTCTCTCGACACGGTGAGAATACAACAGCTCCCTCTGGCTGTGCCAGTGTAATCTGAAACCGCTATGTGAGCCAGCTCTGCATAGCCTCGAGGTCAGCACGCATCTCCGTGACCGGGGGATGGTTCGCTGTCGTCGGCTCCTCCAACAACGAAGCAGAAACAATCACCACGGCGTCACTACCCACGACGTCCAACCGCACGTGAGGCTCGGTATCCTCCACCTCCGTCGGCCCCTGCTCCTCAATGATCACTACCCGATGCGGTGGCTCCTCCGTCCCTGACTCTGCCATGTCCTTGGTAAGTGCCGCTGTGGTTGGGCCGAACAGTGCTCCCTGGTGCTCGTGCTGGAGGGGACCAAGTGTAACCGGTGTATGGCTCTGCCCGAAGGCCGGAATACAGGTGCCGCCTACTCCAGATGCTGGCACAGGCATGCCCATCGGTAACAGAGGTGGGGCAAATAGGACTCGTACAAGCTCCTTCGTTGCCTGACTGCTATCGTCCTCCTCATCTTCCGCCTCCGAATCCTCCGTGCTGCTGGACTCCCTCCCGCTGTCAGGCTCCCCTGAGGCCGAGGCCCTATCTACCGCCCGTTTCCGCTTTGCGGAAGAGTGCCCAATGTCTAAGTGCCTCCAATACATTATTGGAGGCTCTCCTGCTGTCAACGATCCCTGCAGCCGTACCTCCAACTCGTCCTCCAGCACTGCTTCCCGCGTGGCCTCCAGGAATAACCCTATAGCGTAATGAGGCATATAGAATGTGCGATGCTGGAGCGTCAAAAACTCATACATACGCTCTGCCAGTAACGCGGCCCAGTCATATACGATGCCATTCATCAGCCCATTCATCAGCATAATCTGAGGGAGGGCAATGTCCGACGCCCTACCCGACCCTGTCAATCTGCTCTTGATGACATCCATAATGCATCTCCAGTGGCCCTCCGCAACAAAAGTCTTACGGATTCCACGACTCTTCGTGGCTCTAGCCACGCTATCCAACTCCGTTGTCGTCAAATTCCAGGAGACTAATTTAATCCACCACTCCTTCTCCTCCTGTGTCATCTTTTTGGCCTTCAAGTCTATTTTCTTGCCCTGGCTGCCCGGAATGCCGAATACCCTCATGAAATCCCCTGCTTTGAAGGATATAGTAACATCCCTCCGGAGGTATTCAAACGTGCTGGTGCATGTATGCCTGTCGAAGGTGTCCACCATGAAGCGTAGGGCACCCTCGTACTCCCGGATAGGGAACACCGGCATCCGAATAGCCCACTCTACTTGTGCCTTACGGAGGTTTTGCTTTACCAGGTCATTATCAGGGGTGTCCTGCCACCATTTTCGGCATTCCAATCCATTCAGGCCTTCAAAAGTAACATTCTGTGGCGTCACTGTGTTTTTCGCACTTATGGCAGCCTGTGGTGCCTTCTGTTTTTGTTTTTGTCAGACGCTGGCATCCATGGTGCCACCTGCAACACGTACTCCTTATGCTAAAACCCTGATGTTGCTATCCCTATCCCTCTGGCTACTACTGGAGGAAGCGTGCAGCTGTTTCTTCCAGCTTCTTTTCCCTGCTGAATCCATCAATCTCTGTATAACTGGTTTCCTGTAAAACAATCGTACCGGCTTAGGCACCTTCGTAAGGACCTCCTTTTTCGTGCGGCTGCTTGGTCTACCTATGGCGGTCGTTTTGCCCCTACGTGGCTGTGTAGTTTACTTTTGGCGTGGCTACGTGGGATTGTGTGGGCTTGGTCTGGCCGTGCGGTGCGTGGTGGTCGGGCCGTGCGGTGCACGGCGTCTTCTTCCTTTACCCTTCGCGTCGCGTGGTGGCATGGTGGTCGGGCTGTGCGGTGTGCGACGTCTTCTTCCTTTACCCCTTGTGCGGTGATGTGCCTTCGGCGGTGTTCGGTGTTGTGCGGGGGCTTGTAATGCCGAGGCGGTGCTTTATTTTGCGCGGCTGCTTGCGATGACCACCTTCGGTGGCTCCCACCGCACGGTGTGACCGCCGCACGATGGTGTCACCGTCGGTGGTTCCACCGCACGGTGGTGTCACCGTCGGTGGTTCCACCGCAGGTGGTGTCACCTTGGTGGTTTCACCGCACGGTGGAGTCACCTTGGTGGTTCCACCGTACAGTGGCCATTTTCCCTTTTTTTTCTTTTTTTTTGTATGATTTTTTTTTTTTTTTTTTACTGTTAATTTAGCGAACTAATTGACTGGAGGGTTCCCTCCGTTCGTGATAGATCTTTAATTTCGACCCGTTGACTGCGTCTGGTATCTCCTTCCCGTCCAGCGTCCACAACTTTATCGCCCCGTTCGTATTGACCTCACGTATCCGGAAGGGCCCTAACCATCGGACTTTGAATTTCCCAGGTTTAATTTCGTTCTTCTCGTTGAATTTTAACACCAGCTGTCCAGGAGTAAACTTCATTCGTCGGAGATGCTTGTCGTGCCACACCTTTCGTCTTTGCTGGGCTGTTTCTGTCGCCCACTGAGCCATCATCCTTCATTCGTCCAATTTGTTCAAAGCGTACAGCCTCTCCCTCAGGCTTTCCATGTCGCCAAGGCAATTATCGATGGCAATCCGTAGACTCGGCACCATGAATTCAACTGGCACCACGGCTTCTTGTCCATACATTAGCTGGAAGGGAGTCTGACCAACAGTTACCTTGTAAGTTGTTCGGTATGCCCAAAGTACTGACGGTAGGCGCTCCTCCCAATCATCCTTCTCCACTCCGCAAGACTTATATATCACCGACATTATTATTTTATTTGTGGCCTTCGCCTGGCCATTGGCACGTGGGTAGTACAGGCTTGAAAATGAGTGAAAAATCTTGAAGTCTGATGTCAACCGCCGTATGACATGGTTCACGAAGTGGCCTCCCTGGTCACTGGTCAACTGAATAGGTATACCATATCGCGTAATGATTTGTTCATAAATAAATTTCGCTGTGCTTACTGCCGAATTATCCTGGAGAGCCCTTGCCTCCACCCACTTGGTCAAGTATTCTGTCGCAACTATAATGTACTGGCACCGTCGTGTGCGGCTGGCCTTAAGAGGACCCACAAAGTCGAGTCCCCATCGCTCAAAGAGTTCTTGTGCATGCGACGGGTTGAGGGGCATGAAGTCCCGCTTCAGAGGTTTGCCCGCCCATTGGCAAGTGTCGCACCTCACGACCCACTCCCTGGCGTCGTGATGTACCGTTGGCCACCATAGTCCTGCAAGAAGCACCTTTCGGGCTGTGGTGTCTGGACCCATGTGTCCACCTACGGGCCTTTCGTGTGCCTCCCTTAGTACACTCGAGACTTCTTCCTCCATGACACAATGCCTTAATATCTGGTCCGGCCCCATTTTTTAGAGTAACCCGTTAATGAGCGAAAAAGTCCTGCTCCTTAATACGAGCTTTCTTCGTTCCCCTGGAGGCATACCCTCCGAAAATCGGGACGTCGATAGGTACTCTCCAATCTTTCTGTACCATGACGGGAGTACGGCTATTTGGAACAAGTGTGCATCCGGAAAATCATCATTTACTCCCTCTGGAGGTTTCCCCGACTTAATCCGGGACAGCTGGTCGGCTATGACATGGCTTCGCCCTGGTCTTACCACAATTAAAAATGTGAACTCCTGTAGTAGCAATAGCCAACGACTTATCCTCCCCTGGATAATGGGCTTGTTTACTAAATACATGAGTGCCTGGTGGTCTACGTAAAATGTGAATGGTGTGGCCAGGAGGTAATGACAGAATTTTTGTACGGCATAGACCATACCGAGTGCTTCACGTTCTGTGGTACTATAGTTTTTCTCAGCCTTCGAGAGCAACCTGCTGGCAAAATAAACGGGGTGGTCCAGCCCGTGTCCTCCTACTTGGGCTAATGTAGCTCCGATGGCATAGTTTGAGGCGTCCACGTGAACGTGGAATTCCTTATCCCAATTCGGGTATGCTAGTATGGGCACTCCCATCAACCTTGTCTTCAGCTCTTCGAAGGCCTTGCTCTGTGGCTCTGCCCAAATGTATGGTTCCCCTTTCCTTGTCAACTTATCCAACGGGTGGGACACCTCAACGAAGTTCTTGATGAACCTCCTGTAGTACCCCACATGACCAAGGAAGGACTTTACCCCCGTGACGTCCATAGGAGGTTCCATTTCTACTATTACCCGAATCTTGTCCGGGTCCGTTTTCAATCCTTCTTTACACACAATGTGTCCCAGCAATCTTCCCTGTGGTACCATGAATCTACATTTCTTCGGGTTGAGGGCCAATCGTGCCCTCTGACACCTCTCCAGGCGCTCTCCGAGAGTTTTTAAGTGGATGTCCTGTTCGCTGTAAATAGATCAATCATCCAGGAATGCTTTGAAGTTCCCCACCGACATCTTGTCGAAGATGTGCAAGATGATGCGCTAAAAGGTGGCAGGCGCATTGCATAGACCGAAGGGCATTCGGTTGTATGCGTACACACCGTCCTCCACCACGAAGGTTGTTTTCAGCTTATCTTCCTCCGCGATGGATATCTGGTTGTAACCAGAGAACCCATCCATGAAGGAATAGATTTCATGTCCAGCTACTTCCTCCAAGATGTTGTCTGTGAAGGGTATGGGAAACGGGTCTTTAACGGTGACAGCATTTAGGCATCAGAAGTCTACACAGATCCGAATCTGATTGGCCTCTTTCTTGAGGGAAATCACAATGGGGGACACCCATTCGCTTGTCTGCACTCTGAAGATTATGCCCGCTTCCAACATCCGCTCAATTTCATCGTTCACCCGTATAGCATAATTTTTGTTCATTCGGTACGGCCGCTTCCTCACTGGCTGGGCTCCTGGTACCAACGTTATTCAGTGCACACATAGCTCTGGGGGCACGCCCTTCAAGTCCTTGTATGTCCATGCAAAGACATCCTTGTATTCAAGGAAAATTTTGAAGGCTGCGGCCTTCAACACTGGATTCCAGTCATCTCCGACAAGGATGATCTTGGGGTCACTTGTCTCCCCGAGATTCATTTCCTTTAACTTGGCTTCCTGATACTTAATAGGCTCCCCCTTCAGGGATTGGTGTGCCGGCGTCTCATTCACTGCTGCCTCCCCTTCCTTATACTCGCCATATTCTAGGGGAAATATATTTGGTTCTTCTTCAATGCTCAATACGTTGCACGAGGGTGTAAATAGTTCATAATCTCCCATTTGCCAATGGAAGAGGCCATTCAAGGAGTCTCCATCGTCCCCTGAGCATGCCTCCAGTTCCAACACCCCTTCATCACTAGGCTCCATGCGGCATCTATTTCCACCCTCTGCTAACTGGTGTCCCTCAGATTCCGAGTCGGAGGAAGAGGCTAACTCCTCGTTCACCATCTGCGTACGGAGATCGATTACGTGCTTCCTCCCGACGTTTTCCAAAGAAAGGGTATTCCGCTTCCAGTTATGGTTCGCTTTTGCTGCAATGAGCCACCCCCGCCCCAAGATGGCGTCATATCCTTTCTGCTTCAGGGGGATTACCACAAAATCCAGTACGAATGGCTGCGTGCCAACCATCACCTGCTGGCCTATGAGGGTACCAAGGGGTTTAATCCCATGTTGGTCTGCCCCTAGCAGGTTGAACGTAGGGGGCCACAACGTAGGCTTTCCCAATTTTTTCCATGTCGCTTCCGGGAGTACATTTACTCCTGATCCTCCGTCCACATTAGTGTCTGTTAAGGTAGTCCCTAGTATACCCATTTCTACCACCGTCGGGTGGCGTCCGCTGTTGACTACCAACAACATGGGGTCGACCGCGGGGCTCACGACCTCCCTAAGCCCGGGGTTGGTTGTGGTGCTCACGACCTCCCTCGTTTTTACTTGTGAGAGTACAGAGTTTAAAATAACCGTTTTTAGCTGCGGCATAGTCTCCAGGAGGTCTTGAATTCTCAGGGGTACCTCTACCTGCAATATTTATCGTAAGATTTCTTCTTCTCCCTTCGTTCGTGGTGGACTTGCTGTCTGGTGACTGTTCTGTCCTTGTGCGGCCATTTCCTTTGTGATCTCGTTTCTGGCCTCTCGCACTCTCTCGGTCTCCGTGTGGGGATTTGGGTAGGCAATCTTTTTAGCCTGTGCCCTTGTGATTGCCAATACTTCTGCCTTCGTAGGTTCTATGTTTAGAAGGTTTACACCAGGCTTCGGGCAATTTGCATCCTCATGGTCACCTGGCCCGCACCATCGGCAGAGGTGCTGAAGGTTGGCTTCCTTCGTGCAATCGCGGGCGAAATGTCCCCACTGATTGCAGGCCCTACATTGAATCATTGGCCGGCCCTTGGCATCATACTGGATCCGGTTTCTGTTGTTGCTATTGTTATTATTTCTTCCGCCGCCGCGTCTATTATCCCGGTATCCTCCAGATGATGCCGTTGTGTTAGTCTGCTGGCCCGTACCCGCTAGTGCGGATGTTGTGGCCTGCTCCGTGAACAGCACCTGGTTCGTGCTTCGGGTTTTCATGTTGTATGGGCACTCCTTGGTGGAGTGTCCCATCACTTGGCAAATCTCACAGAATGCCTTCTTCGGGCAAGTACCCTTTGTGTGTCCATCACTCCTACAGTCTGTACACCACACTTCATTTTCTTCCGTCTTACTTGTACTCCCTTTCATGGCTTTGAATTCTTTCAGCATTCGTTCCATGTCCTTCTGGAGCGCGTGTACCTTTTTACTCGATTCGCCACCACTACTGCTCTCCCCGTCAGAATCTTCATCATCGTCAGATGAATATTTATTACTTTTCTTCTTCCTTGATGTTTTGTATTCGCTTTCTAGATCCATCGCCCTGTTATAGGCATCGTCATATGACGTCGGGGGTACAATCTTCATTTTTTTCCGTAGGGAGGATTTCAATCCTTCCACAAACCATCGTTTTTTTAAGCCCTCAGCCGGTTGGCTCTCCATTTTACCCAACAATTCCTTTAGTCTCTTGCTATATGCCCATACTATCTCCTTAGTACCTTGCTTGGTACTGTATATCTCTGTTACAATTTTGTTGTCATCACGGAGCAACCGAAACTCCTCCGTGAATTCCTTCTGTAGGTTAGCCCATGTGGCCACTTTTTGCTTATCTACATCGGAGTACCAATCTATGGCGACTCCATGTAACGTGGCTGGAAACTGCTGTACCCAGTCATCCTGGTCTGTTACTCCGTTGGCAGACCAAATGGTTTCACATGTACGGCAGTGCTGTAAGGGGTCTTCCTTGCCGTCCCCTGTGAACTTTGGCAAATTTTGTTTACTCGCCATCCCTGGTCGTCTTCCTGGGGGCGATTGTGTCTGTGTCTGTGGCCCTGCGCTGCTACCTTCGGTGGCGTTGGTGGTGTGTCCTGGAGGTACGGTGTTTTGCCTATCGCATGTGGCACCTACACCCGTACTGTTGCCCTCCCCTTCGCTCTGACACACTCCTACTCCTGCTTCCCGTTGGTGATCTTCACTCCGTGGCGTAAGGGATAAGTTCCTAAACTGATCCCGAGTCTCCTCGACTAGATTTCGCCGTAACCTTGTTTCTTCTAGAAATTCTTCGTGGCTCTGCGTCCTACGATGATCTAGCGATGCGTAGAAATTTCCGTCGGCCTCTGCACCTTCCGTGACACCTCCTTGGTTCCCCTCAGGCCCCCCTTCGGCAGGTCGTCCTTCAGCAAGTTGCCTCAGCCTCCGTCTACGTTCTACTTGCTGCTCCAGAATCAAAGCCCTCTGCACGGCCTCCCACTCGTTCGTTTCCAGTTTTCTATTTCTATCTTTATTCAATAGGTTTGGCATTAATTGTCGCACATTTCCATAACTCTCAATTCTTAAATCAAAACATGTCTTTATTAATTCATCTGCTCAAGTACAACTCGTGTCAATGACACTTTTATTTGAAAATAAGAAGTTCACGATTCAATTCCCTCCTGACCTGGCGCCATCTCTTTCCGTTTCCCGTCGGCTGTTCTCTTTGTAGCGTTGCAGGATTTGTTGTCGTCACTCTTCCTGGGCAATCTCCTCCAGGCGGGCCTGTTGTGCCAGCGATGCCTGTGCAAGCAACCGGGGGAGGTGGTTCATCAACCGGTTTACTGCCGGGCTAACCTCCAGCGCTGTCCACACGGCACTTGGTGGGATTTCTGCCTCCGCCGCTTCTCGTCGAACGTATGTCTGAATGGCTACCTGGAGCAAAATTGAAAATTCTCGCATTGTCGTGGCTTCTCCTGTGTACAGTTCTGTTCGGGCGTCATCGGCCTCCGGGTTTACTTCACCAACGGGTAGGCCCATTATGTCTGTGTGCCATCCGTGTCTTCCGTTCCCGAGTTCGTCTAGGCAACGGCGCCAAATGTTTGCCCTCTCGGGTGAATAACTTAAGACATAAAGAACATAACGCAGAATAATGTCGTAAATAGCAGACAAAGTATATCGGATCTTCTATTCATCAATAAGTGTCCTTTACAAGTTACATTCCGAAGTATAAAAGGGTACCGAGGGGGTGCAAGCGCCAACCGTCGCACAGCAACTTCCACCTCTCAGTTGCCAACTAACCAAAACAATTACACATAATTAACTAATGTTATTCCCGTGTACAATAATGCCGCCAACACTTCGGGTTTTGCAATAATTATGTGCGAGTATGGCTCAAATTGGGCTTTTTTGACAAAATGGATGGGCACACCAAATTTGGTCTGACTTCCTCTCTATCAGGCAGACTAGAAAAAAGACAGGGTCCCCTAAAACAGGGGTGTGTGTGCGGAACGCACAACACTACCTTTAATGCAAGTCAATCTCCATGCAAATGCACATAAAGAGAAATGGAAAACAAATCAAACTTGCAGAAATAAACAAATATTGTAACACAATTCTACAAGAGAAACCTTCAAATGGGTTGAAAACTCCAAAAAGCATGAGCATTTTACCCTCATGCCACTAATCCATACTAATATAAGTGATTTACATCACCCTCATGGCTTTATGAAACTTTGCTTTACAATGTGAATAACACACCCACATACTGTCCTAATGATGACATCACTGCAACAACTCCTACTACAACAGCAAAAAGGAATACAAAGGACTACAACTCCCAACTCCTTAAATAGTGAACTCCCACATACTCCATTACAAATACGAGAAACGTAATGTAAGACTGAATATAAGTAGACGTGCCCTTGTGACATCAGTGGAGCCCCCACACAAATTTGCATCTTCCATTATGCGGGCACCCCTACAAAATTTTGCCTACATTTTCAGAATTGTACCCTTGAATCAGATCTTTATTGTCTTGTTATCAATATCTATTATCAACTGAATTTCTCCCTTATCAAGTTGCAGAAAGTTATCATGTCTAGGTCTAATTTTTTGTTAGCATTCTTACATATTGCTTGAGTTTGTACTTTGTACCATACCAAGTGAAAGGCAAACAAGTTCCTATGTATTAGAACCTAAGGCATAAAAAATAGTGAAAGATGTCAAAGGCTTGAATCTGAAGACAAGCTTTGTGAATGGTTTATGAAACTCCTGCAGCAGTCCATTCAAATGACAAGTCAACAAGATATGTTAATTGGGTGCTCACCTACATATTGTCTATTCATTTTTGTATGTGTTCATTAATTCAATTATATATATGTTGGTGGTGTCCCTTCACTAAGGGTCATCACTTTTGGCCCAATAATTATATTATGTTATTATATAACATAATTATATTATTATATTATTGTATCATAATAATATAATATAATCTTCAATAATATAAGATAATTATCTAATATATTATATAATCTCAATAATAATATTAATATAATTATTATGACATAATAATTATATTATCACAAATATTATCCCAATATATAAATTATAATGTGCCTATCAATATAATTATTATATCACAATAATTATCACAACCTTTAGGTTGTCTATGTCAGCCTGTAGGAATCTAATCAACACTTCATCTTCCTCAGACTGGAAGTGATAACCGACGCTACCAATCTTCAACACTCCCTCTCAGCTAGGGAGGATACTTCCAGCTGCACAAAACATATCACCTCAAAATGATGTTGACCGCAATGGCTACATCCATATGTGGAAAGAAAAGAATCACCTTACTATGATATCAACCATCATGACTCATCCATAGACATCACCTCACGTGATATCAAAAATTATGGCTTATCCACGGATATCACCTCACGTGACATCCACCATAGATATCTCCTCATGTAATATCCACCATTATGTCTTATCCATAGATATCACTTCACATGATATCCACCATTATGGTATATCTATAGATATTACTACATGGCATGTCCACGGATTTCACGTCACATGAAATCCACCATGAATATCTCTTTATCTAATATCCACCATTATGGCTTATCCATGGATATCACATCTCATGATATCCACCATTATGGCATATCCATAGATATTACTACTAGAGATATAAACCATTATGACATATCCATAGATATCACGTCTCATGATATCCATCATAATGGTATGATCAATCAATATCGTAAGATCGTCACCTTACGATAATGATAAAATGTACACGTGTTCACTATTGAGAGATCGTCACCTCACAATAATGTTCACAAGGGCTCATCAAGCACTGAACCAAAATTGTCATGGAGTCACACACATGACATCCACCATGAACCATATCAGAGGGTGTAGATAAGAGCTTTCTCCTTAAGTCTCTCTCAAAGAGAAATGCAATCACAAGAGTTTACACTTTAAAACATCTTTGAAAAGAAGAATACATTAGTGAATAGCATACCTTTCCACCATGTCTCTAGAGAGCCTTTCACATAGTATTTTAAGTGAATAGCATACCTTTCCACCATATCTCTAACATAGTGATACTTGATTTCCACATGCTTTGACCTATTATGAAATACAAGGTTGGAGTCTACATCACACTTGGTGAGTCCCAAGCTCACCAAGTATCCATCTATTCAGGAATAGTATGACCTAGGAGTCAGCATAAAGGCCTTCCAGCCTACATACATGGGACTCCATCTCATGAATCATAATCCTCTGACTGATCACTAGATAAACCATCTCGACATGGTCCACTCCCTCTGAACCAATATGACCAAGATCCTTGGATGTCAACCAAAGCACATCCTCTTAGCTGCTCCCTCTGAAGATGAAATGTCAAGCTCCCTCTTAATGTTGATTCTTCCTCTTCGAAGAAACATCTTCAGTCACCAACTCAATCTCATGGCAACCATTATCAAGGTCTTCCTTCCTTGAATGCAATCTCTTGTGCTCTTTTTTTATTATCCGTCCTAAAATATCAACTAGTTCATAGAACTAACTTATTCGAAGGGAAATATTAATGCTAGAAGCATACAAAGTTCACTATCCCAATGTTAAGGCATGAATTAACAACTGCATAAGGATTTAAGAACGTTATTTAGCCATGAAAAACTTATCTCTTAATTTGTTAGTCTTCCACCAATGTTCTTCCCTAATCTTGCTCAGCATTGGAATTTCTATCCATACCGAGCTTTATCTATACTGGATTCCTTCTTGTCTTCAAAGAACTAGACTTCTTTAAAATGCACAAAAAACAAATTCTTCACTATTGTCAGTATACAAATTGTCTTCAAAATGGTGAGGAAGTATGACAATAGAATAATGGAACTACGGCTAGGTTTTATAGAGCTTAAGATACTTCTTCACGTGCCGGATAATAGATTCCAATAGCGTCCCTCCTGAGAAAATCAACGCCCCAAACAGGAGCAAACAAACACCCAAACACACTTTTTCTTCCCACGATCCTTCTTCTAAGGCTGGCAGCTACCAATACGTACTCCTTCAGTAATAAACCTCATGCTAAATATACATGTGTCTGGCAACCTCATGATATAACAGAGGAAAGAACACACAACCTTATGCCCTCTTCACTATTGGCTAAGATTCAGAAGATAGCAAATACAACATCACCTCAATCACTTAAATTTAAGGCTTAGCTTTCAATACATTCAACTTAACACTTAATATAATTTCACAAAGTTGACACCATAGCAGATATTAATATTCTACGTTTCTGAAATATTTAACAAGCTGGTGGCTCAAATCATTATCTCTATATTTATTAATACATTTGACCTGATGTCCTTAAATAACGCAGATTGTTGGGCAATTAAATTATAGGTATTATACATGATTTATATTTGTTGACTTAGTCAATATAAATCGTAACCTTTCTCCCTTAATTTTTAATGTTACCAAGTCGATAATAGAATTATCGACTCCCTCCAAATTGATAGATTTTACCAGTCAATAAATACAACTTAGATATAATCGATTTTATCTTGGATATGCGTAATTATCTTGGATGAGTTTTGACTTTCCATTATATACGTGGCATAGTAACCATATTACTGTGTATATATTTCAGTATGTTCTTCACGTGCAGGTAGAATGACAAGAATGGTCACCGTAGCTGGTTTTGTTAGATATTTCTCTAAATACACATAGTTTGCTGTATATGTATGTTTCACCAAATAAATGTATACATATCATTGCATCTTTTATGTTGGATTGTATCTTTATTGGATTGATATGAATTGCTTTCTACCATTACTGTGAAGGAAACTTACAAATCTGATCAAATTTTGGAACCTGGCTCTGATACCATGTTGATTTGATGATCAGAGATGCAAGTAATCAGATATGTTAATTGGGTGCTCACCTACATATTGTCTATTCATTTTTGTATGTGTTCATTACTTCAATTATATATATGTTGGTGGTGTCCCTTCACTAAGGGTCGCCACTTTTGGCCCAATAATTATGTTATGTTATTATATAATATAATTATATTATTATATTATTGTATCATAATAATATAATATAATCTTCAATAATATAAGATAATTATTTAAAATTATATTATATAATCTCAATAATAATAATAATAATAATAATAAAAATAAAAATTTTATGTCATAATAATTATATTATCACAAATATTATCCCAATATAATAATTATAATGCCTAACAATATAATTATTATATCACAATAATTATCACAACCTTTAGGTTGTCTATGTCAGCCTATAGGAATCTGATCAACACTTCATCTTCCTCAGACTGGAAGTGATAACCGACGCTGCCAATCTTCAACAAATGGTGTAAAACTTACAGGGAAAACAACCCTAGCCAAAATGATAACCCAATCAGCAATTTGACACTAAATTAGAGTGGCTCAACCATGACAAAATTACTTCTAGGATGAAAAGTGGCAGCCGATGTAACATATGCCCTTGTTTTTCTTGTTATTTTTTTGAAGAGTTTAAAAGTAGACAGAGATGTAGAAAAAAATTTCTGCAATAATAATACTTGCAGCGGTAAAACAAATAAAACAACTTCTCAAAGCACAATATTCAGGCAAACCCACAAGTAGTAATATTTCAGATTTATTTTCATAACTGAAAGTACAATATTTCTTCAAACCCTGAAATTCCCAGATGATGAAATTACATCAAAAGAGATATTAGACATACCCAAAAAATCTGCAGAATCCCTTTCCAAATGCCAAGCTGAACAATTCTCTAAAGGAGGCAAGCCTAGATGCCTAAAATCTTCAATCAAACTTCCCCAAAACCCTAGCCGCCAATGCCTTAAACTCCCACATCCCACTCTCCCACTGTACGGCCAACTAAGGTGTAATCTGCTCTTAAAATCTGCTACAACCTAGCTTACACAAGGACGTCTCCCCTGCCCTGGAACCCATCGTTGCTGTCCCCTAGCCTTCTTACTGACAGGGGGACACCAAGGGGACATCCCCTTGCTGTCCCCACTACACCAGAAACCCTAGGAAGCTAATTGGGGACGTTTTGGTGTCCTCGGGGCGCCAAGGGGTCGTCCCCTTGGCATCCCCCCATCCCCAAAATGGCTGGCCGTCCCCGGTGACTAGGAATGATTCTAAGCTTGCGAAAACAAAAAAAAAAGAAGATTTTTTTTATTTTCTTTGCTTCTATTGGCCCATAAGGACTTCTAAACCTCAAAGGAACCCTAAAACGACATAAAAAGTTAAAATCAAACAAAACACTAACCCAACAACCAGTACTGGTCAGGCATCATGTACCAATAATTCACACATTTGACCAAGTACTCTTTTATGACTTTCTTCCATGGAGTATGCTCCCTATAATCTACACTCAACTCACTTTTGATAGCTCTCTCCACACATCTTTTTGTAGAGTGTGTTGAAGTAAAAGCCTCCAAATCATTTCTCTTGAAGTCCAAATGGCGGAAAAGGTATGTCAATCACAACAATTAAATTGGCAACATGTTGTGGAAATCCTCTAAGAGATTCAAAATCATCTCAATTGCCTCTAAAACCATCAAATTCACCAAACAATTGCAATAGGCTAGTTTCTTACTATTTTTGGATATTTGTCCAAATTTTTTGAAAAGAGCATCCACAAAGAAAACATAGAATGCAAGAAGAATTTTAGGAGGTCGTTAGAAAAAGAGAGACCTAAATAGCCAATCATAAGCTTTTCAACCATATGTAGAGGCAATCTTCGATACAATTGCTAAGATTAAAATTTCATTCAACTTCTTTACTTTGGCACAAACTAAATAAGGGACTAATGTCTGCTATGAACTCAACTAGCCTGAAACTAAAACATTAGCATCCATCAAATTATTTGTTCCAATTGTCACCCATTGATTTTGAAAAACAAACAAAACTTAAACATAAGTCAAATGGGTAATTGGCATCAGTGAAGCATACACACACGAAGCACCACATTTGCATAAAGGAAGCAAAGATTATTAAGGGAAGAGATCACTAGAAGTGTTGTCTTAGGGAGGTGAAGGAAATGTAATATATATGTGTGTGTGTGCATGTGGGTGCACGTGTATGTTAGAGAGAGAGAGACTATACCAAACTAGGAAATAGATCTTTTATCTGAAACCATATTATAAGAATTAAGGAGATACCAATAAAGAAGATAAAGTTGACTTGCCACATCCACTTGTACCACAAAGCAAAATAGTCAATGATTCCTTTCGCTCTCGTTGTCTGCAACAAGCATTAAAAGCTGACAGCATGTTATAATAATTTAAATTTAAAACTTTATCATACCACAAAACCAGCAAAGCTATATACAAATACACATTATACAACCATGAATGGTATGAAATATTAAAAAGGAAAAAGCTAGTTTACCAAATATGAAACTTCAATTTCAAAAAAAATGAGGAAAGAAATAAATAAAGGATCCCCAAGCTGTAATATAAGGGAATTATGTTTGGTAGGGTAATTTTTAATCTAAGTGAATAGTCAGCAAAGACACATTCCGAAGGGTACATATAACTGGTAACAAGGGATCATTAAATCTGCAACTATCATGTAGTTATGGCATTCACTAACTGTTATAGTCCTAACTAGTTAGTGTGGGCTATCCTTGAGGCCATACATCCTTATATTCAGATCCCCTACCTAGTGTATATACACTTACTTTTTCATCTTCAATGTCATCTTCTTTTTATACTTTATCAATGTATATTGTATTTATCACGTCATCCTGTTTTATTTATATCATTATGAGCGATTCAGAGCACAGTTTTGACCCAGGAGAATTTTCCCCTACAAAGAGCTCAATTAATTCATAAATTGCAGGCCTAGATTTACTCATAATTGCTTTTCCAAATTCAACATAAATTGAGTGATGCTGAAAATTCAATCAGGAACTTATTGTCTCAGTTGAAAGTTAATTCTAGTGTCAAATCAAAGGGTACAAACTTCTATAAAGTTATGACATTAGTTTTTTTAAAGCATTAAAGAAACAAATTTCAGAAAAGAATAGCCTACCATAAACACAGAGCTTGCAAGAATGAATAACGCCTAAGTACAAAACATAGTTCATTTGGTACAAAAGGATGTACACAGATATGCCAGAGATATTCATGCAATGTGTTGTTCACCAAAAGTGATAACCCAAGTATACCTGCAAATCTATCTATGAGATAGCCAATCTCAATCAACGAAACACCTCAGGGCTTGGACAACATGACAAGGATATGAATCCTTCTACTCTTCAGGCTCTACAAAACCTAGACGGGTATACCTTTGATGCATTTAATCAGACCTATTACACACAAGACTACATCAATCAAAAGCAGATGGATCTCAAAAGGTTCAAAAACTAAGAGATAACTGCAGATGGGCTAGATCCACACTTGCAACTCAACATTTTGAATCATGAGATGGAGGGACATTTCCACATAACATAAAATATAAAAGATATTCTGATTTTAGATTTTTAAATGGTGTTCTGACAACCTTTCAATATTAGAAGAGACCAGTGTCTTATCCAGGCCACAGAGTCATGCATAAAACTGGATGAGAAATCTCAGATGCAAGTTCTTTTCAACATTAAATTTTCATGTATCAATGCCTTACATTAATACAATCCTCTGCTCTGTCACAAAACCATACTTATATGTAGATATCCAATATGCATTCAAAATCATTAATGCTGGGTTTTAGGATTTAAATCCTTCCTTAAAGAATACCCAAAAGACAACATTACACTCTTAGCGGAATCTAAAAGAGACAACTCAAATTATCCTTGATAATATGAAATTATGTGAATCTGAGTACATTTTGGAGACAATTTCATGGAAACTCACACATGCCTTGCATATTTGTGAACCTGCAAACTGAAACTGAACCTACAGTAAAGACAACACTGAAAACATAGACGAACACACTGTCATTTGCATTGATAAAAGGATGCCATCACTGGAACCTGCAATTTCGGATTTCTCCCTTGGAGCAAATCTCTCAAAAACTGGAACCCCTACAACTGAGAAGAATCGGGAATAAGAAGAGGAGGGAAGAGAATCAAATCTACAACTAAAAATTGCCAAGTGTCTCCCCTCTAACTGAATTTTTTTCCCGTGGATACTGCTTCCAAAATATCTCACATTTGTCAAAATTAACCTCATAATCGGATTCCTCACTCCGAGAGCTTTCCGAAAACATATAACACTTTATACTTTGGCAAAAAATTGAGCCCTGGGCGAATTAATCCTCAACATGGACCCATCATTTAAATTTTTCGAATTTCTCTATAGTTTAAACTATATCATTTATTCATTTAAAATTTGATTTTTGCCTCCATATGTGCTCTGACGCCTTGCCACGTGGCAGGGTCTGATTGGCTGATGGGGTCTACTGGGCGCCACCTGGGATGACACCTCATCTTTTGCCACTTGTCGGCCACGTCATCGCCACTGGGCTGCTTGCTTGTATACCACGTCATCGCCACTGGGTGCCACCTCGTCGGGACCCGCCTGCTGGACCGCTGACTGTACCCGCCACCTGTGTGCCACATGGACGGCTCTCGTTCACTTTCGCTATTTCGCGGGGTTTAAACTACGTGCATCTCCCTTCGCGAAATAGCGTGAGCCGTTGATCTCTCTCGAACTTGCTCGCTCGTTAACCCGGCCTTCGTCTGCAAAATTTCGCCTGTTCGCCTCGGGAAGCGTGCTTGCGTGGGGTCCACTTGGTCTTTGTCCAGTCAATTCCTCCATTGCCTCGGGAAGCGTGCTCACGTGTGGGCCCGCCTTGAGCGCCCATGGGCACCTTGTGTCAAAAGCCTTTATGGCTTAGACATTATAGTATGGTGGAGTCTTATATTTAAATACCAAAAAGTTACACTTCCCAGCCAATGTGGGATAAAGTGATTTGCCTGTAGCTGCACTTCTGGAGCTCTTTTCTGAGACTTTAATGGCGATTTCTTTGCATTTGCTTGAAGACTTCTTGACAAAATACCTTTTCCACCATGTTACGCGTAAGGAAATGCATTGGAAGAGTCGTGAGTTTTTAGATTGCATTTTGTTGGACTTTATAATGCTGCTGCATGCCTCCCTTTCAACACAGAGGATCCATGCAAGGGAGCTGGGAGTATGACTACTGCTTGCATTTAGTAGAAGACTTCAACGCTGCCCCTCTCCCCATCCACGCAGACTGCATTTCCTTTAAAATTAACACTGCTGCTCAAAAACCACGTAGAGGTGTGAACATTTGTTAATGGCATTGGCTGAAGCTTTCAGAATGTTTTCAATTTGCCACACACAGCAGGAGGAAACTTTGAATCTGCCATTTATTGTATTTGTTGAAACTTTAATTTAAACATCTCTCTTAATAGCCATGCAAGGGAAGGAGATTTAGGTGGGAGCCTATGAATTGCACAGCTGAGAAGTTTGTATTGCCTAAGGTTTAAAACGCTACCCCTTTACCATCCATGCAAGGGGAATTCTGCAAGCCAAAGGAAGTTGCAAAGACTTTCTTCTATCATTTCCATCTCATGGCAAGGATGCTAGCAAGGTTGTGCTATTTGATTATGCACCTTCCATTTCATTTGCTGGAGGTCTCATGGCCCACATGACCCCTCACAATTGCTTTAGAGTTTATGAAGTCTTCCCTCAGTCTGCAGCCACACATCCCATTTAATTTGTTTGAAAGTTGCTAATGCCTTTTCAACATGGTGCAGGGAGGATTTACCTACGAAGTGCATTTGTTTTACAAATTTCTTTAGCCTCTTAAATGACCATGGAGAGGGAGATGCTGGCATTAAACCTGTCAATAAAATTTGCTTGGAATGTTTCTACAGCCATTTACATCCCAATTGCCTGTAGAGAACTTTGGCATTTGTTTGAAGATTTTTTAAACTCCACTCAACCACCACAAACAGCAGGGAGGACATTGCAATTTAATTGCATTTGTTGTTCGCTATCTTACCCATTTACTACTTTGCTGAAGGTTCTAATCCATCAATTGGATTTGCTGAGAGTTTTAATGGCTTATACATTTTCATTTCGAATATATGTCCATCAATTCATAGGCAACACTGAAGTCGCCTCTCACCATCCTACTGGCGAATTACAATCAAACTGTCATGGAGACGCATATATTGCCAGGAAAAAGAACATTTCACCATTAAAATTAAAGCACAGGCATGAGCCAGGTCGGGCCCCAAAGTGGGTCCGACTAAAAAAAATTTCGTTTTCAAGCTACTGGCCTCTAGAATATCTTAGGAACCTCAAACATACCTCTGGAATCGATCGGCACCATTTTCGGATCATAAAATTGCATTTTGCAACTTTCAGGCAATTACGCCACATTTTTCGCATTTAATCGCGAAGACGTAATTTTCAAACCTGTCAAAACACCTTTCTGGAGCTCGCCATCTGACAGGCGTATACTCTGATATACAAGGATGACTTCTACCAAACGGTTTCTCAAGACAAGTCCCGAGTGAAGAGAGATTAATTTCTGAAAATGGCCAACTGGCTTTGTCGACACTGCGGACCTGATGAAGTCAATGTTCTGGCAACACATGATGCCTTTCTAAAAAATATCAAACGACCTCCGTAGGCTCTCAAATTCGGAACATAGGTACCTTTAAGTACATATTAAATCTTTGAATTCTCAGTTCGATCACCCGACTGACAGGATGCAAACGGCGCGCTCACCAAAACGGCTACATTAACTGATCTAACACTGGAAGTGCGGATAACTGAATTTGATGGCAAAATGAGTCCTTTTGAAAACCGATCAAACGGATTGATAAAAGCTTGAAATTTGAAATGTAGCTCACCATTTATACCAACATTAGCCCGGAACAAACATTCTGACATGACGCTCAACGGGACATTTTTACACTTGTGCAAACATCACAAACTACAAACGGATTGAGCTTTGAAAACTAAGCAAACGGATTCATAAGGACTTGAAATTTGAAACGTAGCTCACCATTTATACTGACATCAACCTGGAAGAAACACTTTGGCATGATGCTTACTGAGGCAAGTTTTACAATTGTGCAAAACAGGGCTCTGACTAGCTGTCGAAACAGGGACTTGCCAAAACACACAAACTGCAAACGGATTCGGTTTTGAAAACTGAGCAAATGGATTCGTCAAGACCTGAAATTTTGCAAGGTGACTCACATTAATGCATACAATTAAATCCATTTTGAATTTTTTCATGACGATCAACAGGGCAAAAGATGTAATCGCTCAAAGAAGGCTACTCCATAAAATCTGCATTTGTGCCTAAAATGCACTTTCAGCTCACCCCTCAAAATGGGTACCTCATAAACTTATCCAAAATGAATTCTGAAAGTTGCACATCACTGAATAGGCCAAATGAAAGGTGTGGGACATGAATCCCGAGCCTTACCCTCTGAAAATCAACTGGCTCCATTTTACCCCCTTGCTAACTAGGCCATTCAAACTGACTTATTTTAATCATTCAGAAATGCCGGGGAAATTTTTGAAATGGGCCTATAAACTTGACTCAACTTTAAATACTCCCAACACAATGCATCAAGATAACTATACTTTTTTTCAATGAGATAAAGAAAAATGAAGTAAAATGTTGAGACTATTGTTGTGATGTTTTCACACATCACCCCATTGCAAATGGGGACCCCACTTTTCGTTGTGCTTAGTATTTTCCTTGGTAGTTTCTTGGTTGTTAACCTTTACTTATGAGAGGAGAATGGTTTTGTCAGCCAAGGATGAGTAGTTGAGGTCACGTCACTAGGAGATGTCAAAGTTCCTAAGTTGCTAATATTGTCAAAAGGCAAGAAAGTTGTCAAGTTGCAAGGAAAGATGCTAAGTTGCTACAATGATTTGTTTAAGTATCAGAGTCAAAATTAGATGAGACTTGAATGATTGAGTTGTATTAAGTGGTCAAGTCGCTAGGATCTCAATTGTAAAACGTGACTAAGTCGCTAGGATTTTAAGGTTGCATAGGTCAAGATTGAGGCTTGGTGATCATGAATCGCTTTCTATGATGAACGAATACTCAAATGAATAAGTGTGGAAAAATTAGGTTTATCAAAATTTTGGAGGTGAAATTTGACTAAGTAGGATTCTTGCTCAAGGCATGGTCCTAGCACTGGCTTGCTCTTCAAGCGGCATTTGTGCGAATGGACCCTATGTAATGTCCCCTTCTTAGTTCGTTCCTATTCTTGAGTGATTAGCCTATCATTTTGACCCTCGTAGGCTAATAATTGTGGATAGAGGGTCTTCTAAGGTAGGAGCTTGGTTAATGGGGGTTCTCTACTTCTCCAGAATTCAATATGTTCCAATTTGGTCTTCGTTTGGTTCAAATTAGACTTCGTTTGGGCTCAATTTCATATACTTACTATTTATAGTAAGTCAGAGTTACATAGAGAGGGACCCCTTCTATTTTAGTAAGGCAGTTGCACGTAAAGAGGATAAAATGGTCAACTTCCGGGTGCGGACAAAATTGAGAAATAATGTTTATTTGGGGAGTTATGATTATTTAATTATTAATAAAGTGAACTATAAAGTTATAAATTAACTTTATAAAAAAAATCACCTTAAGTTAGGGTCTAGTGGTCATGAGAAGGGGCCAAAATATTTAATTAATTTATGTGCACTCTTCCCTAGGTGGGTGAATTTAATTATTATTGCCAAGTTATAACATTTAATGATAAATTAAGAGCTTTATGGGCGAAATCGAACTTGTTGGGAAGCACATATATATTCAAGAAGTTCGAACTTGAGCATTCATTCTTGGCATTCTAACTTGATGAAATTTTATTCTAGAGAGCAGTAGAGACGAGGGTTTCTGAGTTGCAGAAAATAGGGCATTGGAGAACGAACAATCTTCCGTGTTACAGCCTTATGAGTTGGTGAAATACCCAGTGAGTTTGGCTTCAAAGGAGTGGCTTCATCCAGGAGCCATTATTGAGCAGATTGTTGTTGAGAAATTCAGGGTTTTAATCAGTTTAATTCAGATTTCCATTGGAGAGTTCTTAAGGCAGCAAAAAGGGGTTTCTAGGTCCCATTTCCAGCTTGTACAATCTGATTTTGGGTGTCCATACTGCTGCAAACAAGGCGTGGAAGCATAGACAGTTTTATCTGCCACATAGTAGTTGCAATAATTTTTGGTTTGGACAAGGAAGAGGGCGGCTAGCAGCATTGAAGACCTTGGCACCACATGCATGATCATTACTCATCAATACTTGGTGATTTTCAGCTCAAATCTAGTTGCTTTTTCGGCTGGGAGGCCTTAAAGTCAAAAATTTGATTTCATCCCGGTATGCAAGTGTCTATCAACATTTTAGAAACCAATGAAATAAAGTTAGAATAATGATTCCTATCTATATTATTGTCTGATTAGTATAGTTTCAGAATTTCAGAATTTGTTTTAAGTTTATGTGCATTAAATTTTTTCATTATCATATATCCTCAAAACTCAAAAAGACAAACCAAAAACATATAGAAAACCCTCAATATTCATTAAAAATCAGTGGTTGGAAGACAAGGGGTCTTTACAGTGGTATTAGAGCCAAGATCCTGCCATCCTGTGATTGATGTGTAATAGGGAAATCAGGTACTATAACAGGGAACAGCAAAGGCAACAATATCAAAATCCATAGGTGAGGTTGAAACATTTCCAGAAGTCTTGAGGGGAAGAGGAAAAGACGAGGAAGCTCCAAACAAGGTGTAAGAGGATAAAGATGCTAGGATTGAAAGGAAATTTGACAACCTGATTGACATAATGTCATGGCTGCTAGGAAAAATGGAGCAATCACACAACAATCAGCAACCTGAAACAAATCAAAATCATCAAAACAATTCAGGGGAAAATAGTGGTGTCTGTGGGAATGGCAGCAACAATGAAGCAGAAGGCATTGGAAGAGATAGAACAATTAATCAGTGTGATACCTTTACTAGAGGATCAGCCTCTAGACCTCTGTTCCCTACTTTCACTCCACGGGAAGAACAGCCACATGTCGCTGCCCCTATACCTTATGCAGATGAAGCTCAACAGCCCTATTTAGAATACTCCACTTTACCACCAGATTTGAGAGATATGTGGTCATTTGATCAATTCATGAACCAATGGGATAGAAGGAATGGTGGGAGAAATGAATATCACACTCCAGCACGGACTGATTATCAGCATACTCTTGGGAAAATTACCATGCCATATTTTGATGGAAGTGACAAAAGTATAGCAAGAGATTGGGTGCAGAAGCTAGATAACTATTTGTCACTGAGACCAATGCCCAAAGAAGATGCCATCAGATTCGCCACATTACACTTGGAGGGTGCTGCCCACGACTGGTGGTACCACGGGTTAATCACCCTTGGTCACAATCACATCAAAACATATGCAAAGTTCACTGACAGGTTGATAGAGCGGTTTGATCGTAAGGATCCCGAGATGTACTTTAGAGAGTTGGCAAAACTAAAACAGGTGGGTAACTTAGAGGAATATATTGGGGAATTTCATAGACTTGCTGAGATGGTGTTGAGCATTTCAGAGAGGAGACTGGTTATTTTATTCATGGAGGGATTGTTGGAGCCTTTGAGAGGTTGGATTAAGGCATTTGATCCACCCTCCTTGATGGAAGTAATGAAGAAAGCACGAAGCATGGAACTAGCTGCACCTAGAAACAAGTTTCCACCTAAATTTTCCTCTTCAAACAAAGATAATAAATTTCCATCAAAAAGACCAGAAAAATCTGACTTTAAAAATAAATTTCCTATGGGCAAAAATCAGAAGAGTTTGAATGATTTGAGAAGGAAAAAGTTATGTTTTTGGTGTAAGGCACCCTACACACCTGAGCGTAAGTGTCCATTGAGGCCTAAGGCCAAGGCCAAGCAAATGGAATGGGTTTATGCACATGATGATAATTCTGATTTTTCAGATCAACAGACTGAGCATGAAGATTCTGAGATAGAAAAGGCTTCAGAGGTATCTGAGAATGAGTTAGAAGGTAAAGGACCTACTATGTGCATCTCATCCTTACATCGAGAGGGTACTTTCAGGATGCGAGGATTGTTAGCAGGGCAGCGAGTCATCACCCTCTTTGATACGATTCAAACACAGGAGTTTGAGGGATGCGTGTTAAGGTGGCGGATGGTTATACACTCACATGTAAAAAAATGATTACCGAACTTTCTATGCGCTTGAGTGACTATGAATTTAAGGCTGATTTCTATGTAGTCAATATGGGTGACATGGATGTGGTGCTTAGTATGACTTGGGTTCATGCTATTGAGGAGCTTACACTTAATGTGAAACACATGGAGCTGAGATTTGAAGCCAATGGAAGGAAACATGTGCTCAAAGAAATTACAGATACAAGCTTGTGAACGATCTCTTTCAAGAGGATGGAGAGATTAATTCGCCATGATCAGCTAGAGTGGGCAGCAGAATGTAGAATAATGCCTACACAGTTTGAGTAGCATAAGGTTGAATATCCACCTGATATACAACACTTGTTAACTAAACACCCCAAGGTGTTTGTTGGCGGTAATATTGCACGGCAATAAAACCGTAGTTAATTAGGTAGTACTTTACTTTGTTAGTAAGGTAACCGAGGGATGATAGTTACGGGTGCGACAGTTGCCCCTCGCATCCCCTCGGTACCTTTACATAC
Source organism: Cryptomeria japonica (assembly GCF_030272615.1). NCBI lineage: Eukaryota > Viridiplantae > Streptophyta > Pinopsida > Cupressales > Cupressaceae > Cryptomeria > Cryptomeria japonica. Next base: position 133,308,212 of record NC_081406.1, read on the forward strand.
CATGGAAGGTAACTTGTAAAGACACACATGATTATGAATAGAAATAGTATCTCTTACATTTGCTTGATCTTATCTGGTATCTATGGCATTATTGTTTTCCGTTAAGCATTCTATCTGTATGTTCTAGACTGTTCACTCAAAGGGTAAACATCTGGCGCCATTGCCGAAATTTATCTGGAGAATGGGAATATACTACATGGCACGTGGATAATGGGACAACCATTGCCCGAAGGGACGAGTAGTAACCCTGACGAAGAGCCTAAAGAACTATTTGAGGGAGAAATAGCACTTACAAATGATTTCTCCTGCATCCTCCAGGTGGTGATCGAAACACACGTACGAAGGGAAGCCACCACCGAGGATGTTCCAGAGGATGTTGTGTGGAATGCGCTCAGTGTAAGCTCGGTGATAAAATGTTTGATGAGCAACTTGCCCAACCTTCTGGCACAGGCATTTTTGGCTCTTCAAAACTACAGGGAAGACACCTATCGGGAGAACCAACACCAGCAAATTCTACGAGAGTTTCACGAGCACCAAGAGGAGCGCAATGAAACCGAGTGAGGGGTAAATAATCCCTGAACTGTGTACAGGCGAAGGAGAATAAACAAGAACACCCCCACTCTAGTGACATACATTGTATACCAAGGATGAATTAACAAAGTGTTCCTTTCAATATGATGTATTGTTCTATTGAATAAGGAGAATTTAGAATTAATGCCCAATCTACTAAATAAGGACAAAAATAAGAAGGAATGCATAGGGGACTCTGAAGCCGCTCAACGAGCATTAATTCTCGAGCAACAAGTAGAACGAAGAAGAAGATTCAAGAGGATTGCCAAAGAAAGAAGCGGCGTGTTGTGACCTTTTTCACACATCGCCTCATTGCAAATGGGGACCCTCTCTTTTCTTGCTTTCTAGGGTTTTCAATAGTGTCCCATGGCCTTCCGCTTCAATTTTGCCAAGCCTTGCTCATTTTTGAACAATTCAGGTCCTAAGGATTGAAAGTTAGTTTTTGCAAACCATGTGATTCCAGAGTCGGGACCCCACCAAAGTGCCTAGAAAGGCCAAAGGATGAAGATCGCAATTGATTTGGACGAATTTGGATAAATTTTTATTTTTAGAAAGTTTTCTTTTTTGCTTTTTCCTATTTTTTAGGAAGTTTTGTTTTTGGCATTTTCAGCCCGATCCCCGATATGACTATTTTTAGAAAGTTTTTCCTATTTTTTAGGGATGTCCGCTTTTTGCTTTTTCGGAATGGGGACCTAGGGTCTGCACTGATACCACTGACCTGCTTCGACCGGGATCCAAGATTTCCAAGTTTTGACCTAAAAAGCCAGTTCCCTACATTTTAGGGGTCATAATGCTTCAGATGATTTGCCTGGGTATGGATATCAAATTTCAAGTTAATCTGGTTAAATTTGGTTAAAATGTGAAATTTAGAAATTTTCCAAAAAATTTCTAAAGTCTGGCTAATGAATAAGGTTGAGTGTCATGACAAGTGTTCAAAAACTCTGCCCAAGCAAAGAGATGCTCAAAGTCCGCCATGATGAGGTAACATCAAAGTCCACCCAAGATGCTAGCAATGGAGAGGTTCGCCTTGAAGAGGGAGTATCAAAGTCTGCCATGGTAAGGGAGTCAAAAGTCCGCCCTAGGGGAACACTCTAAACTCCGCCATGCCTTGGTGTCCTCCAAAGTCCGCCTTGGGAGTGGTTTCAAAATTCCACCCTATGCCTTGGGTGGGGTCACTTCTAAAGTTCGCCTTGAAGAGAGAGCTCTAAACTCCGCCCTATGTTGAGAGATGCCTAAAGTCCCCCTTGAGGAGCTAGTCTAAAACTCTGCCCTTGGTAACCACGTCTAAAAGTCCGCCCTATGGTGGAGATGTCATAGAAGTCCACCATGTTAGAGGTGTCCCAAAACTCTGCCAAGCTTGGTAGAGGTCTTCCCAAACTCCACCCCATGAAGTTGAAGACCATCAAAGTCTACCATGTGTTAAAGAGGCCAAGAAGAGGGAGCTCAAAACTCCGTCCTCCTTGGTGTCCTTCCTAAACTCCGTCCAAGATGAAATGTTGAAGGTGTTCAAAAAGTCCGCCCTATGCCTTGACGAGGTAGACCAAAAGTCCGCCCAAGTGTGATGTCAAAGGAGATGGTGGAGTCATAAAAGTCTTCCCAAGCATGAGATTAAAAGACAAGTAAACATGTTAGAGAGCCTCCAAAAGTCCGCCCAAACATGAAGATGAACACTAAAAAAACTCTGCCCTACTCTTGGAAGTCAAACAAAGTCAATAAAATGTGAGTGATGTCACCAAATCTTCCAAGAAAATTGAACTCCTAATCAAATTAGAAAGTTCGAAAAAGAGATTTTCAAATATCATTTAGCTGGGAAATTAAAATGGAAACTCAAAATTAAAATGGGAAAGAAGATATTTTGCAAATCAAGAGGATTTTCAGACTGAGTCCCAAATTAGAAACTTTTGGAAGATATTCTTTTATGAGCCTAGTTCGAATTAATCAACTAAAAACAATTTAGAAACTTGCATAAGTAAAGGATTTTCGAACTAAAGAAGATGACAACACTTTCCCAATGGTTTGAGTCAGATTTAGAAACATGAGTTGGAGGATTTTGCATGTTTCTAATTGGGAATTCAACTTCATTTACAAATACTTCATCTCTAACTTCATTTTTAGACTAAGAAGTTCGAAGTTCTTGAGGAGAGCATAGAAAAGTGTTTGCAGATTGGAGTCCATCTGAAGAATTTTGATATTGCTTGCAGTTTGGCAAGCTTCTTGACAAAGGATTAACAGATTTTTGAGTGAAGCCAGCTGGTATAAGGAAGAATTGTTAAATCTTTCTGAGTTTTGAGAAATTTCCAGCCTTACTTCAATCTATCCGAAGGTGAAATTGAACTTATGACGCAGATTTCTGTATTTTCTGAGTTTTTTTCAGAGTTTTGAAAATGATTTTTAGTGGATTTATATGAATTTCTAGTGAAGGAAAATCATTTTTTTGACTAAGTATAAGAGAGTTTTTGAGTTATAGCACGTAGTGTGGTATTGTGATCACAACCATCCTTGAGATTGAAGAATTTATATACAAGAATCCATTTTTTTGGCTAAGTATGAGAAAAAAAAAAGAGAATGAAATCTTCAAACACTTAGCCATTCACAGCCCCTATTTTCTTCGATTTACGAATTAATTTCTAACTTAAGTTTCATTTTCTGGTTGCAAATCCTAGGCACTATGAAATTTCAAGTGGATAAAGACGCTCCTTCGGAGTCAAGGATGACTTCGAAGTGGAAGAATGTTAGCGACACCAACCTCGGGCACATCAATCTGAGGGAATTTAAGAAGCGGATGTTTGCTTTTGACAACCTTGTGCCTACCACAACCGCACGAAAGATGATGAAGAGTGGCATTGTGCATGCTGCTAGTTTTCTCCCCACCATGCAATGCACCGAATTAGTAGTTGAATGTGCTAAACATTTGTGATGTCCCCTTCTAGCTAGAGACATCACTCTAGCTTGTGATTAGCCTATCAAAGACCCTCGTAGGCTAGTAGGATTGGATAGAGGGTCACCTTGGCGTGGAGATCTTCCGGGGACAGAGCAGAGTACACTTCTAGGTTGCCAAAGTTTGTTTATGATGAGTTTTGCTTTGAGTTTGGCTTGGCCAGGCTATTTTTAGCAGTTGGAGATGGACCCCTGCTATTTTTAGCAGACATCACGGTCAGATGGGTGGTCAACTGGTGAGCTCCAGTTTCAGACAGCATAGCTAAATTCAAAATATTCATGGAGTTAGACAAGTTTGAATAACTTAGCATTTATTATTAAGTGATTTAATAATAAAGTTATAAAGTGACTTTATATTATAATCACTTAACTTGAGGATCAACTCATCATTAGACGGGGCCATGTTTTTAATTAAATTATCTGAGCCAGACTATTGAAATATTAAAATTAAATGCCCATTTAATGATTAAAATCGTTTTGACACCCAAAGTGAAATTAAATGAAACTACAAGCAAAATTGTAGTTAAGAGGATTAGGGTACGATTTGCAAAAAAAGGATATATAGCGTTGAGTTTGGAAAGCAGAGGATGGCTATTTTTATTTTGACATTGTGAAATTGAAAGGGTTTTGCTCTGGAGACTAGGGTTTTCAGCCAACATTGGAGGACGTAGTTGCTTCAATGTTCACCATCTGAGCTGATGAAATATTCAGTGATAGTTGGTTTCAGGAAGACTTCATTCAGAGGTCTTATTTACATCTAATTGCGCAAAATTGAAGAATAAATTCACGAGAAATTATTGAAAATTTATTGAAGAAATTTTGGTGATTAACAAGTACAGTACCGTCATACAGACTGCTACAGTGCCGCCGTACGGACTGCTATAGTACCGCGTGAACAGTAAAAAATTTAAAAATTAAAATTTGCAGTTTTGCAGATTTTTTCATCTACTGGGACAGCAAAAATCAGGTTTTAATCTTACATTGTAATGAATTTGTTTTTTCAGGCATATTGGCCATAGAACAGAACAAACATTTCCTTGATAGTTTCATAAATTATTTCCAGCAGTAATATTATTGTTTCAGTATTATTTTAAGCATAGGAGTTTATTTCAGTATTGTATCATTGCTCATTATGACCAAAAAAACACAAAAAAATCCATAAACATTCAAAAACCAAACAAATTCAAATCTACTGCATTCAAAAGAAGCAGTCAGCAGAGGAGAGCCAAGTTGGGTTCTTACATTGGTATCAGAGCTAAATCCTGCCATCTTGAGGGTTTAGCAATCACATGCAGCCACCTAAGGTTGGCTCTCAAAGATATTACACTCGCAGGCGAGCTTTGTTTGACAGGGAACAAGAATTTGACAGGCAGCCGGGCACCATGGGTGACAGGCAAGGGGGTAGCCCACCCAGAGGCGATAGGAATGAAGAGCAAGAAACAAGGGAATTTTTCAGAGCAATGGCTATAGGACAGCAGCAAATGGCTCAGGCCTTGCAGGCACTCACCACCATGATTGAGCGCATGAACCCACAAGACAGACAGAATCAGGAGCAAGGGGATAACAGGAGTGCAGTGGGGTCACCTAGAGCTCATAGGACTCATTCCAGGACAACAGACAGGCCTACACGTCCTACCTTCATTAGAGATGAGCCTGAGGTAGCACCTACAGGAGAACCAGGAGAGGAGATGTTCACAGATATCCTCATGGCTGCAAATGACGAATGGGATTTATTAACTCCACAGGTGCGAGAGAGGATGACATTCGAGAGGTTTGTTAATCAGAGGAGAGAGCATTACAGGTCACTCGGACAGGATAGGAGGCCTAGAGATCAAAATAGTGAGCTGAATAGGGTTACAGACAAGCTTACTGTGCCTACATTTGATGGGAGTGGTAAGATGACAGCTCAAGCTTGGATTCATAAGCTTGACACATTTTTGGAACTAAGGCCAATGACAGAGATTGAAGCTATCAAATACGCCACTTTGCATTTGGAGGGAGTAGCACATGATTGGTGGTACCATGGTATGGTAACACTTCAGCATAATCAGGTGACAGAGTACCAGGACTTCGTGAATAGGTTGGTTGAAAGATTTGACAAGAAAGATCCAGAGGTTTACTTCCGGGACTTAGCACAGCTAAAACAAACAGGCAACTTGGAGTATTTCATTGGTGAATTTCAGCGATTGGCAGTCATGGTGCCAAACATTTCAAAGCGTAGATTGATAGTTCTTTTCATTGAGGGCCTATCCGAACCACTGAGAGGTTGGATAAAGGCATTTGATCCTATTTCTTTACAGGAAGCTATGAAAAAGGCAATAAGTATGGAACATGCAGTCCCAACAAACAAATTTCAGTCCAAAGGAGCATCTTCTAGTAAGGATAACAAACCATTTTATAAAAAACCAGAGAGGACTGATTTTAAAAATGATTCTAAAGATAAAACTCCAGCACCTTTTGACAGGGAAACATTAAATGATTTGAGGAAGAAAAAATTATCTTTCTACTGTAAGGGACCCTATGATGCAAACCATGATTGTCCTCTTAGACCAAAGGGCAAAGCTAACAGAGTTATGTGGGCATACTATGAGGAATCAGAATCAGATAATTCAGACCAGCAGTCTGATATAGAGGAAATAGATGGTGAAAAAGAGGAAGACAAGGCTGAAAACTTGTCTAAAATGGAGTCCAAGGATGGGGAAGGAGATGGGCAACTTAGGGAAGCTCGTCTCACAAGTATTAGGCAGGAAGGGTCATTCCGGATGAGAGGAGTGCTTGCTGGACAGCGAGTCATAACTTTGGTTGATACAGGTGCCACTCATAATTTCATTGATGCTAGGATGGTGGAGAAGCATGGCATACAAACAGAGGAGTTTGGGGGAATTAGAGTGAGGGTAGCTGATGGCTATGTCCTCAAATGTGATCGTAAGATCACTGGACTCCCATTGAAAGTTAATAATTATGACTTTAAGGCAGATTTCTATGTTGTGCCTATGTGTTGTGACGTTTTCACACATCGCCCCATTGCAAATGGGGACCCATGTTTTTTGCTTTTTAGGGTTTGTTTTCTAGGTCTTTTAGGGTTTTGTTAGTTAGCCTTTGCATTTTGAGTGTCGCCCAGGTGATCACATGGATAAGCAAGTCCGGCTTGAGTGATGTCCTAATCCTAAAATTTGGCTAAGTCTGGAATGTCCTGATCCTGAATTTGACTAAGTCTGGAAACTGAAAAACCTCAAAAAACTAGATTTTGCAATATAACTCCTGGAGGTCTGAAACCACTCTCAAACATCCTGAAAGTATATATGGAATATAACTTAAAGTATAAGTGACATACTTAAATGTTATATTCCATGAAAATTATCCTGATAGAGAGCTCAAAAAGTCAAATTTCGCTCGTGTCCTTCACTAAGGATCCAGAGCGAAAAGCGCTCCTGTCCCTCTCCAAGGGTCCAAGGCGAATCGCTCATGTCCCTCACCAAGGGTCCAGAGCGAAAAAGCTTAGTGGAGTCATTCCTGACCTTGTTTGGACAAATTGAGACATCAAAGGCATGAAGGAAGACGCAATAGATCCATTGAAGATAATTTTCGAAGCTAGCAAAACACAAGTGAGCTTATAAATGCAAAATCGCTCCTGTCCCTCACCAGGGACCAGGGCGAAAAACACATCATCAAGTCTTTTCCTCCAAATTTGGATGAACCCAGGCCAAGGCACAAGATGGCGATGATATTTAAAGCGCTACAAGGAAGGACGAAGTTGCAAAGACCACAAGACTTGACAAAAATGGCTAAGGCGCTCTTGTCCTTCACTCAAGGACCAAGGCGATTTTCATGGAATCAATCATTCCCTTCCAAAACCACGTCAAGGCAAGGATATGCAAAGTCAAAAATGTCTTTCGAAGGACGATGAACAAGGAATTGACTCCAAGAATCGACAATTTTGGGCACAAATGCAAAATTCGCTCCTGTCCCTCTCCCAAGGACCAAGGCGAGATTCTTAACAAAGTGATATTTTCATCATGCTTAGGCGCCAATATCCTTCAAATTGTATTAAATGCCAAATTCGCCAAATCCTTGAAATATTTTAATTAAATTTGCATTTAATAAATGTGCGTTGGTATTTAATAATTAAATTTGAGCCTAAAAAATCGAATTTTTTAATTATAAAGGCATTTAAAATTAATTATTATTATTTTAAAAAAATAAAATAAAATGGGAGCGCTTGGGGTATTATTTAATGTTATTTTTCAAGTCGGCCTCTCCTTTTATTTAATTCTTGTTTATTTTTGGTTCTATTTTACCAAGTCGGCCTATGGATAATGAAATGGTGAGCGCCTATATAAGAGAGGTGTGTTGAGCGATTTTAATCCATCATTCACTCATCATTTCAAATGCGATTTGGAGGAGCAAGGAAGGAGGGGCGAAATCTAGCTTGTGTGGAGCGAATTTCTACCAAGTGTGGAGACTAAGGAAGGCGAGATTCATCTTGAAGGCCATTGGAGAGGCGTATTTCTTGCTAGATGGGAGGATAATTTCCAGATTTTTGAAGACATTTGAAGGCGAATTTCCAGATCTTGAAGAGGCTAGTGGAAGATGGAGTTCTTTTCCAAGCTAAAGGAGGCGCATTTTGCAAAGGGAGCTTTGATCTACACTTTGCCTAGCGAATTCACCTTATTTTTGCATCTTTTTCTAGAATTAATTCTCAAGTAGAGGTATGGCGTAATCACCTTAGCACCATTTTTGAAGATTTAAATTTTGCTTTGAAAATCCTAAATTAGGAAATGATAACTCAAGATTTATCATGAAGTTTTCTAATTAAAATCTTGAATCTTCCTTTTAAAGTTTAATTTTTAGATTTCAAGATATCTTACTAATTTTGAAATGTTGTGTAGATATCAAGATGGCGACTCCAAGCTCGAAAGATCTACAAGTCGGAAGACTCTCCTCAAGGAAAATCAAGCCAGATCAAGGACGATCAAGCAAGGACAAGGACGACCTTCTTCGATCCAGTCTAGCATCGACAAGGACGGCCTTCTTTGGACTAACGTCATCAAGGGCGACCTCTTCCAATCCAGCATTCCAAGGCGAGGTACATCATCATCCTGCAAATCAAGGACACAAGAAGTTAGAACAAGGGTTCGTTGAAGAAGCAGATAGTTCCAGAAGAATTAATTAAAGCTAGCTTCTCAACAACATCAAGTTGAATATCTACCAAGTTCCAAGTGTCAAAAGAGGTGGCATCCTAGTCATCGCTCATCCAGTCAGTGTGGTCCACCTCAGCATGTCCAGATTCGATGTACCTAACTCATGGAAGGTGGCACAAACTCCGATGTACCTACCCCGGCTATTCATTGGTCGAATTTTCTAGAGAGGACATGTGTCCAAGCAATACAATTTTATCATTGGTCAAGCATTAAATGTTATGTAATGGTTGTAACAAACCCTAATTAGGGTTTTCATTGTAAAATCTTGGCCATTGATCTCAAATTGATCTAAACCATCAAATTGTATTGTGGGCACTATATAAGCCTTGGCATTTCATTTTGTAAAGGCTAATTAGAGAGAGTTATTGTTAGTTAGTGAATAGAGAGTAGTTAGAAGGTGATTAGAATAGCAATTAGAGTAGAGTAGAGAGAGAAGGCAAAGATTGTTGCCAAGAGGTTGTTGTAAAAGACTTGTAACTTCATTGAAGAAATGGTGAAATTTATGGGTCGATTCGACAATTTGCATGGTCTTTATACTTCTCATATTTGATTTCATGTGATTAGATGAATGGAAGAAATGTGATTGATTGATGGTGGAATTCGTATATCCATACTACTAGCAGTTTGTTGATTGCAGACTTGCCTTGCGTAGTCAACTGGAATTATTCAGCTTAAGCTTAACTTCAATTGTCGCTTCTTCATTGATATGCATCAACCTGATGGTGTCTATGCCTGCAGTGATGATTTGAACATCATAAAGCTTCCCTTCGAAGATCGCACTAGCCTTGTGGAGATGGTCCTGCGATGTCAAAACAAGACCTAGTTAGAGTTTCACCAAAGATCAATCATTGCTCCTACATTCTTAGTATTAGGATTAAATCTTCTCTTCGCCCTCATCCTTTTTCCATTTTTTCAAATCTAGGCTAGTAAGAGCCTGTGTTCCAGCAAAGCAGATCAGAAGTTCAATCATCAAATGTAAGTCCCCTTGTGATTCCAGCAAATCACATCATACCACTGGAGTTTATCCACACGTAGAGACCCTACATACAAGAACCTTGAAGTCATCCTGATTGATCCTTTTTCGCGATATCTTCAGCAATCAGAGGCTTTACTCAAGAGAGGATAAGGTACCTTTAGGTATTTTATTCTGTGTATGATTGTGTACAAAATACACGTCAACACTATGGAAGATACAGATATAGTCCTTGGGATGAGTTGGTTGCATGATATTGGGGAGTTCACTCTTAACCTCAAGGAGATGGAGATGAGGTTTAAAGTGAATGGGAAGACACATATTCTTAAGGCAATCAAGGACAGTGATCTCAGGATGGTTTCTTTCCGAAGGATGGCTAGATTGATTCGACATGATCAGGTAGAGTGGGCAGCAGAGTGCATGTTGATGCCATCACAGGAGGGAAAGCAGAAGATTGAATATCCTCTTGATATTCAGGAGCTTAGAGTTAAACACTCTAAGGTGTTCAGTGACATTCCACCAGGTAGACCACCAGACAAGGGTATTGAGCACATCATTGAGTTAGAGGAGGGGGCTAAACCCATCATGGTTACACCTTACAGGCATCCGAAGAGGTTGAAGGATGAAATTGAGAAAACCGTAAAGGAGTTACTTGCTATGGGCCACATTAGACCAAGTAAGTCTCCTTTCGCTTCTTCAATGGTCTTAGTGAAGAAGAAGGATGGGACATTGAGGATGTGCATTGATTACAGGGTGCTTAATAGGAAGACAATTAAAAACAGGTACCCCATTCCTAAGATCGATGAGTTGATAGATGAGCTTCATGGAGCTTGCTTCTTCTCGAAGATAGATTTGAGATCAGGTTATCACCAGATCAGAGTTAGAGAGCAGGACATTGAGAAGACAGCCTTTAGATGTCATTGTGGCCATTTTGAGTTTGTAGTTATGCCATTTGGGCTAACTAACGCACCTGCTACTTTTCAGGCAACAATGAATCGGGTTTTCCATCCTCAATTGAGGAAATTTGTACTTGTCTTCTTCGATGATATCTCGGTGTACTATAGATCTTGGGAGGAGCACTTAGTTCACCTTGACACGGTGTTGGATATATTGGGCAGAGAGTCCTTGTATGCAAAGGAGTCGAAGTGTGATTTGGGCATGACAGAGTTGTTGTACTTGGGTCACATCATCAATGCAGAGGGTGTACGCATGGATCCTGAAAAGATTCGTGCCATTGTGGAGTGGCCTTCGCCGGTGAACCTTACACAGTTGAGGGGCTTTCTGGGATTATGTGGTTTCTACAGGAGGTTTGTGGATGGATATTCTAGGCATGCAGCACCCTTGACAGATTTGATGAGAAAGGGAGCTTTCTTGTGGACTCCTGAGGCACGGGAGTGTTTTGAGAAATTTAAGGAGTTGATGACTTCTTGTCCAGTGTTAGCATTACCAGATTTTAGCAAACCTTTTGAGCTACACTGTGATGCTTCCGGAGAGGGCATTGGAGCGGTGCTTATGCAGGAGAAGCACCCTATTGCTTATGAGAGCAGGAAATTGAGAGGGCCAGAGCGGAGCTTCAGCATATATGATAAGGAGATGTTAGCCATTATGCATGCTTTGGCTAAATTCAGGCAATATTTGGTAGGTAGCAAATTTTGTATCAAAACCGACCATAATAGCCTAAAATACTTTTTGGGGCAGCGAGATCTCAATGATAGACAGCAGAAGTGGGTGAGCAAGTTACAGTCCTATGACTTTGACATTGCATATTTTAAGGGGACACAAAATGTAGTTGCTGATGCCTTATCACGTAGGCCCCATTTGAGCTTATTGACAGACATATCGGAGGATTGGAGACACTTGATCCTTGCAGAGTATGCAAAGGATACTTGGGCAGCTGGATTCATAGATGGGAATATTCAGGACACCAGATACACCCTTGTGAACGAGCTCATCATTTACAAAGGGCGAATATTTTTGGTTCCAGGATCAGCAGTGAGGAGGATGGTTCTGAAATCTTTTCATGATTCACCTATGGCAGGACATCCTGGTTACTACAAGACATACCGGCAGATTAGAGAGCGCTTCACATGGAAAGGGCTCAAACCAGAGGTACTTCAGTATGTTAGGGAGTGTCCCACCTGCCAACAGAATAAGCAAGAACACTCCTATGCAGCCGGTTTACTTCAGCCACTTCCGATTCCTGATAGGAAGTGGGAGTGTTTGTCTATGGACTTCATCACAGGACTGCCTAGAGCCCAAGGCAGGGACTGCATATATGTGGTTGTGGATCACCTTACGAAGTTTGCACACTTATTTCCAATCACTGCTACATACACTGCTACACAGGTGGCAGAGTTGTTCTTCAAGGAGATATTCAAATTACATGGCTTACCTCGGAGCATTGTGAGTGACAGGGACAGCAGGTTTATGAGTCACTTTCGGCAGGAGCTATTCAGGTTGTGTGCGACAGAGCTCACTCCGAGTACTAGCTACCACCCTTAGACAGATGGTTAGACGGAGATAGTGAACAAATGGGTGGAGGGATATCTCAGAAATTATATAGCAAGGCAACAAAAGGCATGGGTAAAGTGAATTTATCTCTGTGAGTATTGCTACAATACCACTTATCACATGTCTATTCAGATGTCACCCTTTATGGCCCTGTATGGGTATGAGGCACCCAATTTTATGGATCTTCTTTTGAGTGACAGTAGAGTGCCCAGTGCAGGTGATTTGTTACAGGAGAGTCAAGACATTGTTAAGACTCTCAAGGATAATATAACTAAGGCACAGAATCAGCAAAAGCAGTATGCAAATCAGAAGAGGACTGAGCGGACTTTTGAGGTTGGAGACATGGTGTATCTTATGTTGCAGCCTTATCGTCAATCCACTCTCAAGAAGAGTGGTGCCGAGAAACTTAAGCCACAATACTATGGTCCATTTAGGATTATCAGGAAAGTTGGGGAGGTGGCTTATGAGTTAGATTTGCCGGCGGAGAGCAAGGTGCACAACGTTTTTCATGTGTCACGCTTTAAGAAGGCGCTAGGACATCATATTGTGCCTTCTACAGTACTACCACCACTGGATGATGAGGGAAAACTTGTTTTGATACCGGAGGCTATCATTGATTTCAGAGAAAGGAACTTGAGGAGACGTACCATCTGGGAATATTTGGTGAAGTGGAAGGATTTGCCGGTAGAGGATGCTACTTGGGAGAGCAAGGAGATTTTACAACATCCAGAGTTGAGATTGCTTGAGGACAAGCAATTTCAAGGACGGCGGACTGTGATGTCCCCTTCTAGCTAGAGACATCACTCTAGCTTGTGATTAGCCTATCAAAGACCCTCGTAGGCTAGTAGGATTGGATAGAGGGTCACCTTGGCGTGGAGATCTTCCGGGGACAGAGCAGAGTACACTTCTGGGTTGCCAGAGTTTGTTTATGATGAGTTTTGCTTTGAGTTTGGCTTGGCCAGGCTATTTTTAGCAGTTGGAGATGGACCCCTGCTATTTTTAGCAGACATCATGGTCAGATGGGTGGTCAACTGGTGAGCTCCAGTTTCAGACGGTATAGCTAAATTCAAAATATTCATGGAGTTAGACAAGTTTGAATAACTTAGCATTTATTATTAAGTGATTTAATAATAAAGTTATAAAGTCACTTTATATTATAATCACTTAACTTGAGGGTCAACTCATCATTAGACGGGGCCATGTTTTTTATTAAATTATCTGAGCCAGACTATTGAAATATTAAAATTAAATGCCCATTTAATGATTAAAATCGTTTTGACACCCAAAGTGAAATTAAATGAAACTACAAGCAAAATTGTAATTAAGAGGATTAGGGTACGATTTGCAAAAAAAGGATATATAGTGTTGAGTTTGGAAAGCAGAGGATGGCTATTTTTATTTTGACATTGTGAAATTGAAAGGGTTTTGCTCTGGAGACTAGGGTTTTCAGCCACCATTGGAGGACGTAGTTGCTTCAATGTTCACCATCTGAGCTGATGAAATATTCAGTGATATTTGGTTTCAGGAAGACTTCATTCAAAGGTCTTATTTACATCTAATTGCGCAAAATTGAAGAATAAATTCACGAGAAATTATTGCAGATTTATTGAAGAAATTTTGGTGATTAACAAGTACGGTACGGATTGCCACAGTACCGCCGTACAGACTGCTACAGTGCCGCGTGAACAGTGCTGCCGTACGGACTGCTATAGTACCGCATGAACAGTAAAAAAATTAAAAATTAAAATTTGCAGTTTTGCAGATTTTTTCATCTACTGGGACAGCAAAAATCAGGTTTTAATCTTACATTGTAATGAATTTGTTTTTTCAGGCATATTGGCCATAGAACAGAACAAACATTTCCTTGATAGTTTCATAAATTATTTCCAGCAGTAATATTATTGTTTCAATATTATTTTAAGCATAGGAGTTTATTTCAGTATTGTATCATTGCTCATTATGACCAAAAAAACACAAAAAAATCCATAAACATTCAAAAACCAAACAAATTCAAATCTACTGCATTCAAAAGAAGCAGTCAGCAGAGGAGAGCCAAGTTGGGTTCTTACAACATTACAACCGCACCAGAAAGGATACCGTTGCACCTGATGGAAGAGTGCTGGCGAACATCAGAGAAGCCTTCAGGATCCCAGAGTATCATAACACTATGTACGTGACCAAGGACGAAGCTAATAGCATGTATCAGGACCACTTGGAGGAGTATGACGCTATCGTTAATCATTCCTGGCTGGATAAGCCAAGGAAAGACGCCTCCAAACTTCAAAGGAAGAGCTTGGTGAGAGCATACTTCAAGGAAGACATTGGAGACATGATCGTTCTGCTAAACAGGATAATGGGAAATCCTCAAGGTGCTCCATTCGAGCCCTGGATGTATTATTTCATTAATGAAATAATGAATGGAGTGAAAATGATAGACTGGGCTCGGATGATAAGTGACAACTTAGACAGCCAGCTGAGGAACCTAGAAGCAAATAGGACCTTCTTCATGAACTCGTACCTGTTTTATTCCTTGGCCAGAACCTACAGATATAGAGGTCTCACTTGCAGAGGGGAAGTGGGAAACAGAGAAAACCAGTTTCCAGTCTATGATTGTTATGCCTAGCTCCACATGGAAGAAAACTTCCATTTTAAAAGAGTGAATGATACCTTCATCATGTACATCACACAGACGTTGCAAGGTGGACTGCACCAGAGACTCTCTCAAGAGTCTATGGACTTCATCTGTAGATTTGGATATTGGTATATCCAATACCCGAAGTTCACCTACCTCAGAATTCAGGGGTTTACTGGGTCTCCCTATAAGCTTCCAGCTTACCCTACCAACTGAGTTGTGTTACTAGAGGTTGTGAGGCAACTGGAGGGGTACATGGCGATTCAAAGAGATAAACAAAAGAAGGCCGGAACTTCCTCTCTCACCAATGGTAATGGGTTGGAAACATGCCCATCGTCACAAGCTGCTGCGACTGTTGAGAAGGAGTTGGCTTGGTATCCCTTTTATCAATACAAGGCAAGGAAGAATTTTGATCCGTTTCGCAAAATAAAAAGGGTTGAAGGGATGGCGTTTAAGCACAGAGCTGGTCTAGAAGATTATTGGGCTAATGCAGCTAATAGTTTCGAAATCAAGAAGAGATTTAGGTCGAGGATTCCTTTGAGCCTGGTAAGAGTGACAGAGGTGTTTAGAGTTGCTGACCAAGTAGAGGACAGCCTTGAGCTTCAGCAGCGAAGCTTCGAAAAGATGAAGAATGAACCACTAGCATTGATAGATTGGGCAGAGGGAGAGAAATCAGATTTAGCAGACCTCATGAGGTCAATGGTTGAGTATTCTAGGTGGTGGACATTTGAAAGGACAAAGCAATTAAAGTCTAAAGGTGTGGCCTTGACCTATGAATTGATGGGAGTAGATGACTCTTTGTCCTCCAACCCTTGTATCTCTGCAAGTAATGCGTGGAATACAGAGATCTCGGAAGAGGAAGGAGTTAGTTGGAAGCTCAGGAAAGGTCAAAGGAAAGAAGATTGTAGGGGAAAGACGGGAGTCCAGCGAAGGTCATTCCATCCTGAGTGCCACATCTGTCGTACCTGATCAGAATGTCGATGAGGAGCAAGAGATGGACATATGTATGATTAATAACGAAGTAAGAGTGCCTTCTCCTTTGACCGAGGAGATAATGAAAGCAGTTGTCCAAAGTTCGGACAAAGAGCAAATTGAAACGCCTGCATCTCCAGTAATCTTCTTGGATGGTATAGCTACGAACCCAAGAGGGATAGATGATGGGTTTGATCAGAATACCGTAGAGCAATCAACTATCCATGATTGGCTAAGGGAGAGGATAAAGGCTAAGGTCCCCAAGGAAGCCTATTCTCAAGAGATCACAACAGCATTTCCGGAAAAGGTGAATGAGCCAATCATAGCCAAACCGCCCAAGCCAGCCAGAAAGCTCTCGTTGATTTAGAGGGATAGTGCAGGATTCGGGACAGTTCAAATCGCTGTGCCGAAGGAAGGGAAAACTCGGGACAGTGTTGCCCCAGAGGACTACAAGATCACCACTATAGAGCTGGGTAAGCCCACCCAAGACCAAGAGGTCCAGTACTTTGATGACTCTTGTAACGCCCTGAAGGCAAGTTTAGCTCAGGAGAGAGAGAAGAGAAAGAAAGTTGAAGAAGAAAACCAGCAATGGAGAAAGTATGTCCTCCATCTTACCAGGCCACTTAACCATGAGATCTCGATTACCCCTCCACAGCCTGTTCAGCAGGAGTCGATGAGGGATTATGAGGATATGAAGGGCATGTTCACACAGGCCAAGGAGTGGATTTCAAATGCTTCAGCACATGCTAATATACTGGTAGAAAATTTAGTGTCATCACATGAGTCGGCCTCTTCGCTGGTTAGCCGTATCCAGGACCTAGCTACCAATTGGGAGGACGTGGAGGAAATTCAAGACAAAATACTTCCGCATCTGAAGGTTATCCGAGGCTTGTCGAAGAGAAGTTTGGTGGATGCAGGTGTCATACAGGCTGGGGATAGGTATGACTTCAATACCTGGTATTATGCCTTGGTCACCCGGATTGAAGTTTTGAAGAAATCTGAGACTAAGTGCTTTGAGACAAAGGAGAGTGTCAGGGAGATCTTGAGCAAGGTGTTTCATGTAGCGTCTGAGATCTGGAAGAAAGAGAATATAAGGGAGAAGCATTTGCAAGCAGAGAACTTGAGAGCCACGATTCACTCAAGTTTCTTCAAGGACTCAAGGATGATTGACAAGGGCGATCTTTCGAAGATTGCAAACTTTCTCTTCATCGATGAAAACTTTCTTGCCCAAGCGGTTGAGTGGGAAAGCATCCTTGCCACATGTACCGATGATGTGGACATCATCGACTTCCAAATTAGCAGCTTGCCAAGTGTCACTATGGAGGAGGTCAGGCTTATTGTGTCCAGGTACATCGAATCTGCGAAAGAGGAAAGTGGACGCTCACCACAGTGAAATTAGCAGTTGTGCCACATGTCACTTTCTTAATCATTTAAGTTGATAGTGTTTTGGGAAACCCTAATTAGGGTTTGTAGCTTTCAATCTTGGCCCTTGATCACTGTTTGATCTTGATCGTTCATTTATTTTTGGAAAACTATATAAGGCTACCTCCTCTCATTTGGAGGGTGTGAGCTTTTTGGTGTTTTGTTGCATAAGGTCATTTCCAAATAATATATTGCATGTGCGCTTTCTCTTAAGGCTTTGTAATCCCTATTGTTTGAATAATTTCCATGGTTTCAATTTCCTCAACACTTAGTTATAGTTAATTTAGATTTGCTTCCATTGTTGTTAATTTGAATGAAGGATTTGATAAGTGTCAATTGATGGTGTATCTTCGCTCATACTTTTGGTGAATGGATGATTTCCATTTCACCGTGCAAAGTTAGTCTGAGCCCATCCTCTATGCATCCCAATACCTTAATCATAAGCACAATCCATTAAAGATTGCACCGGCTTTGTGTTGTTGTCCCTAGTGTGGCGAAGCAAAGTTTGGTTTCTCGAGAGCACCCAATTGATACCGTCTCCGGAGTTCGTAGGATTAGATTAACTTTCTCAAACCCTATCTCTTTTCCCCTTTCTTTTGAAAGTCTAAATCTCGAAAAATCAAAAAAAAAAAAAGAGCCTAAAATTGCTAAATCCGTCTGAAGTCCAACAGTTCAAAGACATTTGTTAACGTAAGTCCCCCTTGAGATTTTCAGCATACACTACCCAAGAAGCTATTCCACTAAAGTCGCTTGTTTGCACATATAGACCTTGGAATCAGTAGTGATTTTTCAGGAGAGGATAGAATACCTTCAGGTATCCTATTCTAATGTTTGGTAGATGAAAAAACAAATACCAATTCGGCAGAAATGGCAGCAATGGCTCTGGCGAGGGCCAAGTTTCCACACTAATAGAAACCACCAGGAAATGGTTGGGGGACCTTTCCCTAATAGTGGAAGAGATCGGTGACGGGAGTACGGTAGAGCCGTACACGCCATATAGATGTGTCGAGACCAGGAGGGAAGACGGGACAGAGACCGAGAACAAAGAGGCAGAGGATACCAGTGAGACCGAAGGTGTCGAGAGGACACAAGGTCACGGTAGTAGAAGCAATCTGTTCGGTGCAGGCTCATCACACCCTGGGAGTCAGAGCAACTTGGTGGGGCCCAATAGACCAAATCTCGACAGAGTACCTTCGGGAGGACAAGTGTCTGGAGGAGGAGTTCCTGGAGGGCCAAATTTGAGTTCCGAAGGGCAAACCAGGCCACCACCAAGGAACGTAATGGCGAATCGGCAAAAATTGCCGAAGTTCACCAACAATGGGAAAGAAGACCCCGTACGGCATTGTCGTACATGTGAAACAATTTGGTCGGCCAATGGTGTGGCCGATAGGGCAAAATGGGCGGTGCAATTCCCCGCCACCCTACGAGGAGTAGCCATCGATTGGTACTCGAATGCGGACAAAACCAAACTGACAACTTGGGATGAATTGCACAAAGCCTTCGAAAAGGAGTTTCGACTCCTCAGAGATGAGGATGAAATCGTAGCAGAAATCTTGAGCACCAAGCAAGGGAAAAGTGAGACCATCTGAGCATATAGCCGACGCCTCAAGGAATTGTTGGGAAGAATGGATAACCAGCCCGGCGATGGGTTGAAGAAAAGGTGGTTTGTGGAGGGCTTAAAATCGTCACTCAGAAGGAAAATGAAAATTGTACCCCCCAAATCCTACGACGATGCCTATAACCGGGCAATGGACCTGGAAAGTGAAGGGAAGACATCCAAGAAAAAGAAAGACAGATCCTCTGACGGAAGTAGAAGCGACGAGGGGTCAAGTAAAAAGGTGCAAGCCCTTCAAAAGGATATGCATCGCATGATGAAGGAATTCAAGAGCATGAAGGGAAGCACCAACAAAAATGAGGAAGTATGGTGCGCAGAATGTAAGGAGGAAGGTCACACAAAAAGCTCCTGTCCAAAAAAGGCCTTCTCTGATATTTGCCAAGTGTTGGGACACTCTACCAAAGAGTGTCCCTACAACATGAAGACACGGGGGAACCAAGTGCTCTTCACCCAAGAACAGCCGTCAGCGACAACAGGCACATCACAGCCTCAAGCCAACACCATGGCATCATCTAGCGGTTACAAAGGTAACCGAAGGGAAGGAAGAGGCAACAATAATAATAGCAATAATCGAAGTCGAATGCAGTATGATGCCAAGGGACGGCCGATGATTCAGTGTCGGGCATTCAACCAGTGGGGACACTTTGAGCGGGATTGCCAGAAAGAGGAGGCACCCCAACACTTGTGCAGATGGTGTGGTCCTGGAGACCACGATGAGACAAATTGCCCCAAGCCAGGGGTTAACCTCCTCAACATTGACAAGACCGGTGATAAAGAAGTATTGGCAATCACCTGTGCTCAGACCAAAAAGGCCACTTATCCCGACCCCTGTACAGAGAAGGAGAGATTACGGTAGGCAAAAGCCAACATTGAGCGTGAGATGACGGCAGAACGACGGAACAAAGAGATGGTGAGTACATCATCTCATACTGAAGCCCAAAGTAACATAATTGGGCAAGTACTGCAGATGGAGGCATCGATAAGAGTGAAGGACCTTCTAGACACAATGCCACAACTGAGCCGCCATTTTTAGTTTCGTACAAACCACTGCACAGGCACCTTCGGGTGCGACACGAGCGGAAGTTTCGGTCAGCCCCTCGGCTAACCTAATGTTGTTGGCCTTAAATAGTGGTCGGCATCCTGCGGTAGTGTTGACGTGTTTTTTATGCACATGCGAACACAAAATAAAATACCTAAGTATCTTATCCTCTCTTGAATAAAGTCTCTGAATGCTGAAGATGTCGCGAAAGGATCAATCGGGATGACTTCAAGGTTCTTTGTATGTAGGGTCTCTACATGTGGATAAGCTCTCTGTGGTATGATGTGATTTGCTGGAATCACAAGGGGACTTACACTCAATGACCTGAACGTCTAATTTGCTAGAATTACAAGTCCTACTAACTAACTGGAAGTAAAATAAATGGCAAAAGATACAAGGTTCAGGAAGTCTACTCTACTACCTAGAATGCGAGAAGATGGATGAATGACTAGGTGGATTCCTACTGGGTTGGGTCTCACCATCAAACTGAACAATTCAACACCAACTCAATGCGATCTTCTAAGGGATGCTTCCAATATGTTCAAATCGTACACCATCTGACAATGATCACCATTCAAGAAAATGCATGAAACAATAGACGTGTAACGACTTATGATTAAGCTCATTTGTTCCAGTTGACCACGCAAGGCGCATTTACCATCAACAAGAGGCTAGTGGTTTGGATTAGACGGATTCCACACAGGTGCATTCAACAATTTCCTTCATTCGATCTAATCATCTACCATCTAGAATTGAAGATTCAACAAGAAACCATGCATATTGCAAGAAACGACACACTTCACCATTACTTCAATGAAAATGGAGTTTGTTTACAATCAATGGCAACAATTTCTTGCCTTGTCCTCCTATTCTACTCTAATTGCTACTCTATCAACTGACTATTCACCTTCTAACTACTCTCTATTCAAAAACTCCTTTCTATTATCTATTCTATTTTCTATTAGCCTTTACAAATGAAGAGCCGAGGCTTATATAGTGCCCATAATACAATTCGATGGCTAAGATCAATTTGAGATCAATGGCCAAGATTCAATAATGAAAACCCTAATTAGGGTTTGTTACAACCATTACATAACATTTAATGCTTGACCAATGATAAAATTGTATTAATTGGACACATGTCTTCTCTGGAAAAATCGACCAATGGATAGCTGGGTTAGGTACATTGAAGTTTGTGCCACCTCCCATGAGTTAGGTACATTGAATCTGGACATGTTGAGGTGGACCAACTGGAGAAGTGATGACTGGGATGCCACCTCGTCTGATGCTTGTAGCTTGGTAGATATTCAATTTGATGATGCTGAGAAGCTATCTTTAATTAACTCTTCTAAAACTATCTGCTTCTTCAACGAACCCTTGCTCCGGCTTATTCTGTCTTTGATGTGCAGGATGATTGATGTACTTCGCCTTGGAATGCTGGATTGGAAGAGGTTATTCCTGATGATGCTTGACCGAAGAAGGTTGTCCTTGTCGATGCTAGACTGGAGGAGGTCGCCCTTATCCTTGCTTGATCTTCTCTGATGAGAACCTACCGACTTGTAGATCCTCCGAGCTTTGGAGTCGCCATCTTGATACCTACACAACATTTCAAAATTAGTAATATATCTTGAAGTCTAGAAATTAAACTTAAAAGGAAGATTTAAGATTTTAATTAGGAAACTTCATGATAAATCTTGAGTTATCATTTCCTAATTAACCATGCAATACTTAGATTTTGCAAAACAAATGTCCAAAAATCAAACCTTAAACAAGGGTGTCAAGATGATTTTGCCATACCTCCTCTTGAGTATTAAACTCTAAGAAATGACGTAAAAATAAATGAATTTTGCTAGGCAAAGTGTAGATCAAAGCCTTCCCTTGAACGAATTGCGCCTCCTCTAACTTCAAAAGAATAGACTCCACCCTCTTTGATCTTCAACACTTAGTAGAAATTCGCTCCACTCTCTTTGATCTTCAACACTTAGTAGAAATTCGCTCCACTCTAGCTAGATTTCGCTCCTCCAATAGCTCTCCAATTTCACACTTAGGAAAGGATGAATGAATGATTAAACTTGAACAAAGCATCACCCATATATAGAGCGCTCTCCTTGATTCCCTCCAAGGCCGACTTGCCAAAAGGGAAATGAAAATGAAATAAAATCCCCCTTAAAAGAAGGCCGACTTGCTTGTAAAAGCAAAAAAATGTATTTGAGCGCTCACCTTCATTTAAAATTTGAAAATTAATTTTAATGCCTCCAAAGTGGATTTTTGATTATTTCAAGGCCTAAAAATTAATTTATTAAATTAAAATGCCTTTAATTTAATGCCAATTTGATTTAGTCCTTCCAAAGGCCTCAAAGTTAGCAACTTGGTGAATTTTAAGGAATATCAACGCTCAAAAATGTAAAAATGAAGGATATCACCAATTTCGCCCTGGACCTTCAGTGAAGGTCAGGAGCGATTTTTCAATCTTGCTCTTAATCCTTCATCTTTTGGATTCCAAATTGCTTCCAAGACA
Organism: Cryptomeria japonica; assembly: GCF_030272615.1. NCBI lineage: Eukaryota > Viridiplantae > Streptophyta > Pinopsida > Cupressales > Cupressaceae > Cryptomeria > Cryptomeria japonica. The sequence goes on from NC_081406.1 coordinate 133,330,602, forward strand.
TAAAATATCATCTCTTCTTCCTATCCACACAAGATCTGGTCTCAATTCCTCAAACAAAGGAGAGGATCCTGAAAAATCGCTATGGGCCCTCTCTGAGGGTCAGGAGCGACTTTTTGATTTTAGGCTTGATTCTTCATCATTTTTCATTAAAACTTTATTCATCATTTGGCAATGTCCTTCCTTAATCCACTTCAACCAAATTCGCTTTGTTGTTGCAAGGTAAAATGAGGATTTTCAACAATATCGCTATGGGCCCTCTCTGAGGGTCCAGAGCGATTTTGTTGAAAATCCTCACTGAGGGTCAGGAACGACTTTTCATTTTCTGACCAACATCATCAAGTTTCGAAGGCAAAATAATATTCATCCTGTTCTTGGAGGTCTTTTCTCCTTGTCCTAACCTTGCCTTAGCACCATTTTGAAGAAAACATGCCTTTTTTGAAAATCTCGCTGTGGGCCTTCAGTGAGGGTCAGGAGCGACTTTTGGGTTTTAGGCAAATTCCTTTATCTTTTAACCTTCAAATCACCTCCGAGGCATAACACATCACGTTCTCCTCCTTTCCAAGCAAGATTTTATCTCAATTCTTCAAACCAAGGAGAGAAAACTGGAAAATCGCTATGGGCCCTCTCTGAGGGTCCGTAGCGATTTTTGTAATTGCCTTCAAAAATTTGATTCTCAATGATTTCTTTTCACTTCAAGGCTTTTCAAACATCGTTTCAAATCCATGCCTAGCCTTAGCCTTCCTCAAACTTGGATGAAAAAGTCCCATTTTAGGTTTCTCGCTGTGGGCCTTCTCTGAGGGTCCGGAGCAATTTTTCGCTGTGGGCCTTCAGTGAGGGTCAGGAGCGATTTTTTCATTTTGGGTTGATTTCCTCTTGTGTTGATCCTCCAAATTATATTCAACGGATAGAACATGCTTTCCTTCATCCCTTCCAATCATAAAACATACTTTGATCTTGCAAGAATAATGCATATTTGAAAATCTCGCTGTGGAGCCTCTCTGAGGGTCGGGAGCGATTTTTGCTACCTGGACCAAAATACTTCACTTTTCATCTAAAAATCACTTTGCCAAGGGAGATATCGTCTTGTTCTTTGCTATGAATAAAAATTCATGTCCAAGAAAGGTCCAAAAATGTGCACACAAAGAAAATCGCTGTGGGCCTTCAATGAGGGTCCGGAGCGATTTTTCCTTTACTGGGCAAAACTCCTTCAATTTATCATCTTTGATCAAGTCTGGATACTTCATTATGCTCATTCTATCCTTCACCATGCCTTTGACCTCTCACACCGACCAAATAAGGCTAGCCATGACCCTTATAAGATTTCTCGCTATGCGCCCTCTCTGAGGGTCCGGAGCGATTTTTCTGTTTTCAACAAGGTCCTTCATCATTTCTAGCCAAAACTTCTTCAAGCAGGTGGAGAAAGTCATTTATTTCCCCTTTATGATCAAAACTTGGTCTCTTTTCATTACAAAATGAAGGAAATCAAAATCTCGTTGTGGGCCCTCTTTGAGGGTCGGGAGCGATTTTTCGCTGTGGGCCCTCTCTGAGGGTCAGGAGCGATTTTTCGCTGTGGGCCTTCTCTAAGGGTCAGGAGTGAAATTTGACTTTTTGAACTCTCTGTCAGGATAATTTTATGGAATATAACATTTAAGTATAAGTGAGAGTCATTTATACTTTAAGTTATATTCCATATATACTTTCAGGATGTTTGAGAGTGGTTTCAGACCTCCAGGAGCTATATTGCAAAATCTAGTTTTTGGAGGTTTTCAGTTTCTAGACTTAGTCAAATTTCAGGATCAGGACTTTCAAACTTAGCCAAATTTCAGGATCAAGACTTTCAGACTTAGCCAAATTTCAGGACATTCCAGACTTAGCCAAATTTCAGGATTAGGACTTTCAGACTTAATCACTTATCAACTTGACCTCACTCAAGCAGAACCTGCTATCCAGGTGATCCCCTTGGCGACACTCAAAATGCAAAGGCTAACAGACAAAACCCTAAAAGACCTCGAAAACAAACCCTAAAAAGCAAAAAGCAGGGGTCCCCATTTGCAATGGGGCGATGTGTGAAATGGTCACAACAGGTAGTAGAGATGGGAATTCTCGGGGCTATCCTTAAAGACACCATCGTGGACGGAGGTTTGGGGGTGAATGTGTTGCCGAAGGATACGTGGAAGAAGCTCGGGAAACCAACACTATGGCCACCCACGTTCAACTTGGTAGGAGCAAACCAACACAGCATCAAGCCACTCGATACCCTGATGGCCCAGCCGATGACCATCGATACACAACCCTTCCTACTGGATTTTGTGGTAATCCCACTAAAGAAGAAGGGTTATGACGCCATCTTAGGGAGAGGGTGGCTAGTTTCAGCAAAGGTGAACCACAACTGGAAGAAGAACACCCTTTCCATGGAGAAAGGGGGGTGGAAGTACATCACTGACCTAAGGACCTAGGTTGTCGGCGAGGAGCTCGCATCATCTGACTCGGATTCAGAGGACTCACAGATGGGAGTGGGATTCCTATGAAGGTAAAGACGAGAGGGAACCCAACGATGAAGGGGTGCTTGAACTCGATGGATGCTCAGAAGATGACATTTCCTCATTGAATGGACTCTTCCACTGGCAAATGGAAGATTATGAAGTGTTTCACCCTACTTGTCACATGTTGCAAATTGAGGATGAGCCAAGCGAGAAGGAGGAGTTTCTGCCAGAATACATGAAGTACAAGGAAGGAGACACCAAAGTAAATGATGTTCCAGCGTACGAATTTTCAAAGGATAGACCAATGCAGTACGAAGACCCCACCGTGAAGGAGACAAACTTAGGAGACACTGCCACCCCTAGAAATATCTGGGTAGCGGCATTCAAAATCTTCATGGAATACAAGGACGTATTTGCTTGGTCCTACAAGGATCTGAAGGGGGTCCCGCCAGAAATGTGCGTCCACCGGATACCATTGGTCTCGGGAGCCCAACCGGTACGGAAGAGGTCGTGCCGAATGAATAAGAACTATGCTGCCAAAGTGAACAAAGAGATTGAACAGATGTTGGAGGCCAACATCATATTTCGAGTGGAGACAAGTGAGTGGATCTCGCTGATTATGATCTCACTGAAGGAGGCCAACCAGATCCGCATCTGCGTGGATTTTCAGTGCCTCAACGCAGACACCATCAAGGATCCGTTTCCTATACCTTTCACAGACAGCATCCTCGAGGAGGTGGTTGGCCATGAAATGTACTCATTTCTGGACAGCTTTTCGGGATACAACCAGATTTCGATAGCCGAGGAGGACAAGTTGAAGACCACCTTTGTGGTGGAGGACGGAGTCTATGCGTACAACCAGATGCTGTTTGGGTTGTGCAATGCTCCCGCAACCTTCCAAAGGATAGTCCTTCACATCTTCGATAAGATGTCTGTGGGAAATTTTAAAGCCTTTTTGGATGACTGGTCGATTTTCAGTAGCGAAGACGCTCACTTGGTGGCGCTAAAAGAGTGCATGGAGAGATGCCGAATGGCCACGCTCGCCTTAAATCCACGGAAATGCAGATTTATGGTACCACAAGGAAAGTTGTTGGGCCATATCGTTTGTAAAGCTGGACTAAAAACTAACCCAGTTAAGGTACGGGTAATTATAGAAATGGAGTCGCCCATTGATGTGACGGGAGTCAAGTCCTTCTTGGGACACATCGGATACTACGGAAAGTTCATCAAGAACTTTGCCCAACTTTCATTCCCATTGGACAAACTGACAAGGAATGGCGAACCATGCATATGGGAATCAACACAAGGGGAAGCATTTCGAGGAACTCAAGAGGAGATTGGTGGCAGCACCCATTCTGGCCTATCCAAACTAGGACCGAGAATTCCACGTACACGTGGATACCTCGAACTATGCCATTAGGGCTACACTGGCGCAAGAAGGGGGACATGGGTTGGATCATCCCATCTATTTTGCCAGTCGGTTGATGTCGAAAGTCGGGAAGAACTACAGTACCACCGAGAGGGAAGCCCTCGAAATGGTCTATGTCGTACAGAAATTTCGAAACTACTTGCTGGCGACACCCTTCACTTTCTATGTGGACCATCAGGCATTGATGTACCTGGTAAATAAACCTATCATCCAAGGCAAGATAAGCAGGTGGCTAGTGCTCCTTCAGGAGTTCACGTTCACAATAATTGTACGGCCAAGCAAGAGCCATGTCATTCCTGATCAGTTGTCCCAGATTAGGTCGGGAGAGCCGCCAAAGGGGGTGAATGAGGAATTTCCAGAAGCTCACATATTCAAGATCGCAGTACTGCCACCATGGTATACTGCCATCGAGGAATATCTCTCCACCTTCGTATTCCCCCAAGGTATGCCACCAGGAGAACGAAGAAAACTCGTGTTGAGAAGCTGCACGTTTCAGTTGATTAATGGATTGTTGTATAAAATGGATCCCGACCAGGTGTTACGTCGGTGTGTGATGGAGGAAGAGGTGCCAAGCATTCTGAGGGAGGCACATGAGGGGCCCGTGGGAGGCCATATGGGACCTGACACTACGGCAAGAAAGGTGTTGCTAGCAGGCCTGTGGTGGCCCACATTGTATAATGATGCCAGAGAATGGGTAGTAGGTTGTGATACATGTCAAAGAGCGGGGAAGCCACTCAAGAGGGATTTCATGCCACTCAACCCTTCACATGCTCAAGAACTATTCAAGCGCTGGGGGTTGGATTTTATTGGGCTACTCAAGGCCAGCCGTGCCAGGAGGTGTCGCTACATTGTGGTAGCCACAGAATATTTAACCAAGTGGGTTGAAGCACGGGCCCTGCCTGACAACTCGACCGTAAGTACAACAAGATTCATTTATGAGCAAATCATTACACGATATGGTATCCCTATGCAATTGACCAGCGACAGGGGTGGACATTTTGTGAAGCACGTTATTAAACTCCTCACTACTGAATTTAAAAATTTTCATTCATTGTCCAGCCCCTATTATCCGCAAGCCAATGGGCAGGGCGAGGCTACCAACAAAATTCTCATGGGGGTAATTTACAAGTCTTGCGGTGTCGAGGGAGAAAAGTGGGAAGAAAAATTACGTTCCATCTTGTGGGCCTACCGCACAACCTACAAGGTGACCACCGGCCAGACTCCATTCCAACTCATGTACGGCCAGGAAGCTGTTGTGTTAGCGGAATTCATGGTACCAAGCCTTCGCATTACAATCGAGAACAGACTGGGGGACATGGAGAGCCTGCGGGAGAGATTGTATGTCTTGAACAAGCTGGATGAGAAAATAATGATGACCCAGTGGGCTACGGAGGCAACCCAATAAAGGAGGAAGTTGTGGCACGACAAGCACTTGAAACGAATGAGGTTTGCTCCAGGACAACTAGTACTGAAATATAATGGTTGTAATGAGATTAAACCAGGCAAAATTCAAGGTACGATGGATAGGACCATATAAAGTCTGCGAGGTGGCAAAGAATGGAGCAATGAAGTTGTGCACACTAGATGGACAGGAGGTTGCAGGCAACACCAATGGGTTGAAATTAAAACTGTATCACGAGCAGAGGCAATCAACCAACCCTGAATCCTCTCGAAGAAATAAGAATTAAAAAAAGAAAAACATACGGTAGGTAGCCGTACGGCACCGTATGGTGGAGCCGCGTGCTCACCGTTCAGTGGCACCACGTGCTCCCGTGCGGTGGACCACTCCGTGCAGTGTCTCCCGCCAAGCAATTAAAAAGAAAGCTCCTATATGCTTAATCAACCACACAACCGTATGGTGAACACAGCATAAAACCTAGGCATACCACGGAGAAAAAAAATTAAAGCGGATAGAAGACAAAGGAAACTCGCACGACAAAGGAAATCGCTATCGTACGGTTAAACATCATACACCGTACGCCAGGTGAGATAGCCAAGATCAGTTTCGTACGGTATATGTACGACGGGCAATTGGGGCAAGGAGACCGTACGGCGGAAAGAGAGAATTGTAAGGCGACCGTACAGCGAACAGGAGACAACCACGCACACGGTACACTGTACACCGCACATTGTACATCGTACATCGTGCCACCCACACCGTACGTCGTACATTTAGAAGGTGGACCCGAGAAGGAAGGGAAAACAAGAAAGTGGCACGTGCAAAGAGATTAAAGAGGAATAAAATCAGATTAAAGTAATTAATCTTGGTTCAATGACACAAACAGGAATAAGGTGGATTGGAGAAAAAGATTGCAACCGTTAGAAGAAAAGTTACAGGCAGGGAGAAGAACCACTGAATCAAGTAAGGACACAGGGAAGAGAGTTTTTCCATCAGGAGTGCGTGTTGCAGGTAGCCTGGGGATGAGCAGCACTCCGAAAGGCAAGAAACATCGTCTAAAGACCCAGTCAGCAAAGGAGAAGGAAGAGGTAACAGTGGACAACATTGTGTTTGAGGGTCTTAATGGACTAGATTGCAAGAATTGGTGGACGAAGACATCTCATGACGACCCAATAAAGAAACATCTCCGCCAGGCATAGATACATTGGGCTATACAAATGCCAGTTTTTTGTATAAAAGATTTTGAGGTAGTTTTGCGTGCCATTATTGGCACCTATGATATGCACCGCCGCCAGTCTGTATTTGAATACCAGCACCAGCGGATAACTGTTTCCTTCACGGCAAGCGAGTTCACAAGGGTTTTTGGGATACGTGGAGTGAAGGGAAAAAAAATTGATACTTCGCAGAAAATCACTCGAGACGTTTGTGCCACCTTGCTACAATTAATGTTGCGGGATAACCTCACACAAGCAGAAAAGGATAGCCTCAAAAGTGTTGGTACGGGAAGGGGGGTCAAGAAATCATTTTTGGCGAAGGGAGTATGGAGATGCTTGTTGTCCGTGGTGAAGACTCGCCTTACAGGTGCCAGTTGTGCGTCTGATATAGCTATTGCACAAATTGTCTTAATGAACGGGCTACGCAATGGAGTGGTGTACGATTGGGCATCATTGTCGGCAGATAGGATGGAGGAATTCATGACCCTCCAGTATAAGAAATTCTACATGCCACATCACGCCATCAGGCTATTTCTTGATGCAATTCGCACGCAAATTACCCCAAGCTCACAGCCATTGGAGCCACAGGGTCGTATTACACCTCTGACCAGCAGCCTATATTTTACTCGTCGCATTTGGATGTCTTGACACACGGCACTGAAGCATGTTTGGGCAAGAAACGAAAGAAGCCTACCATGTCAAAAACGGAGTCGAAGACGGAGGAGTCTGACGCAGATGAGGAGGATGCTGATAGTGGCAAGGAGGAATCCGCTGACACCTCCCAGGTGAGCGAAGAGAGTTTCCGGTTGGTAGGTAGAGGGGGTGACCAGTTGCCAGATGAGGAGGTAATGGAATCGGCAGGCGTCGAAGGATCCTCACCAGTAAGCACTGCTCCAGCATCGAATCTGGCTAGAGTCCAGTTTACACCAGCACGCCTACCAGTGACTTGAGAGTTGGCGGTGCCACGTTCATTGGGGATAGTCAGTACAGTCACCACTGTGTCAGTACCTAGTTTTGGGCAATCTCGAGTGACGATCGCTATGACACCACCAAGGGCCGAGACCACACCAGGGACCGATTCTATTTCTATTGCAGTCCCTGTGGTGGAATCCGTAGAGCAGTCGAGTATTTTGGAGGGGGCGGGGGCCTCCATTCAGCAGGATGTGCCGAGTAATATACAAGAGGAAATGGTGGAAACAGGCGCACTCCAGGATGACCTCAATGCCTGGTTGAGCCTGTAATGTCCCCTACTTGGTTCAAGATAGTTTTAACCGTAATTAATCGATTTCCAATATATTTATAACTTAACTAAATCGATTAATAGACAAAACTATCTTAACATGAATCCAACCTAGGATGTTCTACCTTTTCTTTAGTCTATCAAGTACTAGCTATCTTACCATACTAAATAATTAATCCTATTTTGATTTATAAATCATTTACGCATTTAATTAATAAATACTTATTATTATCAATTAATTAATAAATACTTTGTTTTGGCGATTTAATAAATATTTATTAATTTACTCATTAATAATTACTTTTTTATTATATTAATATTAACTATAATTATTATTTTAATATTCATTATTATCCATCTTTATGTTATCACCAATTGATCATTCTAATCATATAGATACATAAATAAGTAAATATAGTAATGTGGCAGACAGATCTGACACATAACAGATCTGGTCTGCCATTCTTATGTTCTTATATATTGGCTTTACATATATTTCACTCTTATGCTAATATTATGTAATTTGCCTATCTGGGAATTTCCTTTATAAGTCTGCTGAAGATCAGTCTAAAAGAATAATTTCTGAGTTATATTCCCACATAATATCGTTAACGCTATATAATAATTATAATTGCAGCTTTATTATTATTATTAAAACTATATTATTATTAAGTTTATTAAATCCTACATAAAGATGATATCGGGCTCCATATATTATGCATATATATATTAAGCATATTCCCCCGCATACCACAAAGAACAAAGATGCTACTGCCTGCAACTAAATAACAGTTCTGATCTGATCTGATTCGTGTTCTTGAGATAAGTCTGATATTCATATAACTCTAATAGGTATACGTATGATGTGTAAATAAGGATTTCAATAACTTTATTTGATCATATGAATTGTCTTCAAATATTTATAATAAAAATCCACTTCCAGTTATAATGATACATTGGCCCGATTACACATTATATTCCTGATTTTGAATACGGATTATTGATTGCAATCCCTAGATTGCTGTCTATGTTCCAATACTTGTCTATGCTGTTCCCCCCTCTTTTAGCGCTCTCTTTTTTTTTCCCTCATTATATAACTTGCAACCTCGAATCGTTGCATCACTCCATAAGCAACTAGTTGTATCATATCTCTTCATAAATAATTACTATTGTCTAACCGCACTTGTACATGTGTATTAGTTACTTGTTCTAATCACACTATTTCCATGAGTATTGGTTATTAACACAAATCAATTTATATGTCAATTCGCTGCTTTGTTTATTGATTGTTTACGTTACTTTTAATCCTCCGTAACCTTTGAATAGTCACTGCAATTCCTTTCATCATATTACTGTTCGTACTCATCACACAATAATCTATGGTTTATTAATTCTTCCCCACGGCACTACCTTAATCGATGCTTATCTATAATCACCTTCATCGTATGCCTCAGCCGATCTGAGGTAATTAATTTCAGGCCAAACGTTCTTATAATCGTATATTGTCGCTTGCTTATTATCAAACGTCTGACTCTTGACCCTGCAATACCATTCATTCGCTTATTCCCAGCTACGTCACCTTTTCTCAGTATCATTGTATGATCGTTTTTCCTCCAACCAACTAGTCAATATCTTCATTGCTCAATTTAACCATAGATTTGAATGCTTTGTCATGAGTTGGCTATAAACATATATTGTTGTCCATATTTATATGTGTCTTCATATCTATAATCTTTATTAATCACATAGTCATCTTTAATGAGACTATCTTAATTGTTTCCTCCTTCATATGTCTTTGTATGAGTTCCTTGATGCCTTATATTATCTATAAAGGAGCTTTCCTTTAGTCGTTAGGTTCTAGAGTTGTAGCATCTGGATATGGACATCACACTTGTTTATAGATAAGAATATATAAATTATGTTTATGATATAATATTTCAAAAATATTATAAGTAATAAATATTAATATTTGATAAATAAATAAGTTTCAAATAATCCTTTTTTTGATAATTATTATATTAATTAATAATCATTTAGGATATATATATTTATTATTTCATTTGGGATATATATATAACAATCAAGGAGGGACATGAAAGTTTAATGAATAAACAATCATCAATGAGCAAAGTAATTAAATATTATTATTAATCAAGACATTAAATATTATTATTTATCAAGTATTACTGATACGGGGATATGACAGACTACCAAGGATTACATTTTAGTTATTATACCTTCTAATCCTAAATGCAGCTTTTCTTGCCCTTTTTATACATTTATTAGTGATTAATCGTTGCAAAGGCAGACAGATCTGACATGCCATTACTATTACTTTAAGATACAATTAATCCAATTTACCTTTCAAACAGTTGATTTAAAAGAAATATTAAATACTACTGTTCTCAGGTTGGCATATACATTATTGCCTTAGGATGTGTATGGTTTTGTTTTATTAATCTATTTTAGTAATACAAAATTGGGGCATGACAGAGCCACTATCAGCTCACACCCATGGCACTTGTAGGCGAGGCTACTCTATCTCCACGCAAGGAGATGCATTCTTTGGATGTTATTGATCTCGAGGGAGGGAGTTCTCCAAGTAGTAGGGAGCTTCAAAGGGCTGATTCGCCCCCCACGGATGTAGTGATGAGTTCTTACAGAGATGAGGGGGTGACAGTTGGAGTACAACAGGGTTTGGGAGAGTTTGAGCAGTTCATTGCCGATATGACTCTAGGAGCTCAGCGGCTTGTGACCTCTGCGGCTTGTGACCTCTGCGAGACTCCAGGAGGATGCCGCGGTGGTCGAACGACTGGAGAGATTGACTTTTGTCAGCACTGGATGCAACGAAGAGTTTGTGAGGTGTTTTGAGTCTGGCGGGTGGCCTGAGACGGAGAACCTAGGGATGCTGGAGGCTTGGCGCCTCACTGAGGGAGTTGGAGAGAATTGGATGCAGTCCTTATTGAGGCAGGTGGAGCAGGCCTTCCGAGAAGGCTACTTTGAGCTCTGGAGGACACAGCATATGGCATCCACCGCTGAGGCCTTGCGCATAGTAGCAATGACGGCTCGGGGGGAGCTGGCTGCCAGGTTTCAAGAGGCTGAGGCTACATTGGCACAGACTCGGGCAGCAACGGACATTCTGGTAGCAGATAAGTCTGCCTTGGTTACGCAATTGGAGGAGGAAAGGGCAACCAGGGTGAGGATGGAGACGCAGTTGGAGGCAGAGAGAGCATCCAGAGCTCTATTAGAGACTCGATTGGCTAGTGCATTGGAGAGCATCGACAGGAAGGAGAAGGAGGTGTTGGAGGCAGCCTATATGGTTAAGACTGCAATGGAGAGGCAGATGGTGGCAGAACGAGATCTAAAGAGGAGGACTGAGCAGGTGTACAAGCTGTGTGGGCAATTGGCTTCCACCACTACACCACCACCGGCACCTTCTTCATCAAGGACGCCCTCTGGATCCCCTTAGTTTTTGATTTTGGGTTCTGTTGTAGCAATGTATTCCCCATTTTGTTTGTAAGTCATCCGGAGACGACCTTTTTTGGGGGGGATGATGTTGGTGGTAATATTGCACAGGAATAAAACCGTAGTTAATTAGGTAGTACTTTACTTTGTTAGTAAGGTAACCGAGGGATGGTAGTTACGGGTGCGACGGTTGCCCCTCGCATCCCCTCGGTACCTTTATATACCATGGAAGGTAACTTGTAAAGACACACATGATTATAAATGGAAATAGTATCTCTTATATTTGCTTGATTTTATCTGGTATCTATGGCATTATTGTTTTCTGTTAAGGATTCTATTTGTACGTTCTAAATTGTTCACCCAGAGGGTAAACAGTGTTTAGTGCTATCCCACCAAGTAGACCTCCCGACAGGGGTATTGAGCATATTATTGAGCTTGAGGAGGGTGCCAAACCCATCATGACTACACCTTACAGGCATCCAAAGAAAACGAAGGATGAAATTGAGAAAACAATTAAGGAGTTGTTGGACATGGATCACATTCGTCCAAGTAAGTCTCCTTTTGCTTCATCAGTGGTATTAGTTAAGAAAAAAGATAGTACACTTCGTATGTGTATTGTCTATCAGGCTTTAAATAAGAGGACCATCAACAACCGATACCCCATCCCACGCATTGATGAGTTGATTGATGAATTGCACGGAGCTTGCTTCTTCTCGAAGATTGACTTAAGGTCTGGATATCATCAAATTCGGGTGAGCGAGCAGGATATAGAGAAAACAACTTTCCAGTGTCACTGTGGTCACTTCGAGTTCTTCATTATGCCTTTTGGTTTAACCAATGCGCGAGCGACATTCCAATCCACAATGAACCGAGTATTCTAGCACCAGTGGAGGAGATATGTCTTGGTATTTTTCGATGACATCTAGATGTATAGTAGGACATGGCAGGAACACTTAGCACATTTAGATACAGTATTGGGAATTTTAGAGAGGGAGTCCTTGTATGCCAAGGAGTCCAAGTGTGCATTGGGTTTGACAGAGCTATTATACCTTGGGCATATCATCAGTGCTAAAGGGGTGCAGATGGATCTAGATAAGGTCCGGGATATTATAGATTGGCCTACTCCAGAGAATCTAACACAACTTAGAGGCCTCATGGGATTGTGTGATTTTTACAGGCTTTTCGTCAAGGTCTTTTCTCAGCAGGCAGCACCATTGACAGACTTGACGAAGAAGGGGGCTTTCGTTTGGACTGATCAAGCAAAATAGTGTTTTGAGAAGTTCAAACAGTTGATGACCACATGTCCAGTGTTGGTTGTAACAGATTTCTCCAGACCGTTTGAGCTACAGTGTGATGCATCTAGTGAGGGTATTGGTGCAGTTTTCATGCAAGATAAGCACCCCATTGCCTTCAAGAGCAAGAAATTGAGGGGGCTTGAGTAGACTTATAGCATATATGACAAGCAAATGTTGGCCATAATGCATGCATTGGCCAAGTTCCGACAGTACTTGGTAGTATCCAAATTCAGCATAAAAACAGACCATGATAGCTTAAAACATTTCCTTGGGCAGCGAGATTTGAATGATCACCAGCAAAAGTGGGTGAGCAAACTGCAGGCGTATGAAATTGACATCACTTATGTCAAAGGGAAGAATAATGTGGTTGCTGATGCATTATCACGTAGGCCTCATTTGAATGCTATGATTGAGATTACAGAGGATTGGAGGCATTTGATTGCAGCAAATTATGCTAAGGACTCATGGGCCTCTAGCATTATGGATGTGTTGATGTGTGTTTTAGGCACATAACATTCAGAATAAAATACCAAAGCACTTTACCCTCTCTTGAACAAAATCACCTCAGATGCTAAGGGTAAGATCAAGTAAAATGATTCCAAGGTTTATACATGTCAGATCAAGACAAGTGGGTGACTCAATGGTCTATGTGAATTGCTGTTTTTACTTGAGAAAACTGTAATATCGTCCATATAAATAATGCTGCATTTTCCAATTAAATCTTCAAATGCAATATCCATAGCTCTCTAGAAAGTGGCTCCTGCATTGATTAAGCCAAATGGCATTCTTCTGTATGCAAATGTACCCCACTTTGTGGTGAAGGTTGTCTTTAATGTATCTTCACATTCTACCATCACCTGATTGTATCCTGAATATCTGTCCAAAAAGGACATCATCTGCGATCCATTCACAATCTGTAAAACCTTGTCTAACGACGGAAGTGGGTAGTTATCTTTCTTTGATGCTCTAATTAAATTTTTGAAATCAACACAAAGCCTTATCTCTCCATTCTTTTTTCTAACTGGGACCAGAGTGGCGACCCACATCGAGTGTCGCACGGGAAAGATAATCCTTGCTGACAACAATTTCTTCGCTTCTTGATATATAAGAGGTTCCAGCAAAGGGTTCACTGGCCTCTGTCTTTGTCTAAATGGCTTACTGTTCGACTTCAAGGAAATAGTGTGTGTAATGATTGATGTATCATATGTCTTCAAATCATCATATCCCCATGCAATCACATCAGGAAAATCTCTCATGTTCTTCAATATGCCTTCCCTTTCACTGGGCGTGCATGCTTTCCCTATGAATACATTCTTAACTTCTTCGTCATTTCCCAGATTCACTGTTTCATAGGCACCTCCACTTGAACCATGCGATCTTTCTACTTTCATCTTATCTTGATCAAATATTCTTTCTAGCTCTACCATCCCCTTAGGAATGAAATTTGTCTTCAAATCTAGGATACCATCTGAACCATATTCTGCTTCCTCGGCTTCTTCATCAACAATCTGACTCAGGAAAATGTTTGTATTTGTCAGAAAATCCAATATATGCCTATCATCTTCAAAACCAAGGAAATTGGTGACATTATCTGGTACGGATGGAACTGATGTGAGTTCCACTATAAATTTCTTCAATCCTTCCATGGCAATGGGTGCCAAGGAACTAGCAACCTATGCAAGTGCATTTGCCACTTGGTTTTGTGATCTGTATACTGATTTGATATTAAAAGCATCAAAGCTTTCAGTGAGATCCCATACTCTATTGCGGTATCTTGTTAATCTTTTGTCGTGGCAGACATATTGCTTTCACACTTGTCTCACTACAATCTCTGAATCTCCAAACACATGTAAAATCTTCACTTTCTTCTGAATGGCTAACAGCAACCCATGAACTAAGGATTCATACTTAGCAACATTGTTTGTACATGAAAACTGTAATCTATGAGAGGCCAAATAAGTTTCCCCCAAGGGACTGATCAATTCAAATCCGACTCTTGACCCTCTCTTTGACTTTGAGCCATCAAATCTTAATGTCCAAATTTGATCTTCGTCATGTATTTCTTTTTCAGTTTTATCTTCAATTTCCTCATCTGGCTTAGGAGAGGCCTCTTTGATTTCTTCAAGTGACAAAAATTTCAGGAATTCTCGTGTATCTGATTCAAAGCTATCTTGCACATTGCGCAAGAGAATTCGGAATGAGCAGCATTGTGAATTCAGCACCAATTGGGCAACAACAAGTCTAGAAGGCGAGCACGGTTGCATAACTCAACTCCCTGCTGAATATTCTTGAATACAAATCCTCTGAAACTTTCAAACATATCTACTTCTTCACCCGTGTCATGATCACTTTCCACTACAGCTTCTATGGAATTCACAATCTCGTAATTTTCTTCTATCTATTTCACTAGGCTTTGAAGCATCAAAACCTCTGCAGCTTTAGGTTTGTAATTTCCCAAGTCGGTTTCTAGGAAACGAATCTCGTTATTTTCCCCATATTCTATTATCATTAATCTCAATATTGGGGTACTATCTATCTTGATCTGGTTGGGTACACCTCTCCATGGCAGCCACATGTGAGAGAAATCAGTGGAAAAGTAACCATTCAATCTCCTTGACCAATCTCAACTCAGAAGCATGCCATATCCATCTGGAATGTCTACAACTGATATATCTATGAAGTGTTGAACTCTTGGATCTACAGCCAACTGCATATGAATGTTGTTTATCTCTCCAATTACAGGTACCTCTATCTTATCTAACTATATAACTCTTTTAGTAGTCTGTATGGGAATGAGACCCAATTTTTCACATATAACCTTTGGCATTACATTACTTGAAGCTCCGAAATCTACCAGACAATTGTGTAAAAGCTTGCCAAAAATTCTTACTGAAAGCAAGAACGGAGCTAGCTCATCTTGATAATTTACCGTTGGCTTATCCCTATGAACTTGCAAGTTCTCTTCTTTCTTTATACTTTCTTTGGAAACTTCATCATTCTTGACCACATCTTCGACAAAAGCAATCTCACTCTTTGGAAGGGTTTCACCCTTAGTGTAATTTTCAGTCGTAACTAGTGAATCCTTAACTCTCTTTACATTGTCTCTAGTGAGCAAAGCTTTGCCTTCTAACATATCTTCTTTCTTTAGCACTTTTTTCGTCTTCATTAACTCTTCTTTGTTGGGCATATTAGATGAATCTTGAACTACATATGCCTCTTCTGACGATTGTTGAACATTTGGTTCATCTTGAACCACATTTATGCTCGCTTGATGAGCATTTGTATTACCTTTCTCGATGTTGGAACTGGTTTGAGTTGTAGCTCTTCCTGCAGTATTCTCACTTAATCCATTTATCAATGTATCTCGGATCTCAGGTACCTTCATTAGTTCAAAATTTAAAATAATGGAAGGTTCACCTTGACTTTCTTGAATTCTTCTAACACACGTAGACTTAGCCTCTTCAATTCTTCTCTTGGAGAAGGAACATTCTTTTCTCTATACTCAGGCAAATCTGGTGGATAGCTTGGTGTATTGCTAGCATTTGGATTTGGTGGAGTAGAAAAATTGTTCGGAGGAACGGAAGTAGTTAAAGGTTCTTGATTCCTCTGATTCCTCTGATAAACTCTGGGTCCTGTGTTTCCTGACGACTAATGAACCACCTCCTTTATTCCTTCAACCAAAACACTGTTATTCAATAGTGGAAAATAGTAATCTGTTTCTTCAATAGGCCTATTGGCTGAAGCAGGTGGGGACTAAGAACCAGGCAGAACCATAGGTCCATTTGCCGACTCTGGAGGAAATCTCCGACTTTGTTCACACATTAAACTTTCTTCATAAATTGGAGGAAACTTGAAATCCTCAATAATTAATGCTTGGTCATATCTCGTAGTAGGGATAATTTCATATCCCGTTGTTGGAGTGCTCTCTGATGCTTCATAATTTCTAGCCTCCTACAGGAAAATATCAGCAACAACCTTGAATTCGGGACAATGCAACTCTGAATGTTGACTAGTGTTGTGTAATTTGTACCAATTTGATAAAGCAGCCTCCGCAAGGAAGAATCTGTCAGCCGGTCGACTCTCCAAAGCTGGCGGATTGTCAAGGGGTGACGACACATTTCCATTGTTGGGCACAGTATTCCACGTTCTCTTCTGATAGTTCTGATTACTGCCACGATATCCTTGGTTGTTACCACTGATTATTTTGATTGTTGCTTTGGTAAACTTGATTGTTATTTTGATAATTTTGATTATTATGATAGTTTTGGTTACCACTTTGGTAATTTCTATGCATACTGTAGAGCTGATTGTTCTAATTCCTCAAATGAGTAACCTTTGTAGATAATTTCTTTACTTGGTCTATCAACTCTTTCATTTCTTCCTTCTCCTCCTGTGTCCTCGTGGATGTCACGACATTTTACAGGTACACCTGATGCGTCTGCGGAGCTTGAGAAATGGGTGCTCCAAGGTGGAGTACCAACTTTTTTAACGATTTGTTGACGTGGCTAAAGTCACAATGCTACAACTCTATATGGCCAATGCAGAATAGAATTTACTCGTCGAGTATCCTATCCTCTCTTGTATAAGGAATCCCTAAAGATGTTTTAGTTGATCAAAGGGGCCAACCTCATGGTTCCAAATGTCAGTTCTTGACTGTCGGATAACTCAACGGTTGATGTGTTTTGCTCGGAGAACAAGGGGACTTACGTTTTGCAACAAGCTGGTCTGCATTTGATTCTCAATATGGGAAATAAAAGCAAAGGAGAAGGGTTCAAGAAACCTAAAATTAACAAGACTGGTATGTGGGTAGACGGATTCAGCATAACCAATCCCTATTTGGTCAAATTAACTCACAACCTCGCAGGAGCAGTGCAATCTTCAAGGGGACTTGGAAGATTTTCAAACTACAGGTGCATGGCTAAGCACCCAATTCTAGCGTAGCTCAGATAGACACCTGCAATTGAACTAAACACAATTTTTAAAGGCTCAGGCTAACCATACACAAGGATACACAATCAGCATATCCTCAATGGTATGAGCCTGAATCCATCAGATACCTGCACACCTAAAAAGAAAGATCTATCTAAATTGCTGAAAGAAAACATGCTAACAGACTAAAACCAAGATGATAAACACCAAATCAATGTCCGTTATATTGATTCTAGCTGCCTATTACAATGCATTTCTATGCTACTCCTAAAATTTAACCTTATACAATCTAACCTATTCTAACTGAAATCGAGCAGTCTACCTGCCTATAAATCTAACAATAATCTAACTATCTAACCCTTTACAAGATAAAGCCCCCTGCCTTCTATAGAACTTACAATTTGAACCGGTGGCCAAGATGGACTACATCCAAGGGCCCTAATCTGCCTTCTAGAAACTAGCAGCTTTAACCCATGCCAACTCTTCCTAGTTATCCACCCAACCATAATTCCAACTACCTACAACAATTTGGCTTTAATTCGGTCAATTTGGCTTTAATTCGGTCAATTTGGCAACTAGACATAACTGTCCACAACTCACCTGTGTCCCTTTGTTTCAAAATATCTTGAACAAGACCCACAGGCAATTCTTTACAATAAACAATTTCAGTTTTTAGAAACTGAACTTTTGGAATTTCTTCCAACAATGTATTCTTCTGAGAATGCACATTTGGAGTGCTCCTACGTGTTCTTTGTCTTCGGTCTTGAGGATGAATTTCGACTCGTGGTTCAGGTGGTAGCGCGCTTCTTCCTGCTTCGTTTTGCGCTCTGTGGTGCGGTCCTACATTTCCTCTTCTGGCGTTGGTCGTGATCAAGGCTTCACTTTGCGCTTCAGGTTGTCGTCAATCTGCAAACAGTGAATTCCACTTTTAATAATCATTTTGAAAAATTAAATAAATTAACTTAACAAATATCAAATTTTACGTAATGTCGGGCTTTGTCCTGATGAAGAACGAAGACAAAAGATGTTTGCTTTTAAAACAATATATTTCCCTCCTTTGTGAATTTAGAGTTTTTAGCGAACTTCTCTTTTGTCATGCGTTGAAAACTTTGGCAAATTCACCTAGCTTTAAAAATTCGAATATTTTTGCCTAATTGCTAGTGATTTCAACTTCATTAGTGAAAATGTGTGAACTTCCAAAAGGAACCAAACTTTTATTTTTTCCTTTGTTAGATGAATTTCGGCTAGTTTGGGAAGAAATGAGATTTTGATTTTTGGCGATTTTTGACAAACTTCGGCTTTCTTTGCTAGATTGCGCGATTTGAAAGTTTTCGGCCTTCTGAGGTTTATATGTGTGACTTTAGCTTGTCTCCACCTTTTTCGGCTCATGAGTTAATATTGTGAACTTAACGTTTTTTTAGTGTTTTCGGCCTTTAAAGCGATTTTGCGAATTGTCTTCTTTTCACCTTTTTGATCTATGAGGCAAAAACGTGAATTTGTCTTCTCTTATGCTTATCGGCTTAATGAGGACCCTTTTTGCGAACTTGATTCCTTTTTGGCCCTTTTCAGCTTATAAGGTGATATCGGGCAACTTTAGTTTTGCTTCCCATTTTCGGCTTTTGAAGCTCCTTTGCGCGACTTGAACTCTATGACGCGATTTTGAAGCTGAATGATTTTCGGTTTATTTAGACCATTTTGAGAGATTTTCGCCAAAACCACCCTTTGCAAGAAATTCGAGCCTTTGGGAGGAATTGCACGATTTGGGACAACTTGTGCCTTTTCGGCCATTCAGGTTTAATAGCGCGATTCCATGCCTTCACTTTGCACTGTGAAACTCGGGGTCTAGCACAGGGAGCTTCGGGTTTGAAAGCACAAGGGTGCGATTTGTTTTCTCAAATGCCTTTGTCTCTCCCCTCTCATGCGAGAAAACTTCAAAACGATGGGGGTCCCCTGAAACAGGGTGGGGTGTGCAATACGCACATGGCTGAGCTACTGGATAGATCGGTTGTGGGACTTGATTCATTGTAGGCGTGTGATGCACCAAAGCTTGACTTAAATTCTGAATTTGATTTGCGGCCACGGGCGACCCCAAATTGAGCAAAGGTCCACTAAGATTTTGGCGCAATATTTTACTAACTTCTATCGCCTTTGCATATGCTTCATTCAAATTTGTTGGAGGGATTAGTCCGCACAAACATGGTTGTAAGTGGATCTAGAGCATGATAGTATGTCTCTCGAGCATCTGGAATAAGATAAGGAGTCAGCAACCTTGTATGAGCCTTCTAAAATAGGTTGTTGAATGAAGTAATAGGTTCATTCTCTTGTCTTCTACATTCAAATAATTGTCTATGCAACTCTGATGGGGAAATCTGGATACCAAACTTTCCGATGAATGCATCCTTCAATGCTTCCCATGACGAGAAGGACCTTGCAGATAAATGGATGAACCAATAATACGCCTCTTCTCCCAAGGAATAGGAAAAAAGTCTGCAAGCCACATCTCCATACTCAATCGATATGTTTCTCAGATGGTCTTCGAACATCTTAATATGATCTTCTGTCGTCCGGCTTGAATCATTAGCATTGTACTTCGAACAGAAATTTTCCGGATTCTTCGGCATATCGTGTGTGTCGTCAAAAGCAAGCGGTGACGAGTTGGTGACCAACCAGGCAGCACCGTTTAGAGGTGGACCCTGATTTTGAGCCATCTCTTGGTCTTCTTCTTGAAATTGCTGGTCTTCCTCTCGATTCGGATCTTGAAATGGAGGATTTTGAAAAATATTACCTCTTCCTTGCAGGTCCTCTTGATTGACCAATCGGTCTCTATCTGTTATGTCAGAGCTTGGTGAAGCCTCTCACCTTCCAAATCTGGATCTATGAGGAGTTCTCAACTCACAATGTCTTCGTTCTCCAAGAGCTAATCTTAGAATTCTCTGGAGTCTCTCAGGTGAAAAGGAATTGATGCCATCTAGCGTGATCTATCTAGGATCAATCCGGACTTGTTGTAATCTTTGAGCGAGTAGATCCCTTTCGATCTGTTCTTCAATTCCTGTGTCAATTCGTTCAGCTATCTCTTCTTCGTCTAGCACAAAAGAAACTCCAATCTATTGTGGTGCACTTGTTTTCACTTCCTAGGCAAGGTTGTTCAAACTGGATATAATCTCTTTTGTCTCCTAGGTTCGGCTGCTCGAACTCAAGTTCGTCAGGCTCAAGCTCGTTACTTCTATTAGGATCAAGCAGCACCATTGTGACTCATACTAGACTTGGAAATCTTTGACTGGTTCAATTTCTTCTTTGCTGGTTGGTAGACTGGTTCTCACAATCAACTGCTCCAGGAACAATGATAATCGAAGGCAAGTTTCCCGACCGTTCTTTATCTATCACTTCTCTTACTCGTCTGAATTCAGCGTGACTACTTTGGTTTCTCCAAGCAAGAGTGTTGAATTGTGAAATGATATCTCTTTGTTCACCTTGAAAAAGTTCTTCTTCAGGCAACACCATTCCGGAACATAATCTTCAAAATCGTTTGCAAAGGCCCTCCTAGCGCCAAAAGATGTTGAGCGCAAAGGAGGGAGAAAAAGTCCTGGATAACTCCTTGCAAACATGAATTGATATGATCCACAGTTTAGTTGTTCGCAGCTTGATAATGATCAGCCCTCCTTCTAGCGCCAAAAGATGTATATGTGTTTTAGGCACATAACATTCAGAATACACTTTACCCTCTCTTGAACAAAATCACCTCAGATGCTAAGGGTAAGATCAACTAAAATGATTCCAAGGTTTATACATGTCAGGTCTTGACGAGTGGGTAACTCAATGGTTGATGTGAATTGTTGTTTTCACTTGGGGACTTACACAAATGTTCAAATTAACTTCATAGATCACGGATAGGGAATGGGTGTGCTGATAGGGATTTTCAGTCCATTTTCGAAGGTGATTTGGGCAGATTTGTCCGAACCTTCATACAACGTCAGACCTGCAGCAGTATCAAGGACAAAGTTAATCAAGATCAGGCATAAAATCAGACCCAGAGAGAGCAATCAGACCTGAAACACCACACAACCCAGTCTGAAAATCGAGAATCAGAGCATATGGAATTGAAAGCAAGGTGAAATTAGTATGTATTCTATGCATTTGACACCCCTTTTGTTTTCTTTGCAGGTGACTAAGGAGCAAGTCTGATTGTAGACATCAGAACAGCACTCCAAAGGAGGTTAATTCAACATCAAGGTTAAGTTCGATTCATGCAAAGTGAAGATCAAGGTCAAGGTCCAAGATCCGACATCCAAGAAAGATTAGAATCCTACACCCTAAAGCGTATCAACATCATTGCAAATTCAAAAGAGAAAAACTTCATCAGCCAGAGATGAAGGACATCCAAGGCTAGCATTATAACTCGAGAAGATCTAAACAAGGCACTATTGTGACCTTTTCACACATCGCCCCATTGCTAACGGGGACCCCCTCTTTGCTAGCTTCCTGCGTCGTTAGGTTAGGGTTTTGGCTGCTTAGTGGGCAATTTTGCATTTTCCGTGCCCGAGTCTCAGAGTTTTGATCATGCCTAGTGCCATCTAGGGTTTTTGAAGTGTTAGGATCAAGTTGCAAAAGATGATATTTTTTTTAATGATCCTAAGTTTTGCTAAGTGTTTGAGCATTTGAACGTTAACGTGTTTTCAAACATGCGCATCAATAATTTTAAAGTGCTAAGATATTCACAAACCTTTTGAAGTTGTTTTCTCGCTCCTAAGGTAATATTTAAGTTGGTTTCGCACTTTATTCCAACATTTTCCTGGCGTTTCGCTCATATTTTTGGAAAATTAGTCTAAGTCCAGTTAAATTTAAAGTTGCTGAGTAATTTTGAGTGGTTAAAATGTTAAAATCCTAAGGGAAATCCATATTCCAAGGGTTAAAGGGTCAAAATCCATGCTAGAGGTGATTTTCCCCTCACATTCCAGACTACCCAACCCATTCCCCCACTCAAAATCCATACTACACATGGGTTTCCCCTGGAATCCATACTGGCCACTAATTTCCCCCACTATTTATCTACACCTGGAGCGATTTTCCCCTGGGAGTGCAGATTGGAGTGCAAGGATAATTCCATGCCTGGGTCGTTTTTCCACCAGGATTTTTGTGACAACTAAGTTAGGATTTTTGTCCGGATTTTTATCCAGACAGGGATCGATTTTCACTAGGAACATTATGAAGAGTTTTTGAGTCCAGATTTTTGTCCAGACTGAGGTCGAATTTCCACCAGGGAGGTATTTTTTTCAAGTTAAGTGATTTTTTAAGTGTGGATTTTTGTCCAGAAACCCATCGAATTTCCCCTGGGGGGTGATTTTTGCAAATTGAGTGCAATTTTGTCTAGATTTTTGTCCAAACTCCTATCGATTTTCCCCTGGAGGGTGATTTATGTGCATTTTGATGATTTTGAGCATGGATTTTTATCCAAGCATGGGTCGAATTTCCCCTATGGGCCAAATTTTGACACTTAAGTGATTTTTGAAGGGATTTTTTAATCCCAGCCTATAGCGATTTTCCCCTGGAGGCTTTATTTTGGATTTAAATTGCAATATTTTAAATAAAAGCCCCATTTTGATTGCTTTTAAATAATTATTAAATGATTATTTAAAATTTAAAAGCAAATTTAATAACTTGCAATAATTATTAAATGTTTGAATCTTCTAGAAGCAAGTTAGGGTTTCACCAAGCAAGTATTTATACAAGTGTTTTTTTATCCCACATTGCTTGTGTAGTGAAAGTTGGAGCTGAAAGCAAGTATATGAGAGGAACTTCAGCATTATTTTATTATTATTTCTGCCAGGTGTCTCCATGAGAGCGATTTTTTTTTCAAGTTGGGCGAATTTTTCTAGCAAGGCATTTTGTGAAGTGTGGGATTGAGGATTTATTTTCCTCCATTTTTTTTTCCAGCTTGCTGATTTATTCCTCTTGGCTGCCATTAAAGACCAGTTTCAGATTTTCGATTTTGCTAAGTTTGGCGATTTTTTCCAAATTTAGCAATTTTTGGTGAAAGTTGGCGAATTTGTGCTTGGAGACCTTGGGCGATTTTTCCTCCACCATTGTTGCTTGTTGTTCAGACCTTCATTTCTGCAGATTGCTGCCATTGACAACAATTTTCAGAATTTTGAAAATTTCGATTTTTTTGCTGAGGCAGGCAAATTTTTGTGTTTGGGGTTTTCAATCCCAACTTGGGCGATTTTTCCAGATTATTGCCATCCTCCATTATTGCAGATCCGAGCTACCATTGGCATCAATTTTCAGATTTCCATTTTAACGCTAGACTTGGGAAAATTTCGATTTTGCTTGGAGGCTACATTTTGGTGGATTTTCATGCATGTTTGTTGGCTGTCATCATTTCCAGCCTGCTGATTCGCTTCAGATCTGAGGTTTGCTTCAGATTTTGACCTCCATTAATGGCTGCCATTAATTTTCAGACTTAAGTTTTCATTGCCCAGCCAATTCTAACTTAAATATTTAGCATTTGGAGACATTTTGTGGAGTTTTCTGTGCACTTTTTAGACCATTTTATCGCTGTTGCAGGTCTGAAACTCCATTGTTAGGCGGTTGTCCTCAGAAATTTCATTTCCAGCCACCTAACCTATTTTGGCGAATTTGCTTGGGGCTGTTTCCTAAGCCTTTTTTCATCATTTTCAAGGATTTAAACCACTTTGCAAGGTGCTGGTAAGTCTAAAGTGTTCGATTTTCAGACTTGTCCTCAGAAAACTAATTTTTACCAGCCATACTTACATTCCAGAAAATGATTGTTTTCATCAATAAAACTGATTTCTATTGATTTTATGCACGTTTTGAAGATTACAACATATTTTAAAAGTCTGAATTTTCAGGTTGTCTTCAGAATTTTGACCTCCATTGTTAACTGCGGAAGGTGTCTTCAGACATTCATTGTGTGAAAACACAACCTTTCACACCTTTCCTAAGTCATCATCAATCCGGTATACTCCTTTGCATTCTTTGCTTGCATATTTTCTAAGCGTAAGGAGGTATAAATGAATTTTTATGGAAGGCTTCCATGCCTTAGTGTTGTCACACATTGAACGTAATTGCTAAAATTTACCAAGTGTATGGATTATTTTCCTGACTTCATGCTCTAAACTAGCTAAATCTCTAGAAAGTCAAGAATTTTATTACAAGTATTTATTTTTATCCTAGGACTAACTTCCAGTTTCGTACAGGTGCGATGTCGAAGTCAAGATACAAGGAAAGGAAAGAGCTGCTGAAGACGTTGGAGATTGGATTTTATCCAGAGTTCAAGATTTCATCCAAATGGAGGGAGATCACTGATACCAACATGCATTTCCTGGACTTCGACCAGATGCAGCGTCGAATGTTCGGATCCAGAGATCAGGTTCCTTCTCCAGCATATGCGAATATTATGAAGAGTGGCATTTTCCATGCCGCTGGGTTTCCACAATCCATACAGTGCAGTGAGTTGATCCTGGAGTGTGCACGATGTTACGATCCGCTCACAAGAATGATCAAGAGTCAGAAGGGTGTTGTCATCGCCTACCTTGCTGAGGATGCCATTGCTGAGGTATTCGGAATTCCACGCAGTACAGACATGAAGGATGTGACCAAGGAAGATTATGCAGACAGATACACGAAGAAGATGGGTGTATACAAGAGTTTAATTAATAAAGAATGGATGATTGAACCTAGAAATCATCATTCCAAGGCTCCCAAGACACTTATGTGCGTTGATTTTAAGGAGGAATATAGTGATTTGATATAACTACTCAACAGAGTGATGGGAATGCTGCAGGGAGCAATATTTCATGGATGGATGTTCTACTTCATCCAGGATTGTCTTAAAGGGACACTAGTGAATTGGTCTAAGATCATAAGCGACAATCTGGATTTTCAATTGAGGAATGTAGAGAGGTCCAAGTCATTCGCCATGACTTCTTACCTGGTGTACCTGCTTGCACGGTTTGTTTCATACAGAGGATTAATATGCAAAGGTGAAGTCGGAAATGGGCAAGGACAGTTTAAGAGTTATGAATGCTACCCCCAGTTGAGTATGCACAGAATTGAAGACTATAAAAGAGTGAATGATGCATTCACTATGTACATCACACAGATGCTACAGGGCGGAATCCACAGAAGATTGTCCAAGGAGGCAACAGAGTTAATAGAGAAATATAGATCGTGGTATATACAGTTTCCCACTTTCACATACCTCAGGATTCATGGGTTTCAATCTGAACCCTACAGACTTCCTAGGTATCCTACTAACAGAATGATATTGTTGGAAGTGGTGAGACAGCTTCTAGAGTTCGATGTTATCCAGAGAGAGAAGCACAGGGCAGGAATGACATTCCCTATTTCAGTTGGGAAGACGTCAGAGGTCTGCCAATCCGCCATAGCTGCCAGCGCTGCAGGTGAGGAGATTGCATTCTACAAATTCGCTACCTACAAGAAAAGAGAAAGATTTGATCCAGACAAGAAGGTCGGAAGGATCAGAGGAGAGAAGTTCACTCACAAGGTTGACATAGAGGATTTTTGGGCTAACTTAATGGATGAACAAGCAGTAAAGAGAAGAATGTGGTCCAGAATGTCAGTGGATTTCATGAGGAAGTGTGGACTTTTCCTCATCCCTGATCAGGTATTAGATGATAGAGATCATACACACCCACATTATGAGAATGAAATGAAGAAGGCAATCCTATTGCCAAATTGGTCAGAGTCAGAGGAGACTGATCTAAATATATTGATGAGAGAAGTCTTGAATTTCTCCCGCACATGGGTAGATATGCAGATGAACAGATTAGTTGACATGGGTATTCCCTTCACTTATGAGAGGATGAAGACGGAAGAGTCTACTTCCGAGGATAATCAAAGGACTGTCAGTGATGTCAGGATTCATGCAGACGAAGAGAGTCAAGCTCCCAAAAGAAGGAAGAACATGCATGGAGAAGTCAAGGCTAGAGAGAAGAAGATTGAGGATGTGAAGAAGAAACAGAAGACTATCATTCCTTCACCCCCTCCCAGTGTCTCATCAATCGAAGTGATTGAAGTAACTGAACAGAATAAGGAGACTCAGCAGTGTTCCAACACAGTGATACTACCAAAGAATACTCAGGAATTTCATGCCACAGCAACATCTGCACCTCCTAATGAGAATGATGACCAGCCGGGATCCCCTACTGTCCTTTTGGAAGTTAGTTTGGGAAATGATGTATATGATTGGACCAGGAATAATCCTGATGATAATGATGAAGTTATCTCGGCACTGAAGGACCTTGATCAAGAAATATGTCTTGATGATGGTATCGAGATGACCGCTATTCCTGAATGGTTGAGGAAGAGTATGGAAAAAAGTAAACAAATGATAGAAGTACAGCCTATTGAGGATATTGATGACTACCTAGCTAGGAGTGCTAAGAAGAAAGAGCCCAAGAGAGTGGAGATTTTGTCGCACATAGCTAGAGATGAGATAGGAATGCGGATTGCGCAGATTGCTGTTCCTAGAGCAGGCGTGACAGTGGACACTGCTACTCCCATGGATTTCCAGATCACTTCAGTTGCCCTTGGTCGTCCATCCGCAGGGCAGGAATTTCAGGAGATTGGTGACAACCTCCAAGCAATCAATGCCAAGTTAGACACAGCGATTGCGGAGAATGAAAGGTACAAAGAAGAAAATATTAGACTCGGAGAGTATATTGCAAGGACAAGGCGTGGGGATCTGTTGACGTGTATTTTGTACACCATCATACACAGAATAAAATACCTAAAGGCATCTTATCCTCTCTTGAGAAAATAGTCTCTAACTGCTGAAGATTCGCGTAAAGGATCAGTTAGGTAGACTCCAAGGTTCTTTTAGTGGGGTCTCCACGTGTGGACAAGCTCCAGTGGTATGATGTGATTTGCTGGAATCACAAGGGGACTTACATTGAACTTCCGATCTGCTTTGCTGGACACAGGCTCTTACTAACTTAGATTAAAAAAAATAGAAAAAGGATAAGGGCGAAGAGAGGATCTAATCCTAATACTAAGAATGTAGGAGCAATGACTTGACCTTTTGATGAAACTCTAACTAGGTCTTGTTTTGACATCAATGGAACATCTACACAAGACTAGTGCAATCTTCTAAGGGGAGCTTTATGATGTTCAAGTTATCACCGCAGGCATAGATACCATCCAAGTTGATGCATATCAATGAAGAGGCAACAAATTGAAATTGAGCTTAGGCTGAATGATTCCAGTTGACTACGCAAGGCAAGTCTGCAATCAACAAACTGCTAGTAGTATGGATGTACGAATTCCACCATCAATCAATCACATTTCCTCCATTCATCTAATTATCTACCATCTAAGATTGAAGACTCAACAAGAAACCATGCAAATTGCAAGAAAAACGACATATTTCACCATTACTTCAATGAAAATGGAGTTTGTTTACAATCAATGGCAACAATTTCTTGCCTTGTCCTCCTATTCTACTCTCTAACTACTTTCAACTATTTACAAATCTCTCTAATTCTATCTAAAAATCTCTTTCACTCTAATTCTCCTTTTACAAATGAAATGTTTGGGCTTATATAGTGCCCACAATACAATTTGATGGCTTAGATCAATTCAAGATCAATGGCCAAGATTTTACAATGAAAACCCTAATTAGGGTTTGTTACAACCATTACATAACATTTAATGCTTGACCAATGATAAAATTGTATTGCTTGGACACATGTCCCTTCTAGAAAAATCGACCAATGGATAGCCGGGGTAGGTACATCGGAGTTTGTGCCACCTTCCATGAGTTAAGTACATTGAATCTGGACATGCTGAGATGGACTTCTCTGATTGGAGAAATGATGACTAGGACGCCACCTCATCTGACACTTGAAGCTTGCTAGATATTTAATTTGATGTCGTTGAGAGGCTATCTTTGATTAACTCTTGTTCTAACTCCTTTTGTCCTTGATGTGCAGGATGATGTACCTCGCCTTGGAACGCTGGATTGGAAGAGGTCGCCCATGTCTTGGCTTGATCGTCCTGGCGAAGACCGTCCTTGATCCGGCTTGATTTTCCTTGAAGAGACCTCCATTTGACGCCTACACAACATTTCAAAATTAGTAACATGATTTTGCAATACATAACATAAATTAGAGAGCAAATTTTAGGAAACTTAATGATAAGTCCTTTATTAATCATTTCCTAAAAACAACTGAGCTAAGGCAAAACAAAATTTCAAAATTCAAAATTAAGGCAATGACGATCAAAATTTGAAATTAAAACAAGAGATCTTGCCATACCTTACTTGAGAGCTTAACTCTAAAATGCAAAATAAAGGAATTCGCCTAGGCAAAATTTGAAATTCGATAGTCTTGATGTGATCTTCAAAAGAACGTTCCTCTTATCAACTTCGCCACCCTTCAAGCCTTGGACGTGATCTTTTCTTCAAGTTAGCAATTTCGCCATCTTTGATATGTCTTTGACGTCCTAGGCAACTTCGCTCAAATAGAAACTTCAAGTTCGCCTCTCCTTTGGATAGTTACTAGTGCCTTCTAGCTTGAAATGAAATTCGTTCCTCCTTTGCCTTCTCCAAGTCGCATATGAGAGATGATAAATGATGATGTGAAAATGAAATAAACTACCCCTCCCTTTATAGCGCTCACACCTCTCACCACCATTTAGGCCGACTTTGTAAAAATAAAGCAATTTAAATGATTTTTAAATGAATAACAAGGGCCGACCTCCATAAAACAAATAAATACCAAGCGCTCCATTTAATTTTTTAATGAATTAATAATCAATTATTAAATGCCTTCATTTTTAATTAATAAATTCGATTTTCTTACAAGGCAAAAATAATCAATTAATACCAAGCGCTAAATTTAAATGCCATTAATTAAATATCGATTTTCCTAGCATTTAAATAAATTCAAAAATGCGTTTGAGCGCCAAAATTTTTAAAAAACATGGAAAATATGTACCTCATCGCCCTGGTCCCTGACTAAGGGACAGGAGCGATCCATCACTTGGTCTTGATTTTTTGCACTTTTGACGTTCAAAGCCTTTAACCTCACGTTGGAATTGGCATTTTCGCTAGGATTTTCAAACTTGAGTGACTTGTCTTGCAAATAAATGTCCCTTAGATGTGATATCGCCCTGGTCCCTTGAAGAGGGACAGGAGCGATCCTGAAGCTCTAGCCAAAACGTGTCATCTTTCATCCTTGGTTCCTCGTTCATTGCCTCTTAAAGGACGTCCTTGACCTTAGCTATCCTTGCATTGTCTTGATTTTGTCGGAACATGAGTGTTTTAGTAAAAATCGCCTTGGTCCTTGTCCAAAGGACAGGAGCGATATGAGTCCTTTAACTTAATTGATAACACTTTTACGTTCAAAACTCTTGCATATCATCTTCAAAAGACACCTTGTACCTTTTACCCCTTTGCAAAACCTTGACTTAACGTGATTTTTGAAGGAATTAGCAACTATAATCAATATCGCTCTGGTCCCTTCCTGAGGGACAGGAGCGAACTTCAAGTCTTTGGGTTCATGCTTGCGTTCTCCAACTTGCAATCACCATCATCGTGCAAAATAAAGTTCCTTGATCCTTCGTGATCACTTGATGCTTGATAAACTTTCAAATTTTAAGCCTTCATAAGAATTTCGCTCTGGTCCCTTGGAGAGGGACAGGAGCGATTTTAGCTCTATGGGCCTTATTTCACTTTGTCACCTTCAAAACTTATATTCAACGGGTTCGTAATGTGCTCTTCTATTCATCCATGCCTTGAGATCGGTTCAAACTGTGCAAGAAAGTCATCCACAACAAAAATCGCTCTGGTCCCTTCCTGAGGGACAGGAGCGAACTTAAGCATTTTGGTCCTTTGTTGACGTTTGATAATCTTCAATTTGTCTTCAACGGGTTCGATTGACCTCCTTTCTTGCCTTCGAACATAAAATTTGCTTGATCTTTGCCTAGATCGTACCTTATGAAGAATTTCGCTCTGGTCCTTCAGTGAGGGACAGGAGCGAATTTGACCCTCTAGGCAAAACTTCATCATCTCATTGTTTTTGATCAAGTCTGGATGCTCTATCATGCTCATTTCGTCCTTCACCATGCCTTTGATGTCTCGATTCGTCCAAACAAGGTCAGGAATGGCTCAACTAAGCATTTTCGCTCTGGTCCCTTGGTGAGGGACACGAGCGAAATTTGACTTGTCGCACTCTCGATCAGGACAATTTTAATGGAATATAACATTTAAGTATAAGTGACATTTCCTTCTATGTTTCTTCTTTCTTATACTTTAAGTTATATTCCATATATACTTTCAGGATGTTTGAGAGTGGTTTCAGACCTCCAGGAGTTATATTGCAAAATCTAGTTTTTGGAGGTTTTTTCAGTTTCCAGACTTAGTCAAATTCAGGATCAGGGCATTCCAGACTTAGCCAAATTTCAGGATCAGGACCTCACTCAAGCCGGACTTGCTACCCTGTTGATCTCCCCGACAGCACTTCAAGTTATATTCATTTGATAAAATGTACCTCTTTGGACCTTCTCACATCGTCAAGACGTTAAAATCTTGCAAGGACAAAGCAAAATTGGATTTGTAGCTCCGGTCCTTCACTGAGGGACAGGAGCGATTTTGCTCCTACAGGCCAAAATATCATGATTTTACACATTTTATCACTTCACAAGGCGAAAACAAATCATTTGAAATGCCTAGGATCAAAAATCAAAAAAGTCAAAATTTGGTCAAAATTACTCAATTGGACAAAATTCATGTTTCATCATCAACACTTAGACGAATTTAGACTCTGCGTCAACATTCCAATTGAAAATTAGACCATTCTGGCGAATTCATTTCATTCAAAATTTGCATTCTAGAAAAGGAAACTCAAAAGCTCTCAAAAGCGACTGGATTCTGGTCCGAAAAGACGGTAATTAGAACCCTAAGGCTTGACCCTAAATCCAGACAACTAACAAACTAACAAAACCCTAGAAAAAGCAAAGCGAAAACGAACAAAACGAGCAAAAAAACATGGGTCCCCATTTGCAATG
The DNA here is from genome assembly GCF_030272615.1 of Cryptomeria japonica. NCBI lineage: Eukaryota > Viridiplantae > Streptophyta > Pinopsida > Cupressales > Cupressaceae > Cryptomeria > Cryptomeria japonica. Next base: position 133,362,102 of record NC_081406.1, read on the forward strand.
GGGCGATGTGTGAAAACGTCACAACATCTAGCGCCACCTTGAATAAATGTTGAAAAACATTTCAGAGATAAAGACTCAATCGACACCTAGAACCTCTGGAAAATTCAACCTAGCTCATCAAGAGATTAGAAAATGTACTCAAAGTAGAAGGAGAATCCTTAACCATATCTAGACACTTAGTCTTTGATTACCCAGGTGTGTGCAAGTGTATTCATTCCTCTCGACAAGACAACTATGACTTTCAGGTTCCCCTGTGATAGGCTACGTAGTATATCTGAACTTCAAAAGCATCCTGGATAGAGCCTCGCTGCCAGTCAGACGTCCATAGTCCCGACGAGGTTATCGCCGCAAGCTCACGAACATTGCTCCATTGCCAGCCAGGCGTCTATAGCCCCGATGGAGTTACTCGCATATTCCCTTTAGCCAATTTTGATATTTCGTTTCATTTCACTTTTCTCTTCATTTTTTTCTTTCATTTTCTCTTTTTTTTTCTCTTTTTTCTCATTTTTTCCTTTTGATATTGCTTTTTCTCTTCGTCAATTCCTTTGGCTTGTAAGCAGTGAAGCTTACTGGGGTTTGAGGATTGCGGTGGCGCTGAAGCCAGATTTTAGATTTTTCACCAATCACAGCTTTGCCTAAAAACCATAATGACTCGGAGTCTATTAATGTGTGAAGATATAGTAATCAACAGATGTCGGCATCAAGACACAGAAAATGATTCCCTTCCAAGTCAAATACAGGTCCTGATCAGATGATAAAGCTGAAGAGGAACAACCTCGGATTCCGAGCACTTCATGAATAGATATCTAAGAAATGAGTCTAACATAAGATCCAGGATATTGCCAGCGTGCGGGCAACAACACAAACGCCCTTCTCACAAGATGGAGGCTCCCACTCAAGACACCTAAACTAAAGCAAACCGACCGACAAACCGACCCAAAGCAAACTAAACTAAAACGCACACCAAAAGAAAACAACTAAACTACCTGAGCCACACTAGATCATGAGTCAAATGACTCAAGGCAAATTAAGAACAAGGCTCAAAAGACCTCTAATCTAAAAACACAAAAAGAAAACCTACTCTAAACCTATATACAAGAGTCCTAGACTCGACACGACTCAAAGAAGCAAAATATGTACATGACTTTACATGATTTCTCAGGTTGTGCAACAGGAGCATGGCAAACGTGATGGTTCTCAATCGGGCAAATTCATCCTTAAATACAAAAAGGCAAACTCTCACCATGCACATCTCATACTCAAGCAAGTTTTCACTCAAAATGATCAACTGAGGTAATTCGTTAGGACCATGATCAATCCAGATGCAAGTTGTTTTCCCAAAATCCCCATAATCAAAATCATAATAACTTTCAAGGCTAGGACTAAGGAAAGAGACAACCTGGCGTATTTCAGGCTCAGACGACATTGTATTGTCGGAAGCGAGGTCACCAACTGCTTCAGGAGGTCGCCATTGATGACGAATCATTCCACGAGTATCCACAACATATTGATCTTGATTAGGAAGTTCCTCTTGAAACAAGCTCAGCGCCCCCTCGAATAGCTCAAGATTCTTTGTTTTCACTGAGATATCTTGCATAAACCAGGCATCTTCATGAAATTTTGTTAGCCTATCTTCAAAAATGAGAGTCTCCTTGATAGATTGAGCTTCAAACATCTCCTCTAGTCGATCAAAGATAATCTCAGGTGGCCTTTCTTCTTCAAGTATAGTCTCGGGAGGTCGGAGCTGATAATGGATCACATCACTCACAGTAACTTGCTTATCTAGAAAAAAATTTGGCAGTGATTCCATTTGTGTTTCCTCTACAAGATCCTTCAATGCTTCCTCAAATAGCATAATGGTGATGAAATCTTTAAGCGCCCCTTTGAATTGTTCTTCGTACCTGGGCTCACTTATGATGATTTGTAGCTCTTCACTCAATATCTCAACTTGATTGTCTTCTTCAATGAGGCCATTTGAAAACTCCTGCAATTCAATCTCAAGGATCTCCTTTTGTAGCATAAGTGAGAATTCTTCAAGGAATGAGTCATCCTCTTTAATTGCTTGTTCAACTCCTGGATCTTCCTTTATTATTGTATTTTCAACTGATTCTTCAACTTTTGTTTCATGGTATTCTTTTTCAAGTGCAAGGCATGGCAGGCTATCCATTGTAATACATTGATCATCAGGTGCATTGGTATCGTCAACGTACAATTGATCATTCTCACATTCAGATGTTGGAGCAATGTCCTGTTCATAGGTTCTCCTAAATTCGGCTGCAAGATGTGCACCCCAAGATCCATTCATGATACATTCTTCCTCGGACAAAGTTGGCATTCCAAACTGGTTTCTGACTTGATTGATAGCCATTTCACATACTGAGCAAGTAAATTCCGAGTGAGGTGAGTTGTGAATTCTACACCACAATGGTAGCAATATGTTTTCAAGACGCATTTCACCATCCAAAACGAGTTGACTCTCGATCATCCACATGAAGCTTAGAAGAGGATCTTTAGTCTCTGGGACACTGAAGTTGCCTTCTTCCGTTTCTGGCCTTGGGACATCCCAAAAGAAGATTTTTCCCTGTGCTGCCGATTCCATCCTTGATAAGTACTTCAAGCAATGCATCTCATCATGTTCCTCTGTCTCATGAACTCGACACTGCCCTGGTCTTGCAAACTCGGACAATCTTCGTGGATAAAGTTGCGTATCTAACCTCCACCAAAGTTTAGGAAAATCAACTTGTTGCTCCTCGTGAAACTGTTGCCGCTCCATTGAGAAATCTTTCTTTTTTGATTTTTTGATTTTTTGATTTTTTTGGATTTTCAATTTTTCACTTTTTTTGGATTTTCTGGAATAAGAGAGATCTTGAATATCTCGGATTCAACTTGAACGTTCAACTGGTTCCAGCTTGATTCCCTCTTGCGTAAGTCCAACTGACGATCCAGCGATCACCTTCCTTCGAGTGTTTGAGAAAAAAAAACTTTCCACCGATCTTCCTTGGATTCAAGAGTTCGTGTTCACTGTCAAGCGCTTCTCAGGATCTGACGTTCAAATGCTCAGCCCTCCTTCTAGCGCCAATTCTGTTGACGTGTATTTTGTACACCATCATACACAGAATAAAATACCTAAAGGCATCTTATCCTCTCTTGAGAAAATAGTCTCTAACTGCTGAAGATTCGCGTAAAGGATCAGTTAGGTAGACTCCAAGGTTCTTTTAGTGGGGTCTCCACGTGTGGACAAGCTCCAGTGGTATGATGTGATTTGCTGGAATCACAAGGGGACTTACATTGAACTTCCGATCTGCTTTGCTGGACACAGGCTCTTACTAACTTAGATTAAAAAAAATAGAAAAAGGATAAGGGCGAAGAGAGGATCTAATCCTAATACTAAGAATGTAGGAGCAATGACTTGACCTTTTGATGAAACTCTAACTAGGTCTTGTTTTGACATCAATGGAACATCTACACAAGACTAGTGCAATCTTCTAAGGGGAGCTTTATGATGTTCAAGTTATCACCGCAGGCATAGATACCATCCAAGTTGATGCATATCAATGAAGAGGCAACAAATTGAAATTGAGCTTAGGCTGAATGATTCCAGTTGACTACGCAAGGCAAGTCTGCAATCAACAAACTGCTAGTAGTATGGATGTACGAATTCCACCATCAATCAATCACATTTCCTCCATTCATCTAATTATCTACCATCTAAGATTGAAGACTCAACAAGAAACCATGCAAATTGCAAGAAAAACGACATATTTCACCATTACTTCAATGAAAATGGAGTTTGTTTACAATCAATGGCAACAATTTCTTGCCTTGTCCTCCTATTCTACTCTCTAACTACTTTCAACTATTTACAAATCTCTCTAATTCTATCTAAAAATCTCTTTCACTCTAATTCTCCTTTTACAAATGAAATGTTTGGGCTTATATAGTGCCCACAATACAATTTGATGGCTTAGATCAATTCAAGATCAATGGCCAAGATTTTACAATGAAAACCCTAATTAGGGTTTGTTACAACCATTACATAACATTTAATGCTTGACCAATGATAAAATTGTATTGCTTGGACACATGTCCCTTCTAGAAAAATCGACCAATGGATAGCCGGGGTAGGTACATCGGAGTTTGTGCCACCTTCCATGAGTTAAGTACATTGAATCTGGACATGCTGAGATGGACTTCTCTGATTGGAGAAATGATGACTAGGACGCCACCTCATCTGACACTTGAAGCTTGCTAGATATTTAATTTGATGTCGTTGAGAGGCTATCTTTGATTAACTCTTGTTCTAACTCCTTTTGTCCTTGATGTGCAGGATGATGTACCTCGCCTTGGAACGCTGGATTGGAAGAGGTCGCCCATGTCTTGGCTTGATCGTCCTGGCGAAGACCGTCCTTGATCCGGCTTGATTTTCCTTGAAGAGACCTCCATTTGACGCCTACACAACATTTCAAAATTAGTAACATGATTTTGCAATACATAACATAAATTAGAGAGCAAATTTTAGGAAACTTAATGATAAGTCCTTTATTAATCATTTCCTAAAAACAACTGAGCTAAGGCAAAACAAAATTTCAAAATTCAAAATTAAGGCAATGACGATCAAAATTTGAAATTAAAACAAGAGATCTTGCCATACCTTACTTGAGAGCTTAACTCTAAAATGCAAAATAAAGGAATTCGCCTAGGCAAAATTTGAAATTCGATAGTCTTGATGTGATCTTCAAAAGAACGTTCCTCTTATCAACTTCGCCACCCTTCAAGCCTTGGACGTGATCTTTTCTTCAAGTTAGCAATTTCGCCATCTTTGATATGTCTTTGACGTCCTAGGCAACTTCGCTCAAATAGAAACTTCAAGTTCGCCTCTCCTTTGGATAGTTACTAGTGCCTTCTAGCTTGAAATGAAATTCGTTCCTCCTTTGCCTTCTCCAAGTCGCATATGAGAGATGATAAATGATGATGTGAAAATGAAATAAACTACCCCTCCCTTTATAGCGCTCACACCTCTCACCACCATTTAGGCCGACTTTGTAAAAATAAAGCAATTTAAATGATTTTTAAATGAATAACAAGGGCCGACCTCCATAAAACAAATAAATACCAAGCGCTCCATTTAATTTTTTAATGAATTAATAATCAATTATTAAATGCCTTCATTTTTAATTAATAAATTCGATTTTCTTACAAGGCAAAAATAATCAATTAATACCAAGCGCTAAATTTAAATGCCATTAATTAAATATCGATTTTCCTAGCATTTAAATAAATTCAAAAATGCGTTTGAGCGCCAAAATTTTTAAAAAACATGGAAAATATGTACCTCATCGCCCTGGTCCCTGACTAAGGGACAGGAGCGATCCATCACTTGGTCTTGATTTTTTGCACTTTTGACGTTCAAAGCCTTTAACCTCACGTTGGAATTGGCATTTTCGCTAGGATTTTCAAACTTGAGTGACTTGTCTTGCAAATAAATGTCCCTTAGATGTGATATCGCCCTGGTCCCTTGAAGAGGGACAGGAGCGATCCTGAAGCTCTAGCCAAAACGTGTCATCTTTCATCCTTGGTTCCTCGTTCATTGCCTCTTAAAGGACGTCCTTGACCTTAGCTATCCTTGCATTGTCTTGATTTTGTCGGAACATGAGTGTTTTAGTAAAAATCGCCTTGGTCCTTGTCCAAAGGACAGGAGCGATATGAGTCCTTTAACTTAATTGATAACACTTTTACGTTCAAAACTCTTGCATATCATCTTCAAAAGACACCTTGTACCTTTTACCCCTTTGCAAAACCTTGACTTAACGTGATTTTTGAAGGAATTAGCAACTATAATCAATATCGCTCTGGTCCCTTCCTGAGGGACAGGAGCGAACTTCAAGTCTTTGGGTTCATGCTTGCGTTCTCCAACTTGCAATCACCATCATCGTGCAAAATAAAGTTCCTTGATCCTTCGTGATCACTTGATGCTTGATAAACTTTCAAATTTTAAGCCTTCATAAGAATTTCGCTCTGGTCCCTTGGAGAGGGACAGGAGCGATTTTAGCTCTATGGGCCTTATTTCACTTTGTCACCTTCAAAACTTATATTCAACGGGTTCGTAATGTGCTCTTCTATTCATCCATGCCTTGAGATCGGTTCAAACTGTGCAAGAAAGTCATCCACAACAAAAATCGCTCTGGTCCCTTCCTGAGGGACAGGAGCGAACTTAAGCATTTTGGTCCTTTGTTGACGTTTGATAATCTTCAATTTGTCTTCAACGGGTTCGATTGACCTCCTTTCTTGCCTTCGAACATAAAATTTGCTTGATCTTTGCCTAGATCGTACCTTATGAAGAATTTCGCTCTGGTCCTTCAGTGAGGGACAGGAGCGAATTTGACCCTCTAGGCAAAACTTCATCATCTCATTGTTTTTGATCAAGTCTGGATGCTCTATCATGCTCATTTCGTCCTTCACCATGCCTTTGATGTCTCGATTCGTCCAAACAAGGTCAGGAATGGCTCAACTAAGCATTTTCGCTCTGGTCCCTTGGTGAGGGACACGAGCGAAATTTGACTTGTCGCACTCTCGATCAGGACAATTTTAATGGAATATAACATTTAAGTATAAGTGACATTTCCTTCTATGTTTCTTCTTTCTTATACTTTAAGTTATATTCCATATATACTTTCAGGATGTTTGAGAGTGGTTTCAGACCTCCAGGAGTTATATTGCAAAATCTAGTTTTTGGAGGTTTTTTCAGTTTCCAGACTTAGTCAAATTCAGGATCAGGGCATTCCAGACTTAGCCAAATTTCAGGATCAGGACCTCACTCAAGCCGGACTTGCTACCCTGTTGATCTCCCCGACAGCACTTCAAGTTATATTCATTTGATAAAATGTACCTCTTTGGACCTTCTCACATCGTCAAGACGTTAAAATCTTGCAAGGACAAAGCAAAATTGGATTTGTAGCTCCGGTCCTTCACTGAGGGACAGGAGCGATTTTGCTCCTACAGGCCAAAATATCATGATTTTACACATTTTATCACTTCACAAGGCGAAAACAAATCATTTGAAATGCCTAGGATCAAAAATCAAAAAAGTCAAAATTTGGTCAAAATTACTCAATTGGACAAAATTCATGTTTCATCATCAACACTTAGACGAATTTAGACTCTGCGTCAACATTCCAATTGAAAATTAGACCATTCTGGCGAATTCATTTCATTCAAAATTTGCATTCTAGAAAAGGAAACTCAAAAGCTCTCAAAAGCGACTGGATTCTGGTCCGAAAAGACGGTAATTAGAACCCTAAGGCTTGACCCTAAATCCAGACAACTAACAAACTAACAAAACCCTAGAAAAAGCAAAGCGAAAACGAACAAAACGAGCAAAAAAACATGGGTCCCCATTTGCAATGGGGCGATGTGTGAAAACGTCACAACAGGATCCCACCCTTATTTCCCCTATTGCAGTTGACCATGGAATACATTCACACTGCGAGGTAGCGAGAGGTACACACTCCGAGGTGGAAAAGTGGATTGAAAGCACAAGAAGGCAGGCAGATGATTTCCTTACTCAATTTGTCCAAGCATATGATAAGACAACAACGCTTGTATTCAAAATCCAGTATTTGGAGGGAGTTTGGGAAGAATTCTGACCTATCCAAGAGAAGACTATTCCATGCCTCTTGGCATTGAAGAAGGTTCCTAATTCCATTTTGGTCAGCGAGAACATTGTGCATAGTGGAGACATATATAATTTCCATGGCTGGTATTGTGCACTAGCTTTGAAGAAATCAGCTTATGAGAACGCCCAATCGAGTTGTATGGAGATGGAAGGATTAATTCAAGACATTCAGATGAAAATCCTTGCCTCGATTGAGGAATTATTGGGTGTTGATGTTAGTGATGCTAGTGGTTTACACTTAGCCGAATTAAGAGACAAGATAAAATTTATGTATTTTTGCCAGTTGGACCCTTTGCAGAAGAGTCAGATAGATGACTTGGTCTCTTTGTTGATTCATGTTCATAATTCGCAGAAGCTCATACCTGAATGGGAGAACACTTTGAATGCTTGCTCGGATTCATTGGATGTGATTGATTTACAGCAAGATACCTTGCCTAGCGTTTCCATGGAGGAGTTAGATTCAGTTTTGGCTAGATTCTTGGAGTATGCTAGGAGAGAGAGAGATGCAGGGAGGAATCTTCTAGAAGATTCTCTATAGGATGACTAGGTATCTTTCTATTGGGCCATATGTGGTGGCACCATTTTTGATGTAACCCTAATTGGGGCAATTCTAGGGTTTTGTTGGCATGATCTCGGCCGTTGATCTTAGATCAATCTGGGCCATCCATTTTGTAAGAGACTCTATATATGCCCCTTTGTCTCTCATTTGTAAGAGAGAGTTTTTGTAGAATTGTTGGTATATGCTACAGCTATTTGAATCCTAATCATTGTTCAATTGTTGGTGATTTTGCTCTTCAAGTGTTGTATTTGCATTCATGGTTCTCAATTCCTCCAAGTTAGATTAGAATTTAGATTAGAATTTATTTTCATGTATGTTAGATTGAATGGAAGATTTGTTGAGTATATTTGTGTGGAATCCTTAATCCATACCACTAGCCTCTTTCCGCTGGTAAGTGTGCCTTGTGTGGTCAACTGGAGTTTGAGTAAGCATAACTTCAACTATTACGCGTCCGTTGACAAGCATCAACTTGGATGGTGTCTTCGTTTGATGGTAATAGTTTGAAAATCATTAAGTATACCTTAGATGATTGCACTAAGCTTGTGTCAATACCTGATTGTGAGACCTTGCCTGGTTTGATTCCACTAAATCCATTCACCATTTCCTACATTCCTAGGATTAGAATAGATTTCCTGAACCCTATTCTTTTTCCCCCTTTTTTAGTAAGAAGTAAATCCAGAGCCTTATTGATAAATCTTAAGTTGTCAGCACACCTATTCCATATCATTCATGATAATCCAAACATTTGCGTAAGTCCCCAAAGTGAAACACAGCAATTCACATCAACCACTGAACTTACCCACTCGTCAAGACCTGACATGTAGAAACCTTGGAATCACATTAGTTGATCTCATCCTTAGCATCTGAGGTGATTTTGTTCAAGAGAGGGTAAATTACTTTGGTAATTTATTCTATATTGTTATGTGCATAAAAAACACATCAACAGGCACTCATTAAATCATTGCGACATGAAGAGCTCAAGACCCCAAAGTGTAAAGGAGAGATCACACAATCTTATCAAGGCAAGATAAGTAAGCAAGGATAAAAATTTGACTTGACCAAGGTGATGCATTCATCACCATCATGCCAAGCTTAGAGATGTTGAATATCAAGAGATGTTGCTCAACATCAACACTCACCTATAATGAGTATCAAGCCTACCAAGCAAATTGAGGTGGCATCCTTGTCATCAATCAACCAATTGGAGGGTTCCATGTCAACATGTCCAAATGCAAGTTACTCGACTCACCCATGGAGGCACAAAGATTGAGATACCTAACCTCATTTTCTATTGGTTCACACTCAATATGTGACATGTGTCAAATCAAATGTAATTTTCTCATTGGCCACAGGGAGTTGTTGTAACAAACCCTAATTAGGGTTTTCATCTTGTAATCTCGGCCATTGATTGTGAATCAATCTGAGCCATTCATTGTGAAGAGCTATCTATAAAAGGCTCAAATCTCTCATTTGTAAAGGTTAACTAGAGTAGAGCAATAGTGGAATAATAGATAATAGTTGATAGATAGCAATCAATAGTTAGCAATTAGAATAGAAGTTAGATTAGGAGAAGGCAAAGATTGTTGTCAAGACTTTGTTGTAAAGAGCATATGATTTCATTGAAGCTATGATGGATTTGATTTGTTATTTCAACAAGTTGCATGGTCTCTACTTCTTATTGGCTTTTATGTTGATTAGATGAATGAAAGGAATTATGAATGATTAATAGTGAAATTTGTTTATCCATACCACTGGCGATTTACTGATTTTAAGTTTGCCTTGTGTGGTCAACTGGAATCCTCAAATGAGCTTAACTTCAATCGCTATTCATACCTTGATATGCATCGTCTAGATAGTATCCTTGTTCTTAATAGCAATTAGAACATCACGTGCTTACCTTAGAAGATGGCATTAGCTTTGTGGAGTTGTTCGTTGATGGCGAAGCAAAGCTTAGTTGAATTTCACCCAATCGTTCATTGTCTCTTGCATTCTTAGGAATAGCGTAGTCTTCTTCATCCCTATCTTTTCCCCTTTTTTAAATAAAGTTAATTTCCGCGTTCCAGCAACATCCAAACGTTCAACATTCAAGTATTCAACGTAAGTCCCCTTGGATTACCAGCAAACACATCAAACCATTGAGCTATCCATACATTATTACCTGACAATAGAAACCTTGGAGTCGTTTCGGTTGATCACATCATTGAGCATCCGAGGAGATTTTGATCAAGAGAGAATAGAATACTTTTGGTATTTTATTTTGTGTTAGAGGTGTCTTAAAAACACATCAACAACTATAAACACAAATATGGAGGAAATTACAAAAAAAAGCTCACAGCCTTACAGGAAGAAAAGAATCACTAAATAACTTAGAAATGATGACGAATCAATTGATGTGGACACATCATCTTGACCAAAATCAATCAGTAGTCCTTGCAATGAAGAAGGTCATGTTAATGCCAACGTTTAAATTTTGGTGGAATAAAAGGACAATGCTCACAAGTTGATTATCAACATAGAAAATCAATATATATACAAAACAATTTCCAAAGCTGGCCTTCTAGAGTTCAGCCCAATATGAAGTTGATTGGTGTACAAAAATCAATGCTCAATTTAAAGCCAGATCCAATTAAAATTCATTAAGTGATAGAAATGCCTTCCCTATATTTTGAAGGTATGGCATTCCAATGGTTAATATGGTGCTGTGAATAAACAAAAGTGTTTATACACACTTGGCATAGATTTCTAAATGATTTGAACTACATGATACTGACTGTTCTAATAACTAACCCATCTTTTTCAAAAGAAATTGATAGATAAATATACATTGAGCAGGAAATGTTATCATCCACGATATCAAATGTCACCCAAGAACAAGTAATTCAATCTTACATTGGGGGATTAAAACCAGAAAAGATATGTTTATATTATGTCCCAGCAACAATTGTACTACCATGAAGATTGGAACATTAAAATATTTACAAGAAATTTCTATGGTTTTGTCCCTGCAATGATTTTAAAAACGAATCTAAAGAGGATCCATCTAGCTATGGACATCCTTACCCTTGTCAAATTAGCCAAGGAAAACAACAGCTAGCAAAAGAAAAGGACTTTAAAAGTCCTCAAATACAGAAGAAATTATATAGTCATCACGATGCAAATATCAAAGATATGTTGGACATATTGTCATTGATGTGAAAGGTGGCAAGTTTGTTGGCATTGATGTCAAAAGGCCAATTAGTGGCATAATTAATGAAGAATCAGCTCGTGCCACATTAATAGCACTAAGATCAAGTTTTGATAATCAAGACAAAGGCAATTTAATTTTTCAAATTGCATATTATTTCATGGCATCCAAGTTGAATTATTTAAGGCAGAAATAATATTTTATTTTGTACGATATCTTCATGTGCTTTTTGGCCGAGCTACTTCTTCGCGACTTGCTTTTAGCTGACCTATTTTTTTTACAGCTTGTTTTTTGTCCATCTGTAATGTCCCCTTCTTGCACCTAATCAGTATGAGATTTTCATTAGCCTATTCCAGGGTTCCTATAGGCTATGTGGATGTGGTTAGGGGACTCAGTGTCCTAAGGTGAATTCTTTCAGTGATTTTCAGTGTTCCCAGCAAGTTTACTATTTTTAGCATACTTCTATTTTTATTTTTAGCACTTGGCCATGGTCTCAATTCCTTCCTTAGTTTAGTGTAATGGGCTTGAGTTGGACTTGGTGAGTTTTTATTATTTTCAGAAGGGTTGTATTTTATTTCATTCACTAAGTTTTAAAAAAGGACTTTTTAAAATATCAACCCCTTGGCCTAGTAACACAACGTTGTTTTTGAAAAGGGGTGATTTGACATTCTAAGTTAACAATTAAGGAGGAGGAAAAAATTAATATTTTTAAAAAGGTTTATTATGGGTTTCAAAAAGGAGGACATCTAAGGGATATAACGAGAAAAAAGTAAATTAAAATGTTTTATTTGAGAGCACTTACCAAGTTTGAACTTTTCTAGAGATTTGAAGTGTTGGTTTTGGAGGGAAAAGGTTTCAAATTGAAGGATGGCCTATATATACATGTTTTAAGCTCTCATTTCAGTATGCTTACTTTGACAACTTACTGTTATGCTGCTGGGTTTCTTCCAGAGAGTTCACTTCTGTTGGTTGGAGGACGAAAACTTTCTACTACTTAGCTGGTTTGGTGGTGAAAGACCCATCATAGCTGGTTGAAGTTTTAGTGATCAAGTCTACAGCGATTTTATCTTGAATGGGTGATTTTGGAGTTGGAATAATGAAGATATTTTCCATGTTTTGATTTGGGTTTGTGGTTTTGGGGTTTAACGTGTGGTTTGAATTTGTGGTGTGGGTTTGGTGTTGATTGGTTTCATTTTCTGAGTGCTGGAGTTGATTTTCAAAAATCTGGAAAGTGCCTTTTCTCTTAGTAGCTGAAGAAAAGTTGTGTTCATATCTCCTGAAGGCTGAGATTTATCATTCTGGGTATGATTCCAATGGATTGGTCATAGCTGGGCGACCACTTTTGAGTACTCATTTGCAGCTGTTGGCAAAGTTCTGATTTTCTAGGCAAAAGTCACCCTCCTAAGGAGCTGTCATTTTCCTCTTGTCAAGGGTTTGGTCTAAACTCAAATCTGCAATATTCTGCTAATTTGGAGGTGTTTTAGCATAGTACAGAAGTTAATTATTGAAAGAAACAGCTCGGGGTTGTGTGGCTCTTGCATCAACACTCTACTGAGGAGCTGGAATGCGTTGCTGGTTATCTGAAGTACTTAAGTATGATGTTTTAGCCCCTGAACAGATCTGATGATTTTAATTCTTGAATCTGATTTCAGTTGCAAGTCAAACCTCTTGATATTGTAATGCATTTTAGATATCCTTTGATGTGATGCCAATTTATATATTTGTAATGCTATGGAATTGTCATTATATGCAATGTAATGTCCCCTTTTGGGATGATCCTGGACCTTCCCTAGAATCATAATTCAATTAAAATAAGAATGTAATATCAATAGAATGTCGTGTCAAAATTAACCGTGGTGTAAATCCTGAAATCATATTAAACAATATTGGATATGTAGTTCTGAAAACCAAATATTTCTACAAGGGTTAGGAATAAAAAATGAGTACAAATACGTGTATATTAATAATCATCATAATCCATTAGATAAGTCATGTCACATCTATATTCATTTTTTTATATTCAGCCATAACAGGGTTTGGATGAGGGAGCATGATAGGTTGGCCTAAAGCAATCCTCACATTAAGCCCAAGAGCAGACTTTATACCCCCTTGGCCCACATTTGTTGACAAATCAGTCATCTATCATGGGGTGGCCTACCAAGTGGGAATGCTCATCCCTGCCTTCCCTATTCATGTCACCTTATTCACCCACTTATGATTATGACTTCTCTGTCAATCAATCATCATAGAGTTTGGAGAGAAAATCACAATAGGTTGCCTGGAAATCCTCCTATCTAAGCCCAAGAGCAAACTTTATACCCCCATGGCCCACATATTGCAGACGCATCCATCATCCATCATGGGGTAGCCTACTTAGATGGTGATCGTGTATCAGCTCTCCCTCTCTTGCATTTCCTTCTCTTCTCTTGTCATGCCCCGATCTGATTTTTTACTCCAGCAATGAAATTGTCTTACAAGTTGTAAGACTTCACAATGTCAAATCGAACAATTTGCACCAGCCACGAAGAATGGAAGATGTTGTAATGAATTGTTTCTACTTTCCAGAGTCAGTGACCTCACACTTGGTGACCGGCGACTTGCTAAGTATAAGGAATATTATTACAAGGCGGTTTGGTTAACTTAAAAGATATTGTTAGGGAATGATTCATTAAGATTAAACAATGCGATTAATTAACTATGGGAAAGGTAGTGATTGAAGAAGGAAAGGGCACCTCTTTTGCAAACTATGCAACCGCTGAAATAGTCATGACTGCCCACAATCAATCAAAGGATATAAAGGACCATTCTTGCATTCTAGAACAGGGCATCAAACCATTGAATCTTATCCTACAAAACACTTCATTCTGCAGATTAGTTACTTACTACAGGTAGGTTTCAATTGAAGTTACAGATCATTACAAAAGCAGGGATATATAGATAAGGCAAGCATACCCATATGAGGGTCAGAAGTTCTATTATATCATATCGTGACAATTGGAAAGAACCCACTGCTCGGTTAACCTGAACAGATTTGTCCATTTTCTAAGGGTCATATCAGGCCTACCATTGGATACCTACAGTTATATTAGACTTCATATATGGAGAGTCATATTAATGCTATTAACATGTTGATGAAACGCCCCAAAAGCTCCAGTATTTCAAAACATAAACTTCAGTATACATTACACAAATGTGGCTTCATTATTATTGACATTATATCTTCTTCCATATATATGTGATCAACAACCAGAACTATTGTTAAATTAGACTGATTCTTTGAGTAAATCAAAGGTGACATAATAAATCCAGAAGGGTTATTGGTTTTGTGCCCTAGTCGATACCTTAATCTATCAGCTTGGAAACAAAATCTAAGTAGTTCCAAAAAGGGACATTACATCTCTACATGATTGCTTGACAAGTTTAAATAGATTAATAATAGAGTATGCATTTCATATTATCACACAAACAATTATATGAGTTAAGCATCAATTTTGTTATTTCATTTCATACTACTATACTTGTAGATTACAAGATTAATGCAGGGCCCAGATTGATCCTGAATCAATGGCCGAGATCCCAAAAATTAGGGTTTACTGAAAAATAATTAAATGCTATTCAATAAAAATGGAATATTCTCCTCATCACAATCTACGAGGAACAAGAGCCAATGAGAAAATTCGATGACACCTAATCATCTAACAAACTACCTTCTAGAATCCGATTCCCCTTATGTCTTTCCCTAATACCATATTCAATGAATTTGGTCATGATCAATTCGAGCTCTTCCATGGCGACACTTGGCAAGGCATCAAGTTGTCGCTCTAACACATCCAACTCCTCAGTGTATGCTTCAAAGATATTCTCCTACTTCGCTTTTTGTCTCTGAAAATGATTCATGAATATCACGAAAGAAAATAATTTCATTCAATTGGTTTTCCTTAATAGATTCTAACCCCTAAAATTAAATGGCCTTCACCTTCTCCTCCAATTCTTCCAAATTCAAACCATCAACCTCACTCATTTCTTGGCCTAATAGTTTCTCCAAGGACGTAAGGATCTTTGATTGTATCTCCTTGATGGATCCTTCTATCTTCTCATAGTCCCTTTTCATTCTATCAAGTGTTGTTTTAGTCATCATCAAGGAACTATACCAACGGTTGAAATCATAGATGTTCCCTTCTTCAATTACATTTTCTTGAATTATCTTTTGTATAGAGAGTCCCCTTCAATACCTTGAGGCGAGGAATTGTCTTATCTTGTGCCATTGGAAAATCTTCCCACTAGTCTTCCACACTTTGGATTCTTCCCCTGAACAATACTATCTCGTCATATATTTGAACAAATCCTTGCAAAGACTCTTAGGCTTATCCTAAAATATTTTCAATCCACTTCCTTCTTGATTTGTGCTTCTCATGGCTTCAAAACTTCCAAATGATTCATGTAGAGTGGAGATTGGTGAGACAAACGTATCATCTTCCTGCCTTATTGGTTTCATCAACTGTTGTATGAGCTCCTTCAATCTCATATTTTCCAATTCCAACTTATCTTTCTTCTCTTCTGTTTTGTTGATTCTTTCCTAGATTGCCTTGGTGAAATCATTTAACTCTTGAAATTCTTGCTCTTTTGTTGTTGGTCCGAGATCAAGTGTTGTAACCTCATAGTCCATAGGAGTGATTATCTCTCTTGGCTTATCAACCATTGAAACTGCCACTTGTAGAATAGGTGATTCTGAAATCTCTTGTGATATGGGAGAACTTCTTCACCTTCTTTTTCTCCTTAGCTTTGCCAATTCTTGCAAAGAAATCATCTATGTCCTTAATGGGTTGAACTTCTTCTACTAACTTCTTATTCATTCTTTCTCTCAACCAATTAGGTGTTGTAGATAACTCCATTCCATCTTCTAGCTAACTATTATCATTGCTTACTCTCAAGGCCGAAATGATGACCTCATCTAGTTCTTCATTTGTGTTTGGGTTAGTATTTCCCAAATCCTCCACTGCAAGTGTCTCTTCTACCTCAAGATGATTGATAATCGATGATGCTCAATTTTGAGAGGGCGTTCGTTATTCTTGATCTAGAAATTCCATTCCATGTTCCAATCCAGAGTCGTTCTCTGCAACAGAAGTTTGATTCATTTCCAGTTCTCTAACTGATGAAGTTCTTGTAATTTATTGAGTAGCACTTGTTTTTAATTTCTTGCATCGAGATTCCGCACTAGCAATCTTCTTTCCCATAATTCTCCCTACTTGAGGACTCTCAACAGTATAATTCTTTCTCCAGGAAACTTGAACTTCTCCTTCATTGTTTCTTTCTCCGCTACTTTTCATTGCTTCATCTTCGTCAGAAGAAGAATCCTCATCATCTACCTTAACGTATGTAGGGGATACACTCGGATTTCTCAACTTGTCAATTTGTTGGTCAATCCACCATCTTGAATTGTCTATCACCTCTTTCATCAATGTGTTTATATCTGTAAGCTCAAGTTGTGACCAGCTTTGTGCTAGAATAGGATACATTTATCCTACTCGTATTGGGGTAGTACATATTCTCCATTATCCTTCACTCAATCAGGGACTGGGGTAGTACCTAATGCTGCTGTCCTCAAACAAATCAGTGATGATATCATGCCATTGCAAAGTGTCTCCTTCATCATGAGTAATCAAAACACTAGTGGTTGTTCCACTAAGTAGAGGATCAACTTTCACATCCACCCAAGTCTGATATAAAAAATCAGAATGCTCATGATTTGAATTCATCCGACAAAACCTATCTTTAACACCCAATTCTTGAGTGCCATCTAGAGATGATTCCAAGGTATCATCATTCTCATGATGAAGTGAAGAAATGTGTTTGTTGTCATTAGTATACTTGTCATATTCTTCAAGCTTCACAAGTGCATTTCTATTGGAATTTCCATCCCCAACACTAGCACTTGGTGAACCAACACTTGGAGAGTCGTCTTCACAAGTTCTCCCATGTATAAGAGCAGCAATCTCATAAGAATGAGGAGGATTATCACTGTCCCAGTTCAGATCTTTGGAATCTTCATTTTCATTGTAGTTGTCCATTATTATCAAGTCTTGATTTGTCTCATCTCCTTCTCTAGGAGTAGCTGCTACAAGGGAGCTGATCTTCCAACTATCCTTGGCTATCATAGTCTAATTTTTCATCATGTGATGGTGAAGAAGCAATATGACCATCCACGGAGTCCATACCATTGCTACCCATATCATTAGCATGCTTTATGCTAGCCTCCAATGTATAAGTCTCAAGTGAAACTTCTTGCAAAGATGATGTAGACAACTCATTCCCATGGCTGTCCTCATATCCTCTTGACTTGAATTAGCATGTCTAACAAAGTCTTTATATAAATTTATGCCTATCATGGGTGAAGTATCTCTATTCCTTTTTTATTTCCCAAACATTCTTAGAAATCCCTATTGTGTTTCTGGATCACTCAATAATTCATACAAGTTCTGCATCAAATCAATAGTGGATTTGTCGATGGCCATCTTTCCCTCTATTCTGAATGTAAGAGACTTCCCCAACAGATGGCAGGAGACTGCTCTGATACCACTGTAATATCCCCTGCTGTTATATGGACTGAAAGTGTAGGGAATATTAACAAACAATTGTCTAATAACCTGTTGTTTTAGTTTTCAGACTGGATAACCTGCATGTTATGCGATTTTAGACAGCTGTATAATTTTGCGTGTTATGCAGTTTTGCTTGTAGGAATATAGGAATGCAATACAATGAATCTGGAGATGATTTATCAACTAATAAAGCATACAAACATCATAATCATCTAGTTGACATTTTGTCGAACACTTGGCATGCAACCTCAGATATGAAACAACTAATGACTGCAAATGCAAAGCTTACAGCTAACTTATTTATTTAATTCAATCTGGATTACAAAAGACTCAAGAGAGAGCCAAAACAATAGATGATTGATGCAAATAAGCACTTACAGCCAAGTGACATTATGTCAAACAGTTGTCATACATGCTTCAGAAAAGAAGTCTGAAGTAACACTACAGCTGCTATCATTTTCTGATTTCTATTTCAGACTCTTCAAGGTACACAATGTTAGTTATTGATCCAAGAATAAAGATTTAACTGTGCTCTAATGGCTGCCCTCTGGTTTTCTGAAAATCAGTACTCAGAAAATTAATGATTTCATAAACAAATGGTGCACAAAACCTGATTTGGAGATGCCATTTGGAAGAGGGGATGCCCAACAATGAAATCTGATTTTAGTAGGATTTTTGTGAGCCTTTAGATGCCAAATCGCCACCCCAACTAGAGGCCGACTCCTGCCCTTAGTTTGTAGATGCAATATTAAATAAATACCAGAGTTTCCAACCTCCAATGAATGATGGAAATGATTGCCACGGCAAGATGAATGGATGCAGCAATTACCCACAAAATTCTACCTCTTCAATCACAAGGAATGAACAAGAATATGAGGTTCAGTCGGTCTGGTTGACCTTCATGGCAGACCTGGTATGTGACTGAAACCTCCTCCAAATCTTCTCAAAATCACCTCCAATAGCTCCTAAAGAGTTCTCCTATCTCCTCCAAAAAAAGAAGATATAAAAATGGCATCAATAGATCATTAAGCTGAAGTCTTCATCCCCAAAATTGTTGAATATGGGAAGGCTGGTGCAAATTTACTTCAGACTGATATATAACCCGAAACCACCTCAATTCACCTCCAAAATGCTCCTAGAGAAATCGCCTTGCCTTTTCTAATATGCAGATGCAAGCGTGGGTCAAAATGAGCCAAATCGTGGCTCTCCTCCAATCTGATATAAAAAATCTGAGAACTCCTGACTCGATGGATTAAAGATACAACCAGCTCCAAATACCCAAATTGTTCAAGACACTTCATGCCTTGTTGCCTCCAATTCAAGTCCAAGCTAAAGAAGCTCAAATGAGATGACTGAAGTATCACCTCCTCAAGTGCAACCCTTCAAGAGATCTTTCACTCCCTCAGTTATGCTATCAATGGGAGTTTTCATTCCCAAAGAAAAAAATCTGCAAAAACCCCTTAGCTCCACAAAACTCAATTCATTACAAATATCAATTCCTGGCTGCTCAACAATGAGGCTGCCTCCTCTATTTATTCTTTTCCTTTTAGAGGTCGGCCTCCTTCTAGAAGAAATAAAATAATATTTGATTGATCTTTCTAGAAGATTCCCCTTAAATAATAATAATAATATTTAAGTGACTTTACTATTTAATTGCACTTTTGATAATTAAAATATCATTATGAATATAAAGTGCATCACACGTGACATCATACGTGAGAACACATTATCTCACTTAAAAGCATATCAAAATGGAATGTGAAGCCACAAGCAACTGCCCAGTCGACCCTCTCATCAACCTTTTGGCCTACGAGGATCAAGTAATAGGTCAAACTGCTCTGCGGACTGATCCTCATGAAAATGGGGACATTACAATTACTTTAAGGATATCTTAAGCCTTATCCAAATCCTTGACACACTTCAAGGTCCTATAAACTCAAAAAGAAGCAGTCTTAATATGCGTAAATAACTTGTGATACAGCACCAAACAAAGACAGTGTACATATAAGCCATCATGAGAGTCATAATAAACTTCAAATGATAGGGGTATCAAAAGAGAGATCATGGTGTTCTATGAAGTGTATCCGACGTATTACAGTGTTCTAAGAAGTGTCATGGATATGATGGTCATCAAGTTGTTATATATGAAATGTCATTCATAGTCTATTCAAACTATAGTCTACAGAGATCATAATCACAAATGATTGTCATGTCAAGTAAACCCAAGTCAAATGACCTACAGGAAGATAGTCATCTAATATGGATGATGATAATGATATTTTTGATGATCCATATGATATATGATCAATGATATGGTGGTGTATTTTACTATGTTATTTGACTATTAATATGGTGGTGTATTTTGAACTTAATTGCTGCTGCAAATATGTATATATTTCTGATTTTTATATGTTTTTGTATGGATGAACCCAACCCTCAAAAAAAAGGGCCATCACATTTGACAATGAATTGCAACGCAACTCATGCTTTCCAGCTAGCATTGTCAAGCAAAAAGTGTAACTTCTTTCCTTTGTTTCTAATCACAACACCCCATGTTGGTCACTATTTTACTGATCACTTGCCACTCAAGTTGCGATTTTTCAATATCTCAATCATTAAACATCTGTAATTTGCTTATAATTATTTCATATTTGAAGTTTGGTACGGCTTCATAACTAGCTTACCACCTATCATAGTTTTCTTCTATATTTTTTACTTTGAAAAGATGCCAACTTCACAACCTTACTCTTTGTCCCAATTTTGGTGCATCATTACCACTTAAATCAATGTTTTGGACTAGCATTGCCAACAAAAATGTTACTTGTCAGTTAACTTTAATTGAATGTATCTTCTCCTTGCACACCTTTGCAACACTTCTACCTCCTTTGGTAGAGTTTTAGATTAGCATTCCCAAAGGAAAGAAACCGTGTGTCTCTTAACCGTCACTTAGCTCCATTCCATTGGCAGAACTTGCACTTGTCTTTGCTACCTTAGGTTCTATTTCACTATAGTATTGTCATTCAAATTATGTGCCAATATTAAAACTTGTCCTTGCCTTACCTTATGCCAATGTGGCACTTCAATGGAGCCCTAGAGAAATTTGATCAGTACTCTACAGATTTTTTACAATTTTGGGCCCAAACATTTGTCATTTTCCTCTCTTTCTTCTCATTGTTTGTTCCTCCATTATAGTCAAGAACTTCATTATCTTTCACTTGGCATCGTGCAACCTCAAGCAATCCACAAGAGTTGTTAGATGAAAAACTAGACCACAACTAGACATATTTGAAAGTTGACTAGAGAAGAACTCAATTGAAATTTATAGCATGACAAGAATAACCAGATCTGAGACTACTAAGATGACTGTAGGCAAAGTTTTGTAGGGGTACGAACATGTCTTCTCCATTTTTTAGATAATTGGTCATTTTTAATCCTTGTCATGTAGTTGTTGTATCATGTTCCATCTTAAACACTAGGACTAATATAATTGGTATTATGAAACCATTCTATGTGAAAAAAAAATTAAAATATGAAGCCCTAAGTTTTTCAAACAATTTACAAGATGGAACAATCTAACAATTCAAACAATGAGATAATCCTCAATGAATCATGCAGTCTTTGAAGAGATAGGCAAAAAGCAATCAACCTGCATACTGTTGGATATTACAAAATCGTATTAATAAAAGTAAAGATAAAGGTTGTTGCTTAGGTCACTGCCACACCTAATAACAATTTGGCATACTTAGGAAGCCCAAAAGAGGATTTTTTTTTATTTCGTTCAAATTTTGTGGCCTGGGTTTCAACCTCAGCCTATTTTTGGAGTCAACCAAGCCTTTCCACTCCACCCATACCTGGACAAAAGATTGGCATATGCATAATGGGTCTTCAGAATTCTTCAATTCTACATATCTTAATTGTTAGTTACATTCCATTATTCCATGTTTTCAATTCAAAACAATGTTATTCATTTCCATGGATTCACAGAAAATATATTGCCAGCGCATAATATCAGAACATTAAAATAAAAATCTCATATGTTTTTTTATTTTCTTGAGATACTGTATGATAATAGTACATGAAAAAGGTGAAATTCTTCCAACAAGCGTCTTCATTGAACAATAGCTTTCCAAATAACTATTTATATTTAAAATAAAAGGTTTTGGGAAGCATTAGTAAATAAAATCATTCCAAAAAATAATTCCCATAGTACCTGCATGCCACAATGAAGTCAGCTCTTTGATTTGGGCCCACGTAACGATATTCAGCAAGAGAATCACAAACAACATCCAAAAATTTCTCCCTTGTCACTACAACTGAAATCCGCTTCTTGTATAAGGTTTGTTTCCTGTCTTCATCCTTCTCAGTGGATTCTCTTTCCTTCTGGTTTTCATGTGCAATGCAGTTTAAGTTATCTTCTCCAGCCTCGAAAAAAGACTCGTTAGAGTTCATTAATGAACTTCCATTCTCCTCAATGACACTGCCCTTGACAGGAATTTCATTCCCCATGACCTCAAAGACCTTCCTACTAATCTAGCACATCACAAAGGTAACAGTAAGAATGTAAAAACTTATCTAAAACCATCTGTATAGAGCTTAAAAAAGCAAGATAATTTATAAAACCTCTGCTGTGTTCCAAACATAAATAACAAAATAACTCCATGCCAATATATGACACAAGTTTGGAAAGTTGTAGACATAAAATAATTATAATCTGTCACTGAAACAAGAATTCTTATTGAGAAAAATCATTCCAAATTCTCAGTAGTCTTTCACCCCATACTTGATTCTTTTTCTGTAAATTACAAAGACAAACTCATTATGTAGGCTTTGATAATATACATCATTTCAAAATTCAAGAGCACAAATACTATTGTAAATAACAGCCAAAGGGCATATTTCTTGGCTTCATTTCTTTAAATTACAAGTTTAAAATCTATTTTTTCCTGTAATAACTAATCAATGTAAGATGTTCTCTTATCAACGGCCCATGATCACAAAAATTTATAAAGCATTAACCTATCTAGCTCCTATGTAAAGAAATTACTATGGAATTAAATTCCCTCCAGTTTGGTCCTATGTATTTTACATCTCCACAACTTGATCTTTTGCACCCCACATACACTAACCACAGCAACAAGACCCCTTCATACCTTTCAGATTTTAGCACACGTCAGTATTTTATCATTAGCAAATAGCAATATATCCTTAAAAATCAATACAAAATATGTTCTACACCAGAAAATGCAAATGCTAACATTGTTACACTTTCATCTCAGCTGGTTCTTTTGCCAAACATTTCCTACTTCAGCTTTGCTTCTCCTTGACCAATAAACATACTTCAAGTGAAATTACATTTAGGAAAAGCATGTAGTGGCTCAGAAAATTAACTCGAATGGTGTACATATTACTGAGAAAAAAGGTGATCACGAAGCATTGGGAAGAAAAAGGTGATAAGGTAGTTGTATCTGTATCTATCAAGAATCTTAGATATATCAGTATGTATTTGGTACATAAATGTAGGAGCGCAAGAGAAAATGACCAATAGAAAAGAAACATTAAAGTCCTTGATGAAGGAAAATACAAGTCCACCGAAGTCATAGTTGAAAAACAAGGGCTCGGTAATAACTTGACTGACCCAAAAAAGTTTAGAAACTCAGACTCTGCAATAACAAAAGAAAAACTCAGCAAAAATATTAGAAAACACATAAATTTGTAAGAAAATCTTCAAAAACATGCATTTACTAAATTTAGGAAACATATTATTGGTTTCCTTCATATAAAGATCAAAACAATACATATCATAGACCAAAAAATGAGTTCAATAAATATCAACTTCAAGTTTCAATATAAATAAAATTTACAAACTATAATTTCAATATTTATCATCTATAAAAAAATTCTACAACTAAAGATCAAAAATTTGCTGCTGATGTGTGGAGGCTACATTGTCCACAATAAGAGCCTTAACCATAGGATCATGTTGTGCATGCGATTAAACTCCCACTGTTGCCTCACCAACCTCACCTTCTACCCCCTCAAATGTTGTCATTTTTGCTTCTCATTCTGCTGCCTCCCCCTCCAAAGTAGCCAGATCGTCATCAATGAACAACATATCAGCATTGTCATCTCCCCTTTCCAAGCAAAAGTCATTAGAAGGCCCTTAGCCAATTATTTCAGTTTTCAAATTTGAAGCGATTACATTTGCAAGCAAATCGTTGTGTTCATGATCCAAGGAGTTTCATTCAGAGTAATGAGACTCGCCTAGACTCACCAAAACCCAATGAGTCTGAGGCTAGTCATGGTTGCCAGGTTTACAGGCCCCAGACTCAGACTCTGCTGATTTTTGTGCAGGCTCGTAGAGTCCAGAGACTCGCCAAACCCACCGAGTCTCAGCAAGTCCAGATGCCCCAACTCTACCACATGGCAGACATTATAAAGTGAAAAAACCATAAAATAAAAGGTTTTGAGTTGCTTTCTTTTACTCATTTTCCTCTACCCTGAAAGAAATATCATTTCATTTTTGAAGGCAAAGTAGAAGGAGAAAAGAGAGCTATGAGTAATAGTTAGAGTAGATTGTAGGGCAAGTAGCAAGGAGGTAGAGAAAAAATCCATTGTTGAATCACATTTGGGCAACTTCCTAGATACATTTGGTGCATCAAGAGGTGTCTACCATTGAGTGGAAGGAGTTCTCAATTGATTTCAAGTTTGATTTAACAAGAAAGCTTGAAATTGCAAGGTTTTTTTGTGTCTTGCTTTACCAAAAATTGCGTTCTTCTTTACATTCCATTTCTTCTTTCTATTTTATTTTACTAGATCAAAGAAAGAACCTGTTGTGACCATTTCACACATCGCCCCATCGCAAATGGGGACCCCCTCTTTTTCGCTTGTTTTCGCTTTCGTTTTTAGGGTTTTGTTAGTCCGTTAGTTGTCTGGATTTAGGGCTAAGCCTTAGGGTTTTAAATCTTGCCTTTTCAAGCCAAAATCTAGTCATTTTTTGAGAGCTTTTGAGCTTTCTTTTCTAGAATGCAAATTTTGAATGCAATAAATTCGCCAAAATGGTCTAATTTTCAATTGGAATGTTCATGCAAAGCTTAAACTTGTCTAAATGATGACCGTCAATGTGAATTTTTGTCTGATTGAATATTTTGACCAAATTTTGACTTTTTTGAAGTTTGATCCTGGGCATTGGAATTGATTTGTTTTCGCCTCGTGAAGTGTTAAAATGTGAAAAATCTTGTTATTTTGGCCTGTAGGAGCAAAATCGCTCCTGTCCCTCAGTGAAGGACGGGAGCTCAATTTCAAATATCTCATTGTCCTTGCAGAGTCCAGACGAAGTTTACGTTTGAAGTGATGGAGAACGACAAGATCTTCCCATTGAATATAAATTGAAGATTTTCATGAGCACAGAAAGGCCTCCAGGAAGAAAATCGCTCCTGTCCCTCAGTGAAGGACCGGAGCTACAATTCAAATTTCGCCATGTCCATGCAAGATTTTGATGACTCAGCAATTGGAGGACGTCCGAAGGAAGATACTTTGCCAAATGAATATAATTTGAGATGCAAAAAATGAAGGAAAATGACCTATATTGACTAAATCGCTCCTGTCCCTCTCCAAGGGACCAGGGCGAGGTACCTTGTAGCTCTCGTCCCTCTCCCAGGGACCAGAGCGATTTCCTCCATTTTGCAAAATCCAGACAAGGGTCAAGGCAAGTTTACGTTCAAAAACAAGGGAAAACATGAGATGAACGCATTGAATATAAATTGAAGATTTTTGGGACGCCCATAACAGTGCTAAATGCCTAGTTCGCTCCTGTCCCTCAGGAAGGGACCAGAGCGATTTTTGATATAATTACCTCTTTTTGCAAAATTCCAAACAATGTCAAGGCATGGACGAATGGGGTGAAGAGGGACGAATCCGTTGAATATAAACTTGGAACCTGGCAAAGTGAGGTAGTGGCCACAAGGGAAGGATCGCTCCTGTCCCTCTCCAAGGGACCAGGGCGATACATTGATGATAATACTCCCTACGCAAGTTCAAGGTCGTTCCTCCGAAGTTCAAGGTCGACACAAGTCAAGACAAGGTGGCGAGGGACATTTCAAGGCGTCTTCATCATGCGCAAACACTCAAAGGACGTTAAAATGAAGAAATTGACACCCTATAACATAGATCGCTCCTGTCCCTTAGGAAGGGACCAAGGCGATGTTAGATGCATTGGCCATTTCATGCAAAATTTACGTAAGGACAAGACATTGCAATGTTTTAGAGGGTCCATGGTATGGTAAAAGGATGATAAACAAGAGTTTTGAACGTGAAATGATCATTATTTTGAGCATGGAGACTATATCGCTCCTGTCCCTCTCCAAGGGACCAGGGCGATTTGCTTTGGATTCCTTGTTTTGCTTCAAGATCAAGCTAAGTCAAGACGTCTTAAGATAGCATATGGTCCAAGGCATCGTTTGAAGATAATTTGCAAAAGTGTTGAACGTCCAAACATTGCCAAATAATGTAAAAGCCTCACATCGCTCCTGTCCTTTGGACAAGGACCAGGGCGATATCATCAAAAGCACGCACGTTCCTTCAAAGATCAAAGCGAAGCAAGGTTAGGTAAGGTGAAGGACGACGTTTGAAGGGCATTACAATGAAGATCGAAGTGCAAAGTTGACAAGGTCAAGGAAAGGACATGGATCGCTCCTGTCCCTCTCCAAGGGACAAGGGCGATGATCCCTTTAATACACTCAAAACTTCATGCGAGCAAATGGAATAAGCGCAAAAGACACGAACAAAGGATGCTATTCGCCCACAATAAAAAAATCGAAGTTAAAAGATGCAAGATAGACATGAAAACAAGAGGATCGCTCCTGTCCTTTGGACAAGGACCAGGGCGATGTGCACTTAAAGGACACCCATATGCGCACACAAGGCGATCAAATTCGAAGGACCATCAAGGTGATCGATTTTTAACGTGGAGATGAAGGAGTTGGACGTAAGAAATGCAAAAGTCAAGACAAAATGGTGAATCGCTCCTGTCCCCCTCCAAGGGACCAGAGCGATGAGGTACGTCCCTTTGTTTTCCAATTTTGGCGCCAAACAAACAAATTTAAATTTCCTTAAATGCTAAATCGATTAAAAAATTGAAAATCCATTTTTATTTAGCATTTAATATGGCGTTATCTTTTATTAATTATTTTTTGCCTTTATTAAAAATCGAAATTCTCATTTAAAAAAAACGCAAGGCATTAATAATTAATTATTTAATATAAAAATCGATTTGAAGCGCCCAATTAGGCAAGTCGGCCTTGTTATTTTATTGCAAATCATTTAAAAAATGGTTTTATTTGTCAAGTCGGCCTAAGAGGTGAAAGGGTATGAGCGCTATTTATAAGGGGAGTGAAATGTTCGTTTTCACATAATCATTTTTACCTCTCTACATGCGAATCAAGGAAGACAAAGGAAAGTGTTAAGTGTGTTTAAGGATAGTGCGAAGGTGGTGCGAGTTTCATTCATCCAAGGGTGGCGCGCTTAGCTATCAAAGGTGGTGCGATTCCAAACCAAAGGTGGTGCGAATTTGAAGATCACGCCTAAGGCGAATTTGTTAAAGACTTGGAGATTTATTTGTGCGAATTTGAAGATCCATTTGAGACCACGTCCAAGGCGATAAGTGAAGATCACATTCTATCCAGAGGTGGCGAAGTCAATCTTGAGGGGATCATATTGAAGATTATTTATACCTCAATTTTGCCTAGGCAAATTTTGTTTTTGCATTCTAGAGTTAGCTCTCTATCAAGGTATGGCGATTTAATTGTTATTGCTTTATTCATTCATCGTCATATTTCATTTTTGAATTTTGAAATTTTGAATCTCTTAGCTCAATCGTTGTTTTTTTTTTAGGAAATGATAACTCTAGGGACTTATCATGAGGTTTCCTAAAACCTATCTCTCTTATCTACGTTATTTATTGCAAAATCTATTTCTTATAATGAAATGTTGTGTAGGTATGGCGACCCCAAAGGCGGGAGCATCCACCAGTCGCTCGGCTCTCATGAAAGAAGATCAGAAGACTGAAGAGGTGGAGACCAAGATCGTGTCCAAGTGGAGCAACATTGGAGATACAAACTTGGGAAACTTTAGCACGAAGAAGTTCCGAGAGGTCCCTTACATCGGCAAGCCATCACCTGTCGCCCGGAGAATAATAGAGAGTGGCATCATTAAGGCGGCCGGTTTTCCTCCAGCTATTCAGTGCCACGAGTTGATGATCGAGTGTGCCCGTCATTACAATCCACAGTCCAGGACAATTGTGTCCAATGAGGGAAACACTTTGGCGTACCTTTCAGAGGAGGCCATAAGTGAAGCCTTCCATCTTCCAGAGCACAGGGACATGATATACAAGAGCATTGAAGGAGCTAGATCAGTGTACGATGACGATCCAGATGCTTGTCTAAGCATCATCAACAAGAACTGGCTACTCAAGAGTCGTCCCCGTCTGAGCAAAGTACCGAACACACCACACCGGATCGATTTCCAAGAGGAGTACAGAGATTTGATCACCATGCTCAACAGAGTTACAGGAGCACCTCATGCCTTCTATTTTGAGAAATGGATGTTTTATTTCATCCAGGTGATTGTTCAAGGGAAGGGTACAATACATTGGGCTAGGATAATTAGCCATTGCTTAGACGTACAGTTGAGAAGACTCAGGGCTACTAAGTCCTTCCACATGAGTTCATACGTCATTTATGCCTTAATCAGGAGCGTTGAGTACGCAGGACTACCTCACAGAGGAGTGATTGGAAGAGGACCCGGCGAGGTCAGAGTTTGTGAATCCTATACCTACTTGCATCATCCACCAGGGAAGAACTACAAGTTAATCAATGATACTTTCACGATGAACATCACCAGGACGTTGCAAGGAGGGATTCACAACAGATTATCTCAGGATGCCCAGGAGTTAATCAAGAGGTACGGTGCTTGGTTCATTCAGTTTCCCAAGTTCACTTACATTAGAGTGTATGGATGTCCTTTACCTCCATATATGTTGCCGAGGTACCCGACAGATAGAATTGTGTTACTTGAAGTAACAAGGCAGTTGGCAGCATATGTGAAGGCATTCAGACACAGACATCAGAATGGAGTTCAGGTACCTATTATTTTGGGTAATTCAGTTGAGGTATGTCTCAATGTCTCAGCCATGGATGACGCAGAGAGGGAGTTAGCCTTGTATCCTTTTTCATCTTTTGCTTGGAGGAATAGTTTTGATCCTCATGGGCATTTAGAAGAGACAGTCGGTAGAAGATTTAGACATGAATACCAAATTGAAGATTTTATGATGAATCTCCTAGATGATCTTGAAGTGAAACGCAAGATACATTCTAGATTGCCTTTGGATTTCATCAGGAAATGTAAGATTTACAGAGTAGCCGACCAAGCTCAGGACAACGGCAGGCACATCCAATCTTCATATGATAGAGAAAGTAAAACAATTAGTTTGAATTGGAATGAGCCCGAGGCCGTGGATTTAGATGATTTGATGGCACCAGTCTTGTCTTGTACTCGCAGATGGGTAGACATTCAACATCAGAAGTTGAGAGAACAAGGCATAGCCATGTCTTTTACTTTGGAAGAAAAGCCAGCCGAAGGTGGAGCCAGTGTTAGTGAAGGCAATCCTAATCCTAGGAATTCAGGTGAAGGTAACCTTCGATGTGCCAGTGAGGGCAATCTCCATCCGAGAGGTTCAAAGAGAAAGGAAAGATCAGAAAAGAAAGAGCCTTCCAAGAAAAAGCAAGGTGCTAACAAAGATCAAACACCAGGTACTTCTTCCAGGCCAGAAGATAGAACAGTTCGAGTGGAAGAATCCATGGAATCGATGGTACAGAATGATAGACAGGAGGAAGAACAGGCACAGCATGTTTCATCCGATGGATCTCTCCAAGACTATGATTTAGATAATGATAATGAAGTAACATCTCCTCCCAGACAAGAAGAAGTAGTACACAAAGAAATTCAAGTTCAAGAGACAAGATCAAATATCCCAGACTGGTTGAAGGAGAGATTGACTAAGGTGATCGTAATTGAGGACGAGGACAGTGCAATCGATCTAGAGAGCCTTGTTGGACGCTCACATATGACAACAGAGAAGAAGAAGGCTACAAAGATGTCCAAGATGATTCGAGATGAGACTGGATCTAGAAAACTGCAGATAGCTACACCGGCAGCAGACAAATATGAGGGTGAGATCCTAGCAGAGGACTATCATATACAGACTATTGAGCTAGGACCATCCACAGCAGAGCAGACTTTAGATGATGCCACCGACACATTTGAGGCATTGAAGGATAAGTTTAGGGAAGAAGTAGAAAGGAATAGAAAGCTTGAGAGAGAGGTCGGTGCATGGAGAACATATTTCAGTCACATCAATGAACCTTTGGGACGTCAGGATCCAGTTAGATCACCATTGCAGGCATTGCCCCTTCAATCAATCAATGAAGCAGAAAGATTCAGGAATATGGTTCAGCGTACATGTAATTGGATGGATAGATCTCACACGGTGGCCATTGAGTTTATTACAAGGATGTCGAAGATCACCCATCAGGCTATCCAAGTTCTTGAGATAATCCACAGATTGATGGCAACAGTAGCTGCATTTGCCCATACCAAGGACGTTGTCATCCCTGTCTTGAGAGTTATAAGACATACATCTAGAAAAATTTTAGCACAAGAGAGGATCTTAGAAGGTGATTCTCACAGTTTGTTTCAGTGGTCAACCTTACTCCATATAAAGAGTGTTCTCTTTGAGGACATCAGCGTTAGATGTGGTCAAGTTGAGGAGGTGATCAATCCGATCCAGGACAGAGTATTTGAGGTACTTCGTACCATTCTTGGCAGGAGGATCGAGGTCGAGACAGATGTGGATTTACAAGAGTTTGAGGATAGAATCACTATCATCTTTCGCAAGGACGCAGATGTTACAGATGAGCAGTATGATCAGATGTATGCCACCATGCTCCTGATTGATAGAACAAAGGAACTTGAACCTACTTGGGACACAGCTCTTCTAGATGCATTTGATCAAGTTATCCACTTAGAAGAGAGTATCAAGAATCTTCCCGAGATTCCAATCACAGAAATCGAAGGAATTGTGACAAAATTCATTGCATATGCTAAGAAGGAAAATTGGAAAGGGAATAAGATTCTAGATGAAAGGTTGTTACAGATGACATGACATCTTATTTCTCATTGGTTGATACCTCCTAGATTTTTGTGCCGAATTTAATATTTGGCTATGTATTTAATATTGTTCAGTAAAAAGGAGGTCATTTGTAATAAACCCTAATTAGGGTTTAGGTGTCATGATCTTGTCCGTTGATTTGCTTTCGATCTGGACCTTTCATTGTAATTGGGGATGCTATTTATACCCCCATTTTCATTTCATTTGTAATAGTCAGTTAATAGAGAATAGAGTTAAGAGCGAAATAGAGAGATTAGAATTGTAAGCAATTTTTATTTTGTAGCAAGATTGAGTCTTGAAGAGAGAAGTTCAAGCAATTGTTGTATATGATGACTTGGAAATCAATAAAATATTGAAGTTATGGTGTTTTGTTGCAAGTTCCTTGAGTTATCTTCATGGTTGTTGGATGTACTTGAATCACGCTCAATCAAAGTAGTTTGTTAATTAGAAAGACTAAGTGTGAGATTTGATATTTGGTAGGATTCGCAATCCAAACCACTAGCTTCTTGCTGATTGTAAGAACGCCTTGCGTGGTCGACTGGAAAACACCTTGAGTCCTTAACCTTCAAGCATTTTCGTATCTAGGATATGTACCTTCGTAGTAGTGTCCTTGATCTTTGATGCATTGAACATCATTATTACCTTAGAAGATCGCACTAATTTCAGTTGAGTTGTTGTCTCATGGCAAAATTGAAATTGGTTGAGTCTTGCCAAATCTCATTCATGCTAAGTCGTTCATAGGGTTAGGCTAGATTAGACCTCTTAAGCCCTATCTTTTCCATTTTTTGAAAGTTCTTTTTAGATTAGTGAAATCTTCGAGCTATTGAATCCGTAAGACGCCTTGAAGGAAACAGCAAATCACATCATACCACTAAAAAAGCTTGTCCACACGTGGAGACCCCACTAAAAGAACCTTGGAGTCTATCTAACTGATCCTTTTTGCAGATCTTCAGCAGTTAGAGACTATTTTCTCAAGAGAGGATAAGATGCCTAATGGTATTTTATTCTGTGTATGATCGTGTACAAAATACACGTCAACAGAATTGGCGCTAGAAGGAGGGCTTCTTTAGTTTCAAAGTTCGAAGTCCGAAGATTTTGAAAAGAGAAAAACATTGCGAACATGATCATGAAGTACGATGGTGTTGCCAGATGAAGGACTGAATCAGGTGGTGCAACCCAATTTGCAAATAGGCAATACCCAGGAAGACATCATTTCCCAATTGAATCAAGTAGCTTGGAACGCAAGGGGAAGCCAAGTCGAATATAACAGAGTTAGAATCATCTTAGAGCAAGAGGAAGATATAGCCGAAGAACATCAAAGGGTCATAGCTAGGAATCTTCGCAATCAGAGGAATCCACAATAATCCTTGCAAGACTTCACGCTGGATCGCATTGGTTCTTTCTCGCCCGAGAAACATCAAAGGTTGTTGAGGTCCACACCAGGCATCAAGGATCTAAGTGAACTTCAGTTTACTTCCAAAGCAAAGCGAGTTAAAAGAGAGGACACTCCCAAAGAGTTCGAACTAAGATTGGAAGAATCTCCTGAGTCATCACAAGTTCTTCAAGAACAAGTCCAAGCGGCGATCCAATCTAGTATCCAAGTAATTTCACAAACAAAAAGCCAAGCTAGTTCATCAAGTTCAGTTTCAAGGAATACAATGGCTCATCGTGCTCCACCTCCACCTCCTCCTCCTCATGTACTTAATGGTGCGACGTGGCTAGTCAACAATCCATCACCGTTGGAATTTGCAGTTTATCATGATATGCCGAAGAATCCAGAACACTTTTGTTCCAAGTTTAATGTTAGTGATTTCCATCGCACAGCAGAAGATCACATCAAGATGTTCGAGGACCTTCTTCGAAACAGACAAATTGAATATGGAGATGTGGCATGTAGGCTTTTTCCCTACTCATTGGGAGAAGAGGCATACTTTTGGTTTATTCATTTGCCTACAGGGTCCATCAGGACTTGGGACGCGATGAAAGATGCATTCATTGCTAAATTTGGCATCCCAACTACACCAGCGGAGTTATATAGACAGTTTGTTGAGGTTCGAAGGAGAGAACATGAACCTATTACCTCCTTCAATGACAGATTTCACCGAGCCTACACAATGCTACGTCCTCCTTATCTTATTGCAGATCCAAGGGAAATTTACTATGGAGCCTTAGATCATCTCACAGCTATGTTCGTAAGGACACATCCAGCTCCGAATGATCTAAATGCGGCATACACAAGAGCCATTGAAGTGAGTAAGCACATGGGACAAAACATCACTGGACCACTACTACACATGGGGTCCGTCGCAGCACCTAACCAGATGCAGGCAGTTGGCACGGCTTTGGCCAACCAAACTCCAGTCATGAATCCAATTCCGCAAGCGACATATCCCAACGTACAGCCGGCGAATCAGTTGGTCCTTCACCCAGGAGCTCCAATTTCTCAAGCCCTACCCGCTCAACCTGTGTACCTGCAAAATGCTACAAATTCGTCAAGGACACAAGAAGAGAAAGATGAAATGAAAGAGCTGATTGAGCAAGTCAAGAAGTTATCAACTGAGGTCACCCATTTGAGGAACCAGAATAATCAACTCCAGAGCATGCAGAGGGCCAACCATGGCCAACACGCGAACAATCAGAATTTCCAAGGGAATAATAATCCAGGATTCAGAAACAATTATCAAGGAAATAACAATCAAGGTTTCCAAAGAAGACCATGGAATACAGCTCCCAACAATGGAAATGTGGTGACGCCCTTGGACAATCCACCAAACGCGCAAAGTCAAGAGAACCCCTCTTCGAGCAAAGTGTTTTTAGCCGAAGCAGCCTTGTCTAGTTGGTGTAGACTCCACAACACGAACCAACATTCCGAGTTGCAATGTCCTGAGTTTAAAATTGCGGCCGATATTTTCCAACAAGAGATGCGTACCACCAATCCACCTGAAAATCCTCCCACCACAGGGTACGAAATTGTTCCAACCACGCAGTATGGTCAAGCCATGATCGTTGAAACCTGCAGATATTCACAAGAAGAAATTAGTCAAGAACAAAATGGGAGATTTCCTCCAGAATCGGCCAATGGACCGATGTTACCACCAGGATCTCAGTTTCCGCCAGCATCTGCAAATGGACCTGTAGAGGATTCAGAATACTATTTCCCACCATTGAACGACAGTGTTTTAGTAGAAGGAATCAAGGAAGTATTCCACCAATCGTCAGGAGGTGCAAACCAAAGAGTTTATCACAGGAATCAGAGAAATCCCGAACCATTGACAACATCGATTCCTCCAAACAATTTTTCAACTCCACCGGATCCCCAAGCTAGCAACGTCCCTGAATATCCACAAAACACTCAAGAATACAGACAAAGGAGAAATATTTCACCTCCTGCGGGAAATGAAATGAAAAGATTGACCGCCTTGGTGTTAGATGAACTCAAGAAAGTTAAGGTAAGTTTACCACTCTACGAGTTGCTCAAAGTGTCTGAAATTAAAGAGGCAGTGATCAATAGTTTGAGTGAACCTAGTGCAACAAGGTCAAATGTTCAAGCCACTATCAATGTGACTCAAGAGGAAGCCGATTCTCAAGAGCAACCCGAGCAAAATGAGTGCATGGTTCAAACTATAACCTTCCCAGCTAAAAAGGAAGATATGTTGGAAGGAAAAGTATTACTCAAAAGAGGCGAAGCAAAGAAAGCTCAGCCTACAGTCAAAGAGAACCTCACTACTAACTTGGTTCTTCCCGAAAAGGAGGTCGCAATCAAGAAAGATGTGGTTAAAAAAGGAAAATCTGCAAACCAAGCCAGTCACTCGAAAGAGGAGAGCCCAGCGAAGGAAGATTACTCGAAGATTAATCAAGTTAAACATCAAGAATCAAGTGAAGGAAATTCAGTGCCTTCTCAAGGAAAGGACGAACCAGCCCCGTTCCTGTTATCAGTCAGAATATTTGGAAAGCTATTACACAATTGCCTTTATGATTCCGGAGCCTCAAGCAATGTCATGCCTTTAGCCGTTTGTCAAAGACTGGGAATAACTCCCGCACCTACCAAGAGAAAAGTCACTCAGCTTGACAAGACAGAAGTTCCAGTCATGGGAGAATTGAACAACATTCACATGCAATTGGCCGCAGATCCAAGGATCCAGAATTTTATAGATATATCAGTAGTGGATATTCCAGATTCATATGGAATGCTCCTGAGTCGAGATTGGTCCCGAAAGTTGAATGGATATGTATCGACCGATTTCGCACACATGTGGCTACCATGGAGAGGAGTCCCGAACCAGATTAAAATTGATAGCACCCCAAGGTTGAGATTGATGATAACTGAATATGGAGAAGACAACGAAGTTCTATTTTTAGAATCCGACCTAGGAACATATAAACCAAAAGTAGAAGAGATCTTAATGATACAAGACATACAAGATGAAGATACCCAACAAGAGGTCATGGAGTCAACTGAGATCGTCATTGAAAGCGATCAAGGATCCGACCAAGAGGACGAAGGGATGTTTGAAAACTTCAGAAGGTTTGTACAAAGAAACATCCAGCAAAGTGTACAACTTGGCAATAGAGCATCTGTTCGAGAGTTGCTCCTTCCGAATTGGTGTAGAATTCACAATGCCGTCCACTCGGAATTATCTTGTGCTTTATGCCAGACCGCATTGGAGCAAGTAAACAAAAGAATCCCGCAGACACTAATTGTAGAGGAAGCTCAAGATTCAGAGAATGAAAGCTCTACAGACACCGAAAGTTCTGTAGAAGATGAAGTTTCGTCCGATACAACAGATGAAAGTCATGAAAGTCCAGAAACAGACAATCAAGAAAATCAGATATGGACACTAAGGTTCGACGGATCTAAGTCCAAACAAGGATCCGGAGCCGGATATGAATTAATTAGTCCTAAAGGAGAAACATACCTTGCCGCTCACAGATTACAGTTCCCTTGCACCAACAACGTAGCAGAGTATGAATCTTTGGTTCATGGATTACTTTTAGCCATCCAAAAGGGGGCAAAGATACTGCAAGTATACGGAGACTCAGAAATCGCAATAAGACAAATCAGGAAGCAATATGTCTGCCATGACAAAAGGCTAACTAAGTATAGAAATCGAGTCTGGGATCTGATTGAAAGTTTTGAAGCTTTCAATATCAATTCAATTTATAGACATCAGAATCAAGTGGCCAATTCACTTGCACAGGCCGCGAGCTCGTTGATTCCATTAGCAATGGAAGGATTAAAGAAGTTTACAATCGAGTTAATATCAGTTCCTTCAGTCCCAGATAACATTACCAATTTCCAAGTTTTCGAAGACGACAAGCACATTCTAGACTTCCTAACCAGCACGGACGTTTTCTTAACACAGATCATAGATGAAGATGAAGTGGGTGAAGCTGAGTTCGATGCCGAAGGAGTCCTGAACTTAAAGACAAACACTATTCCGAAAGGAATGGTTGAATTAGAAAGGATTTTTGATCCTGACAAGTTGAAAGAAAAGAAGAATCACAGTGTAGAAGGCAATATGTGTGACGCGATCAATCTAGGTGACGAGACACAAGTTAAGAATGTTTTCATTGGAAAGTCCTGCACAGTGACTGAAAAAGATGGAATCCTAAAAAACATGAGGGACTTCCCAGATGTCATTGCATGGAGCTATGAAGATCTCAAGACCTACGACACTGCGATTATCACTCACACAATCCCGTTGAAGCCAGGAAGCAAGCCATTCAGGCAAAGACAAAGACCCGTCAATCCTTTGTTAGAACCGCTGATATACCAAGAAGTGAAGAAGTTACTCACAGCTAAAATCATCTTCCCAGTAAGACACTCGACGTGGGTCGCCAACCTGGTACCTGTTAGAAAGAAAAATGGAGAGATCAGATTGTGTGTGGATTTCAGAAATCTTAATAGAGCGTCAGAGAAAGATAACTATCCGCTCCCATCATTAGATGAAGTACTGCAGATCGTCAATGGATCGCAGATGATGTCCTTCCTAGACGGATATTCAGGATACAATCAAGTCCTAGTCGAACCTGAAGATCGAATAAAGACTGCTTTCACCACCAAATGGGGAACATTTGCCTATAAGAGAATGCCTTTTGGACTCATAAACGCCGGGGCCACATTCCAGAGAGCTATGGATATCGCTTTCAGAGATTTAATTGGTAAAAGCATTATTATATATATGGATGATATCACAGTTTTCTCTAGGCAGAGAGAAGATCATGTGGACGATTTGAGAAGAGTCTTCCAAAGATGTAGAAGATACGGTGTCTCCCTTAATCCGAAGAAATGCATATTTGGAGTCACAGAAGGAAAGCTTTTAGGACATGTCATCTCAGAGAAAGGAATATCTATTGATCCTGAAAGGGTGAGGGCCATATCTACTATCAATTTGCCAGCAAGCAAGAAAGAGCTCAAATCATTTTTCGGCAAAATCAACTTCGTCCGAAAATTCATTACCGGATTTGCCGAGATTGTCAGACCATTGAATGAAATGTTAAAGAAAGATGCAAAGGTTGAGTGGACTCCACAAGCCAGAAGGGCATTTGAAGAAATAAAGACCGCCATCATGGAGGCGCCAGTCTTGATTAGTCCTGATTATCTCAAACCATTTTATTTATATTCCTTCGCTTCCGAATACACTTGTGCCGCCATTCTCACCCAAAGAAGTGAAGAGAGGGATGAAAATCCCATTGCTTTCATGAGCACCCCGCTGAAAGATGCAGAATTGAGGTATCCAAATGTTGAAAAGCAAGCATACGCATTAGTAAAGGCAGTTAAAAAATTCAGACATTACCTCCTGAGAGCCAAGATTTATGCAATAGTACCTGATGCGGCAGTCAAGACTCTTCTCATGCAAAATGAATTAGGAGAGAGAAGAGGAAAGTGGGTCGCCATCATCCAAGAATTTGATATTGAGATACAACCCATGAAACTTGTCCGAGGACAAGCTTTGGCACAGACATTAGCGATAGATGGGCCAGGATTAGTCCAACAAATTTATGAATTAGAAGATGTCACACCTAATGAATGGTACAAAGACATTGTGACATATTTGCTTAATCACAGATGTCCTGCTCAGATGACACCTACACAAAAGAGAGCATTAAGGTTAAAGTGTCAACATTACGTGCTTCAAGGATCTGTTCTATACCGGAAAAATTATGAAGGAGTATACCTGAGGTGTGTAGGCAAAGACGAAGCAAAGCAGATAATTGAACATTTCCATTCTAAGTTTGGAACTGGACATGGAGCCAACCTCGCCACAGCTCACCAGATCCTAAGAGCAGGATATTACTGGCCTACGCTTTTTAAAGATACATTCAATCACATTAAGACTTGCCACACATGTCAAGTCGCAGCTATAAGAGAGAGAAATCCTGCCATGCCACTGAATCCCGTGATTGAAGCCAGACCATTTGCGAAATGGGGAATGGACTTTATTGGTGTTATCAACCCCGCATCCTCAGCACAACACAAGTACATCATTACAGCTACAGATTATTGTACCAGATGGTCAGAGGCACAGGCACTTAAGGTTTGTTCTACTGAAGTTGTAATCAAGTTTCTAGAGGAGAACATAATCACGAGGTTTGGATGTCCCTATGCGTTGGTTTGCGACAATGGATCGGCATTCACATCATTGAGATTCTCAAATTGGGCTTTTGAGTACGGGATAACCCTCAAGTTTTCATCAAATTATTATCCTCAGGGTAATGGATTAGCAGAATCCACAAACAAAAATTTGCTCAGTGTTATCAAGAAATTATTAGAGAGAAGCCCCAGAGAATGGCACACCCAGCTGAGATTTGCTTTATGGGCAGACAGAATCAGAACAAAGAACGCATTAGGCATTTCGCCTTATTTCCTAGTCTATGGCCAAGACCCAGTCTTCCCTATGCAACTCAGGATTCCAACCTTGAGATTTATTCAGGAGTACATGGAAGACACTGATGCGGTACAGGCCAGGTTGACACAGTTGATGAACCTAGAAGAGAAAAGAGATCAAGCACTAGATAACTTCGCTAAACATCAAGGAGTGGTGAAGAGATGGTTTGATCGACAAGCAAGAGTCAAGGCGTTCCGAATTTCGGATCTCGTCCTGTATTGGGACAAAGCGCATGAGAAAAGAGGAGAACATGATAAGTTTGATAAGCTTTGGAAAGGTCCTTATCAAATTTCAGAGATATTGGGAGAAAATGCATTTAGGTTGCAGACTTTAACTGGAGAGGACATTCCGTTGCCTGTCAATGGGAGATATCTCAAACACTATTTCCAATCCTAAAATGCCAAGGCCTTCCCTTGTACATAGCTAGTTTAGTTTGCTTTCGTCGTTTTCCGTTTGTTTGTTTTTCTCGCGTTGGTTTGCCTTTTGTTTTTCTTAGTTTAGGTGCTTTTTTTTTTTTTTAGGTTAGTTGTTTTTGTCCTGAGGGGTATCCATTTGACATTGGGTGATTTTGTTATATAACGCTCTGACTTCCTGCTGGATTGTTGGATGCATTTGGAAAATCATGAGGTCTTTTGGAATTACTGAGGGAGTTTCTTTTAATGAAGCTTTGAGTCAGGACATATTTGCATTGAAGTAGATTAGCTTATTGAACTCACGTATTTTTGTCCTCCAGTTATTATATTTCACACACTTATAATCTCCGAGTCATTATGGTTTACAGGCGAAGCTGTGATCAGTGAAAAATCTAAAGTCTAGCTTCAGCGCCACCGCAATCCTCAAACCCTAGTGAGTTTCGTTACTCACAAGCCAAAGAATTGACAGAACTGAAAAGCAGTATCAAAAGAAAAGTTGAAAAGATGAGAAAAAATCAGAAGAAAAGAAATGAGCTAAAAGGAAATATCAAATTGGCTAAAGGGAATATGCGAGTAACTCCATCGGGGCTATAGACGCCTGACTGGCAATGGAGCAATGTTCGTGAGCTTGCGGCGATAACCTCGTCGGGACTATGGACGTCTGACTGGCAGCGAGGCTCTATCCAGGATGCTTTTGGAGTTTAGACGAACTATGTAGCTTATCACAGGGGAACTTGGAGATCATGATTGTCTTGTTGAGGGGAATTAACGCATTTGCACACACATGGGTAATTGTGGACTTAATACTTTGTCTCAATATGGTGGTCTCTTCTTGTAAGTGTTTCTTAACTCCTGGTTTTGTTGAGGGAGGTTTTCTGGGTCTTCTTTTAGAAAGATTGATTCCCAAATGTTTTGCAACATTTCTCAGTGGTGTCGCCAGATGTTGTGACCATTTCACACATCGCCCCATCGCAAATGGGGACCCCCTCTTTTTCGCTTGTTTTCGCTTTCGTTTTTAGGGTTTTGTTAGTCCGTTAGTTGTCTGGATTTAGGGCTAAGCCTTAGGGTTTTAAATCTTGCCTTTTCAAGCCAAAATCTAGTCATTTTTTGAGAGCTTTTGAGCTTTCTTTTCTAGAATGCAAATTTTGAATGCAATAAATTCGCCAAAATGGTCTAATTTTCAATTGGAATGTTCATGCAAAGCTTAAACTTGTCTAAATGATGACCGTCAATGTGAATTTTTGTCTGATTGAATATTTTGACCAAATTTTGACTTTTTTGAAGTTTGATCCTGGGCATTGGAATTGATTTGTTTTCGCCTCGTGAAGTGTTAAAATGTGAAAAATCTTGTTATTTTGGCCTGTAGGAGCAAAATCGCTCCTGTCCCTCAGTGAAGGACGGGAGCTCAATTTCAAATATCTCATTGTCCTTGCAGAGTCCAGACGAAGTTTACGTTTGAAGTGATGGAGAACGACAAGATCTTCCCATTGAATATAAATTGAAGATTTTCATGAGCACAGAAAGGCCTCCAGGAAGAAAATCGCTCCTGTCCCTCAGTGAAGGACCGGAGCTACAATTCAAATTTCGCCATGTCCATGCAAGATTTTGATGACTCAGCAATTGGAGGACGTCCGAAGGAAGATACTTTGCCAAATGAATATAATTTGAGATGCAAAAAATGAAGGAAAATGACCTATATTGACTAAATCGCTCCTGTCCCTCTCCAAGGGACCAGGGCGAGGTACCTTGTAGCTCTCGTCCCTCTCCCAGGGACCAGAGCGATTTCCTCCATTTTGCAAAATCCAGACAAGGGTCAAGGCAAGTTTACGTTCAAAAACAAGGGAAAACATGAGATGAACGCATTGAATATAAATTGAAGATTTTTGGGACGCCCATAACAGTGCTAAATGCCTAGTTCGCTCCTGTCCCTCAGGAAGGGACCAGAGCGATTTTTGATATAATTACCTCTTTTTGCAAAATTCCAAACAATGTCAAGGCATGGACGAATGGGGTGAAGAGGGACGAATCCGTTGAATATAAACTTGGAACCTGGCAAAGTGAGGTAGTGGCCACAAGGGAAGGATCGCTCCTGTCCCTCTCCAAGGGACCAGGGCGATACATTGATGATAATACTCCCTACGCAAGTTCAAGGTCGTTCCTCCGAAGTTCAAGGTCGACACAAGTCAAGACAAGGTGGCGAGGGACATTTCAAGGCGTCTTCATCATGCGCAAACACTCAAAGGACGTTAAAATGAAGAAATTGACACCCTATAACATAGATCGCTCCTGTCCCTTAGGAAGGGACCAAGGCGATGTTAGATGCATTGGCCATTTCATGCAAAATTTACGTAAGGACAAGACATTGCAATGTTTTAGAGGGTCCATGGTATGGTAAAAGGATGATAAACAAGAGTTTTGAACGTGAAATGATCATTATTTTGAGCATGGAGACTATATCGCTCCTGTCCCTCTCCAAGGGACCAGGGCGATTTGCTTTGGATTCCTTGTTTTGCTTCAAGATCAAGCTAAGTCAAGACGTCTTAAGATAGCATATGGTCCAAGGCATCGTTTGAAGATAATTTGCAAAAGTGTTGAACGTCCAAACATTGCCAAATAATGTAAAAGCCTCACATCGCTCCTGTCCTTTGGACAAGGACCAGGGCGATATCATCAAAAGCACGCACGTTCCTTCAAAGATCAAAGCGAAGCAAGGTTAGGTAAGGTGAAGGACGACGTTTGAAGGGCATTACAATGAAGATCGAAGTGCAAAGTTGACAAGGTC
Source organism: Cryptomeria japonica (assembly GCF_030272615.1). Classification (NCBI taxonomy): domain Eukaryota; kingdom Viridiplantae; phylum Streptophyta; class Pinopsida; order Cupressales; family Cupressaceae; genus Cryptomeria; species Cryptomeria japonica. The sequence continues at coordinate 133,404,419 of NC_081406.1, forward strand.
AAGGAAAGGACATGGATCGCTCCTGTCCCTCTCCAAGGGACAAGGGCGATGATCCCTTTAATACACTCAAAACTTCATGCGAGCAAATGGAATAAGCGCAAAAGACACGAACAAAGGATGCTATTCGCCCACAATAAAAAAATCGAAGTTAAAAGATGCAAGATAGACATGAAAACAAGAGGATCGCTCCTGTCCTTTGGACAAGGACCAGGGCGATGTGCACTTAAAGGACACCCATATGCGCACACAAGGCGATCAAATTCGAAGGACCATCAAGGTGATCGATTTTTAACGTGGAGATGAAGGAGTTGGACGTAAGAAATGCAAAAGTCAAGACAAAATGGTGAATCGCTCCTGTCCCCCTCCAAGGGACCAGAGCGATGAGGTACGTCCCTTTGTTTTCCAATTTTGGCGCCAAACAAACAAATTTAAATTTCCTTAAATGCTAAATCGATTAAAAAATTGAAAATCCATTTTTATTTAGCATTTAATATGGCGTTATCTTTTATTAATTATTTTTTGCCTTTATTAAAAATCGAAATTCTCATTTAAAAAAAACGCAAGGCATTAATAATTAATTATTTAATATAAAAATCGATTTGAAGCGCCCAATTAGGCAAGTCGGCCTTGTTATTTTATTGCAAATCATTTAAAAAATGGTTTTATTTGTCAAGTCGGCCTAAGAGGTGAAAGGGTATGAGCGCTATTTATAAGGGGAGTGAAATGTTCGTTTTCACATAATCATTTTTACCTCTCTACATGCGAATCAAGGAAGACAAAGGAAAGTGTTAAGTGTGTTTAAGGATAGTGCGAAGGTGGTGCGAGTTTCATTCATCCAAGGGTGGCGCGCTTAGCTATCAAAGGTGGTGCGATTCCAAACCAAAGGTGGTGCGAATTTGAAGATCACGCCTAAGGCGAATTTGTTAAAGACTTGGAGATTTATTTGTGCGAATTTGAAGATCCATTTGAGACCACGTCCAAGGCGATAAGTGAAGATCACATTCTATCCAGAGGTGGCGAAGTCAATCTTGAGGGGATCATATTGAAGATTATTTATACCTCAATTTTGCCTAGGCAAATTTTGTTTTTGCATTCTAGAGTTAGCTCTCTATCAAGGTATGGCGATTTAATTGTTATTGCTTTATTCATTCATCGTCATATTTCATTTTTGAATTTTGAAATTTTGAATCTCTTAGCTCAATCGTTGTTTTTTTTTTAGGAAATGATAACTCTAGGGACTTATCATGAGGTTTCCTAAAACCTATCTCTCTTATCTACGTTATTTATTGCAAAATCTATTTCTTATAATGAAATGTTGTGTAGGTATGGCGACCCCAAAGGCGGGAGCATCCACCAGTCGCTCGGCTCTCATGAAAGAAGATCAGAAGACTGAAGAGGTGGAGACCAAGATCGTGTCCAAGTGGAGCAACATTGGAGATACAAACTTGGGAAACTTTAGCACGAAGAAGTTCCGAGAGGTCCCTTACATCGGCAAGCCATCACCTGTCGCCCGGAGAATAATAGAGAGTGGCATCATTAAGGCGGCCGGTTTTCCTCCAGCTATTCAGTGCCACGAGTTGATGATCGAGTGTGCCCGTCATTACAATCCACAGTCCAGGACAATTGTGTCCAATGAGGGAAACACTTTGGCGTACCTTTCAGAGGAGGCCATAAGTGAAGCCTTCCATCTTCCAGAGCACAGGGACATGATATACAAGAGCATTGAAGGAGCTAGATCAGTGTACGATGACGATCCAGATGCTTGTCTAAGCATCATCAACAAGAACTGGCTACTCAAGAGTCGTCCCCGTCTGAGCAAAGTACCGAACACACCACACCGGATCGATTTCCAAGAGGAGTACAGAGATTTGATCACCATGCTCAACAGAGTTACAGGAGCACCTCATGCCTTCTATTTTGAGAAATGGATGTTTTATTTCATCCAGGTGATTGTTCAAGGGAAGGGTACAATACATTGGGCTAGGATAATTAGCCATTGCTTAGACGTACAGTTGAGAAGACTCAGGGCTACTAAGTCCTTCCACATGAGTTCATACGTCATTTATGCCTTAATCAGGAGCGTTGAGTACGCAGGACTACCTCACAGAGGAGTGATTGGAAGAGGACCCGGCGAGGTCAGAGTTTGTGAATCCTATACCTACTTGCATCATCCACCAGGGAAGAACTACAAGTTAATCAATGATACTTTCACGATGAACATCACCAGGACGTTGCAAGGAGGGATTCACAACAGATTATCTCAGGATGCCCAGGAGTTAATCAAGAGGTACGGTGCTTGGTTCATTCAGTTTCCCAAGTTCACTTACATTAGAGTGTATGGATGTCCTTTACCTCCATATATGTTGCCGAGGTACCCGACAGATAGAATTGTGTTACTTGAAGTAACAAGGCAGTTGGCAGCATATGTGAAGGCATTCAGACACAGACATCAGAATGGAGTTCAGGTACCTATTATTTTGGGTAATTCAGTTGAGGTATGTCTCAATGTCTCAGCCATGGATGACGCAGAGAGGGAGTTAGCCTTGTATCCTTTTTCATCTTTTGCTTGGAGGAATAGTTTTGATCCTCATGGGCATTTAGAAGAGACAGTCGGTAGAAGATTTAGACATGAATACCAAATTGAAGATTTTATGATGAATCTCCTAGATGATCTTGAAGTGAAACGCAAGATACATTCTAGATTGCCTTTGGATTTCATCAGGAAATGTAAGATTTACAGAGTAGCCGACCAAGCTCAGGACAACGGCAGGCACATCCAATCTTCATATGATAGAGAAAGTAAAACAATTAGTTTGAATTGGAATGAGCCCGAGGCCGTGGATTTAGATGATTTGATGGCACCAGTCTTGTCTTGTACTCGCAGATGGGTAGACATTCAACATCAGAAGTTGAGAGAACAAGGCATAGCCATGTCTTTTACTTTGGAAGAAAAGCCAGCCGAAGGTGGAGCCAGTGTTAGTGAAGGCAATCCTAATCCTAGGAATTCAGGTGAAGGTAACCTTCGATGTGCCAGTGAGGGCAATCTCCATCCGAGAGGTTCAAAGAGAAAGGAAAGATCAGAAAAGAAAGAGCCTTCCAAGAAAAAGCAAGGTGCTAACAAAGATCAAACACCAGGTACTTCTTCCAGGCCAGAAGATAGAACAGTTCGAGTGGAAGAATCCATGGAATCGATGGTACAGAATGATAGACAGGAGGAAGAACAGGCACAGCATGTTTCATCCGATGGATCTCTCCAAGACTATGATTTAGATAATGATAATGAAGTAACATCTCCTCCCAGACAAGAAGAAGTAGTACACAAAGAAATTCAAGTTCAAGAGACAAGATCAAATATCCCAGACTGGTTGAAGGAGAGATTGACTAAGGTGATCGTAATTGAGGACGAGGACAGTGCAATCGATCTAGAGAGCCTTGTTGGACGCTCACATATGACAACAGAGAAGAAGAAGGCTACAAAGATGTCCAAGATGATTCGAGATGAGACTGGATCTAGAAAACTGCAGATAGCTACACCGGCAGCAGACAAATATGAGGGTGAGATCCTAGCAGAGGACTATCATATACAGACTATTGAGCTAGGACCATCCACAGCAGAGCAGACTTTAGATGATGCCACCGACACATTTGAGGCATTGAAGGATAAGTTTAGGGAAGAAGTAGAAAGGAATAGAAAGCTTGAGAGAGAGGTCGGTGCATGGAGAACATATTTCAGTCACATCAATGAACCTTTGGGACGTCAGGATCCAGTTAGATCACCATTGCAGGCATTGCCCCTTCAATCAATCAATGAAGCAGAAAGATTCAGGAATATGGTTCAGCGTACATGTAATTGGATGGATAGATCTCACACGGTGGCCATTGAGTTTATTACAAGGATGTCGAAGATCACCCATCAGGCTATCCAAGTTCTTGAGATAATCCACAGATTGATGGCAACAGTAGCTGCATTTGCCCATACCAAGGACGTTGTCATCCCTGTCTTGAGAGTTATAAGACATACATCTAGAAAAATTTTAGCACAAGAGAGGATCTTAGAAGGTGATTCTCACAGTTTGTTTCAGTGGTCAACCTTACTCCATATAAAGAGTGTTCTCTTTGAGGACATCAGCGTTAGATGTGGTCAAGTTGAGGAGGTGATCAATCCGATCCAGGACAGAGTATTTGAGGTACTTCGTACCATTCTTGGCAGGAGGATCGAGGTCGAGACAGATGTGGATTTACAAGAGTTTGAGGATAGAATCACTATCATCTTTCGCAAGGACGCAGATGTTACAGATGAGCAGTATGATCAGATGTATGCCACCATGCTCCTGATTGATAGAACAAAGGAACTTGAACCTACTTGGGACACAGCTCTTCTAGATGCATTTGATCAAGTTATCCACTTAGAAGAGAGTATCAAGAATCTTCCCGAGATTCCAATCACAGAAATCGAAGGAATTGTGACAAAATTCATTGCATATGCTAAGAAGGAAAATTGGAAAGGGAATAAGATTCTAGATGAAAGGTTGTTACAGATGACATGACATCTTATTTCTCATTGGTTGATACCTCCTAGATTTTTGTGCCGAATTTAATATTTGGCTATGTATTTAATATTGTTCAGTAAAAAGGAGGTCATTTGTAATAAACCCTAATTAGGGTTTAGGTGTCATGATCTTGTCCGTTGATTTGCTTTCGATCTGGACCTTTCATTGTAATTGGGGATGCTATTTATACCCCCATTTTCATTTCATTTGTAATAGTCAGTTAATAGAGAATAGAGTTAAGAGCGAAATAGAGAGATTAGAATTGTAAGCAATTTTTATTTTGTAGCAAGATTGAGTCTTGAAGAGAGAAGTTCAAGCAATTGTTGTATATGATGACTTGGAAATCAATAAAATATTGAAGTTATGGTGTTTTGTTGCAAGTTCCTTGAGTTATCTTCATGGTTGTTGGATGTACTTGAATCACGCTCAATCAAAGTAGTTTGTTAATTAGAAAGACTAAGTGTGAGATTTGATATTTGGTAGGATTCGCAATCCAAACCACTAGCTTCTTGCTGATTGTAAGAACGCCTTGCGTGGTCGACTGGAAAACACCTTGAGTCCTTAACCTTCAAGCATTTTCGTATCTAGGATATGTACCTTCGTAGTAGTGTCCTTGATCTTTGATGCATTGAACATCATTATTACCTTAGAAGATCGCACTAATTTCAGTTGAGTTGTTGTCTCATGGCAAAATTGAAATTGGTTGAGTCTTGCCAAATCTCATTCATGCTAAGTCGTTCATAGGGTTAGGCTAGATTAGACCTCTTAAGCCCTATCTTTTCCATTTTTTGAAAGTTCTTTTTAGATTAGTGAAATCTTCGAGCTATTGAATCCGTAAGACGCCTTGAAGGAAACAGCAAATCACATCATACCACTAAAAAAGCTTGTCCACACGTGGAGACCCCACTAAAAGAACCTTGGAGTCTATCTAACTGATCCTTTTTGCAGATCTTCAGCAGTTAGAGACTATTTTCTCAAGAGAGGATAAGATGCCTAATGGTATTTTATTCTGTGTATGATCGTGTACAAAATACACGTCAACAGAACCCTAGGTGTGTTTGATTTTTTTTAACAAATCCTAGCTGTTTTTTATTAAAAAAAAAAATTATTTTATTGTCACAAACCCTATATTTTTTTGTATTAGTAGTTTAATAATTATAAATCACAATTCAGAAATGTTAACTTTCTGTATTTATATGTTATTGCAGCAACCTTGAGATTTTCAAATCATCTTTTTTACGATATCCAAAACCCCAATTAGAAGGGGCTGTTGCAACTATTGTTCCTTCCAATTTTGCTCCTAAGATGGATAAAGGAAAGGTATTTTGTCTGATGTGGTTGCAAATAAGGAGGGCTTTAATCCCGTTAAGCCCCACAATAAGGGGAGAGGTCAGAAGAGAACTCTAAAGAATATGATGTGATTTTAGATCAGTTCGATGTTTTGGATGACCCAGTTCAAGAAGAGGAAATTCCAATTGAGTTTCCCTCTGATGCTGAATTATTGGGAGTGGTCTTATCAAAGGACAGAGGGAATGTTAATCAGAACTTGGCTTTGCAGGATTTGCAGGATGGGCAGATGGATACATATGTACCGTCCCAGACTTTGGATGTGCTAGAACGAAGCAGGACTTTGATTTTAAAAGATGTTGAAGCCTTGGCTGCTCTAGTCTCTCCTCTAGTGATATTGAAGACAATTGCATACATTTAAGGAACAAGATCAAAAACAGCAATATCATCGCTATATGCGATATTGAATATACTCACATATTTGTATAGACAAATCAGAAATAGCATAACATCGCTGTAAGCGATAAATACATATTTGCATATTCATAAAGATAGATCAGGAGCAGCAAAACATCTCTTCGCTATAAGCTATAGAAGCAGATTGAAGCATATTTCTCAGTGCCATATCAGAGACAGCTATCAACTACAATAATTGCACAATTTATATCAGAAGTGCATATCAGATTTATAAATCAAAAGTCATCTTTGCATAAATCAAAATGATGTATGAGAGATAGGAGTGATACTTTATCTTTATATATCATCATACTATAAGTGATATCATAATCTATCATTCTTAAGTAGCAGCAATAATCATTATTCTAAGTGTTATTAGAATTTATTTTGGAAAGAAGTCTCTTGCAATTGATTTGCAGGACAATTGTTCCTAATTTCGTAAGGGAATAACATAAGGGAGCATTACAGGAGGCATATTCAGGCTTGATCCATCTGCTAACCTCCTTAGGAATAATATTGCCCTCTTGAATATTATTGATGTGAAGCCAAATAATGGTATCTTTACTTGGAACAACAGAAGAAGTGGAGTGGATGCTATTTCGGAGAAGCTTGATAGATTTCTTGTCTCTTGCTATTGGATGGGTGATAGATGGACTACCAACACGGAGATCTTGGATTGGAGATAAGTTGTTTCTTTCCAGACTTCAAAGAACCCCTCTTTTAAGTTTCAACTTATGTGGCTGCAAGATCTTTCTCTCCAAGACTTAATGATTGAATGTTGTTATGAGGGTAAGCCTGCTTATGGCAGGGCTATGTATTCCTTTGTTAAAAGATTGCACTATGTGAAATATAAGCTCAAGAAGTGGAATAAGCAATGCTTTGGAAACCTTCACTTCAACAAAATACTGGTTCAAGCTCGTCTAGATACTATCACTCATTTGATCTAAGATCAAGGGCTCACTTTGGATTTGGGTAGAGAGGAGGCTATGGCTGTTAAGGAATTGGAGGAATGGGAACTTCGTAAGAAGATTTTCTGGAAGCAAAAGTCCTGTATTGATTTGGCTTCAAGAAAGGGATCGGAATACTGCCTTTTTTCATAACTCTGTTAAAGCTAGAAGAAGTGGTAATCTCACTACCTCTCTTGTGTCTTTAAAAGGTGCTCAGCTTGCTTCAATAAAAGAGATTTCTCGAGACACGGTATTTTTCTGCTCAGTTTACTAGAGACTCCCCCTTTGCAAGCAAAGATAAAAATCTCTATTTTAGACTGCATTTCGTCTTAGGTTTCCAATGAGATGAATGAGGCTCACATCCATCCCATCTTGTTGCAGGAATTGGAATAGCTCTTATTCCTAATAGGGATTATGCGAATAGTCTAGATGAATTTAGACCTATTTCTCTTTGTAATGTGGATTATAAAATTATCACTAAATTGATTGCAAAAATACTCAAGCCATGCCTCAAAGCTTTGATTTCTAACGACCAAGGTGGAATTGTTGTTGGTAGATAGATTATTGATAAGATTATGATTGTTGTGGAGGTTGTACATTCTACAGCAACTCAAAGGAGAAGGCTATGATCATCAAACTTCCCATGGCAATAGCTTATGACAGAGTTAAATGGAGATTCTTACAAAGAGTTCTTTTGGGTTTTGGATTTGGTGGTGACTGTGTTGATTGGATCATGAGTTGTGTTACCTCTACCTCCTTTTCGGATCTTGTTAATGGGGAGCCATATGAGCTGTTCAACGCTTCTAGGGGTCTTCAGCAAAAGGATTCTCTTTCTCCCTATCTATTTATTATCATGGCCAAAGGGCTTGGTAGTTATATTAAATCCTGTGTTAGACAATGTTTGATTCAAGGTTGGAGTTGGTGCAATGGTTTGAGCCCTCTTCCTCACCTTCAGCTTGTTGACAATACACCTTTGATGGGCATGGCCAAAATCAATGAGGCAATTAATTTCAAGAGAGCTTTGGATGCTAATTTGGCTGCCACAAGGCAAAAAATTAATGAGGCCAAATCTTATTTCTTTAATACTCCTCACCTTATTCAACGCAGGATTGCTTAGATTTCAAGTTGGCTCCCTTCCTATGGTTTATCTTGGGATTCCCCTTGTTATGGCATCTCAATGGAAAGAGTTTTGGCAAGAGGTTCTAGATAAGTTTCGCAAGAAGGTTAGCCATTGGACTTGTGGACGGTTTTCATCTACCAACAGAGTGACCCTTTTGAAGTCTGTGGTGCAGACTCTTCCTATTTTCAAATGCTTTGTGTAGGTTGCCCCCTCTAGCTTTGTTAAAGAGTTTGATGCTCTTACATGCCAATTTCTTTGGTCTAGTAATTTTTATTTTTTTTCAAAATGGAGCCTAGTCAGGTGGGACTCAGTCTATAGGCCAATGCAAGAGGAGGTGTTGGGATCCGACTAGCTAGTTTAATTGGTCGGGTTTTATCTACCAAGTTATACTGGAGGTGGTGTACTTGTCAAGATTAGGATTGGACTAGAATTCTTACTCATAAGTACCTCCGAGGAGTACATAACTCTAATGTGCCTCGGTGCAGCCTTGTAGGGAAGAGATCTATAATTTGGGTTACTCTCAAAAGAGGGGTGAAGCTCATCAAGGTCTTTTTGGGATTTGTAATAAGCAATCTAAAGCACTTTTTTGCCATGATTCTTGGGATGGTGACCCCCCAATTATCCCTAAGTTTACTCATCTTCAGTACCTTTATAACATTTTGATTGAAGTCGGGTGGAGTAAGCTAGAGCATTTAAGATCATTAAGGTCAAGGGTCAGATAGAGGTGACTTGCTGGAAGGATCCTCAAGAGTGACCGCTAAAGGGAACAATGGAGGATCGTCAAGACTCAAGAGTTAGCTAGGATCTTGGCCGGTACACTTCACACTTCCCCTTTGGCCACAATTGAGGGTAGGGTTTCTGAGCTACGATACACTTCGCAGTTCCCTTAAGGGGAAGGATACTTTGGCTTGGGGTCCTATTGGTGGTGATTTTATGCATGTTCAACACAATAAAATACCCAAAGATATCCTATTCTCTCTTGATCAAAATCTTCTTTGTGCTAAACAACTGAACTATGTGATTGCAAAGAGAACTCCAAGGTTCCCAAATGTGTACAAATAGTCTCAGTTGGTTCATTGTGATTTACTAGTAATCTCAAGGACTTACATAATTGTTTGAGGAGTAAATCAATCTAAGGATTCTGATGATTACCGACACTAGTAACTTTCTTCTTTTTTTTAAATGATTTTGCAATAAGCTCTTTTGAATCCTACTTCTACTAACACTTCAAAAAAATGAAAAAAGAGGGGTGAGGGTTTAGGAAGATAATTCTAACCCTAAACTAATCCTATGAACTCTAGAGACAAAATTTGCAAAAGTGGAATTCAAACCAATTCTTGTTTCGCCAAATTCAACAACTACACAAGGGTGCTATCTTCTAAGGAATCAAAAAGATTTTCATATCACTTATATTCACTAACATATTGAACAATGAGTATAGTAATAGAAATTAAGTTTTCATTTAGTTGTTCAGGCTAACTTTGCAAAATAATTGAAAATCATTCCATTATAAAAAGTATGAACACATCAACTCTGTTTGCTACCGTACAGGATAGTTTTTGCAAAACAATAACTAACAACAGAATAACAGAGTAACAGCAAATAAATACTTACACAACATGTTGCAAAACACAACATATGGCAAGATGATCTATCTTTATTTCCAGCATGTAATGGATACAACAAAAGTCATCCAGTTCCCGATACAACATGACATATATATACCATACGGCAGTTGGCTAAGATACCAATTGTTGGCAAATACCAACTAACTGCTACGGGAACATCACATTGCCATTTACTGAAACATAACAAAGTATTATTTAACCGGCATATTTGTCGTCTACATCAACCCACCCAAAAAAAGAAGTCTTCTAGAAGACTAAGACAAAATGGGAGCTAATCTATTATAGACCACTACTGAGAAGGATGAGAGTAACAGCAAATAAATACTTACACAACATATGGCAAGATGATCTATCTTTATTTCCAGCATGTAATGGATACAACAAAAGTCATCCCGTTCCCGATACAACATGACATATATATACCATATGGCAGTTGGCTAAGATACCAGTTGTTGGCAAATACCAACTAACTGCTACAAGAACATCACATTGCCATTTACTAAAACATAACAAAGTATTATTTAATCGGCATATTTGTCGTCTACATCAACCCACCCAAAAAAAGAAGTCTTCTAGAAGACTAAGGCAAAATGGGAGCTAATCTATTATAGACCACTACTAAGAAGGATGAGAGGACGTCCCAGTCAGAATAGAAGACTAAGGGGTGTTTGGTAGCTACAGTAGGCATTGGAGACACTTGTTGCCCACCAATATGCGTTCCCATGCGGTCTTAAAAATATTTGTGGCCTCTATGAACTTGTTGTGTGCCTTCTCTAGCTCCCGATCTTTTTCCTTCAACTACTCATCCTTACTCGCCATGCCTACCTCCAAGTGTGCCACCTTCTCCTCCAATGCCACCCTCAGCTTTTCCTTCTTGTCCAACTCTTGGGCGTGCTTGGCCACAACTTCCAGAGATGTGACTTGTGAGTGCTATTGCGCCAACTGTTCCAGGGCCTTCTGAAAATGATTTGCCAAATATTTTGCATAGCCTCTGTCTCTTGTACCGCCTGATCCCACTACGCGGTCATGGATTCCACATGAATCACTACCAACATCTAGTCTTTCTAGACCTGATCCCGGAAGGCAATCTCCATCCCCCTTAATGCTCGAAAATGGCCAGGCTGGTCTTCTACCACAAGCTGCATGGAAGTCCATGCATCCACCGTATCCTGGGTTTTTGTCTTTGGCCACCCATTCGCCATGAAACATCTAAAAAATTCAACTTCATACCCTTCCTTCATAAATGAAAGGAGCCTCTCTGCTACACAAGAAATCCAAGGGTCCTAGCCAATGTCAATATTCCTTAGTCTCATAATGTGTCCACGTCGCTCAAGAACTTCGCCATCCCTTCCAACAAGGAGACACAATGTCGCAAACTACCAAGGGGATCGTTTGGATTGGGTTTACCCTAGCGAAGTATAGGCTCCTCTGCTTCGTGAGACGAAGATATATCCCCTCTTGTAGGCTCGCCAACTCCCAATGGCTCTTGCTACACCTGTCATTCCCTCGCTTCGCCATCGGGGAGTTTCATTGTACAAAATGGCGATGACTCATCAAGTGGGTTCTGTAATGTCCCTACTAGTTAGGTATCACTATCCTGCAAAAACAAATTGTTAGAATACAACAGACATATAAATATATATATGTAATCTAAATTGCCACCGAATTTTAAAATACTTAATTAACATAGTCATAATTTTAATCTAAAAAAGGATATGAATGCCATACAAAGTATGTCCTTAGGCGACCGTGAAGCTCGCCTTCTTGGAACCCATCTTGGTTCCAAGCCCTCCAAGAAGTCGAAGGTGAATTCGACTCCTGTCCTGAATGTAATTTCTTACATCCAAGCCCTCCAGGAAATCGAAGTTTATTTCGATTCCTATCTTGGGTGCAACCTCTTACACCCAAGCCCTCCAAGGAGGGCCATGTGTCATTCCTTGCCTTGGGTGATGCATCCCATCACCCAAGTCCTCGGAGTGGACCGGCCAGATCCATCTCCTCTTGGTTGAACTTAATCAACCAAGCCCTACATATGCATATCAATAATCAGTATATATACTGCCCTAGGGATTTCATAATCCCTTCCTTAGACTAAGGGATTTTCCTCCCTATAGCCACCAACATGTGTTTACATTTGTATTTATAATGCACTTTGATGAATTAGTACTATTTTATTTCCTAATCTACATTTTATGTTAACATGTATTCCTTATGTATTCTTTAACATATATTCATATTAAATATACCCTATCATTGTTGACATATGCATTACACCTTCCTTGATAACATCTATATTCCTTAATCATTCCCTATGAGCAGATTAGTATATTAATTAATTGTATTCCTTAATGCACACATGTTTTAGCCTTAATATATTCTTACTACTGCTCAATGAAATGTACTTTAATTAATATTAACATATTAATTATCATCCTTAATTAATGCGCAATGAAACATATATTAATTAACATTAACATCTATTAATTATCATACTTAATTAATACTCAATGAAATATACATTAGTTACTATTACCATATATTAATTCACACTAATATATTAATTTATAATATATTATACCTTACCTCTTACCTGCTGGTCACGAAGTCTGCTCCTGACTGCTCCCCCGTATTTTCTCCTTATACATACACCCGAAGATTACACTTTTACTGAATTATTATTCCAGCATTGTATTCCGCACTACACTTCTTAAATATATATTTCTTTTTCATGACATGCACCACCCACGTCTGAGAACTACTTTATTTTCTTTATTTTCTGAGTTGTAATCTCATAATTATTCTCTCACACACTCCATCCCCTTCTCCCTCCCCTTTTCCTTTTTACACTTTATTTAAACCCTCTATATATACCTTTACATGAAGCGGTCATATTGAAAAGACGTATCTTTCAAATACTAAATCGTATCTCTTCTTTTAATCGCGCCTTTGCCTTACTAATCCAAACCGGTCATATGCTTTACCAAACGATGATTGTAATTATCAATGATTTCATAGTTTTATCGATTAGTTGAAAGATATGAAAATCAGTAGTTAAAACTTAAAACTATTTAATTTGTATTAGTTTTACATGACTGAATATCACTGTCTAATGTGAGGGAACAATCTCTGACAACAGCAGTTTATTTATATTTGATTTAATAATCAACTTTATTTATTGATTAGGATGAGTGCTATTCTATTGTTTTTTAATATTTATTGAATATTTGTTTTTCTGAATTTTATTTATTATTATATTTGTTTTCTAATTACTTTATTATGTTTTGTCAATAATATAATATTGTAAAATTTATATTATTATTTGATAAAAAAGAAATTAATATTGATTTTTAAATCATGTTCATAAATAATATTTAATTAATGAATTTTAAATAATCATTCATTGGTAATTATTATATTAATTAATAATAATAATTTCTTCATTTAAGGTCTCTCTCTTTCTCTCCGTATATATATAACGATCCAGGAGGGGACATGACAGGTTCCCTAACAGAATACCCAATGTCTATAGCCACGAGTCAATGATCTCCTCCTGGACTTTTGTGTCATTCCTAGGGGTGAAGTGTGCAAGTGTCACCCCTGCTTGTCGTGCCAACTAGGAAGCTCGAGTTTCCCCTGCTCCTTCAACAGATGGTATTTCCCCGACTACCTCCACCTTGTCTTCTTCTACAATAGTCACTACCACCCTAAAAGTATCCTTCGTGCTTTCCCCCTCGAATGATGATGCCTCCAGTGTATCTTCATCGTTGGTTTCACTCTCCACACATTCTGACGGGGTACACCCTCTCGACACTTCTTCCTAAGGGGTTGATCCCCACCTACTTTCATCGTGATGAAGTGCATTTAGTAGAAGGTTGGCGAGTTGTACGGTTCCACTCTCGGGAGTGGTTGCAAATGCCCTCTCTTTTCTGTCGGCATCTTTGTACGTACGGCCTCCAAGAACAATTCAATGGCATGATGAGATATATAAAATGCCTTGTGTTGAAGCATAAGAAATTCCCTAATCTTGTCAGAAAGGAAGGATGCCCAATTGTATACGGAGCCATTCCTCAACCCATTCATCAAATATAACATCCACACAGCAATGTCAGATGCCCTACTTGAACCTGTAAGTCGACTTTCTATGACATCCATTAAACATGACCATTTTGAATGCCCGCAAGGTTTTCTTCACCCCTCAACTATTGCCATACTTCTAGATGCTATTCAGTTCATCCTGCGTCAAATCACCTCGGCATATACTAAATTCAACAATTTCTTTTTGTTCTATTGGCAGTTTTTGCTTTACCACGGTGTTCCCCTTCGAGGGTATCCCAAAGACTCAAGCAAATTCCACCACCGAGAAAGATATGGTTATACTACAACCCTGGAATTTTATTGTCGACTTGTGGGAATGTCTGTCGTACCCTACCACCATAGCCTTCAGTATGGGCTCAAATTCACAAATGTTAAATACTGGCATTTGGATGATTTTGTCCATTCTCGCACGTTTGAGATTCATCTTCACCACGTCGTTGTCGTCAATTTCCTGCCACCATGTGCGATAGTTGCTACCACTCAATCATTCCTAGGTCAAGGTATGGACTGTCACTGGATTATCTTTTTGTATGCGGGGACAAGTCTTTTTAGTTTTGCTACTTCTTCGTGTCGCCATGGCTCTTGACTATAAAGTATGCACCTTAGTTTTATCTTGAGGGTTCCCAAAACTGACCTTTACCATTCTCCAGTCACAATTTATATGCGACTAAGTGTACTTTTATTCGATCGTGCTTCTCTAGAACCTCCAACCGCCAAGTGTGCACTTTTCCGTGTTGTAAAGAAATCATTTTTCCAACCATTTTCTTGTTTTCTTTGGCCAGACGATTTTTTTCTCAACCCGTACAAACTTTCCTCTTGGTGTTCGTACGGATATTCTCTCTTCTCCGTATAGAAATCTTTCCCCTTCTGTCTAGTCATACGAAAAATCTTTCCCCTTCTATCTCATCGTACGAAAACAATCCCACGAACTATTGGCCGTATGAAAATCTGTATGTATGTTGATCGTACAAAGATTCAAATCCATATGGAAAAACCTCTTCACCAATGCACAAACTTCTTGCGGTTTTTCCCTTATGATCATACGGAATGATCTCCTGACGAGTGTACGCCACCATACGGATAACTTCTCCCTTCCATCGATAATTTATTTCAACGGACAACTGTCTGATGGCATGTGAATTCAATACGATGCAAGGTATTGCCCTCTGACCCCTTTCGAACCTATGTGGATTTCGTATGACATACTGATGTCTTCCCAATGCCTCACGACTCTACAATTTCCATATGGAAGCAAATCTGTATGTGGCTTTGTTTCCTTCAAACCTCTTTGAATTTTGTACGACATACGGATGGCCTCCAACCTGCAAATTCCAACGGTGGCAAGTTCATACGTAGCTTCTTCCTCGTGCCAAATGAAATTCGTACTTGCTCCAATGTTTTCCTTTGCCTCCCCCTGCTGTGTGAATGACTTTGGATGGCAAGGTGGGAAGATATATAATAATCTTTTGCTTTCAGGGTTAGCATTACGAATTGATATTTTATCAGACATATATAAAACCCCTTTTTTTTTACTTCATTTAATTTTTCTCCCCTTACTTTTATTGCTCCTCTTATTTGCTTCAATTTTTTCATCAATTCTAACCCTTTCTTTTTTATATTTACAATCACCCTTACTTTTTCTAATTTTACCATTTTTCCAAAAAATATTTCTGCCAATATTTTTGTACACCAGAATATTTGAAGTTCATTTTTCATACCTTCAACATTTTGCGGTACTTATTTCCAACTTTATATCTTTCCAGCTTGCTTTTGCATGGTTGAGTTCCCGGCTTTACTAAATCAATCGTTTTTTTTCAATTTCTTGGCTCTTCTCTTCTTAATCCCCCTTCTAGAACACATCTTTGTCATTCTTCCGTCAGCCTCTCTCTCTCTTATGTTGTTTAATAGGCTCTTCATCACTAGTTTCCATCTTTGTTTTACCCCTATAGAGTCATACTGCTACCAGCAAGTGAATGGCAGCCGCTTGTAGAACTCCTGCTAGCAGCACATACCCATTTATTCTTAGTCAAAAATCCTATTCAATAAGGGTGTTAGCCCAACCCCTTTATACCGTCCATCGATGTACCATCCACCATTTTGTTCGTACCATGTCACCTCTTCCCCATCAATTTGTGGCGGGTCGGTCGAGTTGAGAATCACTCGCCATAGCTAGTTGGAAGTTGGTTCCTTGTTTCCAGGATGCATTTTTGCAATGAAACAACCTTCCGCCTTAACCACCATTTTTAGACATGGGCCAAGGGTCACTTCTTACTTGGCAAGGTCCATTTCTTCCTCCAGACCTTCTTCAGCCTCATCTAGTTCCTTCCTTTTAGCCGCCTCCTATTGTCTCCCTTCGCCTTCTTCGTCAATCTTATAGGCCATGTACCCTTGGCAGGGCCCTTCATACGGAGCCCTCCGCATCCAACACTCGTCATACCTAACCCGCAAGGTCGGAGTATCGAAATATGCATTTGTGAGATGTTTCTTAATGCATGGTACTACAATACCCTCAATGTGCTTCGACACCAACCTTTCCTTGAGTAAGGTTACCGGATCAACCTAATTTTCCTCTAGTCGTTAAGGTTGCTCTTGAACCACCAGATCTTCTTCAAGCACCTCATTCCTCTCGATTGTCGAGCCGTCGCAAGTTGCATAGCCCAGCATATTGATTCCAATCTAGATTCTCTCTTTGCTTATAAATCTTCAACTTCGATGCATTCATAGGATCTCCTATTGGATTATCATCCAAGATTGACAGCTTTACTAAGCCATTTTGGCCAACCGCCCTTAATTTATAGGGTTCCAACCAATGGATTCATAATTTCTCAAGCTTCAATTCGTTACAGCCAATGTTCCACAGAGTTTCCTAACTAGGGGATGGTAGGAAGCGGGGAAGGGTTTTGAGGATGAGGGAGCCAAGGGCCTAAATTTGGGGACAGCAAGGGGACAATGGGGGGACGACGGCAAAGTGGTGGCAGGGGGTGGTGCTGATATAAAATATAAAGGTGAATTGAAATCTTCAAGGCAAACTCTGCAAAATAACATTTCTATAAGTCTCACATGAAAGGCCAACTAGTTTTCAAGATTAAAAGTAGCAATCAGTATGTAATAGCATGTGACATATAGCAAGCGACTCAGCAATGTCCTTCCCAAAGGTGGCAAAAGTGATGATGTTGTGGGGGGACATTTCTCCCAAGTCCCCAAGTCCCGAAAACGTCCCCCTATAGGAGACGCGAGTTATTTGGGGGGGCCACGTCTCTGTGGAACATTGGTTACGGCAGTTATACTTGAGGAGCAACTATCTTCGCCAAAAATTCACCTGTCGGACGTGCTTGTTGTGCTTGAATTGCCTTTAGCGTTGGGTAAGTGTTGTCATTTTATGACACCGTTGGTCCATCAGTGAGAACCGATCAAAGATATGTTCCATGGACCTGCGCTGCCCCAATGAAGTGTTGTCTTGTCAGAAGTTCCTTTCCCAAGCCTTCTCTTCGACTCTCTTTCATGGAACTCTGAAACCCCGAGGTTCCAAAGTTCCATTCCTTGGTATCTTGTTCTCTTGCCCAGGAACTCCGGAACCCCGAAGTTCCCAAGTTGCTAGTCTTCCCAACTTCGGTAACCCAGGTCTCCGAAGTTCAACCCGGGTCTCCGAAGTTCGCCCAATTCTGAAACCCCCAGGTTCCCAAGTTCCTAAGTCTTCAACCCCAAAACTCCGAAACCCCCAAGTTCCCAAGTTCCTGTGTCTTCAACCCCGGAACACCAGAACCCCCAGGTTCCCAAGTTCCTTATTCCTCAAGCCCGAAACTATGGAACCCCACGGTTCCCATGTTCCTAAGTCTTCAACCTCGGGACTCCGGAACCCTCAGGTTCCCAAGTTCCTAATTCTTCTACCCCGGAACCCCCAGGTTCCCAAGTTCCCTAGTTCTTCTACCCCCGAACTCTGGAACCCCCAAGTTCCCAAGTTCCTTATTCCTCAAATCCGCAACTCCAAAACCCCCAGGTTTTCAAGTTCCCAAGTCTTCAACCCCGGAACTCCAAAACCCCGAAGTTCCCCTGGAACTCCGAAACCCCCAGGTTCCCAAATTCCTAAGTCTTCAACCCCGGAACTCCGGAACCCCCAAGTTCCCAAGTTCCTAAGTCTTCCCAACTTTAGTGACCCAGGTCTCTGAAGTTTCCCCAACTTCGGTGACCCAAGTCTCTGAAGTTCCCCCAACTTCAGCGACCCAGGTCTCTGAAGTCTTCCAAACTACTTCCGGCTTAAAACACTTCCAGATAGCGTGATCGACACTCAAAGCTTTAAATGCTCCGACAACTTTTGTCACTTGTGCACCTTCTTTTGTGGAGCCACAGTAGTGCATTTAATGTTTTTGGCAAGATTTCCATCAAGGGAGGTATGAGGCCATGCTTGTTGCAGTGACTTATGTCATGTCTGCATACTCTGACTTTGGAAGGTCAGTCAACCCACCCTTCTCAGAGTTGCCTTTTGTGGGTATGGCTAGGTTGCTTGCATGTACAAGTCAAGTGCATGCACTTCCCTGCACTCCCAGATTAACATACAGGGGTCATGATCACTCTTATAACCATTTTTCTATATAAAGGTTGTTAAGCCTCATTGTAAAGGGTTCTCTCCCTGCAAGCTTGAGCTATTCTATGCTCTCCCACTTCTCTTGTATTTATCTTACATTTATGCAACTATAAATTGGCCTTTCTTACAGTAGTGCATTTAATGTTTTTGGCAGGATTTCCATCAAGGGAGGTACGAGGCCATGCTTGTTGCAGTGACTTATGTCATGTCTGCATACTCTGACTTTGGAAGGTCAGTCAACCCACCCTTCTCAGAGTTGCCTTTTGTGGGTATGGCTAGGTTGCTTGCATGTACAAGTCAAGTGCATGCACTTCCCTGCACTCCCAGATTAACATACAGGGGTCATGATCACTCTTATAACCATTTTTCTATATAAAGGTTGTTAAGCCTCATTGTAAAGGGTTCTCTCCCTGCAAGCTTGAGCTATTCTATGCTCTCCCACTTCTCTTGTATTTATCTTACATTTATGCAACTATAAATTGGCCTTTGGCCTTTGAATGAATTGGAATTACATTCTTGCCTTCCTTCAACTTATGCATGTTGTGTATGTTTCCTTACCTTCATCATAGGTGTATGTTTTATGGCTCCTCTACATATATGTTGTGTAAACTTGTTTTTTCTGAGTGTGGCTTGTGGGAATCCTTCTCTCCTCTTCACACTTAGCAAATTCTAACCTCCATACATGCGTTTGGGTCACTCATGCAACTGAAGTTTGTGCATCTCTTGGGTATTTCAGTTGATTCCTTTTGCCATTTCGGGTGGGGAGAGGAACAATCTCTTATCTTGGTGCAAGTTGTTAGGATAGGCTTAGGAGTAAATTTTGAAGTGTTGAGTTGGTTCAACACCTGCACCTGGACTGAGAAGGAAGTCGGGCTTCTCTGAAGATTCCACCCCCTTGTGCAAGGTCCCACACTTCGGGATTGTTTCCATGTTTCACAAGTTTGCTGAGTTGATAGCCCAGCAAGGGTGCAAGCTTTTGTGATAACAGTAACCTTCGTCGCCCATTGTGCTAGTACTCGTCGCTCATCCAATTTTGTCAAGTTTATCAGAAGCTCCTTCAAAGTCTCTACCTCCCCCGGACGGTTTTCCACTACCACCCACAAGCTAAGTACGATATATTATGTCGGGACTACTACTTCCTATCTGTACATAAGCTAGAATGGGCTATGCCACGTTTAAACCTTGTAGGTCGAACAATATGCCCAAAGTACTGCCAGAAGCCTCTCCTCACAATCTTCCTATTCTACTCCACAAGATTTGTATATTATCGACACCAAGACTTTGTTTGTAGATTCAGCCTGCCTGTTGTCTCAAGGGTAGTACAGACTTGACTAGTTAATATCTTGAACTCTGTCGTCATTGCCCCCAAATTACGTGGTCCCAAAGTGCCAAAAATCAAAAAAGCAGAAAAAATAGAATTCCTTAAAAATAGGAAGGTGTCAGAATTGACCCAATGCAATTGCAATATTCGTCCTTCGGGCCTTCTGAGTGCTTTGGTGGTGTCCAGACACTGATCGGGGCATGATTTCTCTTTTCGGCTTGAATGACTTCTCAAAAATTTAACTCTAAACTCTCCAAAAAAGAAAGACTTATGAAATTGCAGAGCTAAGTCAAAACCCTAAAAAGCAAACCACAGGGGGTCCCCATTTGCAATAGGGCAATGTGTGAAATAGGTCACAAGAGGCTCCAACACAAGGCATTTCATACATCTTATCACGCCATTGGACTATTCTTGGAAGTTGTACGTACAAAGATGTTCGAGAAAAGAGAGGGCATTTGCAACCACTCTTGATAGTAGAACCATACAACCCGCCAACCTTCTACTAGATGCATCTCAACACCATGACAATAGGTAGGGACCAACCCCCCTATAAGAAGCGTCGACAAGATGCACCCCAATTAGAAAGTGTGGAGAGTTAAGCCAACGACAAAGACACACTAGAGGCATCATCATCCAAGGGGGAAAGCACAGAGGATACTTTCAGGGTGGTAGCGGTTGTTGCAAAAGAAGACAAGGTGGAAGTAGTCGGGGAAATACTGTCTGTTGAAGGAGTAGGGGGAAACTCAAGCTTCCCAGTTGGCACTTTCCACACCATCGCCTAAGGCAATGGGGAGCCGTGACATTTCTACATCTCCAATGCCAGTCGAAGAAATTGGAAATTTCACACCATCGACAAAACCAAGCGTTCAAGCGAGTAGTGACATTCCAACGCAAGTCAAAGAAATACGAAATTTGACACCATTGGCAGAACCAAGGGTCCAAGCAGCCATACCAGAACTTGCACAAGTAATAGTGGATGTGGAAGCATTGTTGCCACCCACCAAGATGGCACCATGAGCAGGGGTGACACTTGCGCATTTCAACCCTAGGGACAACATGGAAGGCTAGGAGGAAACCATCAACTCATAGCTGCATACATTAATATTCCCTTAGAGAACCCATTGGATGAGTCATTGCCATCTGGCGAAACAAAACTCCCTAATGGCAAAGCAAGGGAACGACAAGTACAACAGGAGCCACTGGGAGTTGGAGAGCCTACAGGAGTGGAGGAATATGTCTCACGAAGCAGAGGAGCTTGTACTTCTCTTGTGTAAACCCAACCAAGACGATCCCCTCACCAATATGCAACATTGTCTCTCTCAATTGGAAGGGATAGCAAATTTCTTGAGTAACGTGGAACACATCACAAGGAATATTGACATTGGCCAAGACCCTCGAATTGCCCATGTAGCAAAGAGGCTCCTATCATTTATTAAGGGCATGAAGCAGATTTTTCAGATGTTTCACGGTGGAGGGGTGGTCAAAGAGAGAAACGCAGGATATGGTGGATGCATGGACTTCCACGCAGCCGTTGGCAGAAGACCAGCCTGGCCTTTTTCCTACCCCTCGATGTCTTGTTCTCACTTTCGACGTCCATCACCCGATTATAAGCGTCAGTGTACGATGACAAAGGGACAACTTTCATCTTCTTCCTGATAGAGGGGGCCAATCCCTCGACAAACCACCACTTCTTCAATCCGTCTGTCAACTAGTTTTCCATTTTGTTTAGCAATTCCTTGAGCCTACGATTGTAGGCTCGTACAGTTTAATTCTTCCCTTGTTTGGTATTATATATCTCTGCTACGATTTCATTGTCATCCCTCAAGTGTTTGAATTCTTCTTAAAAGGCCTTTTCAAGTTTGCCCACGAACTTGCTTGCTTTACCTCCAACTCTGTGAACCAATTAATGGCCACTCTTCTCAACGTGGTTGAAAATGATCTCAGCCAATAATAGCACGTCATCTTGTCCCGTTGACAGCCATATGGTTTCACAGGTCTTGGAATGCCTTACAGGATCTTTCGATCCGTCTCTCGTGAACTTTGGAAACTTTTGCCTCTCCACTCTTGGAGTTGTCAAGGGAGTCACCATCCTTCCGAACGGAAGTGTACCATGTGCCCAAGACCAAATTGGACTATTTTTCTCTCCACGTTCCGGTTCTCCACTTGCACTCTTGGCCATGTGCGAGCCTTCTACATGTCCATCGCTTGCGTCCTCTGCACCTTGGTTACTTCCCTCATTTCTGGACTCCCTTCTCCCTAAGGTCTTTGGCTCAAGCCCCCCTATATTTGGTGGTTCTTTTGAGAGATAAATTTTGAATTCTCTGCAGATTGATTTCCAAAATTTCAGCAACCTCGATCTCAAGGTTCTGCTCTTCTCCTTCGTCACATGTCAACTGTATGGACGAACTGCACTCGGAATCAGTTTCGGGCTCTTCACTAGACATTGAGAATGCAGGCTGGTCAGTGAGATCTTCCTCTACTACGTTTGGAAGTGGTAGGTTCCTAGCAACCTCTACCAACCGATTCCACGTACACATTCTCTACCTCTCCTAACTTCAACTTCAACTCACACTTTGACACCTACTACTTCTTTCCAGACTCTACGAGCCTTCAGCAGCTTCCCGTAACTATTGTCTACGCTCACTTTGTTCTCTTACCCACAGAGATCTCCGTACTAATCCCTCCCCTACCTCTGGTGTTTCTAGTATGTCATCAGTCTTTGTCGTAGGGGCATTAATCGCCAAGGGTACATCGTCTGCTCATATCCCTCTTCTCTTCTTCCCTACGGTTCCATTCTTCGTACCGTTGGAATATTTGCTGCCAACGTCGTTCATGGTTGATTTCCTCCCATCAGTCTTGCAGTTCAATTAGATTTTGTGCCAACAGTCTTGGAAGACTTTCAAGAAGATTGAAGACAGCAGTGTTCACTTTGAGTTCACCACGCACTTTGCCTTAAGGGACCGCTCTCTCCCAAGCTTCCTCCTGCACATACTGGGTGACCAAAACCTCCCACAGGTCTACCAAGTATTCTGTTAGTTGATCCTCCTATACTTCCGCCTGCATCACTTCTTGGGTATCACTTCCAATTACTAGTAAAATTGTTGATGGAATGGTTGGCCCATTATATGTGCCTGTCGCCATATTGATCTTCGAGTTTGTATCGACAACGGCACCAAAACACAACATATGGCAAGATGATTTATCTTTGTTTCCAACATGTAATGAATACAACAACAGTCATCTCCTTCCTGATACAACAGGACATATATATACCATTCAATAGTTGGCTGAAATATAAACCATTGGCAACTACCAACTAACTCCTACGGGAACATTACATTGCATTTATTAAAACATAACAAAGTATTATTTAACTGGCATATTTGTCGTCTACAAACTCCACATTAAGCAATTTTATCAATCCTTCATTCAATTTATCAACTTGAAAATTAAATATATCCTAATGAGAGCCAAGAAACCATGCTAACATAACAAAGTATTATTTAACCGGTATATTTGTCGTCTAGAAACTCCACATTAAGCAATTTTATCAATCCTTCATTCAATTTATCAACTTGAAAATTAAATATATCCTAATGAGAGCCAAGAAACCATGCTATCTTGCAAAAGTGGACAAAAATTCACCAACATATTGAACAATGAATTATGCCTATTACTAAGAAGTATCACTGCAACAATTTCTCTGAAATCTATCCCTAACAAATGAAAAGTGGAGGGTTTATAAAGACACCCTAACACAAAGCAACAACCCAAATTCCCTAAGTAAGGCAAGCTACAACAATCATCCAAAGGGAACCAATAAGAAATAAACAACTATTAAATCCAGCTTTCTTCTAGAAGTGGGTGTCCCTTATCCTTTTCTTTGGCAGCAAATTCAATGAACCTAGTCACTATGGGGTCAAGCTCTTCCATTGGGACACTAGGCATAATGTTGATCTTGTATTCCATCAAGTCCATCTCATCTTCACATGTGGCAAAAGTGACTGTCCAATCTATTTCCAGTTTTCGAAAACCATACTCAATGAACAGAAATGAGGATGCCTTGCTAAAATGTTGCTTTTGGATTGGATTTGTAGAAATGAAGAAGTTGCTATGTACTTTGGCTTTCAAGTAAAGATTGTGGCGAAGACCTTGTCTTGGACAGCTTTGATTGTTTCTTCTATAATGGCACCATCAATCTTCATCTTCTCCAAGACTTCTCCTCTAGCCACCAAGGCATGATACCATGTGCTGAAGTCATATGATGTCCTAACATCAATTACATTTCCATTGACTAAGTCTTGTTCGGGGATTCCTTTCAACATAAGATTGTCTTCTCAAAGCTTAAGTATGCTCTAGATTCTATATATGAATGAAGAGATCCGAACATAGACCTGTGCTAATTCTTCCACAAATTTGTTGGCCTTGTCTGCAACTTCTACAATCCATTCCTTGGCTTCTTTGGCTGCCATCTTCATTCCTTCAAAGCTTTCAACTGATTCTTGTGGAAGAGCCAAAAGTGGAGTGATTGTTGCCTCTTCTCTTTAAAGAGGATTTATCAAATGTCAAATATAATCCTTCAATTATTCATTCTCCACTTTGAGTTTGTCCTTTTCTTCCTCTTTCCTCAACCTTTCCTTGATGGCCTTGACTGAATCATCCAACTCCTGGACTTCTTATTCCTTTTTAGTAGGACCTAAGTCCACAGCGATTAGCTCATAATCTTTAGGAGTGATGTCCTCTTTTGTTTTGTCAACTTTTGGAATAGTCACCTATACTAAACGAGATCTTGTGCCATCTTTATGGATTAAGGAATATTTCTTTGCCTTCTTCTTTTCCACACAACGGTTCAATCTAGCTAAGAATTTTGTTGAATCGTCCACTGGTTGGACTTCTATAATAGCTTTCTTTTTCATTCTTTCTTTTAACCGATTTGGTACTGTTGGTTGTTCAATGCCATCACCTTCTTCATTTCCTTCATTTTCTTCATTTTCCCCATTTCCCCTGAGTGCGGAAATCATTCCCTCCTGAAAATCTCCTTCCAAATTATCAACTTCAACATTCTCTAATTTCTCATCCATTATTGTCACTGGATTATCAAGGTTATCAGTAACAATTTGCTACTAGACTGGTTCTTCATTTGGTTCTTCACAAATTGGAGGATGAATTTCCATTTCAATTTGTAGATTGTTTGCAACTGGAGCGTTGTTCCTATCTGTGGATGAGCCAACTTCTTCCACCAAAAAAGTAATGGTAGAGGAAGATGCATTGTTTGTTTTTTGCTTCTTGTATATAATCTCGTCATCCGAAGTCCTCTTTCTTCTTGGCCTTAGTGAACTCTCTGTTGTATCCTTCCTTTTCCTAGAATTTCCACTTTCTAGTTTCTCAGCATTGTGAGTCACTTCATCCTCATTGGAAGAATAGGAATCCATGCTTCCTATTAAATCATAGGTGAAGGCAGTATTCTTCTCCTTCATTTTGTGAGTCGGCTAATCCACCCACCACTTAGTGTATTTCATGATTGGCCTCATTAATGTATCCAAATTTGAAAGCTCAGTTTCAGACCAATCTATTGCAGGAAGAGATTTATCTTTTTCTTCTTCGTAGCATGGTTGGGTGTAATCTCCATCATCTTCCAGTTGATCAGGTGGGGGAAAAGCTCAATTGCTCTGATCATACTCACTAATATCCTAGACCACATTCTGTTCCTTGTTTCATACTCATCAGCCGCATTAGCCCAAATATCCTCAAGATCTGTGTTTATGCTTCTTTTTGTTTACCATCCCAATATGGTGATGGGGATCAAAGTTGGACCTTGATCAATAGGAGAATGGGTACCATTGCATTTCCACATCTGCCTTATTGGTTGCCTGTGCTAATGGACATCATTCTAACATCTTTCCAACGAAAAGGGGAAAATAATTCCAACCATTTCTTGCCTATTTGGATTTTCTCATATGTGTCGAGTTGTCTGATGAGTTCTAGCAGTATTATCTTATTTGTAGGATATCTTCGAAGTTTGTTTGGGCATTTTATAAATCCTTAGAACCACAAGTATGTGAATCTAGGGAATTGAATATACCAAGATCCAAACTTGCTTATCAAATCCTTGGTAGCCTGTGCCAATCGTTGATGAGTTCCTCTTTGGAATATCCTGGTAATGTACATTAGGAATGCATCATTAACTCTTTTGAAATGGGATTTCTCCTATATATGCAACTGCGGATAACAATCATGTAATGTCCCCTTCTCCTTAGCACGTGGATATTCACGAGGTTGGCCTATAATTGACCATCGTAGGCCAAGAAGTTGTGTAGGGGGTCGTTGTGGCAGAGATTGGTGACTCTAGATCTCATTATTATTTGGACTTTTGGTGATATAAGGGGGATAACACGTATCATGAGATGTGTCCACTTTAATATTAATGAAAATATTTTAAAAAGTGCATTTTAATAACATGTATCATAAAATAATATAAAGTGTACCTACCCTATCTTCTAGAAGGTATCTAATGATGAGTTATAAAAAGAATAAATAAAAAAGGGGAATACATGTTTTGGCATTAGTTGTTTGTTATCTTCTTGAATTGACTTGTGGAGCCAAGGGGTTCTCCGCAGAATTGGTCTTAGGGAACGATACCTCCCTTCGATGAGGACATGAAAGATCCTCTGACGGGTTGCTTTGTGAGTGAGGATTATTCAGTTCTTCACATTAAGCTTACGGAGTTCTTATTTCAGACTTGAGGAGTTTGCTTCAGACCTACATGTTGTTGGCTTGATGATACTTGTAATGAATTCATCATATGTTGTCATTGATGAAACACATACACACACATATGTTTATATTGTCTACCGGTATGACTTCAAGTTGTTTATCCTACAGCCGGTATATGCATGGAGATAACCACTTGGTTATACATGTCTCAGCATCAACATGAAGATCCAGCGGAGATTGTCTCAAGAAGCATCAAGGACGAGCAGTTTAACTATAACCGGTATTTAGTGTTCCAACCGGTATTTGTAGATTGTGTGATGAGTTATCACCACCGACTATTTTTGGCGATATTTTTGTGATGAGTTATGAGCATTTGACCAGATACACTGCACCTAGGAAATTGTGTTATGATTTCTAGAGGCCGACATGAAATCTTAACATCTATATATTGACAACAAAATGAATTATTTTTCATGTATGTGTATGATAATGAGAAGCGAAGAAGAAATAAAGGCAAAAGTGTTATGTTGGTAAAGCAGTGTTGAATGCACTTAAAAGGATCCGATCAAGCAAGTATTGTGCTATTTAGATAGATCAAACAAATCCTGTTGTCTTCTAACAATTACAGCAGAATTAAAATCCCCTAACCGGATAAGCTCTAACAAGCTTCATTGTTCAAATCCTCTAACAAGGTGATCCATTAGTTTGGATTTAGAAATCCTCTACTGAGGTTACTCCTAACAGGGTACTACCTTTTACAGGGTATAGGACATGTGGCAAAATTTTGCAGATCCAGGAAGAGCAAACCAGTCAATCCTTCTAAAGATCAGAAAGGCAAACAGAAGGTCAATATTGAAGAAACAAGAGAAGAAATGAATCGAACTTGGAAGAAGAGTGATGATTCACCTGGAGAACAGACTATTCCTTCACCCAGTGAAGAGATTCCTACACCGGTGAATTAAGCCTTTTCATATGGCTAAGGGGAGAATAACAGTAAATCCACCGCCAGACCCCTTGAAGTGAATATGTGGTAAGAGAATTCGAAAGCCTGAGATTTTGATAACAATCTGTTATTTAGTTATCAACCAGTTTTTCCTTGAGTGGTGTAATTAGGGTTTGTAACCCTAACGGGCGAGCATTTATTGCAATCGGTAAATAGAATAAAAGCGAGTTTTCACTTTGTTATTTTTACCCTAACGCCTACGAGAAAAGGTTTTTGAGCACTTGCAGAGCTTAGAAGAGATTGTTAGCTGATTATTAGTCGAAGTTGCATTGCGATTTGTGTGTTCGAGCTAATTTGAAGGTTAGAGAAGACAGAACTAGTGTGCACTTGGGCATTCAACCGGTAATCGAGGTACTGTGTGTGAAATAAGGTATTTCTTGAAATTCTTGCTTCGAAATCTAATTTATCTAGAATGGCATCGTCTTCTAGGTTAATAGGGAAATTGATGATCACGTCTGAACCTATGGAAGTTGTAAAAGCAGAAAAGATTGTCTTGTAATGCTTTGCAACAAGTTCCTAGTGGTGTCGTTGTAAAAGGAGATTTGTCCAGCTATATTGACTGCAAAATTGAAGACTTAGGATCACTGTCAACATATTCTCAGTTGAAATCCCTCTGTGATGAAAACGGGAAAATTCAAACAAAATATATTAGGGTTTATGAGAAAAGGTTTTCATAACGCGGCTTACTTTCTTGAAGATTTTGAAGAAGAGCATATTCGGATTATCTTGAGTCGAGTTCATGGGGAGAATATGTACTTAGAAAGGACTCATACCATAACCAAGGAAGCCATTCAGACTGTAACTGGTTTTCAGTCAACCGGTGAAGTACCTCAGTTAAGACGCATTTTAAAGGAAACAGTAAATACTCTAACCGGTTCAACCTCTGATGGTCAGGCCTTCTCTGTTAACAATATCAGAGACCCAGTGGTAAAATTAGCGGCTATGGTCATAGGCTACCGGGTATTCTACTCTAGCAGAATGAATAGTGTTCCATCTGCAGCAGTGCATACTGCTTACAGGATGATAGCTGAAAATGCAAGTTATGACCTATGTGAGGCCATAAGGAGCCAATTATTGTTAAATCTACAATCTATCAAGAAGGACAGCAGCCTAAAGTTTAAATATGGACAGTTATTGATTGGGCTATTCTTTTATTTTCAGAATTTCCTACCGAGAATCGGTGATCTTGAATAGTCTAAGGATCTACCAGTATCCGCCTAGATCAAGAACAGCATCAAGGCTGTGAGGAATACTTTCTCTGCCGCTATGAACAAATAATGAATTTCAAAAGAAGATGAGCATGAGAGTAATATTGCCCGAGGATGTGGTAAAACATTTTGCTAAAGACATTGTTTTTACAGTTACCACTATTTTTTTCTTAATGGAAGCAATTGTGCCTAGAGAGGAAGAAATGGATATGAGTTATGAGGTTAACTATGACTTATTGATTGCCTATGCCAATAACCTGTTGGCATCTCTAGTAGATAAAAAGAGGGCAAATTTGAGTTCAATTAAAGATCAAACTGCACAAACTGAAACCAGTGTTGCTCCGACCACAAGCAATAAAGGTAAGAAGAAGAAAGTTGAGGATGCACCTCCGGTGATGAAAAGTACTAGAACAACACGGAGTGTCCAAACCACAAAGGAACCGGAACCTAAGGTGTATATGAAAAAGGAAACAAAGAAAAGAGGTCGGAAGTTAATTCTTCAAGAAAAATCTGAAGGAACTGACACCGAGGAAGAACCAAAGAAGCTGAAAGCAGCTAGTAGAACAGTCAAGTCAATGAAAAATGTGCCAAAGGCAACTATGCCTATTGATATTTCAACTTACAAACCTAAGAGTGCATTTGAGAGGACAATGAAGACATTAGAGAGGAAGAGATTTGAGAATGTCAAAGAACATTTTGATTCTTTCACTGAAAATGAAAAGGAGCAAATCATTCAACAGGTAATCAATCATTTGTGCCATTACATTAGATTACCTCGTGATATTGAAAAGGATATCTCTAATTCCTTGTATGCTATTCTTTTTAATAAATGGGAGGAAGCTGTAAAGATGGAAAAAGAAATTATAGATGAGATATTCGTGCAATATTTTCCTAAATTGTCCAAGGATGAAATAAGTGCATTAGTTGATCAGTACAAAACTCAATTTGCTTTCAAAGCAAGAAGATTGAAGCTACTTAATGGGAAAAGAACAATCATTGAGATTGAAACTCGTCAGATAGCATGTCACATCCAACAGATGGAAGAGCCCATACGTTCTTCTCAGGATGAGCAAGATGATGTTGATATACCAAAAATGAATAAAGATGTGCAAGTTGATGAGAAGGATGACACTATTATGCGATTTGATGATGATATTCAGGACACAATTGATCTAAATGAAGACATCATTGCACCTGATATGTAGCCACCTGTAATCACTGTCTTACAGGTTACTTTAGTTGAGGAACCGGCCATTCAACTAGGAGTCGATATTCCACCAGCAAAGGAACAACCTATAAAACCACAATCCCCACCGGTTTCACTAGATATTTAGAAGGAATCTGATGCAACCATTGGTACTCAAATCTCTGAGCAGGAAACAGAGAAAGGGCAAGAAAAAGCAATTGTTAAGATAACATCTTATGAACCAGCAAAAACATTAGTCATACAACAGAATGATGAAGATGAAGATGACTCATTAGGCATTTCAGGGCCTATAAATGTTGATAATATGAGTGCATCTAAAATGATGAAGATTGCAAATGTCATGCAATCTAGAGCGCATAAGAAGAGACTTAAAGAACAAAGGATAGAAGCGGAAACTATTCAGAAAGCAGTAGATATTCTGACAAATCTGCTACAGGGCATATATCTACGCCTATTAGCAAACTTGGTCAATTAGTTGTTGATGCATCTGACCAAATTACATCACTTGAAGAAGCAACTCAGACATATGTTGAAAAGAGTTATAGGAAAAAGCGTGGAGAGCAGATTATGAAAGAAATTGATACTGGAAAACTAGCTCTATCACTTAATAAAGATTTATTAAGGCAAGCTATTGAATCAAGCGGGAAATTTCTTGCCTCTACTAATATTTCATTCTTTTTTGCTGATATCAATAGCAGGCATACTGAAACTGAGCACGAGCTAGAAAAGATATGCAATGCATATATGCCACTTCAAGACTTTGTTTTTGCTTTTAGCAAGTTTGTGGATGATTTGCACAACAGGTTAGACTCATATGATCTTGAGAAAGCCAAAAGACTCCGATCCCTAAAGGAATTGAAGAGTCAACTCACAACACAAGTGGACATCCTACAGAGAGCCTACACACATACAGAAGCTATTTTAGCTACCCCAGAAACCTGTTCACTAGATTCCTTGGAGGAATTTCATACTCAGATCATGTCTACACTTGAGTTCACTGAAAATTTGTTGGAGACATGGGAACATGTTTTATCGCAGTTGAAGAGGAATTTCAGTGTAGTTTTTCTAAGGATTGCTAACATCTGAATCTTGATTCACTTTTTTTCAAGTTGTTGTATATGCTGAACACTTTGATACAAATTATATATATATATATATATATATATATATATATTGCTTTTTCAATTTGGCATTGTTGTTAAAGGGGGAGTAGAAATATATGTGTTTTGAAAATTTTGTATGATGTATGTAGTAAGAGGGAGTATGTGTATATGTCTATAAATTTTTTATTGTAAGCACCACTTAGCGGTATTGTTGTAAAATTTTCTAAGTTTTCCCACCAATGCCAAAGGGGGAGATTGTTGGCTTGATGATGATTGTAATGAATTCATCATATGTTGTCATTGATGAAACACATACACACACATATGTTTATATTGTCTACCGGTATGACTTCAAGTTGTTTATCCTACAACCGGTATATGCATGGAGATAACCACCTGGTTATACATGTCTCGGGATCAACATGAAGATCCAACGGAGATTGTCTCAAGAAGCATCAAGGACAAGCGATTTA
The DNA here is from genome assembly GCF_030272615.1 of Cryptomeria japonica. Classification (NCBI taxonomy): domain Eukaryota; kingdom Viridiplantae; phylum Streptophyta; class Pinopsida; order Cupressales; family Cupressaceae; genus Cryptomeria; species Cryptomeria japonica. Next base: position 133,436,113 of record NC_081406.1, read on the forward strand.
ACTATAACCGGTATTTAGTGTTCCAACCGGTATTCGTAGATTGTGTGATGAGTTATCACCATCGACTATTTTTGGCGGTATTTTTGTGACGAGTTATGAGCACTTGACCAGATACACTGCACCTAGGAAATTGTGCTATGATTTCTAGAGCCGACATGAAATCTTGACATCTATATATTAACAACAAAATGAATTATTTGTCATGTATGTGTATGATAATGAGAAGCGAAGGAGAAATAAAGGCAAAAGTGTTATGTTCGTAAAGCAGTGTTGAATACGCTTAAAAGATCTGATCAAACAAGTATTGTGCTATTTAGACAGATCAAACAAATCATGTTGTCTTCTCTAACAAGCTTCATTGTTCAAATCCTCTAACAAGGCGATCCATTAGTTTGGATTTAGAAATCCTCTACTGAGGTTACTCCTAACAAGGTACTACCTTTTACAGGGTATAACTTTTAATCAAGCTTTGGGATCTCTAACAAGATTCGCTCCTAGCAGAGCACTTTGTAGACCTTAACCGGTCAGTTATCTATTTATGCAGATAGTTAACTTGTGAGTTCCATCTCACCGTGGTTTTTACCTATTTGGGGTTTTCACATATAAACACTTGTGTTATGGTGGATGCTTTACTTATTGTGGATGTTGTTATATCATTTTGGATTGCATGCATTGTGTTTAAAAGCTTTGTTAAGTTCATCTACCGGTCAGTGTTTGAAGTAGTTTTATTTTCGGTGTCACTGATTCACCCCCCACCCCCCTCTCAGTGCTTTTCAAGTCCATCACATGTTGCCACGAATTTGTTCTTGGGTCATAGTAGATGCAAGCTTTCATATATTTGAGGGCAGTGATTTTGTCTTAGGAAAAGGGCGATGCTGTTCGGTGCATTTTGAAGGTGAATCGAATTAGTTGCAGCTGGTAATCAGACAGGAGCAAACCATACTTTCCACGATCTTGTTCATTCATCACCATTTGGGCATCGAAATCCATATTGAAAGACAGCGATGTCATTGGGAGGGTAAGACGATTCCTTTGGTGATATATTTGAAGAGTTTTTGTGATAGTTTGGATATATTTTCAGTGTTTGATCAGATCGGCCCTGTGCACCTAGAACCCTTCGATTTGGGTTATAACTTCATGATTTGACTTTGAGTTCCATCATTGAGTATGGCACCTCCGTCTAGGATTGAGGCCGACCAGTTAGGAGGTGATTGGGAGCACTTGTATCCAGATTACTTTGACTTCTCAGACCTACCACTCACAGCAGCAGGGGCGGCATGAGACATGGTTCGATCTTGCACATTGGAGTCACCTTGCTAGTGGATATTGCTTGATTCTTCAATGAGGTGATTCATTCCAGTTTCCAAAATAACACATCTTCATTGAATTATCAAGTAGTTTTGCATGTAATCTTGGTTGTCTCATATCTTCAGACAAATCTGAAAATCAGTACTTATTGGTTGGGTGTTTGGACATGTGTTGAAAGAATGTATTGAGGCCATTTGATTCATGAATAAAGGAGCTATAAGGTTGTCCCTCATTTAGTCATTATTCTGTGATGTTTGCGAATTGTTTGCCCTAATGACAGTCTACTGTAACTTTGATTTTCTGCATATTTTTTGATGTCATTGAATCAAACAATAGGAAATAAGAGTTTGTATCATCATCCTAGATAGTAGTTCTATGTTTGTAAGTCTACTGTAACTTTGATTTTCTTCATACTTTTTGATGTCATTGAATCAAACAATAGGAAATAAGAGTTGTATCATCATCCTAGATAGTAGTTCTATGTTTGTAAGTCTTCTTATTGTTGAAACAAAGGCTAATAATGTCAAGACAAGTCTGAACTATTTTTGAACCAGTCACATGCCAAGTATTTGACGAAATTCTCTAAGGGGTCAGAGACTGAAATTTATATCAGAAATTGGGGAGGGGCATTACAAATCATATGCTTTGAATTGACCATCCTTGTTTCCCACAACACCTTTGCAAATCAATCCCTTGTATCTGTAACATCTTGCAGCAGGTAAATGATGTAGGAACTCATGTAAAAAGACTTTGTGTGCTTCATGTTTCTCAACTGCTCATTTATGCTATTACTGATTATTTTTGCCCAATTTATCATCTTGACACCGGAAGTGACCTCATCAATGAAGTAGAACATCCAAGATTCGAATAGGGAGGCTTGAGGGTTTCCCGTGACTCTGTTTAGCAATAGGATGGCATCTCCATAGTCTTCTATGAAATCTATGTGGAAAGGTTTCTTAGGCATTTTGGAATAATGAGCCCTTGGCTTTTGCAACCATTGCTTGTTCATTACCTCAACACAAGAGTTTGGTTATGCTTAAAAAATTCTTAAGGTCTCCTCTTTGGTCTTTATATGGTGGAAGGGTACTTTGGAATGCCGATTGATTTTTTGATGGCCATTTCTCCAAGGTAGGCCAGCACTTTGCCATCAAGTGCCACAGCTTGTCTCTCCTAGATGCTGTAATGCCTGGCACATTCTACTATCAGCTCATTGTACTACATAGCTGGAGGAAATTGAGCTGCTTGGACAATTCCATTTCTCATCATTTTGCATGCTAAGGGTGACGGAAAGCATTCATCGCGCTTGTACATTCTTTTCTTGAAGTCTTCGAGGTCCACATGGCCAAGGTTGGTATCTCCAACCTTCTTCCATTTTGTCACAATCTTGGACTCCAGTTGTGGTCCTTTGTTATTTAAACTTCATCTGCACCTTTCTAGAAATTCCTCCTTGAGTTGAGATCTACAACCTGAAAAACTTGAAAATTTCTAAGTTTAAAAATATAGGGGGTTTGATGTTTGTTTCCAGCCTGGAGTGCAAAATTTGATGGAATTTCAAAGGATAATTCTGATTAACTTATGAAATTCTAGAAATTGTAACTAAAATCAGATTTAGTGAAATTTTGGAAATTGAAATTAAGTCTGATTGTGAAATTTTTGCCTCCAAATCCACATAAAAGCGTAAAAAGCAAGAAGACCTTGAGTAAAATTTGAAGATCTCTGAAATGAAAATCCTCCTGCAATTAGAAATTCAGACTGAAAGTTGTCTTGAAGTCTGAAAGAAATTGGAATTCTGAAAAAAACTACCTTTAATCCTTAGTAAACCTGAGAATTTTGATGAAATTCCTTAAATTGCTGTAAGGAATCACTATCAACTTTGTCTCCAAGTGTGGAAATTAACCTGAAATTCTCCTAGAAGTTGCCTTGAGCCTGCAATTTACTTTTAAGTTTAGAAAAAAATTATTTCCTAAGCTTCAACTTTCAGTCTTGAGAAGTGATATTTGAATGAAATGCCAATGCTCATTTTATAAAGAGGTCGAACTCTTGCTTTGTTTTATTCTTGTTTTTGGAAACGAATCTGGTCTTGTTTTGAACACCAAGGCGAACCTTCTCTTGCTTTCTTGTTTTCATGATCTCAATGCCGATCTCTTGTTCTTTCTTCAAGAACCTTCTCTTTAGGGCAAACTTTATGTCTTGATTTGAATTCTTCGCATTCAATAACGCTTAGCCAAATTTTTATCCACCTTGGGTGGACTTCACACTTGTTTGAGGAATTTTCCTTGATGCATAGAGGGTAGACTTCACGTGAACTTGTGGATTTTCCATGCTAGGGCAGACTTCATACTTGAACAAGGATTATTCACTTAGGATGGCGGACTTCACATGAGAACAAGGAATTTCTTCATGTCTAGGCGGACTTTGCTTGCAAACATGGAATTTCATCATGCACAAGGCAGACTTCATACTTGTTCAAGGGATCCATGCTAAGTAAGGGCAGACTTGGCATGAGATCATGGAGTTCTTCCATGGTTGGAGTGGACTTGGCATGGAAACAAGGAATTCTTCCATGCTTGGAGCGGACTTGGCATGGAACCAAGAATTCTTGGTGTAAACTTTATACTTAACCATTTTCTTGTAATTTGACAATGAACTCTCTTGGCCTGACACTTCTTCTGACTCGGTAACTACCTGTGATTCCGAGAAAAGCAAAAAGCAACTTTCTATTTGTAGAAAAAAGTAGAACAAAAAAGAAGAGTCCAAGATTGGCCCCAAAATGCTAAAAATTAAAAAACAAAGAGTAGAAAAAGCAACTTTCCTAAAAAAAGGAAGTTGTCAAAATTGATCCCGGAAAATTGCATTTCTACTCCTTCAACGTGTTTGAGCACATCCGTAGCATTAAAACGTTCTTTTGATCATTCTTTCTCCTTATTTATTTGATGACTCCTCTGAATTTGAAGAACTTGACTCATTTGGGAAGGCGAGAGACCGTAGACAAAACCTAAGACTCCAAAACACAACCCTAAAAAGTGAAAAAAAGGCGGTCCCCATTTGCAATGGGTCGATGTGTGAAAACGTCACAACAGGTCCTAACCTGAAGGACAAATTTTTTGTTGCCTCAGGTTATTTAAAGTTGGATAGACAGTTGTATGGTCAAGTTGATATTCCTTGGTGGAAGCAAAGGTGGAATAGATTCTCTTGGCCAAAATGCAACTTTTTCCTCTAGCTAGTGGCCCACCTAGGAGAATTTGCGAAAGAGAGATTTTCAAGGCCCTTTTATCCGTGTTCTGTGTCAAAGTACTAAGGAATGCACTTCACAACTCTTCTTTTTGTGCCCTTACTCTAAGGAGTTGTGGCACCTTTGGTGGGAGGCACACAATCATGCTTGTGTCCATGCTACTTCTTTAGTGGAGTTGTAGGAAAGTTTGGGTAGACCTCCAGCTAAGACCTCTTTTCTACAAGTTGCTTGGGTTATTGGCCCCACCTTCATCATTTGGAATCTTTGGTTAGAAAGGAATCAAAGGATATTTCAATATTTGAAACGGGTGGGCATTCACTTATGGTGAAAGATAGAAGGCTTCAAGAGACTATTTCAGCAAAATGTGACCTTTATGTGATAGTGGATCCTAGTAATTTGATTGTTATAAAGAATTTGAACTTGGTTGGCAACAATTTGAGTTCCTCTAGGTTGCCCAAACAAAAGATTCATAGGGAGGGGTGATGGCTTCCTCCTCCTAAAAGAGTTCTGAGGATTAACACTAATAATTCTTCCAAGGGGAATCTTGGACATGCGGGCATTGGTGGCATTGGTAGGGCTAGTGATGGAGGTGTTGTATTCTTTTTATCTATCTATAAAGAACAGCATTCTAATAATCTTATGAAGGCTCTTGCTATTCTTCATGCAATGGATAGAGGGTGTTTCCTTGGTTGAAAGAGGATTATATGTGAATCTGACTCACAGATTGTAGTGGGTATGCTGAGGTTTGGTGGGATTAATTGGCATTTAGCCTTAGTGGCAAAGTAGATCCTAAATCTGTGCTCTTCTTTGGATTATGTTTCTTTCTGCCATATTCCACATGAGTGTAATCGAGTGGCAGATTGCCTAGCTAAATGGCCTTCTAAGAATTTAGACAGGAAGGATGTGGATGACAGGGGCCCTTGTCCTCAAAGTACTCGGAGAATTTGGAAAAGTTAATTTGGAGGACAGGAATATATAGTTGTTCTTTCTGCTGGGTTCCTTTTCGAACTTCTTGCTGATTGTGTGGTGTCCTTGGTTGGGCCTGTGGTCTTTTGCTATGCAATTGTTGCTTTGATTTGAATAAATTTTTACCCCTTTTAATTAAAATATAAAAAAATTGTCCTCCTATAGCCCATTCGAACCCAATATGATATTATATATTAAAAACTAATGAAAGGCAGCACTTCCACTCAAAATGAAAACAATCTAATTCTTTTTTAATTTGGATATCTATATTTTTATAAACTTTTCTTTCCTTCTTTGACAAGATAATTTTAGCTAGTTCTCTAAATCATAGATCTGCAGCCCACGGTCAAAGACAATGAGGTTTAATAAATCTTTACATAATATTCAAGGCTATTTCATTTAATCCTCCTCTCTTTAAAACATATTTTTCATTTAACAAGTCAAGTATCCTTTCTAACCCTGAAAATAAAAAATAAAGTAAAAATGTCTTCAATTCTTCATGGCATCTAATATTACCACATAACCATGAACGTATATAAAAATCAAATAGAAATAAATTACCTTGAAAGCATGTCGTGGTTTGCAACCCATCAACTGAATTGTGCTTTGCAAAATCATGCGTGTGTAATGAAAAGATTGATTTTCCCTTTGTGGAATCAAATAAGGTAATTTTTCATCTTCCTCTCCATCTTGTGAATCATCATCAATTACAATTATGGAGAAAATCTTCTGTACCTCTGCCATTAAGTCCATAAAGATTGCAGCACCTTCTACAATCTGAGAAATGAGTTTAAGTAAAATAGAAGAAAAAGTCAAGGAGCTATATCATATATTCTTTGGGAACAAAACTAGAAACACAAAATGGAGAGCAAACAAATCAATAATCTTGTATAGGTTTTTGTTTAACTAAGCAACTGTCATGTCATTGCAAGACAAGCCAACATGATATTGATCACAAGAAAGAAAAATCCAATAAACAAAAGTTATTTCTTTCTATTATTACATATTTCCAAATATCACTTGTATATTTACACTCACGCAGATCATAAAACTCACTAGCTTCTAATATTAAGCAGTAAATAAATAATAAAAATGTCAGATTCAAAGAAAAAAAAAATGAAGTCATATTAATTATAATGATGTGCACCTACTCTTGCAAGCACATGAAAATCATTAGCATTCATTATCAGTCAATGGGTAATGAAGATAGGATGCTCTAGGGAAAATGCAAAGACAAAAAATCTACAATTTAGACTGACTCATATTTCTGATCAATAATTATAGCATTTTCTTTTGCAGCATACAAGTTGCTCATTTTTGGCTAGTGAATTGAAAATGAAAAAAAGCACATTCTAGGAAATATGCTTAATCATACGGAAAGGCTACAACACGGACTTGGGTCATATTTCTCATTAATTATTAAAATGATTTGTCTTCCAAACTCCACAATAAAGAAGGAAAAACATCAACTTTAGCATTTAATATTAAAAATTGGTGTAACGTGAAACAAAGGTTTTCTTATAATTGAGAAACAATAATGATGTCCTTTTAATGTGAGTAATTCATTATTTAACAACAGACAATGAAAATGGGGCAGTGTCAGACAGCATCGCATTGCAATTAGTTTCTACTATGGCATTAGGGACACTTTACTGAATCATTCCTTATCAACAATATTATGGGTAGACATGAGCATGCAATACAAATTCACTAATTCCCAACCCAAGCGTTATGTTTTAGATATAAAGTTACATCTTCAACCATGTGGACATTGGAGACAAGAAAAATATATTCTTAATCTTTTTTTGTTTTTGAGCATGGGTAAAAGAGGGGTTTTAAAAGCATCTCAAACCTTTTGCATCAAATTACAAAATATCTAACAAAGGTACCCATCAAACAACAAAGAAACATCAAAAACAACCAGACAGTCTGTGGGCTGAAAACATACAGCAACTCATGCTGCAACTCCCAAAAATGGGAAAGAGTACTCTTGTGACATCTTCACACAACGCCCCATCGTTTAGTTGCTTAGCTTGGCAATAGTCATAGTCTTCAACCTTTGTTTGTGAGAAGGTTTTGTCTTGTCAATCTGGGTTAAGTGTGTTGATTTGTCCTTGAAATGACTTAGAATGCAATGTCTTGTCCATACAATGCTGTCATAGAGCAAGAAAAGTTGTCAAAATTGTTGATATTGTCAAAACTGTGAGAAATGTTGCAAAAGTTATCAAGAAACGTTCTCAATAGGATCTAAAATTTTGAAATTAGTAAGTGTTGAAAATGATGAGATGTTTCTATTTGACAAGGAAAGTTCCTTGTCAAGGTCAGATTTTCCAACCTTGATAAGATGAAATGAGGAGAAATTTATGAAAATCCTTGTCAAAATTTGGGAATTTCAAGGTTGGAATTCACTCCTAGGTTGAGGTATGCAATGTATTTTTTGTCCTTGGCTAGCCTTCACTAAACCTTCCTTTGTCCATGGACACCTTAAAATTGCACCTATGTTTGTCTTTGACAAGCAGGGAAGATCACTCATGCTAGTCATTCCTTGCATACCCATGATTTGTGACCTTTAATTTGTCCCTGGTACTATCTCATTTGAGCCCATGATTCTTGAAATTTGTCCTTATACACCTTTCAAAGGCGCCATTTCTTGTCCATGGTCAAGGTGAAATTCCGCTCTAGGATTGTCCTTCTACACATGGTGCGCTCAAGATTTGTACTTGATGAGGTGAGATTTGCGCCCAACCTCTTTTATCCCCATGCACCCTTCATGAGCACCATTCCTTGTCCTTGATACACATGGAAAGTGCACCTATACAAGTTCTTCTTCACTTTACGCTTGCACTTGAAAAATTTAAATGCATCATCAAATTGTCCTTGTCTAATGAGGAATTGCTTTCAATTAGTCCTTAACCACACTTCAAATGCTTTTAGGATTAGTCGTTGCATGAGTAGAAAATATGCCTTCCTCTAGTCTCTAACTGTAAATGTTATTCAACTCTCAATTCAAGATGCAAGTTATATTCAAGGTTATCTTTTCCTTTAACTATGTGTTATATCTTTAATATGATAAATCTGATTATATTCTTGTATATTGCAGGTGAGAGGAGCATTTATTGATTTCGATGTCCTTCTCACAAATGTCGATTGATATATATATGTGAGCAGGGAGGATCAAGCAATGCCTTGACCGGTCATGTCTATTAGACATGATCGATCAAGACATTACTTGATCGCACCCTTTGACTTATCGTAGCATTTACCAATCGGTGTATACTTGACAAACCACCCGATACTCAATCGGCGTGTCTATCATATGCAAGACAACAGATATTAATCGATATGTATTAGTTAAGCCCGATAACCATCAATGTTCACCGTTTAATATATCAACCGATATTAATCGGTATGCATTGGTTAAGCCCGATAATAATCGGTGTTCACAGTTAATATGATGACCGATATTAATCGGAGTGCATATGTTATAATGTAAATCGATACCAATCGGTATTCTGTGCCATGAGATTTACACTCGATGATTATCGATAGTTAAGCATTGATCGAACTTTACAAGTATGATTGAACATATACAAATTGAAGAATGATCATCAAATGAAGGAACAATAGCTTGAAGTTTTTTTTCATCATAGTTTATCGATAGGATAGATGATTGAATGAGAGACTTCATTTATCTCTCATTCAATCATTTATCTTACTGAGGCTATCATGCATTAACACTCCCTCTTAGCTAGGTAAGATAAATGAAAAACAACATATCAAGCATCACAATTAAAATGATGGTTAGTATTCTTTACACAATCTGACTTCAAAAAATCATATGACCTAATCACATGACATGAAATATCACCTAAACACGTGATACAAATGTTCATCACATCAATCTTGTGATGACAAGATATCACCTAAGCATGTGATATCAGTATTGCCTAAACATGCAATACTTAAGGATAAACATGTGAGGATGATTAAATTCTCATCTTATCCAAGTTGTGGTATGTGCACTAACATCTTCTACAAATGTTTGACCACAACACAATCATGGCACATCCATGACATACCAGAGATCCAACATGATAACTGGTTTGAACATCATAAGATCGTCACCTTATAATGCCTACATACAAGTGTTCATCATCTTGAGAGATCGTCACCTCTTAGATATGAACTCAAGGGATAAAATCCAAAATGTCCTATCATGACAAAGAAGTTTACACATTAAACATCTTATTGATATGTAAATACAGATTACAAAGCAAATTACCTTTCTATCATACCTAAACCTTTTCTGAAGTGATCAACCTTCACTTTGGAAAGAGGTTTGGTCGGAATATCTGTAGTCTGATCTCCTGTACAAACATATTCTAATTGGATCACATTCCTGTCTACCATATCTTGCACATAGTGGTATGGAATCTCAATATGCTTGGATCTGTCATGGAACACTGGATTTACTAAAAGTTTTATGCAGCTCTGATTGTCACAATGTATGATAGTAGGTTTCATAGGCTCTCCAAACAATCCCACAAGCAACTTCCTAAGCCATACTGCCTCTCGAGCAGCCATGGAAGCTACAATGTATTCGGCTTCGGTGGAACTCTGAGCCACAGAAGCCTGCTTTCTGCTGATCCAGGATATCATGGCTGAGCCTAAACTGAAGCAACACCCTAAAGTGTTTTTTCTGTCAGTCACACTTCCAACCCAATCTGAGTCTGTAAATCCATGTAGGTCTAGATCAACTTTCTCATATTTGAGACCAAGGTTTAGAGTACCTTGTAAGTATCTCATAATGTGTTTTACTGCAATCAGGTGGATCTCCTTAGGCTCACACATAAACTAACTTAAGGCATTAACTGCATAACATATATCTAGTCTTGTATTTACAAGATACATCAGAGACCCAATCATTTGCCTATATAGAGTAGGATCTGATGGTTGTGATTCTGTTGCTACTTCCTTAAGTTTATGAAGGTTTGTTTCCATTGGAGAGGTCATGGGTCTGCAGTTTAGGATTCCAAATCTCTTCAAAATGTCCAAGGTATATTTACTTGGTTTAGTATAATGCCATCAGTATTCTGCCATACTTCCAAACCTAGGAAGTAATGAAGGAGTCCCAAGTCCTTCATATCAAATTCCTTAGCAAGGTCTTTCTTACACTGATCTATGAGGTGATCTTTTCCTGTGATTAAAAAATCATCAACATATAAAATTAATATTAGCATATCACCTTTGTTTTGCTTATAGTAGAAATTAGGATCTGCATCATTCTTGGAGAAGCCTAATTTTGAGAGATAGGTATCAATTCTTTCATACCAAGCCCTGGGAGCATGTTTAAGCCCATAGAGAGCTTTCTTGAGTCTACACACATGTGACTCTGCATCATAAATCTCAAACCCTTCAGGTTGCTCTAGGTATACTTCTTCTGAGATCTCACCATTAAGGAATGATGTCTTAACATCCATCTGATGAACTTTCCATCCCTTTGATGCTGCAATGGCTAAGACTGCTCTTACTGAAGTGTATCTGGCTACAGGTGCAAATCTTTCCTCATAATCAATTCCTTCCTTTTGAGAAAACCCTCTGGCTACAAATCTAGCCTTATGTTTCTCAATGTTGCCATCTGCAACGTGTTTGATTTTGAAGAGCCATTTGGAGGTGACAATAGATTTCCCAGTCGACCTAGGAACAATTTCCCAAACATCATTTTTCATAATGGATTGGTATTCTTCAGACATGGCATTCTTCCATACTTGATGTTTAAGTGCATCTGATACATTAGTAGGTTTTGCTCTTGAGAGATTATTCAGGAGAGCGACGTAGTTGGTAAGTTTGTTAGGCCTTTTGCTTTCTTTGAAAGTTCCTGAAGGGGCAGCATACTTCTGAGCTTCTCTACAGTTTTGGTGGCCCATAGTGGTCTTTTCTTGAAATTTTCTCTAGGTGGGTTTTGAGTTTCACTTTCATTTTCCTTAAGACTCTCCCTCTGAAGCTCAGGAGCAGGGTCCTCATCTATGTTAGGGGTAGGGATATAGACTTCAGGTTCTAGTGAGCTTTGGGCTCTTTTGAAGGCCAAGTCTTTTTCAAAGATTACATCCTTACTTAGTTCAATATTCTTATGACCAGGTATATAGATTCTATAGGCCTTGGAGGTTTCACTATATCCTACAAGTATTCCCCTTTTTCCAGAAGGCTCTAATTTTAATCTTTTCTCCTTAGGTACATGAATATAGACAGCGAACCCAAATATCCTAAGGTGGCTGATATCTGGTTTTGATTTAGTAAAGACTTCCTCAGGGGTTTTATCTTCAAGATGGGATTGAGGACATTTGTTTTGAATATATACAACAGTGCTAGTTGCTTCTGCCCAACGATTGACATTTAGATTCTGATCAAGAATCATAGCTTTCGCAGCTTCTACAATTCTCCTATTTTTCCTCTCAGCTACCCCATTTTGTTGAGGATTATAAGGTATTGTTAACTCCCTCTTAATCCCTGAATTTTTACAAAAATCTTTAAATAATTCTGATGTGTATTCCCCCCCATTGTCAGTTTAGTGATTTGAATTCTTTAAACCTATTGAGGATCTCTTCTGATTCTTTACACTTCAGAAAGTAGATCCAAGTTTTCCTAGAGTAGTCATCAACAAATATTACATAATACAAAAATCCCCCTAAAGAAGGTACGGACATAGGTCCACATACATCAGAATGAACTAGCTCTAAAATTTTACTTGTTTTCCTAGTACTATTATAAAAACACCCTTAGTATTTTTACCTAGGGCACATTCTTTGCATGCCCCTGAATGATATTGCTTTAACTTAGGTAGGCCTGTGACAAGGTTTCCCATTGATGATAAAGCTCTAAATTTCAGGTGACCTAGTCTTCTATGCCAAACTTCATTAGCATCTGTAGTTTCATGGATTAGGGCTAAGTGGGGCTCTATTCACAGCTCATACAAGTAGCCTTGTCTTTGACCAATGGTTTTAGCTTTCTTGATGGATGAATTCTTTGGCCAAGCCAACACTCTGTTGTCCATGAAGGTCACTCTGTATCCATTATCCTATAGTGCTGATATGGAGACTAGGTTTCTCTTGATTCCTGGGACATATAGTACTCCTTTAAGTTGTAATGATACGCCTGACTTTAGTTTGTTGGTGCAAGTTCCAACTCCTCTGACTGGATGTGTGGAGTCATCTCCGATAGTCACTTCCTCATCATTCTCCTCTATCATGGAGTCTAGCACTTCTCTGAATCCTGTAATGTGTCTGGATGAGCCACTGTCAACCACTCAGGAGTTAACTTTGTTTGATGCTTGGTTTGTAAGTGCTGAATAGAGTATATACTTCTCGAAGTCATCTTCCCTTTTAGATTTTCCTGTTTTGGCAAATGTGGCTTGTTGTTTGGCTCTTTTTGGACATTTGGCAACATAGTGCCCAAATTTGTCACATTTGTAACATTGAATCTGTGAAAGGTCCTTCTTGAAGGTGTTCTTGCCATGACGACCTTTTCTCTTCCTAAATTGTTTATGCTTGCTTTTCTTGTGTGAGTTTGTATTTAGAACTTGAAGATCTTCATCTATATTATTTTGCTTGATCCCTTTCTTATTTAACCTTGATTCTTCTTGGCCTATCGAATTTTGGAAACTCATCCCTTGCACTGATGCCTTGGACGAATGTTTCCCATATACTAGGCAACCCATCTAGAGCAATGAGTGTTAATTCTTTGCTTTGGATCTCATATCCAAGAGTTGCTAGTTCATCCCTTAGGGCTGATATTCGCATGAAGTAGGCATTGATTGATTCTCCTTTGATCATGGCTATGTGATTTATTTCTCTTTTTAAAGCCAAGGTTCTACTAGCATTGGATATCTCAAATGCATCTTCAAGTGCTTTGAACATGTTGTAGGCCATTTCATGTTTCCTTATGATGGGCATAATATTATTTCTCACCCCATCAACTATGATTTTGATGGCCTTTTCATTTCCCTCTCTCCAAGTTGTTTTGTCAAGTTCAGTCTCAGGTTCTGCAGTTTCAGTTTTTACAAATGATTCGACTTTATTTTCTTTTAGAATCATCTGAATTCTGAACTTCAATGCTGAGAAGTCATCACCTCCTCCAAGTCTATCTTCAAATCTGATAGCACTAGCCATTAGAGGAAATGTGATGTTGAATATATGCTTGTTTTGAATTTTCCACAAAATTGAACAGCCTCAGGTTCGATTTAACCTGGCTCTGATACCTGTTGATGTGTTTTTTGTACACAATCATACACAGAATAAAATACCCAAGGGTACCTTATCGTCTTTTGAATAAAGTCTCTGATTGCTGAAGATATCGCAAAAAAGGATCAATCAGGGTGACTCCAATGTTCTTTTATGTAGGGTCTCTACGTGTGGATAAGCTCTTTGTGGTATGATGTGATTTGCTGGAATCACAAGGGGACTTACACTTGATGCCTGAACTTCTGATTTGCCTTTGAATATTGCTAGAACACAGGATCTTACTGCCTTAGATTTGAAAAATGGAAAAAAGATGAGGGCGAAGAGAGGATCTAATCCTAATACTAAGAATGTAGGAGCAATGATTGATCTTTGATGAAACTCTAACTAGGTCTTGTTTTGACATCGCAGGACCATCTCCACAAGGCTAGTGCGATCTTCGAAGGAAAGCTTTATGATGTTCAAATCGTCACTGCAGGCATAGACACCATCAAGTTGATGCATATCAATGAAGAAGCGACAAATTGAAATTGAGCTTAAGCTGAACGATTCCAGTTGACTACACAAGGCAAGTCTGCAATCAACAAACTGCTAGTAGTATGGATATACGAATTTCACCATCAATCAAGCATATTTCTTCCACTCATCTAATAACATGAAATCAAATATGAGAAGTATAAAGACCATGCAAATTGTCGAATCGACCCATAAATTTCACCATTTCTTCAATAAAGTTACAAGTCTTTTACAACAACATCTTGGCAACAATCTTTGCCTTCTCTCTCTACTCTACTCTAATTGCTATTCTAATACTTCTAACTGCTTCTAACTATATTCTAACTCTTTCTAATTATCCCTTTACAAATGAAATGTCAGGGCTTATATAGTGCCCTCAATACAATTCGATGGCTTAGATCAATTCGAGATCAATGGCCAAGATCCAACAATGAAAACCCTAATTAGGGTTTGTTACAACCATTACATAACATTTAATGCTTGACCAATGATAAAATTGTATTGCTTGGACACATGTCCTCTCTAGAAAAATCGACCAATGGATAGCCGGGGTAGGTACATCAGAGTTTGTGCCACCTTCCATGAGTTAGGTACATTGAATCTGGACATGCTGAGGTGGACCACACTGACTGGAGGAGTGATGACTGGGATGCCACCTCATCTGACACTTGTAGCTTGGTAGATATTCAATTTGATGTCGTTGAGAAGCTATCTTTAATTAGCTCTTGTTCTAACTCCTTCTGTCCTTGATTTGCAGGATGATGATGTACCTCGCCTTGTAATACTGGATTGGAGAAGGTCGCCCTTGTCCTTGCTTGATCGTCCCGGAGCAGACCGTCCTAGATCCGGCTTGATTTTCCTTGATGAAATCTCCATTTGATGCCTACACAACATTTCAAAATTAGAAACATGATTTTGCAATATATAACATAGATTAGATTAATTTTTAGGAAACTTCATAATAAATCCTTGAGTTATTATTTCCTAAAAAACGATTGAGCTATTACAATTCAAAATTCAAAATTCAAAACTTGAAGGCTATGACGATCAACAATCAAAATCAAAACAATAAATCCATATCGCCATACCTCACTTGAGAGCTAACTCGAGAATGCAAAACAAGGAATTTGCCTAGGCAAAATTAATGTTTGAAGCCTTTTCCACGTGATCTTCAAGCGAACGTCCTTCCTATCAACTTCGTCACCCTTGGGGTCTTTGATGTGATCTTCAATATTTTTGGCAAGTTCGCCTTAACTCTAACTTCAAGCTCGCACTCCCCTTTGAAGATGTTTCGCACCACCTTTGCTTTCTCCAAATCGCATGTAAGAGATGATTGAATAATGATTTGAAAATGAAATTTTCACCCTCCCTTTATAAGCACTCACCTCTCATTTACCTCTAGGCCGACTTTTACAAAATGAGGCAATTAAAAACCAATTTTAAATAAAAAAACAAAGGCCGACTTTTATAAATAATTGAAAATTAAAACCCAAGCGGCCCATTTTATTATTTAAAATAATAATTAATTAATTAAATGCCATCGTTTTTTTTTTATTAATAAACTCGATTTTTAAAAGGCAAAAAATTAATTAATTAATGTTTTAGCGCAATTTTTAAATGCTACTTAATTGAATTTTCAAACTTATCGATTTTTAGCATTTAAAATAAATTCAAAAAATGTTTGTTAGCGCCGAATTTAGAAAAGGTAAAGACACAAACCATTATCGCCCTAGTCCCTGACTGAGGGACAGGAGCGAATTACCATTTTGATCTTGATTCTTGTGCCTTTGACGTTTGAAACCATCATCTCCATCTTTACGTTGAAACTGGCATTTTCGCTAAGAACCTCAAGCTTGATTGATTTGATTTTGTGGATGAGTGCCTCCTGAGGTTGATATCGCCCTGGTCCCTTGGTGAGGGACAGGAGCGATCTTGGTGTTTTCTCCTTGATCTTGCTCCTTCAATCACCAATCTTCATTATATGGCAAGCAATGACGTTATCCCTTCGCTTCATGCATGTTCTACTTGTCGTTAACAAGGCATATTCGATGTTTAAATGGTTTTCGCCCTGGTCCCTTGGTGAGGGACAGGAGCGAATTTTATGCTCTAGCCAACATTTGCTATCTTTCAACCTTTGCTTCTTGTTCATTGCCTCCCAAATGATATCTTCGACCTTGTGTAACCTGGCTTTGTCATGATTTTGAAGGAAAATGAATAATCTTGTGAAAATCGCCCTGGTCCTTGCCTGAAGGACAAGAGCGATTTTGTCTCCTTGGTTGAATTTGATCATCTTTTGACGTTTGATTTTCTCGCATATCATCTTCTTAAGATACCTTTGATACTTTGTAACCTCGCACAACCTTGACTTAGTGTGATTTTTGGATGAACTGGCCAATATGGTAAATATCGCCCTGGTCCCTGACTGAGGGACAGGAGCGAATTTGGGCATCTTGGGCTCAACCTTGTTTGTATCAACTTGCAATCGCTTTCACCATGTAGAATGAGGTCCTTTGATCCCTCTTGGACACTTGAAACTTGATAAACCTTCAAAACCCAAGCCTTCATAGAAATTTCGCTCTGGTCCCTGACTGAGGGACAGGAGCGAATTTGGGCATTTGGTGCAAATTGTTCAACTTTGGCGGTCTTTGTAACTTTGTTCTTCGTCGAGACACCTCCAAACGTCCTTGCCACCTTACTTCTTGACTTGGAGTGATCTTAAACTTTGAAGAAAGGCAAATTAACTAACATTTCGCCCTGGTCCCTGGCTGAGGGACAGGAGCGAATTTGCAATTGTAGGCTCCATCACACTTTGCTAACTTCAAAATTTATCTTCAATAGACTCGTTACGCCTCCTTTGCTTGCCTCAAACTTAACACTTACTCGATCTTCGCCCAAAACTTGTCTTATAGGGAAAATCGCTCTGGTCCCTGAGAGAGGGACGGGAGCTATCACTTAAATTCGCCTTGGTCCCTGGCAGAGGGACAGGAGCGATTTTGTTTCTAGGGTCAATTTTCCTCATGATTGCGCTTTCAAGTTATATTCAACTGATAAAATGTATCTCTTTTGATCTTCTCAATTCACGAAATCGTTCAAATCTTTCAAGGGCAAGGCAATTTTGGATTTCAAGCTCCGATCCTTCAGTGAGGGATAGGAGCGATTTTTGACCTTCTAGGCAAAAACTTCATCATTTCATTGCTTTTGATCAAGTCTGGATGCTCCATCATGCTCATTTTGCCCTTCACCATGCCTTTGATGTCTCAATTCGTCCAAACAAGGTCAGGAATGGCTCAAATAAGTATTATCGCCCTGGTCCCTTGGTGAGGGACAGGAGCGCTTTGCCTTGGTCCTCCTGGGAGGGACAGGAGCGAAATTCGCTCTGGATCCTCAGTGAAGGACAGGAGCGAAATTTGACTTTTCGAACTCTCTATCAGGATAACTTTTATGGAATATAACATTTCTTTCTTATACTTTAAGTTATATTCCATATATACTTTCAGGATGTTTGAGAGTGGTTTCAGACCTCCAGGAGTTATATTGCAAAATCTAGTTTTTTGAGGTCTTTCAGTTTCCAGACTTAGTCAAATTCAGGATCAGGACATTCCAGACTTAGCCAAATTTCAGGATTAGGACATTCCAGACTTAGCCAAATTTCAGGATCAAGACATCACTCAAGCCGGACTTGCTTATCCATGTGATCACCTGGGCCACACTCAAAATGCAAAGGCTAGCTCACAAAACCCTAAAAGACCAAAAAAACAAACCCTAAAAAGCAAAAAACATGGGTCCCCATTTGCAATGGGGCGATGTGTGAAAACGTCACAACAATACCATGTAAATGTTATTCAATTCTCAATTCAAGATGCAAGTTATATTCAAGGTTATCTTTTCCTTTAACTATGTATTATATCTTCAATATGATAAATCTGATTATATTCTTGTATATTGCAGGTGAGAGGAGCATTTATTGATTTCGATGTCCTTCTCACAAATGCCGATTGATATATATATGTGAGCAGGGAGGATCAAGCAATGCCTTGACCGGTCATGTCTATTAAACATGATCGATCAAGACATTACTTGATCGCACCCTTTGACTTATCGTAGCATTTACCAATCGGTGTATATTTAACAAACCACCCGATACTCAATCGACGTGTCTATCATATGCAAGACAACCGATATTAATCGGTATGTATTAGTTAAGCCCGATAACCATCAATGTTCACCGTTTAATATATCAACCGATATTAATCGGTATGCATCGGTTAAGCCCGATAATAATCGATGTTCACAGTTAATATGATAACTGATATTAATCAGAGTGCATACGTTATAATGTAAACCAATACGAATCGGTATTTTGTGCTATGAGATTTACAATCGATGATTATCGATAGTTAAGCATTGATCGAACTTTACAAGTATGATTGAACATATACAAATTGAAGAATGATCATCAAATGAAGGAACAATAGCTTGAAGTTTTTTTTCATCATAGTTTATCGATAGGATAGATGATTGAATGAATGAGAGACTTCATTTATCTCTCATTCAATCATTTATCTTACCGAGGCTATCATGCATTAACACTAACAAGGTCTCATATGTTCTTTTCACTATCCCTCTATACTTAGGAATCCCACCTAGCATTTAGCCCTTGCCTCACAAGGAAGTGCGCTTGTGATTGTCCTTAGCAACCTGGAAATTGCACTCTTGCATTGTCCATCTCCCCCTCAAATCCGCCCTTCTCATAGTCACTATACCACATGAAGGTGCACTCAAGGATTAGTCCTTGTCAATGCCTAAATCCTGCTCAAAGACGCGTCCTTGTGCATCATCAATCAGCACCTTAGGTTTATCCTTATGCACATAGAAATCCCGCCCTAGTTTCTTGTCCCTTTGCATCATGAAAATGCACTCAACTCAGTCCCTCTACACCCCTTAAAGGTGCCTCTCCATTTGTCCTTAGAGCCTCTGCAATCCCACATTATTCTTGCATATCTCCATAAACCTGCCTATGACAGTCCCTACCTAGCATGAAAATGCGCCCTAAAGGGCAGACCTAAAAAGCAGGAAATTTGCATGTTGAAGCAGAGCAGATTAATCAGACAGAGTGAGAATTGTGTGTTGTGGATTGGCCATTCAACCTCACTTATATACCCTTTCAAGGGCGCATCAAAATGCCAGCCAACCTAAGGTAAAATAATTAAATAATAAAACCCCTCCAAACGTGTTGACAAGAAAGGCCAACCTAAGCAAAATTACCCTCTCAAACAGGTGAAAGAAATCAAATTAAAACATGTGGAATCAGCAATATGATTAGGACCAACTTGAAAACAAATTGTTAAGGATTTGAGAGGTTTTAGAGGGAAGAAATTTAAGAAAATTAAAGCAAAGGAGAAAATTCCTTACCTGGCCAACCCCTATTAAGGACAAAGTGTTTTCTTTGAACACATAAATAAAGGTGATCATTTCAGGTTCAATTCAATCCAAATAATCTACACAGAAGAGTAACGAATTCAAGATAAGAAGAACGAATTACAGAAGAGGAGGAACAAGACAAACTATATCAGAAATTGCTCATGACTTGTTGTAAAAGGAGGAAGTATTTGCAAAGCAAAGACAAGTAATTCACAAACAGGTCTGAACATTTTCACTATCATTTTTTCATCACTTCTAAATCTGACATCAAAATTTCAAAGTTGAAAATGTCATTTCCAGATTTCAGAACAATTTATAAAGTTTTGTAGGGCAACTTTGTTGATTGTTGATGTTTCACGACTTTCCCATTGAGTAATGATAATCATAAAAATTCTTTTCAGGTTCTTCAAAACAAGTTTAAAGTGCAGGTTTAAGCTTCTAATTTCCGTACCACAATTTGCTTGCACTACAATTAAGGGTTTTTTGAATTAAAATATGTTTGTATTCACTGTAATGTCCCCGATTTTGGCCTGGAATTGTTTGTGTTAGATTTTTGGAGAAATAAGGGAAAAATATTTAATTTAATATTATATAACTATCTCATTATATTCATTTAAAAACATACGTGAGATGACTTCATATTTTATTATTAGGTTACCGATTCGTCCAAGATGTATGCCGTATCCAGGTACGATACATTTCAGATTCTGAATAGTTTTGGAATCTCAGTGGATTCGGATAGGGTTCATTCATTTTCCTTGTGAAATGCTTCTGCATTTTCAACCATGAATCTGTCACGTTTTTTTTACGAATCAAAGTCGGACATGATTTTCGAATGTTTTTTTCCTACGTTACCCCAAGTTTCCGGGACGGGGGGACGGGGGGACAGGGGGACGAGTTTCCGAGACGGCAAATTTTTTTGCCAAATTTGGGGACGGAGGGGAACGGCTATATAAAATATAGGGAAAATTTAAAATATATAGGAAAATTCTAAATGTTCATATGAAAACATGGATAAAGCATGCATCTATACATTATATTCATATGAAAACGTGGATATAGCATGTGTATGATACTATGAAAACATTTTAGACTCGAACATACAACAGTATCAATAGACTCAATACTCAATATGCACTCATAATTCAGAATTTCAATTCATTCACATTGTCAATATGCATATCATAATAGATATTAAAGAAATAACATACAAAATGCCCAAAGGCTACACTGCTGCCATATTGTTTCATTGTCAATTGCGATATGGAAATCAAAATAGTACTAAGTAAATACTAAAAAGCAAAGTATAATATTTATTATTTAATTTATTTTCTATTTATAAATTTTAAAATTTATACTATGAATTAATTTAAAATTATAAATATTTGATATGAATTAATAAATTTAATGTTGCCTTTTAATTTTTGATAGAATTCAATACTAAAATAATTGATAGTCATTTTTTAATTTTTTTTCAATATAGATGGCCCATGTTAGAAAAATATAGATAGTCGTATTTTCAATAATTTTTTATAACTATTTTGAAAAATTTGAATTGATAGAGGGCCCATGTTAGAAAAATTTAAAAAAAATTGAAAATACGACTTTTTTATTTTTTTAATATTTTTCCCTAGCCCTAGATGTGGGGGACGTCTAGCCGTCCTCGGGACGGCTGGGACGTCCCCAATCCGTCCCCAGCCGTCCCTGGGGCGTACGGACGTCCCCCACAGCTAGGGAAGCCGTCCCCCTGTTTCGGGGACGTCCCCTCAAAATTCTGACAATTTGGGGACCGGGGGGGGACGTCCCCTGGCCGTCCCCAAATCCCCTAAACGTCCCCAAGACTGGGACAGGGGTTTTCAAGTAGGGGACGCGTCCCCGAGTTTCGTAGTTTTTTTCCCAATTTTCGGAATGAAAATGAGTCGTGTAAACCATAAAAGGATAAAACGAAAAGTTGGAAAGCACATTTTTTTGTTTTCTCCTGTGTTGTGGCGGATAGCAAGAAGAAAGGACACGATTTGGGCACAAACTGAGCACGACACGGGTGAACAAGGCACGACGCAAGCACACTTTCTCCTGTACCTGCGGTGAGAGCAGCTGTTTTTCTTCTGCGGCAAGAACAGTTGTGCGAATGGGAGCTAAGCCATGGCAAGGAACGAGCGATCACGACCAGGTAAGTTCCAATTTTTTAATTTATTTCATCTTTTGCTACACGATATGATTATAGTTTTAGACAAATTTTTATTTGTTTGTTTACTTTATATGTTTATTAAGTTTAAATTTAGATTTTTATCATTTAATGATTTATATTTATATAATAATAAATCTTAAATATTTAAATTTAATTTAAAGCAAAAATAAAATTATTCATAATCATTAAGTAAACATATATCATATATGTTATAATGATATTTTTACAAACTTTTAAATTACAAAATAATTAAAATATTTGTATTTAATTTAATAATAATATAAATTAAAATTAAATAGTTAAATATTAAATTTTAATTTGTATTATTATTAAGATAAATACAAATATTTAAATTATTTTGTAATTTAAAAGTTTGGAACTGTATTAATATCATTATATGTTTACTTTCATAATTATCAATCATTTTCACTTTAAATTAATCATTGATAATATTTGAGATTCTAAATTTAATTTTTTTTCTACTTTTTAGGTTGCATATATGTATATATTTATGATTTTTATATTTTTTGTACGGATGTACCCAAACGTACCCAAACCCCCCTCCAAAAAATTTGTTGTACCGGCATACCGTACCCACGTATCCGTATCTATATCCATACCAATAACTTAGTTTTATTAAATTAATAAAGTGACTTAAGTATAAAATAAAAATAATTAAAGGTCACTTAAGAAATAATAAAGTGTACCCACCCGAATCTTCTAGAAGGAATCTTATGATGGGTTATGAAAAGAATAAATGGAAGAGGGTAATTCATGGTTGGGCATCAGTTGTTTGTTATCTTCTCTTGTATTATGGTTGTGGAGGCAAGGGCTGTCCGCATATTTGGTCTTAGAGAATGAAACCTCCCTTTGATCTGCATAACTGAGGAGGTGAGAGATCCTCCAAAGGGTTGCCTTGAGAGTGAGGAACACTCAGTTCTTCATATTGAGCTAATTGAGGCTTTATATCAGATTCATGGAGTACAATTCTTGTTAAAAACTAAAGCTTTGGGGTGAATAAATGGTGGTACTTGGGTCTACACAATTGGTGAAGCTAGGCGAATTTCCTTGAAGTATTTGGAGGAGTGTTGTGTGATTTGCAGGTGATCAGATCTGAAGAGGCATCAGACCATCTTCCATCACGATTTTTCTCATAGTCCATTGGTAATGCATCATTTCATGGATGTGAAGACAGCGATATCTTTTGTGGAGTGAGGCAATTCATTTGTAGACAATTTGGGGTTGATTTTGTAGAGTATTCAAAGCTCTATCAGACTCAGACTGAAAATCGTGGCAGGCAGCCTCCCCTTTGATTTTACTCACAAGTCTTCTAAATAGCATCGAATCTCAGTTTGTAGGACAGCGCCACACTTGCCAAGGAAGGGTGATTAATTTAGAAGAAAAATAAGGACTTGCAGCCAGCCAATCATCAGTATATCAGACTTCAGTGCACCAGTAGGGGCGATCCGTGAAGGAGATTGATCTATCACATTGGAGGCCTCTTTGACATCAGTATTGCATGCTTCTTCAAGGCGTTGTAATCCAGGTTCACTTGCAATTAATAATCCATTGTAATTTCAGTTTTTATACTTGAGTCCATGGCTGATATTGGTCTTCAGAAGTCTGAAAATGGTCAATAGAAATCAGTTAATGTGTAGGATCATATCCCTGTCATTGTAATGACTCATTTGGTTATCATATGAATAAAGATTGAAGAAGTATTGACTGCATCCTAAACACAATTTTTTCTGAGGATGTTGGACAACTGTTTGACAAAATGTTAGTTAGCTGATTGCTCATGATTAAGGGTTATTTTTTTATGTGATGCATCTCTAGGGAGCTGTTTATGCATTCTTGGTAACTATTCAATCAATCCTAGCCCTTGCTAGAAGTCAAAGTCAGTCAAAACATGTGTTGGAAGGATTTCCTATCAAACTGAAATTCTGAAACTATCTATCAGCAAGACCTAAACTTGATAACAGCAGATTGATTAGACAAGCATTTGTAAATATCCCTTGTATTTTTCAGTCATACTACCGCAGTGGATATTACATTCACAACCAGGATTCATTAATATTTGTTCTTTTTCAGGATGAGATTGAAAGATGATGGTGAGCAATGAGGAGCTCTACAACTTGGCATCATCAAAAGGAATGAACTTCACAACTTGAAAGGAGGACTCCACCAAATCAAGAGGACAACATTTGCAGGGATAAGCTCAAGAACTTCAAAGGACATCCACAAGGAGGCAAATCAAGGATGAAGGACTGGACCATGAAAAAGGCTTTCAAAACAAGAAGGATAGCTTCAACAAGTGAAAAGATCATGGCTCAACAACATGAAACGAATCAAGGTCCAAGACAAAGAAGAACATTACTATGTAGAAGGGATTCCACAACAATATTGGATTTCCAAATCCCTTGGAAATCCAAGATCAACGTTAAAAACAACAAGGATGGTACAAGACAACATCAAGGTTTTCAAGATGATGAAGAAGTGATTACAACATGAAGGATTGATTTACATCAAGGAGAATCACAAGATAACATCAACGCAAGGTTTACACTTCAAGGGGATGATGTCAAATCAAGAGCTACACCATGGAATCCAAGTCCAAAGCAAGGAATTTCAAGGTCAAAGAGTATCAAGGAATTAATTCAAGATTCCGGAGTTGAGGATGGATATGCATCACAAAGAGAAAGATTCCCAAACATGAGATGTAAAAGTAAAAGGTGATCAAGGAAAGTGATAGTTTCAAAAGAGTTAATTGTTGATGTGAGTTTCATGCACGATCGAACATAGAATAAAGTATTGAATACTCTATCCTCTCTTGAACAAAGACTTTCAAATGTTGAACCATGTGATCACTTGAGACGACTCCAAGGTTTACAATGTTAGGTATTGACATGTTGGATAGCTTCAATGGTTTGATGTGTTTTGCTGCTCCTCAAAGGGACTTACATAATTGTTCTAGGAGATGAAACTTCTTAATCACAATGAATGTTGTTTTACAAATGATGTTAGAATGGAGCTCTTTCCTACTACTACTAATGATCTTTGATAAAAAAGTGAAAAAGAGGTAAGGTTTAGGAATGCTACACTAATACTAAGAATGCAAGAGTGATGGACAATCTCAAGTGAGCTCAACTAAGCTTTATTTTGACATGCAATGAACATCTTCACAAGGCTAGTGCGATCTTCTAGGGATAGCTAATGATTTTCAAATCACTACTATAAACATAGTACCATCAAGATGAAGCATATCAATGAAGGAATAGTAATTGAAGTTAAGCTTGGCTAAAATGAGTTCAGTCGACTATGCAAGATACTTCACCATCGATGAAATATTAGTAGTATGAACAATGAGAGCTTCACTATCAATCATTCTATTCTATCTCTTTTTGTCTTTTTTAAATTTTAAGTTCTCTCATAAAAGGATGAAGAAACAAGCAAATGCTCCAAAACACAATAATTCACCAACACTTCAATGACTTTATTACTTCTGACAACATCAAAGCAACAATTCTTCAAAACTCTTCTAATCAATCCTTTACAAATGAAATGAGTAGGGCTTGTATGGTGCTCCCAAATACAATGAATGGCCAAGATTAAATCAGAATCAAGGGCCAAGATCTTGCAACCTAAAAACCTAATTAGGGTTTGTTACAACAAAACCTAATCTTATTGCAAATTATTTAATATCAGCCAATGGGAACGTGACATCCATTTGGCACAAACTTCGAGGAATAAATACTCCAATGAGAAAAATGACGCCACATGGGATCATAACAAACTATAATCTAGAAGTTTTTTTCCCTTATCCTTTTCTCTTGTTGCAAATTCAATGAATTTGGACACCATGAATTCAATTTTGGTTATTGGAGCAACAGGCACGTTCTTCAACTAATCTTCTATGAAGCTAACCTCGTCTAAGGCAAAGGCAAAGGCAAAGTTTTTCTCCAATCCTTGACCAAAATCTTTAGTCCTGTTGGCGAGTACCATGAATGATTGTATGTCTTCTAGCTGCTTCTCTAAAGGCGATCTGATTGTCCCAAAGAATATGACATTCACTCTCTCAAACAGCAAATCGGCATCTATGTGAATTCCTTCATTCATTTCCTTCTCCAGTATGATTTCAACTACCTCCACGATCTTATCATGCATCAGGTTTATTGCATTGTCTACTTGGGTGCAACCACTGCTGATATCTTTGAAGATGACCTTCCTCATTCAGAGCAAGTTATACCACTGCTGCAATTAGGCAATTGTCCATCTTTCAATACTCCATTCACCAAAGTCTGCTTAGGTAAATTCTTCATTGCTTGCAGTTCAGTTATGGTGTGATCTCTGGTGAAAGTGAAAACATCATAGGCTGCCATAAGGATTTGAGTTCTTTCAAGAACACCTGAGACTTTATCAAATATCCTTACTAGCTCCTTTATGAATGCATTTGCCTTCTTGAAAGACTTATTTATCCAACTCTCCATCAGATGGGTTGAAGATCTCATAGTTGAACTACTCGCGACTCGGCTCGACTCACCAAGCCCCTGAGAAAAAAACTTGGCGAAAACTCGGGAAAAACTCGGGAACGTAAAAACACGATTAATTTTAATAAAAAATGCATTTTTTTTGCAAAATTTAATGAGAATATGCATCCAATGAGTCAATAAATGATAACACAAAAGAAACAAGCTGATTCTAGATATATTTGAATGCAAAGTGTCTACGAAATCGCATCCTCATGAGAAATGCTGATGGCTGGAAGCAAAATAGTAAATAGTTTTTGTAAAACCAAAAGTAAATACAACTTCCTCTTCCCAGCTCTAGCCAAACCTAGTTTCAAACTTTCATCATATTTGAAATTTCATCATTCATACTCATAGTTTCAAACTTTCAACTCTAAAATGTATAATACCAAGATTTCTTCAATGCTAATTATGTTGTTATATGGAGCCTAATCAGACTCGAGGTTAAATTTTCCCTATTTCCATCAACACAGTTTCCCCCTATATTTTTTGAAGGGGGTTTGGAGGCAGCGCCCCCAGGTTGGGGTCAAGGGGCATCGCCGAAGGATCCTGAAATTTGACTGTCTGGAAAATTGAAGAATCCTCCAAAAACTAGATTTTGCATTACAACTCCTGGAGGTCCGAAACCACTCTCAAACATCCTGAAAGTATATATGGAATATAACTTAAAGTATGAGTCACTTATACTTAAATGTTATATTCCATGTGTATATTCTGATGAAGAGAATGAAACTGACCTGAAAAAACAAAAATTTGATAATTTTTTCACATGTTTGGGCCTGTTTTTTTAGTCTAGCCGAGTTTTTAAAAGAAACTCGGCGATTACTCGACGAGTTTTTGATGCGAGTTAAAGTCAGAAAAACTCGCAGAGCTCAAAAACTCAGCGAGTTTTTGCAACTCGCCGAGTACTCTGCGAGTGTGCCATCTATGGAAGTTCTCATCTTCTCTAAATTATCAATTGTGTCTATGGAGGAAGCAGTGGTGGTGGTGTGCTTTAAGGATCATGTTGCCTTAGCGGTTCCTTGAACTGCTGCAAGTAGCTTCTCAACGCACTCACGTCTTTCTCTAGTTTCTTATTCTTCTCTACTTCCAACTTCAACATATCATGGACACTCTTTATTGTATCATTCAAGTCTTCCATCACCTGCTCAGTGGTGGGAGTACCTAAATCAATAGTCTCCAAGTCATAATCTTCCGCTATGATCTCACCTTCAAGCTTGTGTACTCTTGGAGTGGCAATTTGTATCACTTGAGATCCTATATTGTCTTTTGTTATCTTTGATATCTTAGTAGCCTTTTTCTTTTCATCTTGTAGCATCGTAAATTGTCACCGAGCCAATTTACACCTCCTGTTTGTGCCCCTACTTTAGCGTGTCATGTCCTCGTCACCTTTCTAGGTCCGTTTTGTGCCTATTCTCCAGCTTTGAAGCCATGAACAGCCTTTTGTGGGTCCTACCATGTGACACCCACCTTATTTTACTATTGTCTGGGCTCTGATTGGAGAGGGACCATGGCACCTAGTGTCCTAGTCCCTCCTAATCTGGCCTCAATTTAAAATGGAGTAGGTGCTATAACTCCCCTATAAGATTTTATCCCCATGGCTCTGCAAGACCATTGGAGGTCAACCTAATTGATAATTTAACTAGATACCGCTATATAAAGACATTTTATCAACCTAATTCCAAATATCCAATTTAAGCAATCAATTTCTAGTATTCTTGCATTTGAGAATGCATTCATTATCAAGCATTTTCAAAGATCTTCAAGGCTGCATATTCATCAATCAACCATTGTGGAGCAAAATTACATCATTCCTATGCAAGCATGTGTGTGTGATTAAATTTTTTTGTCATGTTCATGCCATTTCATACAACATATGTGATTACATTCAAAGAACAAAGCATCATCATCAGAAATTACAGATCTAAGGTATATCTTTCTAGTATTTATTTCAGTATTTGCAATA
Organism: Cryptomeria japonica; assembly: GCF_030272615.1. Classification (NCBI taxonomy): domain Eukaryota; kingdom Viridiplantae; phylum Streptophyta; class Pinopsida; order Cupressales; family Cupressaceae; genus Cryptomeria; species Cryptomeria japonica. The sequence continues at coordinate 133,464,470 of NC_081406.1, forward strand.
TTTCATTCAAGGTTAATTCCTAAACTGAGGTTTGACTTAAGCAAAACCCTAATCCCAACAACTTCCCCTTCTTTCTATGTGCAGGAAACAAATACAGAGCTACGTTTGGGAGGATCGACAAGGATTTGCAAAGACAAATAGGGTCACCTTTTGACGGCGAGAAATTCAAAGGACCAGGGTGACCAGCAGCACGGTCCTAAAAAATCAAGTTGAACTTCTAGGAACAGATCCAAATCATCTTCTTCTGCTCAGATCCAGGTTGGTGTCTCCATACAACAATTATAGCTTATTGCTAATGCTTGATCTCTTCAAGATTCACCCATTTACCCTAATTTCAGCATTTTCACAATTCAACTTAGAAAGAGAGAATAAAACCCTAAGCTAGGTGGAACCTACTCAGAATTTTAGAGCTTTTTCCATAGAGGGATCAAGCCTAGATCTATTAGGTCCCTCCCTCTTTCAATGTGATGGTCTTTTAAGCAAACTTAGTGGTTTTGTTACCTTAATGATGAAACCTTAATTTTCACCATTACACAGTTGTCCCTTAAGCTATGTTTAGGAAACTGTCTAAATCATCTACAGGCTTTTCTTCTATCAATATGACTTCCATTGCTAGTCTCTCCTTAAGCCATGCTAGGATGGCAAATTTTTCTTCTCCTACTTGCACGTCTTTGAGTTGTTGATCTCCTCAGGGTGGACAGGATACTTCTTCATCTTCATTCTCTATATCCACATATACATCTTCACCTTCTTTGCTATTAGCTTGCTCATGTGGAACTGAATTATCTTGGACTTGGGGTTGTTTCCCTTTGCCTATCTTCTCACCTCTACTATTTTGGATTGTAGACTCCATGATCTATACTTCCTCTAGGTGGTTAACTCTCCTTATCAATTGCTTAATTCATCTCTACATCATGTATGGAAGAAGTACTAGTAGAAGGATGGCCTGAATTTGATTTATGCTTTTTGTGTGATGATCCTTCTTTATGTTTTGTGAAATTTGCCAAGTGTTGGGGCATTCAATCGAGGAGTGTTCGTACAATTTGAAGATAAGAAGTACACAAGTACTCTTCACACAGGGAGAGTCCAGCCCATTGAAATCACAAAATGTATCGCCAAGTGGTTATGGAAATCAACGAGGGTGAAACCAAATACAGTACGACTCCAGAGGACGTCCTATCATACAATGCCGACAATGTAGTGAATGGGGACACTTATCGAGAGACTGCCATAACAAGAAAGACAACATACAATTATTGTACAAATGGTGTGGACCGGGTGACCATGAAGACACCAACTGCCCGAATCAAGAGGGGGTTAATATGCTGGACGTGGAGGAACAAGAGGACGTAGTTTTAGCAATCACAAGAGCACAAACAAAGAAGGCGATGTATTCAAACTCTGGTACGGAAAAGGAACAAGAGGAAGTAGAACAAGTGTTGGTGAAGGAACGAGTAACTTCCAATGGAACTGCAAGTATGTCATTGCGGGAGTCAGAGAAGAATATAGTCCAGCAAGTGCTACAAACAACCGTACCCATCAAGGTGGCAAACCTTCTTCAAACTATGCCGCAACTGAGAATGGCAATTGCCAATACAGTCGGTGAAGACATAGTCATCCAGAAACAATGTAAGCCACACGAGGAGGAACTAACGGGAAAACCATCACCCGAAGGGAATGAGTCCAGTGATCCAATGTTGCTGACGATGAGCATCAGGAGGAAGCCGACGATCGTCGAGATGAAAATAATGGGGAAGAAGTTGACAAACACCATTGTTGATGGAGGCTCGGGAGTAAACGTACTACCAAAAGACACGTGGAAATGTTTGGGGAAGCTGAATCTTTGGCCACCAAACTTCCACTTGGTAGGTGCCGACCAACCCAGCATCCAGCCATTGGGAACATTGATGGCACAAAAACTAATGATTGGGACTCAAAAAAATTTCTTGGACTTTGTACTCATCCGGTTACAAAAGGTGGTGTACGATGCACTCCTCGGGAGGGGATGGTTGGTTACTGCCAAGGCGAATCATAACTAGAAGCGAAACACACTCTCAATCGAGAGTGATGGGAGGAAGCACATCATTGACTTGAGGAACTAGGCGGTGAGTGAAGAACTGGCACCCTCAGACTCTAAGGGTGGAGAGTTAGGTATGGACGGAGGGAGGAAAGGCATGAAACCCAACAATGAAGCAGTGCTCAAACTAGAAGATTGCTTTGAGGATGAGACGAGTTCTCTTAATGGATTATTTCACTGGCAAATGGTGGATTATGAAGTCTTCCACCCCGACTGTAACATGCTACAGATTGGTTAAATGGAGGAAGTGCAAAGTCCAATAGGCTCGAAGGAATTGTATGGGGTAAGGCCGTATGAGGAGAAAAAAAAGTTGCAGGAATAATGAAGCACATCATCTGTATGCTATAAGGGGGTTGTATGAAAGAAGGTTGTACAAGATGAAAGCACATCATCCGTACAACAAATCCGTACAGAATTTGGAAGCACACCATTTACCTCAAAAGGATCCATATGCCCTGTGGAATACTACCCAAACAAGGAGTAAAGACTTGGGGTCAGAAGAGTTTCGTACCACAAATCCGTACAGAGGTGAAATTCAAAAAAGTCACATAGACAAACCGTACATTAGCAGGGTCCGGGGTTGGACGAAGGGAATAAAGCTCAACCCATATGAAGGAGTCCATACGAAAGGAGACACGAAGGCAAGTAAAGACCAAGCCGACATCACATCAAACTGTCGGGAGGAAATTACCACCATACGGACGTCAAACTGCCAAGAGGGAATCACCGTACGAACATCAAACCGCCATGAGGGAATCACCACCATACGGACATCAAACCGCCATGAGGGAATCACCACCGTATAGACATCAAACCCCCATGAAGGAATCACCATCATACGGCCACCTTCTCCTTGCCACATACATCACCTCAGAACCGTACGTCCAACTGTACGACATAATTGTGGAATAATCGTACAGACTTCACGACGGTCATTGCTTTGTATTGTACGGCTTTCAGCTTATTCTGTACGACATGGCAAGTTCATTCATCTCGTACGGTATCACAGGTGCATTCCTTTCGTACGACACCTAGTGCATCATTCCCTACTACCAATGCACATTTCGAAGTTCCAAGGAGTTATTGTTGTACATCAATTCCGTCACGTACAAACAGATCATATTGCCCACACCATACGAAGGATACTTCATCTCGTACGAACAAAGCCTATTGTTGACACTGTACGACCAAAGCATTTCTATCACATTGTACGACAGTGGTTGCATCCTGTACGGGAACACCAATCAGTCGTACATCATCAACCTCAGCCTGCGTGTGGAGTTCTCATCGTGTCATATATGGTACAATCCTCTCAATGCCATCATTTCGTACAACAAAGTGGTTTCTTCACGACATGTTGCAGACGTTGGTTAAAGCTCTTTTTTGGCTTCATCAGCATTGTTTTTGGCGTCTTAAAAAATCACAAAAAAATCATGTGCGCCATGGAGTTTCGTGGGGTTTTGAAGGTTGTAATTTGGTGGGGAGGAAACCTGGTGCAGGACCCTCCGAGGGGCACTGCCCCTTGATCCCGTTGTCCCCAAACCCCCACAAGGGGCGCTGCCCCTTGACCCCGTTCAAGGCATTGCCCCCAAACCCCCTTTTGATTTGACGGGTACACTACATGTTGGGGTTTTCCAGTACAAGTCATTGCCTACACTCTTGCCATTAGTCTCACTAGTCTTTCCAGATATTACTTAATGTTAACTTGTCGTCTGGAAGACGACTTTTTCTTTGGGGGGGATAATGTAGTTGGCATAAACTGCATATGGTTATGTTTGATAATTTTGCTCACCTGACATTGTATTAATTAATTGTATTAAGTGGTTGTCACTCTTGGTAGTTATGTGTCGGTTGGTTGACGGTTGTGTACCTCTCGGCAACTGTCAAGTTCTTTAAATATATTGTGTACCGCCAAGGAAGGTAGTACGGTATTGGGGGATCTATTGTAATCCTTGGCCGACCATCTCTGGTCTTCTTCTTTGTAATGATTGCATGTACTTCCACTCACGCTCATGCTTTTTGTATCTTCATGGGATGAATCTGTCTCTCCCATCAATTCCAATGTCAGTTGTGCATTCTGGCTCTTCAATTTCTGAATTTGGATGTTTACCCATTGTCGTGTGTATGCTAAGATTGGCTTCATCAAGTCTTTCAAATCAGTGATCTCTACATCAATCCAATTGACCTCGACCTTCTTGTCTTTCTCTTGCTCATACATCAGATGGAGGCATTTTCCACTATCTTGTGCTTGATCCGGAATGTCTAAAAGTTTGCACATCTTGATGATGTCAATTGGTAGCCTTGAGCACATCTTTCTTCCTATGTCTAGATCATCTTGGGTATTCATCCAATAGTCTTCCAACTGTAGCTTGTGTTTGTCTTCTTTCGTTATCTCTTCTCATGTTGTCATAAGGATAAAAAAAAATCTCTAGAGAAGTATGGGATAAGGAAGTGGGATCTCAACTGTTCTTCTGATTTCTCCACTACATATAGCGATGGGCATACTTCTAATGATTGGCCAACTAGGATGGAAAAAGCAATCCCTATTTTATATCTATTCTTTTGCACTTTATCATATGTGGTCAATTGTCTCACTAACTCAAGCAATATTATCTTGTTGATAGGATAGCATGGTAGCATGTAGGGCGGACAAGAGCATCCTTGAATTCTTATGTAGGTGAACTTGGGAAATTGTATATACCAAGCACCAAATTTATTTACTAACTCTTTTGCTTGTAGGGATAGTCTTTGATGTATGCCGCCTAGCAATGTTCTTGTCAAGTGCATAGTGAAAGCATCATTCACCCTCCAATAATGTGCTTTGCCAAGGTAGTGTAACTAGGTATAGGATTCACATGATCTCATCTCTCCAACTCCCATTCAAACTAGACCTCTATACATTAATCCTACATATTCATGAGCTCTGGCTAGTGAGTCTATGAGATATGAACTCATGTAAAATGTCTTAGTGTGTTGAAGCCTCTTCAACTGTATGTCAAGGTTAGTGCTTATGATTCTTTCCCAATTGATCTTTTCTTTTCCAATTGACATTGTTTCCATGAAACAAAACATCTACTTCTCAAACTGATATGCTTGAGGACTTCCCGTAACTTGGTTGAGTAGAGTGATCAAATCAATTATGTGCAGCCTCCTAGATACCTTTGATAAGTCGAGTCCGGTCTTCAATACCCAATACTAGTTGATTATGCACAGGCATTTGTCGGGATCATCATCGTAGACTACTTGCACTCCTTTGCTCTTGTAGATCATGCCTTTGTGATCCTAGATGTGAAAGGCTTTGTCCATGGTTGTCTCAAATAGGTAAACAAGTACTCTACCATCAGGTGCCACTATTGTTCTGGTGCTGGCATCATAGTGTCTAGCACACTCGACTATCAATTCATTGCATTGGATGGCTGGGAGAAAACCTGCTGCATTCACTATCTTACTCTCAACCATCTTCTTTGAGAATTTGGATGGCTTGCTTGTGTATAAGGGGCCCTGGAACTTCTTCATGTCAATTTGGCCGAGATTGATGTCTTCTACATTGCTCCAAAATGATGTGATCTTCGATTCATGCATCACTCCTCTTCAATCCTCCTTGACAAGAGTTTGCCTTGAGACTGTTCCTGCCTTTGGGGCTGCCATGCTCTACCTGAAAGACGCATCTAAGTTAGGGTTTTGATATAACTTTAATGTGTACAATATCTAAAAATGCATCTACTTTAGCAATTCCTCCTAAAAAGCTTATAGAATCATTGAAATCTTGATTAATTACTAAAACCCTAGGTGTAAATATAAACCCTAGACTGGTTAAAATCTGAAAATAATCCTCTAATCATAATGAATTGTGCATTTACATGCTAGATGATCAAAAATGTGATAAAAAGCTTATAGAATCATTGAACTCTTGATTAATTACTAAAACCCTAGGTGTAAATATAAACCCTAGACTGGTTAAAATCTGAAAATAATCGTCTAATCGTAATGAATTGTGCATTTAAACATGCTAGATGATCAAAAATGTGATAAAAAGAAGCATCCCATGACTGAAACCTCTTTAAAATAATGAACCTGAAGCTGTACCAGCATCATACTAAGGTCTGATTTCAATAAAAATGATTCAATATGACCTGATTCGGACCTGCAAACAAATTCTAAACAGCCCGGTAGCTTAAAATTGATCTTCAATTTCGCAAAATTGCCCTTGTGTCAATGAGCTTTCGCTGTGATAGTGATGTCAATTGCTGATTTCTTCGCTGATTATTGATAATGACTACACTGTTCTTGAAGAATTCACTGATTTGCAATAAGGAACTCACTGACTGCTGAAGTTGAATTCGCCTTGCTTGCAATAACAAAGTCCCTGTCCTTAAATGACAATTTGCTTGGCAAATGGAGGATTGGCTGAGTCTTAAAGGAATTCGTCTTCTCTTGATCAAAATCATTGTGCATGAAGCATTAAATAGTGCATTGATCAAATGGAATGATCAATACAACCTTTATAGAGATGTAAGGGTGTGCCTCGTGATTGTATTAGGCCGACTTGATCTTTTATTCAATCTTTTGCAATTGAGAATTTCTAGACAAAAGACAACTTACTTCACCCTTTCAAATTTGAATTAAAACGTTTATTTACTTCCTAGCAGGGCCTTCTTGATCACAAGCGCTCTACCATACCTCATCGCTGATTTTGGATAAGCATAAAAAAGTTTGACTTTTACTTGAGCACTGATTGGGATGGATCGGACTTTTGCTAGGGCACTGACTAAGACAAAAGAAAGATCGCATGTTTGCTACCCCGCTGATTGGAAAAGTTTCGTACTTTTTGGGGGTCGTCAATTGAGAAAGTTCGAACTTCCTGGGAGGCACTGACTGAGGTGGATCGGGCTCTTGGGGAGCATTGATTGTGCCTTCAAACTTGTTGATGATCTTCTTTTATCTTCTTTTCACACTTATGCCTTGAATTGATCCTCCCTTCATCATTATCTTGATCATTAACTTAAACATCTTCTTCTATCCTTGGGCGGAGATCTTACCTAGCATTGATAGTCACCTTGTGAGGTCATGAATTTGACAAGGCACTGACTAAGAAAGGTCTGGCTTTGGGGGGATTGACTGAGCACAAAAGATGTTAGCCTTGCTTACTCAATCAATTTAATTTTCTCAAACATTTAACACTTACCCTTAGAAATGTTTATCTCGCTAAGAAAAAGGGCATCTCATCATAGATCTGACTTTCAGAGGGTCACTGACTGAGCAAGAGAGAGATCGGACTGTAATATCCCGAATAATTTTTTTTTTGGTTTAATGCAATAAGGATTACAAACAAACACCATAACCCGTTAAGGTTAGAAAATATAATATCAACACTGCTGAAAGTAACCCTTCCACTTTCTGATCACCAAGAGCCCAATCTGGGAGGGTGAGAGCAATAATTTTTTTTTTGGTTTAATGCAATAAGGATTACAAACAAACACCATAACCCGTTAAGGTTAGAAAATATAATCTCAATACTGCTGAAAGTAACCCTTCCACTTTCTGATCACCAAGAGCCCAATCTGGGAGGGTGAGACCATACGGTGTTCCGGGGATCGTTAGCACCATAAACCAACTGACAGTTGAATACAATAATGGGCGGCAAGCCAGCCCCTTCCGCTTATCCAGCAGGTAAACAAGAAACTTGACGGTAAACCAGCCAAGTGAACAACTCACCAAGACATAAATCACTCAACCGCAATGTTTCAGCGAGAGGACTGAATCACATCAAAGCTCAACTCGACCGCTTATTCAGCAGGAGGACCATTACAAACATAAAATCACTCAACCACTTACTCAATGGGAGGACAGAACTTCATAACTGAATTACAGAGCAAATAGGCGACTAAGCCAGCCTCTTCCACTTATGCAGTGGGCAAGCAATACTAGAAATGGTTAGTAGTACTACTACTTAAACTTATAGTTCAGAAAGATAAGATTAGAGATAATATCCAATACAGATTACAGCAAGAAACAAATAACAATTTAACTCAAATCATGTTACTGTTGCTGTACCAAAAATCTGAAGTCAAACAAGCATAACTAGTCTCAACCGGCAACACCAAACTGATCATAACTCGCTCAAATGAAGTTGGAAACACCCCAAATCAAATGCGAATGAAAGATATAACCTGGACAATGAAACACGAACACAAAACCTGCAGTCCAGTCGCCTCAAAACAGAAGCACACATCCCAATGCACCCCTAGAATGGTACGGCCCAGCTGAAAGGTACGATTTGCAACTAAAAATCCAATTCTTCAAATCAACGGCTATAAAATTGCAGACTATATCCCCTCCGTGCCACGTTTTGATAGAGCCAACACCCAGAATGAAGGAATCACTTGATCAAGAGGTATGAGCAAAATATGGTTTCAGCAACTCCGTGACCAGCAGCAAGGAAACACTCCAAAATCCACACAAAACACTCCACACTCAGCAAAACGCTCTCTAACAGCACTGGAAATACAAGAACACAGCTAGGTACTATCTTCCAAGTACGAAACTGAGACTTAGCTAGGAAGCCACACTTCGAAGCTCAAATTTTCAATCGCCAAACCGGCAGCATAACAATGCAATTTCATAAGCTATCCAAATGGGAGGCCAAGCACCTGTATTTATAGTTTTTTCCTTTGAAATTCAAATGTAAATGCCCTCAAATTCACCTCCAATTTGCATTTCATTTCACTCACACATGGCGTCCAAATGACATTTCGTTTCATTTCCCAAGGTGAGCGCCCAAGTTGCATTTTTACCAATAATTTAAACAAGTTCAAACTTGCCGAAGTCTTCAATAATAACATAATGCATTCTTCAAATTTCAACGCCTAACTTAGAAAAATATAAGATTGATATTAGATATAAATATGTCTTTTCCTAAGTCGCCCAATATATCATTAATTGGTAATAAAATAATTAAATATTAAACCTTAGGATAAGGAAATAATATTTAATTAAATCACTTATGACTCCAATACTGATTATCAACAAAATCCAAAATGAAGTTGAGCAATGAAGACCACTGAACTGCTACAAGATCAGGACCCTGTCCAAACTACTAAAAATAGAATTGCTCAATACTGTCACTTACTAAAAATAGTAAGTCATGAAATACTCCTCTGAAAAACATGATCTTCGCACCCGGAGAAAGAGCTTGGAAAGCTCAGTAAGACAGCATCATCCAAACAGCCAAACCCTAACTTACTAAAAATAGTAAGTTCTCACTTCACCAAAGAATCAAATGCATGTTATACCACCCTGGAGCTCATGAAAAACCCAGAAGGAAACCATAGACAGAATTGAAGAATTCCCTCCTGGTAAACCCTAAAAAGCTCATGCAAAACTCCACAAAAGTTGGAAACCCTAATTCTCCTTTCCAAACAACCTATGGGTCTCCGGAATAGGCCAATGGACCATTGAACTAATCACTGCGGAGAAGGGGACATTACAAGGACTTTTCCTACCCCACTAACTGAAAGAGGTCGGACTTCGGAGGTGGCATTGACTGGAAAAGTTCGGACTTTTGAGGGGGCACTAACTGAGAGCTAAGCCAAGGTGGGGGTTTTAGGGGGTCACTGACTATGACTCAAACTTGTCAAATTTTGTGAGTAGCACTTACCTTGCCAACTCAGAGGATCCTTCGTTGTCATCAAAGCCTTCTCATGCAAACTAAGCCTTCATCTTGCATCAATCATCTCAATCCCATGATTGATCTTCATACTTGCATTCATTGTCTCCATCTCTGATGATGATGATCAAATGAAATGATCAACATAGATCGTTCATAACCAAGGTGTTGAGGAGCAAACCAACTTCATCTCATCTAAAGGATCCGACTACTGCCAAACCTATTTAAAACCTAAAACTAAAACAAAAAGAGGGGGTCCCCATTTGTGATGGGGTGATGTGTGAAATGGTCACAACATTAATCAAAGTTAGAAAATTGATCAAGATGATGCAATTTGGGAATATGAACCATCACAATCAGACAAAAGCTTGGAAATGTTGAGTATCAAGAGATATTTTTCGCAATGCAAAAACTTCTTTGTGATGGAGAAATGTTACAAGATATACATGCTAAGGTGGCACCTAATCACAATCAACCGAGTGATGCCAAGTTAGCATGTCTAGGTGCATTGAACCTAACTCATCAAAGTAGGAGAAAATGACATGTTGCACTACAAATATTATTCAATGTACCTAACCTCATTTCGCATTGGTCCAAATTCAAGGGAAGGACATGTGTCCAAAATGTTGTAGTGATTTCATTGGTCAATATTGAATGTATGTTGGTGGTTGTCGTAACTACCCTAATTAGGATTTTGTTGTCTAAATCTTAGTTGTTGATTCGTAATCAAACTTGGCCTTTCATTTGTAACCAAGAGCTCTATATAAGGTTTTGCCTTCCCATTTCTAAAGGTTAATAGTCAGAGAATAAATCAATAGTTAATAGTTAGCAACTAATCTTAGTCTTAGAGTAGGAGGAGAAGAAATTGTTGCCAAGACTACGTTGAACTTAATACATAAATTTCATTGGAGATATGGTGGATCTTGGTGTCTTGTTTCTACATTTGCATAGTTTCTTTCTACTTCTCAGATTTAGTTAAAGTTAATTGATTTTGATGGAGAAATGTGATGATATGTGATCAATTTCTTGGTGTTCATCCACCTCATTGTTGCAATAGCTTAATTGTGGATGTTCATTTGAATTGCACCAGCACCGGGTATTTCAATGGATTTTTACAATATAAAAATCATTTATTACATTTGGAGATCGCATCAGTTTTGTGTGGTTCTTGTTATCGTGGCAAAGCAAAGCTTGATTTGAGGAGTTTGTCTATCTAAGCATCATTCATTATCATCATTGTCCTTAGTTTAAGATTAGATTTCCTTACCCTTTATCCTTTTGTCTTTTATTTTTCCAAGTTAGTTTAGTGTTCCACATTCCAACAAAACGTAAATTCCTTTGTGTTATCAGCAGTATCACATCAATACACTAAGTCTATCCAACATCATTAAAGTCGCATTGTTTGCATTGCAAACCTTGGGGTTGCCTTGTTGATCAGAAAGTTTAGCATTCGAGGTTTCCTAGTTCAAGAGAGGATAGAATACTTAGTATTTTATTCTTTATTCAAAGTGTCCTAAAAAACACATTAACAAGTACCTAAAACCTGGTAAAATAACAAAGGAACAAATAGACTCTAGGCATCTTGAAGCTAAAACATTCCAAAAAACTTGCTCAAACCTTGAGTAGTTATCCTACTTGGCTGATCTCCTTTTTAAGGCTGCCCCTAACTCCAAAGAACTTGTAGAGTAACTAGAAAGACTCCAATCCACTTCCATTATCCTTTTATCCATACTATAAGTCAAGAATGAGAATGTTGGATATTACTAGAAAGAGTGAAAGCTTTTTCATCCTCTTCAAAACAGTCGTCAACTGAAATTTGTTCCACACAAGCCTCTTCTAAAGGCCACTCAACAATACCAAGGGACTCTAGCAAAGGGGCATTAATTGAGGAAGGGTTTCTCATGACAACATTATCTAGCAATGGCTCCACTTCAATCTGAGACTGACCAAGCACCTTGAGAACTTTCCTCTACGCATTTTGCAACCTTTTGATGTTCAAGCACTCAAACATAGAGTGACCAGCTTGCTATATGGCATTTCAAACACATAACCATGGATTCCTCATAACCAGTATGTTTCACCCATTCACCCAATTTAAAAGGCAACTTAACTGAAGAAGGAACCTCTTAGCCACATATGCAAACATACAGAATCTAGCAAACAACAAATGATTTCTAGAAATGGTCACTAAATCAAAAGCTATAAGCTAACTAACAATGTAAGCTATACCATTCAAGACCTCAACCTCCTAGTACAATAGTGGCAAGCTCGAAAGCTTCACCCAAACAAGAACCTTGCAGATGCATTCATTTATATTCTTAAATTATTTGAGTAATTATTGCCATTACACATTTATTGTATGTATGATAGTTTGTCGCTCAAGAAGATAAGTGCAAGTGAGTACATACAAATTTGGTTCTACAATTTCCAACCTAGATGCAAATTATTGAGTAGATCTTGCAGATTGAAACTAAGACAATGTGAAATAAATATCAAAACCTGGAAAAGGACTGGTGAGATCCAGGACACGAATGGGCGATATGGAGGACGCGGATCTATGCAGGTTGCGGCCTGCATGAGGGGGTTGCCGCTCTTGCATGTGCTTGTTCTTGGGCTTGTTTGTTTCCTCTTCGTGAGCTGTGTGTGGGGTTGGGCATTGTCAAGCCCACGGACTGTGGATTGTGGCTATTGGACGGGGTTGGGGTCGGCGTTTTTCCTTTTGTGGCTATAGATTCAAACTTATTCTTTTTATTGGTTTTCTTCTTTGGTTTCTGTTGAGTGTGCTTTCGGGGCGGTGTGATGATCGTAGCGTTGGGATTTGAGAGTTTTTGCCTATGGTTATGGCTCTAGGCGAGATGTCTGGTGTAAAATCCCCTTTGAACTTTCATGCAGCGATTGGGATTTCTTCCCCAAACCAAGAGACAAGAGTGTTTGATAACAGATTATTCGCCAATGGAATGGGTAATGGAGATTTTGTGCCTGCAAGAGGACCCTGTATTCCAAAGGTAAATGGGTGCCTAGAATGCTCTAAGGAGAGACCCGTTTTGCTGATTTGGCCAAAGTCCATTGCAGAGGACATTGAATATTTTTCAAAGCATGCCTTGCTATGCAAATTCGTGGGAATGAGGATTTCGCTTCAATTTGTGGAGTCATGGTCGCAGCAGACTTGGTCTCCTGAGGGGGAAATGGACGTTATGTTGCTGGCAAACAACTACTTCATGGTGGTTTTTAACTGCATGGCAGATCAGAATAAAGTTTTTGAGGGTGGACCTTACTTCCACAACCAGGTTGGTCTTTTTATGAAACCTTGGCATGCGAACTTCAATCGCTCATTGGAGTTGTCGAATTGCGGTCTTGTTTGGGTGTATCTCCCTAGATTTCCTGTTGAATGCTGGCATAATGATATCTTGCACAATGTGGTTGCACTATTGGGGAAACCTATGGAATCCTCTCAACAAATGTGGGAAAGAAAGGTAATGACTTTTGGTCCCATTTGCGTTGAATTAGATTTAAGTAACCCTCTTCCAGATTCTTTGGAAATTCGGGCGGGTTCACATTCTTGGGTTCAACAGCTAGATTATGAAACGTTGCCATTTCGTTGTCGTCTTTGCCATAAATATGGTCATCTACAGAGAAGACGCCCAAGATCTAAACCGTCGAAGACTCAGTCATCTCAACCCCCTCACAACCCTCTGAGGGGTGACAAAGGAAAAGCTCCTTTGCCTGGTGAGGTTGCAAGTGGTGGGGGTTTTAATTCAGCTAAAGTTCGCAATAAGAATCATGGTCAAAAGAGATCATTTAAGGAAAGACAAGAGGGAGATACCTTTAACTAGTTTTAGGTTTTGGACGATCTCAGTCAGCAAGAGGTGGATCCTGGTATGTTGGTTATGAACCAGAGTGTTATGGAAGGGGTTTAGGAAAACATTGTCACGGACGGTATTCAAATCTCAAAGATTGAGGGGGCCTTGCATATGGACATAGATCATAGTTTGGTGGCATCCGGGGGACCTGAGTCTATGGTTATTGCGGCACAGGGGGAGGGAGAAACAACTAATCCTTCGAGGAAATATGCTCTTGATGTGGCAAAAGGAAGTAAGGCTTCTCCTGCATTGGGTATTCTTCAAAAAGATCAGAGGAAAGGGACTGTTGAGAAGCTTTCCAAGACTAGAAGAAAGAAAGATTTAGAGAAAATCAAGCTGATGGGGGAGACGTTGGTGGAGTCGGGTTCTGTCAAAACTCTTGACTCCCACTTCTCTAATCGTTTGAAATGATCAATCTCTCCTGGAATGTACGAGGCTTCAACAGCGGCCCTAGACAAAAAGTTGTTCGAGACTTGGTGCAAATTCACTCTCCTAATGTTCTTCTCTTACAGGAGACAAAGTTATATGTAGAAAGCATGACTGGATTGTCATCTAAGTTGTGGGGTAGAGGTGATTGCCAATGTGTTGGTGCTCATGGTACTACTAGGGGTGTGGCTTGCCTTTCAAATCCTTTGAGGATTCGCCCTCTCTGGTGGATGTCTTCTAAATCCTCCTTGTCACCCTTTATGCTCCTACTGACTTTTTGGGTAAGCAATCCTTATGGTCCCATATTAGGTTTATCCGCAGTGTGGTGCCTTATCACCCTTGGATTATGGCTGGAGATTTCAATGCCATTACTGAGTTGGCTGAGAAAGATGAAGGTGTAGCAAGATTGGAACCTTCTACTCTCTTGCTGCGTGATAGCATATCAGCCTTGAACCTAGTGGATATCAAGCCTACCAATGGGTGGTTTACCTGGAATAATCAAAGAATTGGGGTGAATTGAATTGCAAAGAGACTTGACCGCTTTTTGGTTTCCTATTTCTGGGTTGGTGGTGGTTGGTCTACTTGCTCAGAGATTTTGTACTGGCGGGGCTCGGATCATTGGCCTATCAAGTTAGTGGTTTCTTCTGCCCAGGTGGCTTGATCTTCCTGTTTCTGGGTTGGTGGTGGTTGGTCTACTTGCTCGAAGATTTTGTATTGGCGGGGCTCGGATCATTGGCCTATCAAGTTAGTGGTTTCTTCTGCCCGGGTGGCTTGATCTCCCTCTTTCAAGCTCCAGCTTATGTGGTTGCAGGATCCCTCTTTACAGGACTATGTTGCAGACTGGTGGAGGATAGGTAGACTCGCTTATGGCACTGCTATGTATATTTTTGCCAAGCTGCTGCAATATGTTAAATATCAACTTAAGCGTTGGAATCGTCGGTGTTTTGGGAACATTTTTCATGACAAAATTGCCGCTCGATTGGACTTGGATAACATAACCAAGGAAATCAGGGAAAATGGTTTGTCAAAAGCCCTGCTTCGGGAAGAGGCTACTGCCTTGAAAATCCTGGAAGAATGTGAAATGCGTGAGGAAATTTACTGGAAACAAAAAGCTCGAGTGGAGTGGCTCCAAGAAGGGGATATAAATACAGCCTTTTTTTTCAATTTGGTGAAGGCAAGGAGACACGGTAATTCTATTCCAGTGCTCGTGAATGATAGGGGAGAACAACTTTCCTCCTTACAGGATATTTCTAGAGAGGTTATGCAGTATTTTACTTCTCTTTTTAGGGAGGACACTCATGAGAGCTCAGTTGAGGAAGCTCAAGTTCTTTCGTGCATCCCTCAACTTGTTAGTACAGAAATGAATGAATATCTTATGCGAAATATTTCTCTTGAGAAACTGGAGAAGGTTGTTTTAAATATGAAGAAAGGGAAAGCCTCGGGTCCCGACGGGTTTCCAATTGAATTCTTTCAGGAATTTTGGGATATTATTAAGTTTGACTTATTAGACGTGATCCAAGAATCTCAGAGGAATAGACAGATGCTTCATGCGTTGAATTCCACCTTTCTTGCCCTCATTCCAAAATGTGACAGGGCGGATCGGTTAAGCCAATTTCGTCCCATTGCCCTTTGTAATGTGATTTATAAGATTATTTCTAAGGTGATTGTTGAAAGGTTGAAGAAATGCCTTAAATGGCTTAATATTCTTGGGGCCTTTGGATTTGTTGAGGATTGGATTTAGTGGGTTATGTGTTGTGTTACTTCTACCTCCTTTGTTTTAATCAATGGGGAGCACACAGAACTTTCCCCTTATCTCTTTCTTCTTATTGCTGAAGGGCTAGGGAGATTGTTGAAAATTAATTTTGAGTCAGGGGTTATTCAAGGGTGGAGGTGGGGAAATGAGTTGCCTCCTCAGTCACACCTGCAATTTGTGGATGAAACTGCCTTGATGGGTATGGCTACAATTAGGGAAGCTACTAATTTGCGTAAGGCTTTGGATGTTTACCTCAATGCTTCTAGTCAATTGATTAATGAAGATAAGTCCTCCATCTTCTTTTTCAATATGTCTGGACCTATTCAACAGAGAATTGCTCATATTATGAGGTTTCAGATAGGCTCTCTTCCTCTAAATTATCTTGGTATTCCAATCTCTTCTAGTAAGCTTCCCAAGAATCCCGGCAGTATATTCTGGACAAATTCCAAGCGCTAGACCCATAGATGGCTTTCCTTTGAACAAGTTCAATTGCTTAAATCAGTGATTCAGGCTTTTGTAATGTCCCTACTAGTTAGGGACTATTGTCCTGCAAAACAAATTGTTAGAAAATAGAATACAACAAATATATATAAATATATATATAAGTAGTCTAACTTGCAATTTAACTTTAAAATACTTAATTACATAATCACAATTCTCATCTAATAAAAAGGATATGAATGCCATACGAAGATATGTCCTTAGGCGGCCGTGAGGCTCGCCTTCTTGGAACCCATCTTGGTTCCAAGCCCTCCAGGAAGTCGAAGGTGAATTCGACTCCTGTCTTGAATGTAATTTCTTACATCCAAGCCCTCCAGGAAATCGAAGGTTAATTCGATTCTTGTCTTGGGTGTAATTTACCCAAGCCATCCAAGGAGGACCCTATGTCCATTCCTTGCCTTGGGTGATGCACCTCATCAGCCAAGTCCTCAGAGGGGACCAACCAGATCCGTCTCTTCTTGGTTGAACTTAGTCAACCAAGCCATACATATGCATATAGATGTTCAATATATATACTGCCCTAGGGATTATCATAATCCCTCCTTTAGACTAAGGGAGTTACCTCTCTATAGCCTCCAACATGTGACTACATTTATAATACAGTTTTACATTTGATTACTGTTTTCCATTCCATAATCCACATTTACATATTCCTCATTTAACATGTATTCCCTAACATATATTCATAAAAATGTTCATTAACCAATATTCACATTTATTTATTACGTATATTCCTAACTATTCATTAATATGTATTCATTAACATATATTTTCACATATCCATTAACATATGTTTACACGTATTCCTAAAAACCATTTATTAATAGATGTATAAAAATATTCATTAACATATATTAAATATACATTAATTATATTTATTAACATATATATTAAATTATTCATTCATTAATATATATTAAAATATTAATTACTGTAGCGTCCTAAAATTGCGACACTTGCAATTTCGACTGCATTTGGGTCTTCACGATGGCGACGCAACACTAAACCTGAATGGAGACCCCGAAACTTGTTCATGACATCAAAAACTGCATTTTTCCAGCACCCTGCTTGACCCCTCATTGCACCCTGCTGTCCCGGGAGGTGGGACCAGAGCGCCCAGCGCCCTGGTCCTTCAGGACTAGGGCGCCCAACGCCCTGGTCCCCCAGGACCATGGCGCCCAGCACCCTGGTCCCTGGCCCTATTTTGGGCCCGGTCTCCTATGGGACTTCGGGCCTTTTTGTTCGCAATTTGGAAAATAACATTTCCTGGTCGGCCTAAGGTCGGGAAAATCAGTCTTTTAACCCTAATTGGCAAGTATAAAAACTACATTTCCTCTCCCATTTGAAGGAGGGAAGGACATATGTGGACAAGACGTGGAAACGATATTCAAGCATTCAAACATTCAAGCATTCCTTCAAGCAATTGATCATTCTAAGTCTCCATTCAAGGCTAGGTGTTGCATTCAAGACAAGGATTCAACCATTGAAGAGGAGATCACATACTACAACATACAACATACAACATACAACAAACAACAACATCTATACCTTCGCATATAAGGATACAAACATCCTTACAACAAGGTATTAGTACTTGTTTTACATTACAGTCATTTACATTTACAGCATTTCTCATTTCTTGGTTAATTCCAAAACCGGGGTTTGACCTAAGGGCAAACCCCTAATCCCTAACCCCCCAATCGTCTTCACTTTTCTGTGTGTAGGTTGCAGGTACGCGGCTGAAATTGAAGATCTGGAATCCTTGTGCAGAGACGAACAGATCCACCTTCGTTTCGCGGATTTTTCGAAGGACCGTGTGCACGCCGGGCGCCATCGTCCCATCAACTTTTGCTCAAATTTGCAGAACAGCGCCGTCTCGACATTTTACTGCTAATTCCAGGTCCGCAGCTTCATATCATATCCCTATCTCTATTTATAAGTGAATCTTTCTTGCTTCTACATGCATTCCTAGTTCAATCCTTCTATCTACATTTCTTTACAAAAGAGGGTATCCTTGCTATCACAACCCTTGAAACACATTTAGAATCCAATCTTGCATTGCCTGGGATTGGATCTTGTGGGTTTCAACCCCTCTTTTGAATGTAAAGTACCTCCTAAGTGAAAACCATCAACCCTAGTGACTCTCCCTTCTCTCTCCTCGGAGTTGGGGAGGGGAGAACGACTAGGGTTCGATTTTTCCGCTTTACAATTACTTATATTTTATATTTATTAACATATACATTAAATAAGCATTAATTATATTCATTAACGTATATAATAAAATGCTCATTATTTATATTTGTTAACATATAACATGAAGTATTCATTCATTACTTACCTGACCTCTTCCTCTTTCCACGCAGCAGTCCCCTTATCCTCCCACTGAATTTTCCTTTATTTCCTTTCTTCAAATATTCTGCCTTAACGTAGTTCTCTCCTCTAATCCATGCAACCCTATATGTGCCGTAAGCAGAGGCACCACTGGGGCAGATTCCAATATGGATCTAAGCAAATCCCTATCGTGTTGGACAATGTGCAGACGTGCATTGAGGCAGCCATCCCCCCCCACCTCCTGTCTATCTTCCCCGAGCCTTCCCTTTATTCTCCTCCATGTCCTTAGTGGGGATTCATGTCCATTAGAATAGATTTGGGAATGGCGGTGACTCCTTGAAAAGTCACCGCTTCACAATATTCGTTCCCAATCATTATTCCTCCTTTGCATCCTAGTTTTTTCCCTTCCCCTAATAATTCTTACCGATTGCTCTTTGTATGCCGTCCTAGCCTTCCCTTCATCGCATCCCTTCAAGGCTATTATTATTATCAATTAGTCTCCCCCTTACTAATTGCTGGCATTAGTCTTCCAACTCGTCTCTTCGAAGAACCATTCTAATCGCTGCCCGTAATGTCGATTGCCTTGTTATTACTAATCAATGATTAGTTAGATTGGTATATGCTTGCCAAATCATTACCGACGACTAAATACTTTGAAAAAGGATTTCTATCGGTTTCATCATCTTAGTCATAATTAATATGACCCAATGCTATGTTTGGTTGATAATTATTATATTGAATATTAATAATAATTGCTTTATATATATATATATATATATATATATATGTTTTCTTTTACAATTAAGAATATATAAATTATGTTTATAAAATTAATTTATTTTTATATTACAAAATATTATTAGTAATAAATAATAATATTTAGTTTTAAGTAATCATTTGTTGGTAATTAATGTATTAATTAATAATAATTAATTATTCCATTTGGGATATATATAACGATCAAGGAGGGAACATGACAGCTTTTCCCTTGTACAGATGTATGCTTCAAGTGGCTCCGATGGGCTTTGTTAAGGAATTGGATTCCTTGGCAAGGCAATTTTTATGGGTGGGCAACTTGTCTTCCTCTAAATGGAGCCTGGTCATACGGGATATTGTATGTTCTCCAAAACAGTTGGGTGGTCAGGGTTTGAGGCAATCGTCTTTATCTGGGATGGCATTGGTTGTGAAACTTTATTGGAGATGGTGTGTGGAACAAGATCAGCTATGGGCCAGAATTTTACTTCATCCCAACCAAGTCTGCCTTCACCTAGGTGCAAAGAATGAGTGAAGTCCGCCCAAGAGAATAATCAAGGTGCACATCCCTCACCAAGTCCGCCTAGAACACATTGAATGGTGCATCAAATCAATGAAGTCCGCCCAATATAATGTGGTGGATGAAATCTGTCAAGTCCGCCCTAGGGAATGGTTGCAAGTTGCACAAGTCAAACAAAGTCCACCTTGGAGGTGATGGGTCATGAAGCAAGGTAACTCCGCCCAAAGGATATGAAGGGAGCATGTATGAAGTTCCTAGCTTGTGCAAAGTCCACCCATGTATGAAGTTCCTGACTTTTACGAAGTTTGCCTAAGAGCGGGATATTATGGTGCCCAAAGTCAGTAAAGTCCGCCTTGAGGAGAAAGAAATTTGGTTAAGGTCAAGGTGCACACAGCTCTCCAAGTCCGCCCAAGAGTATAACATGAAGTGCACAAACTCATGAAAGTCCGCCCAACTTATAAGGAATGGTGCACGCATCCCTCCAAGTACGCCCTACCTTAAGTGCAAGAAGAAACACCTCAAGCAAAGTCCGCCCAAGTTTGGGGAAACAAAGTCAGTCAAGTCTGCCCTCATGAGAAACATGCTAAATTTAGAGAGAAAGAATATTCCTATGTGATATCAGCACAATCTCTTGATCAAGTTCAAACTAAGTGCAGATTTGGAAAGTTTTTGAAAGAATAATATGGAAGATCAAATTCGATTTGCAGACTGAAAACCTAAATGGAAACTTCCATTCAGAGTGAGATTTATAATTCAGTTCAACTGAGATTTAATTTAGAAACTTTCTCTCGCACTTTGAAGGACTAAAGACTAAATAGAAACAAATTCAAGAGGATCTTCTATGTTTCTAATTGAGAATTCGAACTCTAATACAAATACCTTCTTCATTCTTCATTTCTTCATTTGAAGTTCGAATTTTGTAGAGCAAGTGGAGAGAGTTTCTATGAGGTTTTATGCAGGTGAAGGACATTTTGAGAGTATTTTTAAGAGTTTTGCAGGTTGAAAGAAAATTTCAAGAGGATTTCAAGTATAAGTCTGAGTTTTCAACCATTTTCCATGAGTTTACACACAGATTTTGGAAGAACCTCAATTGATTGGAGGGCAAATTCATTAATTTTCTGAGTTAAACTTCTGATTTTACCTCCTTGGCAGCTTCTTTTCCCTTCTTCCTCATTCTTCCAATGGTGAAAATGGATTCTATGGGCAGAGTATTGGGTTCTCAACCTGGTTTTTCTTCAAAGTTTTAAAAAGAAAGAATGAATCCAACAGATTTTCCTTCTTTTCTTTCTCATTTTCTGCCTTGTGAACAAGTCAGGATGATCTCAATCAAGTTATCTTGGACTTAGTTCTGATTTTCAATTGAAATCAGACATGCAGCTTCCTGAGTTTGGTTATATTCAAAGGATTTTCTTGAGATTTTCAGAATATCTAAGTGTTGAAAAATCCCCTTTAAAGTGCTAAGTGTTGGAGAAAGAGTAAAATTGTGATACCCTTAGCTGCTAACCTTCAAAATTTACACTCAAAGTTACAATCTTAACTTAATTTCTTTTTGGTTTTGCAGATCATAGATGATGGCTGAGGCAGGATCATCGCAGAAAACACAAATAGAGTTTCAAGCCAAATTCAGAATTGAAGACAAGTCCACGAGCAAGGTTTGTCCAAGCATAGAGATGGCCAAAATTTGGCTAAAGTATGAGAAATACTTCACAAAGGGATTCTTCCCCGAATTCGAGGCACTTGAAAGAATCTCAAGGCATCAAGAAAGAAAAGTCCTCGGACTTGATGAAAAGGATTTCAGACTTCTTGAGGAATTTCATCCAGAATCCCAAACCTATGGAAGCAATCAGGACAACTTCTTGAAAGATTTCATCTACTGAAAAATCAAAGACAAGCTCCCAATCAGAATCAGATGGTGACAAGAAGAATCAAATTTCCATATTTAGACAATTTCTTCACACAAATTGGAGAATTCAGGGAAGACATCCAACACGCTGAGGTGGCACCTGGTCATCAAATTGTTCCAAGTCAACATGTCCAGGTTCAATGAACTTGACTTATCCACAGAAGCTTCTAAAGGGCACACTTCACAATGCAACAACCTTCTATTTTTATTGTTGGTTCATATTTAGCAAGAACGACAAGTGTCCCCAAATGTAATTTTCTCATTGGTTGAGGGGTAGTTAGTTGTAACAAACCCTAATTAGGGTTTTGATCTTTCAATCTAGGCCCTTGATCATTGTTTGATCTCGGTCGTTCAAAACTTTTGTGTGCCTATATAGGGTTGCCTCCTCTCATTTGGAGTGTGTGAGGTTTTTTAAATATTGTTGCATGAAGGTCATTTTTCAAATAATATATTACATGTGTGCTTTCTCTTAAGGCTTTGTAATCCCTATTGTTTGAGTGATTTAGCAAAGTTTTCAATTTCTTCAACACATTAGTTAGAATTTATTTTACATTGTTAGATGAATGAAAGATCTATAAGTATTGGTTTATGGTCTATCTCTGCTCATACTTTTGGTGAATGGATGATTTTCATTCACTGTGCAAAGTTAGTCTGAGCTTTCCATTTTGTGTATGCTTAAACTTCCGATCATAAGCACATCCCTTGAAGATCGCATCCACTTTGTGTAAGTTGTCTTAAGTGAGGCCAAACAAAGTGTGGTTTATTGAGTTCACCAAATCAATATTGTCTCTCGAATTCCTTGGAATAGATTAGAACTTCTAAACCCTTGTCTCCTTTTCAGTTTTTCCATGATCCAAGTCCCGAATGATAGAGCTTCATTGTCTAAGCCTTCATTGTGAATTGAACGATTCAAGCGTAAGTCCCTTTGTGTATTACCAACATATCAGAACGCCCATTGAGCTTATCCACATGTCAAGACCTGACAAAAGAAACCATGGAATCGCCATATGATCTTCTAGCAATCTTAGCATAAGCAGTGATTTTTCAAGAGAGGATAAATTATCTTTGGGTACTTTATTCTAATTTTCGGTATATGATAAAACGTACACCAGTAACTCCCAAAAAGTCCTAAAAACTTCCTTTGCCTCCCAAAAAGTCCAAAAAAAATCCTTTGCCCTCCAAAAAGTCCAAAAAACTTCCTTTGCCCTCCAAAAAAACACAAAATTCTTCCTTTGACCATGCCAATCCATGATAAGGATAAGTAAGTATTAGTGCCAAAATGGAGGAGATTCCATTTTAGTTTTTCAGAAGGACATTTCAGGTGCAATCAAGTCGGCCTAATGAGGTCAAGATGAAAAGATACAACCCTCAGCCTTCAACTCCTACAAAGGGAGGTGTTTCATTTCAGAACATCATTCAAAGCAATCAGAATTCTGATCTGCATTTGAGGGCAGAGTGAAATTCATCACAAGACAGCAATTTTTGCAACTATTTTGATCATTTCATTGATCAAAATACACTTTCACAGCTGGCAATTCTGATTAGAGGGATTTTGAACTCATTTCCAGCCCACTTTTGAAGGCAATCTGGGCAGAATTTTGTGAGAATTCACCTAAGATTAGACTCAGAATCAGATGTTTCCAGACAGCAATATGCATTTCCAAATTTGAAAGGGGGTTTTCACACTCAATTGATAAGGCTTTGATGTGATAAGTATGTGTTGGACTATGTTCATTATACTATTTCATCAAATGATTCAATATGTTTTCTTTTTCAGGTTTGATTGGAGAATCATAGCAAGGAATGAGGATGCACGTTCAAAATTATACCAAGATGAAAAAAGCAATACAAGGAGTTACTCCACAAGCTAACGGTCTCAAAAATGCCCAACTTACAACTCTAAGGTGTTCAAATGAAGATCAAGGTAGCCCCAAGACATTCCAGGCATAAGGGACAATGGGAAATCGATCACACCAAAGTAAGGAACCCTTCAGCAAAGAAAGGGCAAATCAGCATCAAGGCAAGATAAGTAAGCAAAGATAAAGGATTGACTTGACCATAACGATGCTTCCCATCATCATCACCATATTGAGCAAGCTTAAGATGTTAAGTATCAAGAGATATTGCTTGAGGCATCAACCTTTGCTTGTGATGTTGAGTATCAAGTCTACCAAGCAAGTTGAGGTGGCATCCTTGTCATCACTAACCAATCAAAGGGTTCCATGTCAGCATATCTAGATGCAATGTACATAACTCACCCATGGAGGCACAGACTTTGAGATACCTAGCATCATTTTCTATTGGTTCACATTCAATATTGAACCTAAATATAATTTTCTCATTGGCCAAAAGTTGTTTGTTGTAACAAACCCTAATTGGGGTTTTCATCTTGTAATCTCGGCCATTGATTGTGAATCAATCTGAGCCACTCATTGTAAAGAGCTATCTATAAAAGGCTCAAATCTTCTCATTTCGTAAAGGTTAATAGCAGGTCAATAGTTAATAGATCAGTAAGCAAGTTAATCGTTCAGTAAAAACAGATAGTAGCTAGAGTAGAATAGAAAGAGAAGGCAGAAATCGTTGCCAAATTTGTAAATAAACATCCTTTTCATTGAAGTTATGGTGGAATGTGTTGTTTCTTCTACAATTGTATGATTTCTTGTTGGATCTTCATGTTAAATAATGATAATTAGATGAATGAAAGAACTTTGTGCATGATCAATGGTGAAAATCATATATCCATACCAATAGCAATTTGCTGATTGTAAGTTTGCCTAGTGTGGTCAGCCAGAATCCTTAAATGAGCTTAACTTCAATTGCTATTCGCACTTTGATATGCATTGCTTTGATGGTATCCTTGTTAATAGTAATTTGAGCATCATTTTACTTTCCTTAGAAGATTGCACTAATCTTTGTGGAGTTGTTGTTTTGCATGTCAAAGCAAGGCTTAGTGGAGTTTCACCAAAGGTTGTTCATTGTCTCTTGCATTCTTAGGAGTAGTGTATTCTTTCTATACCCGTCTCTTTTGCTCTTTTTATTTTTCAATCAAATAGATAGAATCTAAGTTCCAACGACACCCAAACGTTCAACATTCAAGTATTCAACGTAAGTCCCCTTGGATTACTAGTAATTACATCAACCATTGAGCTTATCCACGAATCAAGACTTGACTTTAGAAACCTTGGAGTTGTCTCATTTGATCGTGAAGCATAGCATTTGAGATTTTATTCAAGAGAGGATATAGAAATCCCTCTCAAGACCACATTCCTTCATTCCAATAAAATTAAGAGTGATTTCACCAAGAGATCAAAGCCATTGTATCCTCATTACTGCATCAGTATCTCCAACACTAACCACATGGAAGTCATCCTTGACTTCATAGTTCCCTAACTACAAACTCAGTTGTGGGATCATCCTGGTGCAATTAATTGTGAAGCCATCTACAACCATCTCTCAAAATCCATCCACCTCCAACATTTGAAGTCCTCAATGTGCTACTAGTCCCTCATCAATGAAATTATGTGTAGCTCCTGTATCAATCAAAGCAACCAATCACTGCCCATTAAGTACTCTAATGTGTAGGGACTCAATTCTTTTGAAAACTATGTAATTGGGCAAGCTTCCCATCATTCCAATTATCCTTTTCACCCTCTTCAAAACACTCTTCCTCTTCCTTCTCCTCTGAACCATATTGCTGGTCTGATTTTTCTGATGAAGATTCCTTGGCTGAATAGTATTCTCTATTTTCCCTTTTGATGCACAATTGTGTCCTAGATTCCAAGGCTCCCTACAAGAGAAGCACAGATTCTTCTTCCCCAAGTCATTTAGGGTATCTCCATCAAGTCTAGTGACTGATTTTTTCTGCTGATTGGTGTCCTTTGAGAAATGTTTCTTGTCCATTTTGTGTGAAAATGGTTTGGACTGAAATTTTGATTTAGGGGCAGCCCACTCCATACTTCTTGCTTTCTTCATTGCTTCATGCAAAGTTGGAGGATCAAAAGCCTTAAACCACCCCTTTAGTGGCTCCATGAGTCCCTCACTAAATAAGACAACCAATGTCTTTTTTGTAATCCCTGAAACCATAACACTGAGCCTTTGAAAATCTGTTATGTGTGCATCCACTATACCATATTGCTTCAGCTGTGCAAGCTCCCTAAAATGCAACTTAGTGTCCTTATCAAATTTCTCAATGAGTTTGGTAGTAAACTCATCATAGGTGGTGATTGATCTATGACCCAAAGTAATAAGACCATGATACTACCACTCATGTGCAACTCCATCCAAATGCAAAGTGACAAACTTAATTGCCTCATCTTCAGCCCTACGTTTAAGAGCTAAATAATTATCTAACTTATACAACCAAGCTCTAGCTAAACACTTATCACTACCATCAAAATGATCAAGAGTGACCTTACCCAAGGCAACTGTAAATCTCTTTGAACTGTTGGTCCTTTGTAATCAGCTCTTCCTCCACTCCTCTTCTTCTTTTGATCCATGAATTCATTGAAAGTCAAGTTGTTCTTGAGTGGCTTAGGAAGGGTGTCATACCATGCGTAGGCATAACTTAACTCATCCACCGACAGTAGAGGAGTCTCATTAACCATCTTCAAGGCCTCTTTTTGAATGAAGGTGGGTTGAAAGGGCTTAGATAAAGTGTTTGAACCTGCTACTATAGACTGCTTTTGATTGTTAATTTGCTGATTGGAAGAACTGCTCTCTACATTGTTTGTTTGACTACTTTGTGAAACATTCTGATTGCCATCTGTGTAATTGCACATACTTTGGTTAAACTTACCGAACAACTGAGATATCATACTATCATAGTGTCAAAATTCATTCCCATCCGTGTATTTGAACTCAAAGAACAAACTCTCTCCTTGCCTCTGTCTGCCATGTTCTCTGTTGTGTTCTCAATATATATGGGAGGTTCCTAATGCATGCCTAAGATTTTTCAAACTATCTCTCCATCTAGAATTTGAGGGGGCTGCCAATGATTCTTCCTCAGTTCTCTATAAATGTATCTTCGTGCCCTCTTACTCATTCAAAGTTAAAATCTGATTATAAGATACTATCACAGGCTGGCAGGAAAAAACTTGCTCTAATACCACTCTAGGCCCAACCAATACACCAATAGACCGGCCTGGTGGTGAGGGTGTCACCCACAGGCAGTAAGGGTGGCCCCACAAGCATCCGAGGCTTTACGACAACCCCACACAAACACATGGTCGCTGGGGCACATCTCTCACACTACAGGACATCACACCCTCCTATACCACCATTTCATTTCAATGGCTCAACTCAATTATGTTATGTATCTTTAGGAATGACTTTCTATGGTTGACTGTAGCCCTTCCACTACACCTACAAAGGTTGAGTTGAAGCTGTCAGCCTATGGTGATTCATCACTAGTCAATAAGTCACTCTATAGATAATTGGTGGGTAGTTTGTTATATTTTATGTTGACACGATAATTTCTTTATTATGTTGTTAGTATCTCTATCATATTTTAGTTCAACTGAGTCTTGTTCATAGACTGGAAGAAAAACAAGTGTTGTGATATGTCAAATGTACTCTCAAATTTGGCACTCTATCAAAGGACAGAAGATTTCATAAGCAGGCAGTAAAATGAAAGATGGTATATGTCAAAGGTACTCTTGGATTTGGCAATTCTATTAAAGACTAGAGATTCCAAGTTGACAAGATATATGGACACTGACTAGGCTAGTTTGATTGGTACTCAAAAATCAACTACTAGATATATATTTTCCTTGGGTTAAGGATTTGTCTTGTGGCAAAGTCAGCTTTGACACACTAGCTTTATCTTCCAGTGAAGCAAAATACTAAAAAACTTTCACAGACAAGTTTTGAGTGATCTACAACTTCTTCAGACTACACCTACTCGACTTTTTTGTGAAAATCAGGGAGTCTTGAAGTCAGTTTATCACACTCACAAAAAGCACTTTCAAGTTCGTCATCACCACATTGAACAATTGATTGACATTGATGACATTTCTCTCTGTCACTGCACTTCTTAGGATCTAAAACCAAGCCTAATTATTTATGAGATACATGAACTGAATACAACTTCTAGAAATGCAAAATATGCATATCATGGATAAAATAACAACTAAATATAATGAAAATGAAGTTTTCACTGTCACACCAAAAACTCAGACCACACACCTATGAACAGCATATTGGGCATAAGAAAGCAAGATGTCAAATGTGTAAGATACAATTTTGAACGCTATGGAAATAAAACTGACTTATTGAATACCCCAGAGAATACAGTTGGACTGAAACCTGAGTTTCAACCAAAGGTCCAAATATGAATAATGGATAAGAAATCAAACTAAAATATAATTTTCAATCAGAAA
Organism: Cryptomeria japonica; assembly: GCF_030272615.1. NCBI lineage: Eukaryota > Viridiplantae > Streptophyta > Pinopsida > Cupressales > Cupressaceae > Cryptomeria > Cryptomeria japonica. Next base: position 133,492,637 of record NC_081406.1, read on the forward strand.
GATATAAAAGCACTGTGAAACTAAAACGATATTTTAAGATTAATGACAAGAACTCAATGAGACAAGAAATGTGAAGCAAAAATAAAACACGAGAAACTAGTAGACACACAAACAACATAATTATATCAAACACACTGTGCCATTTATCCTAAAAATTTGAAAATGCAATGAAAAAGTGACTATGATGTATGACAAAGTGAGCAATTTGGAATGAATTTACAAACGTAGCAACCATTTGAGTTCATTTAAGCACTTTGATAAATGAGAAAACAATCTTCTTTAAACATATCCATACCATTCCATTCAATAGAAACTGACACCACATGAAAGCAATCTTCAGTAGTTGTACACACCTATACCACTCCATTCAAGATAAGTTTAGCCTAAATTTTAGGAAGACTATCAAGTAATTTGTACCACATTTTTTCATAAAGTTTTAGGCGCATATGGAGAAATTTGTGCCACATTTGGCCTATATCTTTAGAAGCGTGTGGAGAAATCTGCACCACATTTTATCTAAAATTCACGGAGCGTATCAAGAAAGTTGCACCACATTTTGCCTAAATTTTAAGGGGCCTGTCCAAAAAATTCCCAATATTTCGCCTGAACTTTACGGAAATTAAAAGTTTAGGCGTGCCATCTAAGACCTTAAATGATCAGAACGAAAATTTATATAGTCTAAGAAGATTGCTTCTTTTTCCATGAAAGATTCAAGCGTCGACATAAATGACCAAAAAGCTTTCCCTCGCGAACAGGGCCAGCAGTCAAATTTAGTCTTTACTCCTGGTAAAGACGAATTGCCTAAATTGACTTAAAAAATCAGTGCAGAGAACGGTAAAGATTGATTCCAAGGTGTAAGAACGAATCTGCACCCTTGGTATACGAGAAATCTGCGCCACTTAACTTTAGCCCCATTAAAATCCTCTCTAAAATATAAAATAGAGAAACAAACCTTGAAATGCACGTAAACCCGCAAAATGAAACACAAGAAACTGTAAATTACAAACCATAAAAATCCGTGGTAAGAAGCATACCAATCAACAGTCTCAACAAATCGTTTTCAGAGGAACGAATGCGGCATGTTTTTCTTCCAAATTTGCGATAAAATTTGCTCCCCTATAAAACCAAACAAATTGTATATAAAAAATGAGAATAAAAACCCTAAATAAGAGAGAAATTCTCATAATGCAAGACGAAAAGCAAGGCAGTTGAAATTGTTTCACAAGATTTGTAAGATTACATCTACATCGTCTATAAAGGCCTGAGCAAAGAAAAGAAAAAAATCTAAAATACATATACTCACCTGTTTCACGGCACTCGCTTCCTTGGACATTTAAATTTCCTAAACAACGCTGAAAATTCCATGGCGTTCAAATAAGCGCGATAAAATCTGAAACCGTTTTTTTGCCCGTTTTTTTTTTTTCCCGTTAATTTTTTTTATCGTTTCTTTTGATAGCGATGAAAAAGCAGTGATGACAACTACGTTCAATCCAGATGAAGTGAACAACTTAAATAGCTAAGCGTTAAAAACGTGAAAATATTTAAATTTTTACTGCTGGTGCCGGGAAACAGAAATGAAATTAACGCGTATTGAAAATTAACGCATATTCAAAGCTGCAGACGACGAATTGAACGTAACATCAAAAATAATAATAATAACAAACTCTTTCTTTTGGGGTCAACGTTGCCATTATTGACAGTGGGACCATTTTTAACTACAAGATTGCGGCTCTTTTAAGAGAATAAATATCTTTAACATAAAAAGTTAGTGACAATCATAATCTGAATATATATATATGAATGAGGATGATATATGTTTAAATATATATTTATTAATAATAGTATTTAAAAGTGTTATTGGAAGTGTATATGTGTACATAAGGATGATATATGTTTAAATATATATTTATTAATAATAGTATTTAAAAGTGTTATATATATATGAATGAGGATGATATATGTTTAAATATATATATATTAATAATAGTATTTAAAAGTGTTATTGGAAGTGTATATGTGTATATAAGGATGATATATGTTTAAATATACATTTATTAATAATAGTATTTAAAAGTGTTATTGGAAGTGTAAATATATTTCAATAATATATTTAAGCATCATTGCTATTTTAATTATAAAATTAATTACATTTTCATAGATCAATTTTTCCATTTCTTAGATTTAGGATAATTCAAATTTGTTGGTACATAAAGATTTTTAATATATACATTTTTCATAGGATTTTATGTTATGATATGAAAAGGTTTCAACATAGACATTTTGTGGAACAATGATTTTTTCTAAATTATAAGTCACGAGTTGATAACTCTAGTTTCAATTTCATCCAACTTAATACAATAACAAAAAATCAATTACAAACATTTATGGGAGACATGGCATTTCATCACTCATAAGAATATGTATATTACTTAAGCCTACAATGCTCACACAAGGTTTAGGTCTTAAACAAAATAAACTTACATTCTATATTAGAAAAAGAGTACAACTTGAATAGAGAGGTGAATATAGAAGTTTGCTAAAGAGTTCTTAGGCAATAAAAAAAACTTGGTATAATGTTTGGAAAAAAAATACTAAATAAGGAGGTAGAGGAATCCTCTAATCCAGCGACAATACCATCATAGAAACGTTGTAATGTGAACCAGAGGGTACTAAGAAAGATCAAACACAAATTTTGGGTTTAATAACACATAATGTAAAGTTTATTATGATTTTTTTGTAGGAAGCAAGGAAAAGAGTATATGTATAGTTAGATGGAAGAAATATTTTGGCATGTCGATAAATGGTACTCATTGTAAAATATTTATGTTTTAATATAAAGGGTGCAAGCCCAAACTTGTGATTTATTGAAAAAAAATAAAAAATAAAGAGATCATGAGGCAATAAGAAAAAAATTATGTAAAGTTTAGGAAAAAATCTAAACAAAGAAAAACTTAGAATAGCATGCATTCTTGGGTGTGATTATTTTGGGTTTTACTTATCAACTAATGAGCTAAAGGGGATCTATAATGAATGGTTCATAAGGCACAACACTTGCTGAAGGTTTTGCAAATGGGATTGCAAGCTAAGTGGGTTTAACCTTGGAGGGGACTCTGTGGTTAAGCGCGCTTGAGCTGGAGTAGTACTGGGATGGGTGACCTCCCGGGAAGTCCCAGTGCTTCACCCTTATGAGCATCACCTAGATGCAATGAGTGCTAAGTGGACCATTCATTCTCATGAGAGATGGGTTCTTGTGAACCATTGCTTGTGAAACATGGGTCAATGAATTTGACTCAAAAACTACACAGTTGAACCCTGATAGCAATATCATAGTTTGACTTGTTGTGGAAAATACCTCTTACTTATCAATTGATGAGCTAAAGGGGCTCTATAATGAATGGCTCACAAGACACAACACTTGCTTAAGGTTTTGCAAATGGGGTTGCAAGCTAAGTGGGTTTAACCTTGGAGGGAACTCCATGGTTAAGCGTGCTTGAGCTGGAGTAGTACTGGGATGGGTGACCTCCCAGGAAGTCTCAATGTTTTACCCCTGTGAGCATCACCTAGATGCAATGAACTTGCTAAGTGGACCATTCATTCTCATGAGAGATGGGTTCTTGTGAACCACTACTCATGAAACATGGATCAATGAATTTGACTCAAAAACTACACAGTTGAAGCCTAATGGCAATATCATAGTTTGACTTGTTGTGGAAAATACCTCTTACTTATCATGTGATTATTTTCATAATATTATATCAATATGCCTAACAAACTTACCAATTTTAAGCCTTGTCAATTCTATATATTATACCAATCTATACTAAAAAAATCTTAATCTAAAAGGAATAGAGAATTATATTGGCATTTGATCATTTGTACTATACTGGTAATGTGTGTTTGCTTGATGCAACCGGTATATGTCTGTTGTGCATAGTGATTAGATTTATGTATGATGACTATTTTGTAAGTTGTCATTAATGGTAACTATGTTTCTTTAAGTCATCTAAGTCCTACGGTTCAATCAGCTAGACTTAACCGATAAAGCAGATTCAGTTTTTATCAGAACCGGTAATTAGGACTTCAACTGATAAATGATAGACAGTGTTACAATATGACAACCGGTACATGAAAATCATGAATATTGAGATGATGTGGGTTTGCAGCAGCATTGAAAACTATCAGATGAAGATGTTTTTGTGACGGCATGTGTTGAATCGATCAGGTGAACAAGATTTGTTTGACAGAACAAATTAGTTGATGGAGACTTAACCGGTAGTGATGAAAATCACTCAGATCAGTAAAACGGCACACAATTGGATTTTTTAAGTCGGAGGCTGACATAACTAAAGAATGCAATGCAATATTGTCTAGATGCATTGAACCCAGGAAATTGTAATAAGGTTCTAAGCCGACCTTATGATAATTTTAATTGTGTGATGAGGTATGAAAAGACTAATGCAGAACATTTGGCTACCCATATTGCCAAACTTGGACAGTTAGTTGTTAGTGTCGGTGAACAATTTAAATCCCTTGAAGAAGTTGCATACATTTTTGTTACAAAGGACTACAAGAAGAAAAGGGGAGAACAATTAATGGTTGAGATAGATAAAGGCAAAGTAGCCCTAATGGTGAATAAAGACTTATTGAAGACTGGATTGGAAACCGATTGTAAGATTTTGGTGAATATTTCCCATTTTTCACTATTTTGTGCAGACTTGAGAAAGAAGAGAGTTGATACTGAGAAGGAAATACAAAAGTTGAGTGAAACTTTCATACTAGTATAGGACTCAGTGATTACTTTTGGTAAAAAGGTTGTTGATCTGCAACACTAGTTATAACTTTTTGAACATGAACAGGTGAAGCGAACCATATCACTGAAAGAACTTCATATTCAACTACTTCTGAAAGTAGATATTCTTCAGAGAGTATTCAAGGAGCCAGAGGAAATTTTGGCTACTCCCGAGATGAGTACAATTGATGCTATGGAGGAGTTTGCAACTCAAATCTTGACACATGTTGAGATTACCGAGACATTGTTGGAAACATGGGACAATGATCTTAAGCAGTTGAAGTTTAATTAGAGTGATGTTTTCTTGAGAATTGCATTGCAAAGACTTAAATACTTTTATCTCTATATATACATGCAGATTTTGTTAACAATTTTTGATGCAATGTATGTATTTTACTTCTTTATTTGGCATTGTTGTCAAAGGGGGAGTAGAAATAGTTAAGAGTCAAAATTTTGTATATACTATTAAGGGGGAGTAATGATTTCATGGCATGTAATTGCTAAGGGGGAGTGTATGTCATGTAGTCAATTTTTGGTGCACACTTGGTTGACAAAATTTACCTAAGTGTTGCCATCAATGCCAAAGGGGGAGATTGTTGGCATTTGATCATTTGTACTATATCGGTAATGTGTGTTTTCTTGATGCAAACGATATATGTCTGTTGTGCATAGTGATTAGATTTATGTATGATGACTATTTTGTATGTTGTCATTGATGGCAACTATGTTTCTTTAAGTCATCTAAGTCCTACAATTCAACCGGCTAGACTTAACTGGTAAAGCAAAAACAGTTTTTATCAGAACCGGTAATTAGGACTTCAACCAGTAAATGACAGACAGTGTTACATTCTGACAACCGGTACATGAAAATCATGAAGATTGAGATGATGTGGTTTTGCAGCAACATTGAAGACTATTAAATGAAGATATTTTTGTGACCGCACATGTTGAATCGATCAGGTGAATGGGGTTTGTTTGACATAACAAATTAGTTGATGGATACTTAACAGGTAGTGATGAAAATCACTCAAACCAGTAAAACAACACAGAATTGGATTTGTTATGTTAGAGGCCAACATAACTAAAGCATGCAATGCAAGATTGTCTAGATGCATTGAACCTAGGAAATTGTAATAAGGTTCTAAATCGACCTTATGATAATTTTAATTGTATGATGAGGTATGAAAATATATTTATACGTGAGCTTGATAGTGTGATAGGTGATGAGTGAATTGTGTATTTCTGATAGCGCGAAGATCAAAGAAGTTGAGAGATGAAGTCTTTGTAATTTTGTAATGTTCAGAAGTGGATCTTATCAGACACAAAAGGTGCTATACTGAGATCATTTGTACTTGTTGACTTCCTAATAGTTGCAACAAGAAAATCCTTTTACAAGGTCACTCATAATAGGGTGTAGTCAAATCCTAACAGTTCTGATCATTAAATCCTCTTACCAGGTGACACATTAACTTGTGTTTGCAAATCTCAGTAACTTGGGTAGCTCCTAGCAAGGTTGGTCTTCACAGGTCTTATTGTATAGCTATTAACCGGTCTTAGACACTTTTAACAAGGTGTGCCCCTAACTGGGTATTGTAGACCTTAACCGGTCAGATCTCTATACTACAAATAGTGGATCTTGTGGGTGCTAACTCCCACCGTGTTTTTTCCATGTATAAACTCTTGTGTCATGTGGTTTATGCTTTGTGTAGTGGTTGCATATTTGGTGTTATTTCTTACATGTCTACTAAGTTTTAAATTGGTAAAATTGATATTCAGATTTCTATTGTTTTTACTATCACTGATTCACCCCTCCCCCCCCCCTCTTAGTGCCTTATAAGTTCATCACATTATATGTGTCTTGACTATGTATTTTGAAGTTTATTGATGGAGTCTCCCCTGCCTAGATACTATCGTGGCAAATCAAAATTATTTTGGTAAAATTATGAAATCAATGTATTATTGTGATTGTCATTTAAATAACATTCATTTAAAGACAAATCAAACCAAGATCATGATTTATCATGTATCAATTAAGTTTCAACTTTAATATCGCATTTGAGTTGGATTAGAAGAGTCTCTCATCAACCAATTATTCTGGGATTTTTAAAGGGATTGTATGCCACAAAGGTTAATTTCTTTTACATGTTGGAAAAAAAAAATCTTACTTTCACATAAACTATGATAGAAACATTAATAGATTATCCATTAGAAACCATCTAATTGTTTAAATTATATTTTTGACACTCATATTTTCTATCAAAGAACTATGATAGTGCCAAATATATTCAATCTAAGTTTCAAATAGTAGCAATAGAGGCAATCAATTTATATCTAAGAGTTTCATGAGTTTTTATGCAAATAAAAATTGTTTTATTTAATAGTAACTTTGTTCACAAAAGAGGACTATAAATAACTTGTTTAGATGTATATTATAATTTTAAAAGATAAAAAGGAAATTTTTATACATGCATTTTTTCTAACAACAAATGGTTTAAAAAAAATTAATACATTATAATTTACCAATCTTATTTGAATGTGCTATATAAAAAATACTTAAAGCTAGCATATCAAAATCACTTAAAGTCAATTGCATTGAATAAATACAAACAAGACTTTATATCGATTTGCGACTAATTTGTAGCTAATCTATGGTGGATCCCTAACTAAAATATTGACTTGTTATTCTGTATTTCTAGCTATGCAAAACCTAACCTAGACTATGACTACAAGGGCATAAAGATTGGTGTGGTCTCTCACACTTGTGAAATATACATGTAATAAGCAATGACTAAAGTATGGAGTATCATAACCAATATGTAAAGGCCTTGTTTCTACCTAAAATATTATGGAATTCATCAAAACACTCATAGTGTCAACTGTAGAAGTTGATGATCAACCACAGGAGCTAAAAATCATTTACAAGCAAAACACCTATAACACAAAAGAGATCAAGCAAAGATTGTATGCTCTATAACAACTAGAGAGTTATATATTATTGAACAAAACAATATTTGAGATCTATATTGGAGATGTAGTTACAATGAATGAATGAAGCCTTATAAAGGATGAGTGAAACCCTAGGTGCAAACCCTCATGCTAAAATTAAGATAACTATAGCAATGAAAAGTAGGGGCTAAATTATCCTCAACTACACCTAGAACTAAATATAGAAAAAGAAAACTCTAGATAATAAAAAGCATCTAAGTTTAGCTTAAGTGAAAAAGCAATTAAAGAATTTAATTAATAAATAATTAGATAATCGTCTTAAAATTACTCTAACACACATCCCCCCCTTAAGATTATTTTAGGGATAAACTAAAGAGATAATGATGAATGCAAAATGCATGCATGAATGAGTCCCGACAACAAAGGCTTGATTAGGTACTCGTGTACAAACGAATGCAAAGCAATGCAACTTGCACCAATGAGGGCTCTCTAAACAAAGAAAATGAGAAAATCACATAGGAAAGGACCCCTCTCAAAAAATGAGATGCACTAAAAATAAAAATAAAGTACTACATGTGACTAAGATGAAGGACTCAAGATGTCCCCCCAAGTACAAATCGTACAATAAATATCCTCTCCATAAGAGAGAGAAGAAGAAATAATGTATCCCCCCATAATGAAGAAGCTCCAATGTCAAAGATGAAGGCTCAAGGACATATGTTGATGAAGATCCAAGAGTAGCAAACGATGTTCCTCCCCTTAGGAAGAAACAAGTCCAGTGGGAAAGGCTGAAACAACTCCATGAAAGGAAATGGAAGGAAAAGTCACTAGATGTTTGCCATGGAAGACTATTCAACTATCCAATTGTTGAATCAAAAAACGTCAAATCAAATGAAGCAAATCCAAACAACTGTGAAGATGTCCAATGAACAATCTCTAAAGGCACTAAAGATGGGATGATAGGAATGCTCAAACTACCATCAAGGCAGAATGTGATATCCTCAGTCATGTCCCCAAACTCGGGTGATCCCATAATACTGAGTTACACTTTTTGGCCAATCTTGACACTAAAATTAACATTTTGAATTAGATCTTTACTTTCTAAAACCTATAGCAGCTAAACCATTAAGAATTTGAAGATGAAGTAAACTACTAATTTGTGAGATTTTTCATATAGATTCTAAATATGCAGTGTTTATGGTGAAAAGTGGAAACAACAATATTGAAAGACTAAATAAATTCAACCACAAAACCCTAGCCAAACAACAACAAAGATCCACCATAACATATGAAGATTACCTAAGACAAAGCAAATCAAATAAAATCACAAAGATTATACCATCACATGTCCAATAGGGTTTGGATCTCCATTCTTCATATCTCCATTGATCTTGCTTGATATATTTTCTCTCAGATTTTATGTGTGCACAAGAGCTCAACAAAGAACAGAAATGTAGTTGCAAGTAGGTTTGATCGCATATGAAAGTTTGAATGCTAGAATGCTTGAAGGATTGATTAGAATGATTAGAATAGGGTATTAGGGTTGATAATGAAGGAAGCATATCCTTATATAGAAGACACTATAAGAAATGGAGGGATAAGATTGCGAGGTGTAAAAGATGAATGGTCGGCTATGATTAGAGGGTAGGTAGAGAAAATAAGAAAATAATGAGAGGGTAGGTAGCGTAGGAATTAAGAGATGAATGACATGTGTCATGGGTAGAAAAGGATAATGAATTAATTAAACAAATAAAGATTTATTTAATTAATAGAGGAAGTGGGATCAATTAAATAAATAAGATATTTATTTAATTTAGGAAAAGGATAATTTAAATAAATAAATGTATTTATTTAAATGAGAAATAAGGATTGAAGATGATAAATAAATAAATTAAATAAATAAAGATTTATTCAATTAATAGAAGAATTAGGCTTAAATAATTAAATAAATATTTATTTATTTAGATAGGACAATTTTAGGTGTCTACATTTTGCCCCTCTCTAAGACAATGCAGCTTGTTGCGTTGTTTCAAAGAAGATAAGATGAACTGGTACAAAGTTGCCCCAAGATGGGAATGATATGCCCCCTTGAGAGATTGGATGAAAAATGTCTGAAAAGATTGCAGACAATCTCTCGATAAGAAAGAAAGGCGAGAAATGACTGGCCGGATAGGATAGAGTGACATAGTCATAGGATAAAGAAGACTGACTCGAAAGATGAGGGCTAGGGTAGTCTATAAGATAGACTACAAGGGGAAACATCCTCATTGCCATCCACACATCCAAGAGATCAAAGTGCAGAGAGAGAAGAGAGAAGTCAACAGCGATGGCATTGGTTCACAGATTCAATTGCGTTCGTCGATATCAGAGGCCAACAGATGCAGGAGAACCAGTAAGTACCACAAAACCTCCCTGTACCTTGTTGAATTAATTGTTGTCGTAAATGCATTTCAGGTAGGTAATAAATGCGCTTTAGGTATGTCTTAGAAAAATGTCAAGCGGGGGGAAAACGCTAAGGCACATCTGCGTTGGTGTCAGGCGCGTTTGTGTTGGTGCCAGGTGCGTCTATGATTGTAATAGAATATGTGTTCAATGCGAGCATGTCTGTGCAAAACAGAGGCATGTTTGTGTGATTTAGGCGTGTCTATGCAGAGCAGGCAAGTTTGTGAAGTATGCAAGCACGTTTGTGTCATGAATGCGCATTTATGTCTTCAAGGTCGAATCGACATTTCTGTGATAAACATACATCGTTGATTGGATAAGTTGCTAAGAGGATACACTCAATCAGGTCCTCTAGGGAAGACTAGAATAGCAAATAGGGCTAGGATTGACAATTTTGTGATAGAACATACATTGCCAATCAGGAAACTACTCAAGAGGATACACTCAAGTAGAGGCCCTGGGATAGGATCAAAGCAGCACTTTGTGATGAACAAGGAATACTACTAGGATAAAAAGTAGTACTTTGTGATGAATAGGGAGTACTAAAAAGAGCAGCACTTTGTGATGAACAGGGAATGCCAAAATGTAGTACTTTGTGATGAACAGAGAGTACCACTAAGATGGACATAGTTGATTTGCTTGACTATAGGAGGACCTACTGATGCTGGAGTCATGGAAGCGATTCCCTTCGACTCAAAGTTTGAGAGAAGAGCTGACACTCAAGGATAGAACAGTAGTTGAGGCTATGGGCCTGCGATCCATTATGTATGTACCTGAGTTTTGGGCAAACATGGGATTGTTGACTGTGCTGGTTGAGAGATGGCACTCAGAGACTTATACTTTTCATTTGTCAATGGGTGAGATGACAGTCACCTTGGAGGATGTGTACAGGATATTGCGGATACTGATCGATGGGAGTTGGTTCCTTACGATCGAGATGGAGACAGGGATGCACTGAGACGATTATTTCAGGATCCAGGACTAGAGATGAGGGTTGGAAATGTGGCCTGGGACACCATGACAACTACAAGAGCAGCCATAGTGATAGGGAGAGGGGAGGATGAGGATGAGCTACTATCTGTTGAGGGAGATAGCTGAGGGACACTGAGTGGGAGAGGGATTAGGCTATTCAGCACTATATGGAGGCTGAGACAACACTGAGGGCAGGGAGACAGGAAACAAAGGACACAGGGGCTAGATACGCCTATGTTCTATGGGCAGGGGAGGAGATAGCTTACTAGCGAGACCTGTACTATGGAGTGGTGCTACCAGATCAGTGGGCTAGGAGCTTCCGGAGACCATCGCGGACTATGACGACCACTGGAGGGAGAGATAGGAGAAAGACGTCTAGTGGTGGGATCATGGGTCCTCCACCACCACTAGATAGAGGGGATAGGAGAGATGATCCTGAGGCGGGTCCTTCCAGGGCTCAAACTCCATCGAGGCCAGCCGGCTCTGAGGGAGGGAGTTCATCACGGCCTTAGAGGGCTTCCTATGTATCAGTTTTGTACCATTTTGTATGATGACACCTTCGGGTGATTGTAGCCATATGATTTTGACATCATTGTATCATGATACTTATGATTTTGATATATATATATATGAGACGATTCATCTTTGCGGCAACTATATGCATGTGTACCTATGTGATGCTTGTTTCTATGTGATGCATGTTTATATGTGATGCTTATGATATGGATGCAAATATGTACATGATAGAATGCAATATTTTTGTTCTTTTATGTTTTTAATATGTTATGCCAATGTGAATGTATGAAATGCAGATGAATATGATACTGCAAATGACTATTTACATGATGAAAATGTAAAATGTGCTAATATGTGTTGTGTGCAAGATGTGGTGCAATTTTGATATCTATATGTATGTATGAAATGCAAACTACATGAAAAGCAAATATTTTTGTTGTGTCGTTATACTCAGTCATGTGATAGCAGGCTACATGGACTCAAGAAGGATGATGGAAGTCAATCAAGAAAGGGGGATGGAAGATAGAAGATATGGAAGTGAAAGAGTTTCTTGTGCATTATCATCATTGAGCTTTATTATGGCAAATAGGTTATGACCATCCAGATATATGTTCGACCCAGAAAGTCATTGTACTCATTTGCATGGAGATTAGGCAGTCACAAACAAAGAATGCCCCAGTTCATACTAGACTCACAGTGTCCTCATATCCTTGGACAAGTCATAGCATTACTAAGAGACAATCCACAGACAACAAAGAATAATAGGTGACGATACCCCACCCTCGCCTTTCTAGTCAAAGACATCCTGGAGATAGAATCTCTAGTCAAAGACATCCTAGAAAAGAAAAGACATGTCACCAAAAGATAAAATCAAAAGAAAACCAAGACTCGACACCAACATCCACTGTAGTCCTCAAGTTTAGTGTCTCTTGTCACTTGTATAAGTCTTATTTGATTGTGGTCACAATGTTTACTTTCACAAAAGGATAGATAGCATTGAACCATAATGTTGTCTGAGTCTATTGAAAGATTTGATTTGTTGAAGCCCAGTGTTGTTGTTGTGTCTCATCTGAAACTGACTAAATCCATGAAATTGATACTTTATTGTGGAGAAGACAGAACTTTATTGTGGATTGACGATGCAAATGTTGCTTTATTATGGATTATGCGCGGATAGACTGCACAAAATTGGAAAAAAACTGTACTCCTCGGAACATGTGATGGTCTTAGTTCCACACCCATCAGTAGACATAGGATTTGCCTTAGCCACAGATAGGAGCTGATTTATTATGGATGGAAAGGGATGAAAAGGGGGGTTTATTAGGAATGGCTAACCAATATTAGGTATATCAATAACAAGCCATGATGGGAATGGGTAAGTTTATTATGGATGAATAGGTCGTGAGTGTGTGCAAAGTGAAAGGATGAAATGGAATCCTGAAGGAGGGAGGAGAAATGTCTCTACACATGGCGTTGGTGACTCGGTTTGCACCATGGTACTTGCCCAGGGTGCCACCAAAGTGGTTTTCACCGTTGGACAATATATTTTTATGTTTTTCAATTTTTTTGTGTCACAAGGCGCCTATTTGCCAGGTTTTCACCAAGTAACAATTTTTTATTTTTATGATTTTTTTGTCCTTTTGTCTTTTTGAATTTTTGAATTTTTTTTGTATTTTTGAATTTTTTTTTGTATTTTTGTATTTTTTAAATTTTTTTTTTTTGTATTTTTTTGTATTTTTGAATTAGGATACTCTGGAGAGCTATGTGTAAAACTTGCGAAGGTGCATACTATTGATAGAATCCTCCAAAGGTTCACCATCTAGGGTTGAGAGATGATATGCACTGGATCCATCAACTGTTGTAATGATGTAAGGACCAAGCCAATTTGGTTCAAACTTGCCCTTCTTCTCTCTGTCTTGCTGATTTTTTAGGATTTTCTTTTAGAACTAAGTCACCCACCTCAAATGTGTGAGGCTTAACCTTATGATTGTAGATGCATTGTTTCTTGACTGAATTATGTATAGCTTGAGTGACTGTCTTCCTTGATAAAGGAACTGAGATAGAATTACTAGTTTGTGAACTATATAGGCCCACATGTGTGTCAACTAAAGAAGTTTGGGCATCCTTGACAACAAAGTCCTTCGAGGAAGCTCCATTAAAGGTCCATGATGTATCTCCAGAAGGGAAAGGATGTGTAAAACAAGTGGATGAGTTATGAAGGCTTGTGATTGCGAAAAGAAGTGAAAGTATCATGACACGATGGAGACTTAAGATCAACAAGTATGTTTTTTGGCCTGAAATTGTAGAACTGTTGCCCCCAATTATTTTGATATTAGGGGAGATCATCTCTTGTTGTTTTTCTTTCATAGGATTTTTATCTTTGACCTTGATTTTTGCAGAGTCCAATAGCTTTTGATTTTGATTTGGACTAAAGGACTTTTCTTTATTTTTGAATTTTAGATTTTTCTTTTCAAAGCTTGATTTTTGATCCCCAATGAGTAAGGGCTTTCATAATTCTTGTTGATCCAAGTTTGGGAAAGGAGTGAAAATGGAAGGAACAAATGAAATGGTAAAGCCATGTGAGTTCTCAAGAGGGATGGTGATACACTCAATAGATTCTTCTCTAGAACCACTCTTAGGACTATTGATATCAAAATATGCTTGCACCACCAGAGGAGATTTGCATTCAGACTCAATATCCACAACACTAGTTGGTTCACACCCAATTCGTTGACATTGCAAATTATTTGTAGATTGTTCCTGTCGACTGAATACCTTAGGAGATAGTGGGAGTTGATCAACATGAAAGATGTACTCACCACATCCCAGGTCTTTAATATTGAACTTTTCTTTGAGCTCTGCTTGTTTTGATGTAGACGCTTTTCAATGATTATGGATCCACACATGTTGAGGATGGAGTTGCTTCTCTATTAACTGGAATTGTTATTTCTGATCTAGGTCGCAAATTGTTGCAATATATGAATGGATTTGGATCAGCTTTGACAGTCACTTCAACTCCATTGTGTGGAAACTTGATACATTGATGATATGTAGATGGGATTGCGCTCATCTCATGAATCCATGGATGTCCCAAAAGTATGTTGTATGTGAGATCGTGGTCTAGGACTTGACAAACCACATCCTTTGTAACTAGCCCAACTCTAAGAGGTAAGGTGACTGTGCCTTTGGATGAATGCTCGTTGTCATCACATGCTTTTATGGTGATTGCATGTGTAGAATTCATAGCCCTTTCAGAATATCCCAATTGTTTAATAGTGCTCAATGTAAAAATATTTAGACTTGCTCCTCCATCTATCAGGGCTCATTTTATTCGATGTTTGTGTAGGAAGGCTTCAATGTGTAAAGGTGCATTATGTGGTTGGCTCACAGAGGTGTCGTCAACTTTTGTGAATGGAAGGGAGTGTGGAACAGAAAGGTATCCCACCATGGCTTGAAACTGGTCCATGTTCAGATCGGTGGGGACAGAAGTGTCTCACAAAGTTTTGTCAAGAATGGATTTATGTGCAAGGGATATGCTTAAAAGTTCAAGGATGGAGATAAGCGTGAGTGTCTTCCCTAGCTATTCTACAAGGTCATACTTAGGTTTGGTTGATGAGGAAGCAATGTTTTTAGTTGGAGCACCTTGCAAAGTGAATTTACCTCAACGAGTTGTAACATTACATTCAGAGGTAGGTTCGGAAGAAGATCCAATGCCTTTTAGGACAACCTTGGGTCTTTGGGTAGAATTTTCAGGTGTTTTGTCTTTGATGATAATGGTAGAGACATAATTGTCTATCAAAATGTGATTGACAGTTGAATCATAGTTACAGGATGCTCTGGTATAGTTGGTCTGCTCATCTGTGGCTTTGGCTTTTCCCTTGTCATGTTTTGCGAATGGTTCTTTAAACATTTCATGTTCTTGGTTAGACGAGTGTCCCTCGATCTCAATGTCTCCTCTATCAATAAAATCTTGTATAATGTTCTTCAGTCGATGATAAATTCCTATTTCATGGCCCTTGCTTTTGTGATATTCACAGTATTCATCGTCATTCCACCAATTTGGTTTGACCTTTGGCTCATATGGAGGCAAATTTGGAATTGTTATTATTTTGTTTGCCACTAGCTTCTTGAAAGCTGACTCAAGTGGTTCTCCCAGTGGGGTGTATTTTCTTCGTGGCTTTGAAGTTGTTTGAGTATTCACTTGATTGTTTATAGAGCTTGATCCAGAAAAAATGATTTTGGGTCATACTGTATTGGCATCAACAACACCATCATTGACTGTGTTCTTATTTTTATTCCAAAATCTTGGCTTCTCTTTTCCTTTAAAGTCCTCTTTGTTTTCTTTGAATATTTTAACGATGTCTTGCTCAATTAGGACCTTTTACGTCGCTAAGCCTTTCTCAATGACGTCCTTGAAGGTGGACAAACAAGCTTTTCTCAAGTCATAACCAATGTCTTTGTTAACATTCTAGGTGAACATCTCTACCATTTGTTTTTGTGGAATTTCACAAGAGCATCTGCTAGCTAGATTTCTCCATCTTTGTAAAAATGATGAAAAAGATTCTCCATCCTTTTACTTGGTGTTACACAAAGTAGTGACTGATATGTCTGTCTCTAGGTTGTATGAGAAATGTTGGATAAATGCCTCTGCTAAGTCACCCCATGACTTAATTCCAAGTGGAAGTTGGGAGAACCATTCCATAGCTTGATCACCTAAGCTTTGTGGGAATAATCTCATCAAATATGTCTCTTCTGCTGCTACCTCAATGCAAGTTGTGAAAAATTGTCTTATATGTGCCTTAGGGTCTCCTTTGCCTCTATATTTATCGAACTTAGGTGTCACGAAATGTGTAGGAAAATGAGGCATTGGAATGCTTTTGTCAAATGGATAGGGGCATATGTCTCTCATTGTGTAAGTTGGCTTCAGTGTATTTATGTCCTTAATTTTCTTTTGTAAGTCCTTAATTTGTTGTTCCAAATTGTTTTTAGGTTGATATCGACTTATTAGACCATACCCCATGCCTGAACCACCGGGTGGAGGAGCACGTTGCATATCTGGATGGTATTGATCATGCACATGTTCATATGGAGGAGGTCTATAATGATGCTGCGTATATAGATCACTTGGCATAAATTCATGATGAGGAATAGAATATTTGTTTTGTCCACGTATACCATACTCTACAGGCATGTCACGAGTTTGTCCTAGTGTATTGCCCCCAAATTTGACGTGGGGTTTCCTTGTGTCCAAATTTTGAGCATGCCTTTGGATATCCAATTTCTTTGGTGGTTGGTCCTTAGCATTGGTATGTGATTGAGTATATTTTTCTGCATAAGACTTCCATAATGGTCTGCGAAGGTGAGTATCATATGCTTGACCATGTGTATGTGGGACCTCAGGTTTTTGAAACAAAGATGATGGTGATTCAAGCACCATATGCAGTCCTCTATTGCCTCCACTATTAGGTCTCCTTTGATCCATGTTGAGGTGAGGTTGTTGCAAAGGTCAATTTTCCATTATTCAAGACATGTCAAAATCACGAGGGATCTTGGCTCCACTTTGTACCATCACTTGTAAGAAGTATTGTCTATCTCTCCTCATTATTTCCTCAACCAATCGATTGAAATGGGGATCCATAATGGAGTCTTCCACTTCTGTTGAATGTATTGAAATGTTGTCCATATTGTCATTGTGTGTATCATTGTTGTTTGTGTTATCCATGTTCTCAACATTTGGAATGTTTCTATAAGCATCCATTTCAGGTAATGTGGTATGATCAGAATTGAAAAAGACATCATTATCATACTCATAGGCACTCATGTTTGCGGACTCTTGAACCTCTTTAGCTTCTCTCCTAGATTTTTGGGAATGAGTTTCAACCATGAACTAGGTCTTGACCAAGATGTGTGAGACTAGATGAAAATGGAAAGAGTATGGAAGACCAAGATTTTGGATGGAATGTAAATGAATCTGAGGTGTACTTGCAATGTCCAAAGTGTGAGACCAAATATGTATGTAGTAGAGTAGGTGTGGCTTCCAAAGAGATGATAGTTTCTCTTGATGAGGTAAACTGACCTTGACTCTAAGTAAGACCAAATGAGACCCAAAGGTGATAGACCTTGGTGAGGGACAACTTAGCAAAATGTTGTTGTATGTAGTGTGTTGACAAAGTAAGATGAGGAAAAACAAGTGACCTTTTGACTCAAGTTTAGACAAATGTGAATGTAATGTAAGGTGTATAGCAATGATGAACTTTGTGAGACCCAAAGATAGGTTGAATGCTAGATGAAAATCTAGAGAAATAACTTAGGAAGCTCAAGAATTTCGAAGATTTTTCCAATACTGAACAAAGACGTTCCTGTATACTTCACAGGCGCGGTTCTAAAATCTGAGTGCAATTTTTTTCCAATTTGTGAAGTTATTTTTGTGACCAAATCTAAATTTGTGACCATTTTTCATGACAAGAGGACACAATGTTGATGAGGACTCAATGTTTTTAAGTGTTTAGACTCAAAATGACTCAAAGAAAAGTGTGTTGTTTGATCTAAAAAATGTTTTGCATACACTTGAAGACACAAAAGACACAATGTTTTTGATGTTTGGTCTTGAATGTTTGAATGTTCAAAAGAAGACAAGCACAATTCTTATGGCTGGCTAGGACAATAACTGTTGATCCCACATGGGGTTTCCCCTGAGGCTACACTATTCAAAGCAGATACTTAGATGCTTGACCCCACTGGCTCCACCCTCGACACTCACTTCTTCGGGGCAGCCAAGCATCAGTCTCCACGAAAACTCCCCGTGGCAAACTTTGTATCTCTACTAAGAACCGTATGTGTGTGGGTCGCTCCAGAGGTCCGACCTCCTACCCCAACAACTAGAAGGATTTTGGCTTTCTAAAACAAAAAGGTGCTAGTAAGGGCATCCACTTGTGTGGCCATACATGCAACACTTTTAGTTCTGTAAATACAGAAGGCTCCCAGCCGGTAGGGGTTACGCCCTACAAATGATCAAATAAATTTGATCAAATGGGTTTATGGGGAGACATAGTGTCGGTATGAACTAATCAACACATGTTACCCCATGGTTTTCACCATAGATATAGTTGTTTATAGTGGTTCGGAAGAGGTGGATTTTCCTCGCTACCACTTGGGTCGTTCTCTCCTCACTAGTAGTCCTAATGACCACACGGGGAGACAGGCCCTCTAAAGATTAAACAAAAAGAGCCTATTGCTCAAGACATAAAAGACACTAGTTCAATTTTAGTGCACCAATTGAAGTGTTTGATAATCTATGAAAATAAGGCACACAATATAGATCAAAAGAAAAACCTTGCCAAAATTTTGCAACAAATATTTATTAGTAGTTTTACAATAATACCCTTCCTGCAAGCACACAAGTTAGGTAAATTTAGATCCAAAAGACTTTGTGAAATAGGGACCTTCAACAATGCGTTTTTTGACAAATTCAAAGATTTGATTTTCCATGAGTTGTTTTGCATCATTAAAAAATCAAAGAACCTATAAAATTTCAAGACATTTTTGAAAATGTAAGAAAATCCAAAAAAATTGCTAATTTGCTCCAAAAATTAATTTTTTATGAAAAACCATAAAAAATTCATAGAAAATGCAAAATTGATCCAAAAACTCTAATTTTTTTACTGGACACTTCTGATAGCCTTCCAAACTTTCATTAAAACAATCCTGCAAAATTTCCAAGCAGTTTGTGAGATATGAGCAAAATAATGCAAAACCTTAATTTTCAAAGATCTGATTTTTTAGGAATGATTTTGTATCAAATTTAAAATTACAAAGAACAGATCTTTGTGTATAATTTTGAGAGATTTCCAAAAATGTAACAAAATCTGAAAAATTCGCTAATTTTCTCTCAAAATGAAATTTTTATGAAAATGCAGAAAATATTAATAGAAATTTCAAATATGCTTAAAAAAATTTGAAATTTTATTGAGCCTCTCTGATAATGTTCTTGACTTGCAAAAACAATTTGATACCAAAATTCAAAGCTGTTTGTGAGATCTAATCAAAATAATGAAAAACCCTAATTTTTAAAGATCTGATTTTTAAGGAAATATTTTGCATCAAAATCGAAATCACAAAGAACAGATCCTGTGTATAAATTAGAGAGATTTCCAAAAGTATAAGAAAATCCGAAAAATTCGCTCATTTGCTCTCAAAATTAATTTTTTATGAAAATTCATTAAAAAAACATAGGAAATTAAAATATGCTCCAATAGATCTGAATTTTGGTTTGAGAGTTGTTGATCTTGTCTTCAACCCGCCAAAACAATTTGGTGCAAAATTTCCAAGCCGTTTGTGAGATCGGATCAAATCTCTCCAAGATCTTGATTTTGTGTCCAAAACCCTAGCTGCACAAGGTTATTCTCCAAATTGTTTTACAAAATAGCAATATAAGGTTAGAAAAACCTACAAAAAAACCAGATCTAACAAAAATCCATGTCCCACCGAGCGTGCCAAAATGTTTATGGTGAAAAGTGGAAACAACAATATTGAAAGACTAAATGAATTCAACCACAAAACCGTAGCCTAACAATAACAAAGATCCACCATAACATATGAACATTACCTAAGACAATGCAAATCAAATGAAATCACAAAGATTATACCATCACATGTCCAATAGGGTTTGGATCTCCATTCTTCCTATTTCCATTGATCTTGCTTGATATATTTGCTCTCAGATTTTATGTGTGCACAAGAGCTCAACAAAGAATAGAAATGTGGTTGCAAGTAGGCTTGATTGCATATGAAAGTTCGAATGCTAGAATGCTTGAAGGATTGATTAGAATGATTAGAATAGGGTATTAGGGTTGATAGTGAAGGAAGCATATCCTTATATAGAAGACACTGTAAGAAATGGAGGGATAAGATTGTGAGGTGTAAAAGATAAATGGTCGGCTATGATTAGAGGGTAGGTAGAGAAAATAAGAAAATAATAAGAGGGTAGGTAGTGTAGGAATTAAGAGATGAATGACATGTGTCATGGGTAGAAGAGGATAATGAATTAATTAAATAAATAAAGATTTATTTAATTAATAGAGGAAGTGGGATCAATTAAATAAATAAGATATTTATTTAATTTAGGAAAAGGATAATTTAAATAAATAAATATATTTATTTAAATGAGAAATAAGGATAGAAGAAGATAAATGAATTAATTAAATAAATAAAGATTTATTCAATTAATAGAAGAATTAGGCTTAAATAATTAAATAAATAAAGATATGTATTTAATTAGACAGGACAATCTTAGGTGTCTACATATAGTTTTTTAAATAATTAGAAATTAATTGTCTTTATTATTGTATAACTTTTAATAACTCAATATTTACAGTAATCAACATTTTTTAGAAGTGACATTTATTTGGTAATGCATAACATTTTTTATAGCAAGAAGAAAATTCTAATTTTTGAAATATAGAATTGTTACACCAATATCTAGTGAATGGATATTTTTTCATAATTTTTTGTTACATATATATTTTTAGTTAGTTTTGTAAGACACTAATTGTAATTTGGACAGAGATGTATTCCCTTAATGCATAAAGTTTTTTTATTTTAAAAAGGTACTTTTTGAAATAAAGAAATAAACACCTCTTTTCATGATTAAATTTCAATGAAATTTTTATAAAAAAATTGGAATGAAAAGTTTTGACATTTTTTTTTGAATTTTTTTATGTTGATTCAAGTGCAAGTACAGATTCGTACTTGCACAAAAAAAGTGCCTCTCTGAAAGTTACCAAAAATTGTGTTAGTCTTCTTTTTTTGATGATTTGGTAGATGATCTTAGGGTTCTTAGGCCTTCTGAGCATGATGGTGACCTTCGTTTTGTTCCAAAGTGTCTAGATTTTGTAGTTACCCCTAGATGTTGCCTTGATTTTCATGCCCTCAACCAAATTGACTTGATTTTTCAACTACTCAAATTTTGATTAAATGATGGTCAATCTTAGGGTTTTTTTATGTTGTGAATGTGATGTCAACCTCTGTTTGACCCCAATGTTTACATAAAATTCACCCTAGGTTGTATCTCTCAAGAATGCAGACAAGAACTTGACAAAAAACTTTTGATACAATGTAAAAGTTGATGATCAACCACAAGAGCCAAGAACCATTTTCAAGCAAAACACCTATCACACAACCAAACAATTTTGTATGCTCTATACCAACCAAACAATTTTGTATTATTGCACAAAACAATATTGGAGATAATTAAAATGAATGAATGAATCATTACAAAAGGATAAGTGAAACTGTAATGCTAAAATTAGGAGAACTAAAGCAATGCAAAGTAGGCACTAAATTAAGCTCAACTACATCTAGAACTAAAACTAGAAAAGAAAACACTAGATAATAAAAACCATCTAAGTTTAGCTTATGTGAAAAAGCAATTAAAGGACCTAATTAATAAATAATTAGATAATTGACCTAAAAGTACTCCAAGATCAACATATCTAATTTCCTTGTGCAAGATCATTGATCTTTACCATGTAGAAAAGAACTTTCATGGATTTTATAAAATGAGCAGTTTTCCAAGTAGCAGAGAAGATTTTATATTCATAATAGAGGGTTTCTTGAAATTATCTAGATTATACAAGAGGTAGATTTTATAGATTCTCAATAGGCTCCCTATTTTCACTCATATAAAAGATGCTATGGTGTATTTTTCTCCA
Source organism: Cryptomeria japonica (assembly GCF_030272615.1). Lineage (NCBI taxonomy): Eukaryota > Viridiplantae > Streptophyta > Pinopsida > Cupressales > Cupressaceae > Cryptomeria > Cryptomeria japonica. The sequence continues at coordinate 133,515,011 of NC_081406.1, forward strand.
TTGAGCTAAGCACTAGTAGAACAAGCCCTAACAATAACATAGACAAAGATTACAACATTTGAAAGATCATTGCTTTAGTTCTATAAAGATAACATTAATTGGATAGCAAAAATCACATACTTTTTATAGTTTAAATTTTTAAAGGTGACAAATTGAAATAAGCAAGCCTTAAGTTTGTTATTTTATTTATTGGTAATTTTTTTTTAAAATTAGATACCAATTTTTTTTAAAACATTCTAAATGGTGGATTACACTCCAAATCCTAAAAAACTTTAAACAAGTCCATTTATTGTATTACACATATCCCTCTATTGATAAGTGACTAAACTAGCAATTGCACCTTGGTGTGCAATGGGTACGCCGAACAGATTTGGAAGGTTAATTAGGGAAAAAATTATATTTTGTGCATACATTTATGTAGCACTTAAGGTCAATTTGTAGGCCACTATCGAAAAATGTTGTAAGTGCAACAAAGGTCTCAATTGAGAAGTGATAGCTTTGATAGCTTCAAAACAACTATACATACACTAATAGGAATCCAGACATGAATGAAACAAAACCTATGATCTCATTTTATGTTTGTAATAGGAGAGAGAGAGAGAGAGAGAGAGAGAGAGAGAGAGAGAGAGAGAGAGAGAGAGAGAGAGAGAGAGAGAGAGAGAGAGAGAGAGAGAGAGAGAGAGAGAGAGAGAGAGAGAGAGAGAGAGAGAGAGTTTCATAGAGATATAGGCGTGAGGAAGATATAGGTAGAGATCATTAACACATACACAAAAGATAGAGAGATAGAGAGGGGTAGAGGGAGAGATAAAGATAGGGAGATAAAGAGAGATAAACATTAATGCTAGGTTTTGTTACTACCAATAGAGCGTTTCTTATGTCAAATATAATTTTCTTCATGTGCATCACCACTTGTTCCATTCATTTCATCAATATATGAGTTAACAATTATAAATATTAGTGATGGTTGTTCACAGTATTTTCTACCCTAAAATTATTAATTATAATTTCCTAACCTAATGGAAAATTATTTAATTAAAATATTTGAAACAATTATAATTTAAAATAATTATTAATTGGGATTACAGTCATAATATAATTGATTAAAATATTTATAGATATTTGATAATTAATTTAAATTTAGAAGTAATAATTGATAACTCAAAAAAATATTTTATATGTATTGAAACCCTAAAATTAAATAATTATATAATAAAAATAATCTATATAATATTAATTCTAATTCTAATTCCAATTAATTTATTTAGTCTTATATTTATAAGTTCGCAACCTTATATTTATTATAAAAAATAAAATTATATGTATAAGTTTCTTATCATTTATTTTGTCGATATTGATGTGATCCAATGTAAACATTAATATCAAGTTTCGTTATTGCTTTTGTCAAATATAAATTTGACTACAAGTATAATTTTTTCCATGTGCATCATCATTTGTTGCATTCATTTTGTTAATATGTGAGTTTACAATTAGAGATGTCGGTGATGGTTTATTCATATTTTTATAAGGTTAAAATTATTAATTATAATTGCGTAAGCTTAATGTAAAATTATTTAATTAATACATTTGAAATAATTATATAATTTAAGGGGTTATCTGAGAAAATATTTTCCTGGGGAGATGATGGCTCTGCGTGTGTGTGGGTGGCGTGCTAGGGCCGACATGCTCTAGCCTGTGTCCTGCACTTTGCTTTCTTTGTTCCAGGGGGGGAGGGTTTCTTGCTTGCTGGGGGTCAATTTTTGCTTGCTCGTGGTCAAGTTTTATGGGTTGCTGCAGGGTTTTTTTGCAACCCTTTTTTGTTTCTTCTGCTCTGGGTTGTCGTTGGGGTGTGTGGGGTTTTGGGGTTGGGTTTTCCACCCCTTTTCTTTTTCTTCTTTTGGTTTTTTCTCTGGATCCATGGAGAATAGAAGATTATCCTCTTCTCAATTGGTCTTTGGAGATTTGGATATGGCGGATCCGTCTCATTTGATGCATTAGTCATTCCCAATCAGGGGCAGGCGTTTCTTCTTCAAAAGAGCCTTTTCACATGAAAAAGGTGAATGGTTGTTTGGAGAGATCCCAAGATCGTCTAGTTCAGGTTATTCAACCTGAGCAAATTTCAGAGGATGTTCAATATTGGTGCGATCATGCTCTCATATGCAAATTTATCGATCTTCACCTCTCTATACCCATTTTAGAGTCTTGGGCACGTCATGTCTGGAATCCTGAAGGAGACATGGAGCTACTTATAGCAGCCAATAACTATTTCCTAGTTATTTTTTCCAACTTGGCAAACAGGAACAAGGCTTTTGAGGGTGGCCCTTATTTTTTCAACCAGGTGGGACTCTTTATCAAACCTTGGCATATTGACTTTAATTCTGTTGAGGAGCTTCCCTCTCGCGTGCCCATGTGGATTCGATTGCCAAGGCTTCTGTTGGAATTCTGGAGAGAAGATATTCTTCACTCAATCTCATTGCTTCTTGGTAAACCCGTGGGTTCGGCTTCACAAACTTAAGATTGAAAGGTAATTTCCTACGTACGTATATGTGTATAAGTTGATTTAAATAATCCTTTGCCAGACTCTATGGAAATTTGTTTGGGGACATCTTCTTGGATCCAACAGTTGGACTATGAGACCCTGCTAATTAGATGCAGAATTTGTCATGAATATGGTCATTTACAGCGGAGATGTCCCATAAATAAATCTTCTAAGCTAGTTGTTTTTGATCCTCCTCAATCTGCTCTGGGGGAAGATAAAGGGAAATCCCCTATGCCTAATGGTCCTGCTGATAAAGATGGCTTCATTTCTATGAAACCTCAAAATAAAGACAAGGGAAAGAAGAGAACCTGGTTGGATAGACAAAATGATGTCACCCTAAATAGGTTTGAGGTTCTAAAGGATTTGGTCCAAGAGGAAGGAGTTCTAGTTGAAATGTCCTTGGGTGCCCAATTTCAGCATGAGGTGCTAGATAGAAATTCCAAGAAAGAGGGTCGGGCCCTATCTTTGGAGAATCAATGGGATATTCAAATGGGTATGGATTTGCCTTCCCATGTCCAAGATAACATAGATCTTAGTGAGTCATAGGTCCCTGAAGGTGCAGTGGTCATTGCGTCTACTCCTCATTCCACTATAGTGGCCTTAGGTTCAATAAAGAGTAACAAAGCCCCACCTGTTTTAGGCTTACAACAGAAGATCCTCAAAAAGTGTTCTTTAGACAAACCTTTAAGGAGTGGACGGAAAATGGATTAGGAAAAGGTTAAGCTTATTGGTGATACTTTGGTTGAGTCGGGGTTTGTGAAGGCCATTGATTCCCATTTCTCTCAACTACATAAATGATTATGCTCTCATGGAATGTAACAGGGTTGAACAACATCCCTAGACAAAAGGTTGTTCGCAAATTAATTGACTCTGAGTCTCCTGATGTTGTTTTTATTCAAGAAACCAAGATTTTAGTGGATGGTTTGGCTAGTTGTGCTTTGCATGTCTAGCCCCAGGGCCTTTGGCAAGGAGTGAGCTCTCACAACAGTTTAGGGGGGAAGGGGGGGGGGGGGGGGGGGTTCTTGCTTTTGGAACTCGAGGAAAGTTTCCCCTTTGTGGTGGTTTTCTAGCAGGTCTTCGATTTCTATGGTCGCTTCTAGCTTTGAGACTAGAGAAAGATGCCTCTTCTCTAATATTTATGCTCATACTGATCTTGTGGGTAAGTCTCATCTTTGGGTGCACATCAGTCTTGTTCAAGCTTAGGATTATTCTCTCCCCTGGATTTTGGTTTTATATTTTAATATTGTTACTAGTTTGGAGGAAAAGCGAGGTGGGTTATTCAGGATCGATCCTTCCTCAAATTTACTCAGAGATAATATTGGTCTCTTGAATCTCATTTTTGTGGAGCCAATTAATGGTGTCTTTACATGGAATAATAGGAGGAGTGGTGTTGAGGCTATCTTTGAAAGGCTTGATAGATTTTTGGTTTTCTGCCTTTGGGTGCATGATAGGTGGTCCACCACTTCAGAAATTCTTGATTGGAGGGGTTCTGATCATTGGCCTATTAATATTTCTATTACATTTTTTAGAACCTCCAAAAATCCCTCTTTCAAATTTCAATTAATGTGGCTTCATGATAAGTCATTGAGGGATCTTATGGTCGATTGGTGGTATGAAAGGGTGCCTGCCCAAGGGCGAGCTATGTACTCCTTTGGGAAGAGTTTACAACATGTAAAATACAAGATGAAGAGGTGGAATAAACAATGTTTTGGGAACCTGCATAGACATAAGATGACAGCTCAATCCAAGTTGGATGAGGTTACCCATCAAATTAGGGATCAAGGGATGACTGTGGAGCTCAGTATGGCCGAGTCCCTTTCTCTTAGGGACTTAGAAGAGTGGGAGTTGCATGAGGAGATTTTCTGGAAACAAAAGTCTCGTGTGGATTGGCTCCAAGAAGGTGATAGAAGCACTTCTTTTTTTTCATAATTTTGTTAAGGATTAGAGGTATGGTAACTCTATTACCTCTCCCATTTCTTCAAAAGGGGTTCATCTTTCATCTAAAGAAGAAATTGCTACGAAAGTTTTCAGTTTTTTTTCTAATTTGTTTACCAAAGAGGATCCTAAAGCTATGGTGGAAGAGAGGGCCATCTTGAACTGTATTCCCCCTCTTGTCTTTGTTGAAATGAATGATGCTCTTTTGTACCCCATTTTGTTGTCCAAACTTGAGGGGGTTGTGTTTCAAATGAAAAAAGGCAAGGCTCTTTGCCTTGACGAGTTTCCTATTGAGTTTTTTCAAGAATTTTGGGAGATTATAAAGTATGATCTTCTAGATGTGGTTAAAGAATCTTATAGGAATAAAAAAATGCTCAAATCTATGAATTCTACCTTCTTGGCTCTCATTCCTAAGAAGGAGGGGGCTAATATCTTGGATCAGTATAGGCCTATTGCTTTATGTAATGTTGTCTACAAGATAATCACTAAATTGATTGCTAAATGACCCAAACCTCTCCTCTGCACTTTGGTTTCTAAGGAGAAAGGTGGTTTCATTGATGGAAGACAGATCCTTGATGGAGTTGTGATAGCAATGGAGGCTATTCATTCGATGGCTTCCTCTAAGGAAAAGTCTATGTTTATTAAACTTGACATGGCCAAAGCTTATGATAGGGTGAGTTGGGATTTCTTAAAGAAGATCCTTTTGGCTTTTGGTTTTGGATAAGAGTGGGTGAATTGGGTTCTTAGTTCTATGACTTCTACCTCTTTCTCAGTTCTTATTAATGGGGAACCCTCAGAATTGTTTAGTGCTTCGCGGGGGCTTCGATAAAGGGACCGTTTATCTCCCTATTTATTTATTCTAATGGCTGAAGTTCTTGGTAGATTTCTCACTTCCCAGGTGAGACATGGTCTTATTCAGGGCTGGAGTTGGAGTAATTCTCTACCTCCCTACTCCCATCTTCATTTTGTGGATGACACGGGTTTGATGGGTAGGGCTAGAATCAATGAGGCAGTGAATTTCAGGAGAGCTTTGAATATCTATTGTAAAGCCTCAGGTCATAAAATTAATGAAGAAAAATCATCCATATATTTCTTTAATACCCCTCAGCTTATTCAAAATAGGATTGCGAGGATCCTCAGATTTCAAACGGGGTCCCTTCCTTTGTTGTATCTTGGGATTCCTTTAGATTTGGGGGTTCTAAGTAGAGATTTTTGGCAAGGAATTTTGGATAAATTTCATTGTAAGGTTAATCATTGGACTTACAGGTGGTTATCCTCTACTGGAAGAGTGATTCTTCTGAAGACTTTGGTGCAAGCACTTCCCATTTATAGGTGTTTTGTGGAGGCTCCCCCCTCCACCTTTGTGAGAGAGTTCGAAGCTCTTTCCCATCAATTTCTTTGGTTTGGTAGTTTTCTTTCTTCTAAGTGGAGTTTAGTTAAATGGGACTTTGTTTGTAGACCGAGACATGTCGAGAGTCTTGGCCTCAGATCTATTGCTTTGGTTAGCAAGGCCTTGGCGACTAAGTTGTATTGGAGGTGGTGTAACAGTCAAGATCAAGACTGGGCCAAGATTAGAACCCACAAGTATCTCCCTGGTGCTAATGATCATGAGGTGCCTCATCTTAGTTTAGTGGGCAGGGGATCTTGTATCTGGGATACTCTTAAAAAAGGTGCCCAACTTATTAAAGATGGCCTTTTCTGGATTTGTAATAGAGGCTCTGAAGCTCTTTTTTGGCAGGACTCTTGGGATGGTCTGGTTCAGGAGCACCTAGGACTTAGGCTAATAGTCCTTCTTCAATTTTAGCTTGTAGTGACCTTAGCCAAGTCATATTTCCAATAAGGACTCCAAGAGGGTCCAATGTGTGTGATTAGAGTCTAGGTTGAGTCAAGTGTATGCCTAGTCTAGTTGGTTTCTTTCTAGGTTTGTACTTTGTTGGTTGTTCTTGGTTTGAGTAGTCAATGATGCCTTCTAGATGGTCAAAAGAGGCATAGTTTGGTTAAAGTATTAGAGGAGTTCAAAATAGACTTTGAAATGTTGAAAAAAAAGTTATTAATGATTTGTAATAGGTTTCCTAAGTTAGAAAGGCAAGATGTGGAAAATTGTAAAAGTTGTCATGACAACTTTTTAAGTTGTCATGACAATTTGGTTCTAAAAGGAGCTTAGCCATGGAGTTAGGGTTCTAAAATTAACCTAATATGCCTCCACACATGGGGAAGACTATTTAAACCCTCTCTTGTACGGATGCCAAGGTTGGAAGCATTGAATATTGTGAATGACAATCTGAAACAACTCATTTTCAGACTATTATTATTGTTTTTGTCTTATTTTGCATTGGACATTGAATACAAATGGACTGAATCCATTGATCCAAACTTGGGTTATTGTTCTTTGGTGTGTGCTAGTGTCATATAGTCCTTTTCATGCTTTGTAAATAGGTTTTGTTAGTTCTTTTACTATTTTATTTTCAAACAACCAGTTTTGGCTTGTAAATAGTATACCACTGAAAAATGGTTGCCCCATAAAATCCCACCTTGCTACCATCACAGCCTGCTGGGACATGATAGGAAACCTAATGTACATTGTGAATATGTAGGGAGGAGTTCTGGAAGTGAAGGTTACTATTGTTTCCACCTTGCTCTAGGTGAGTCCTGTTGCAACCCGACTAGGAAAGACAAGGTGAAGAAATGACAAAAGAATGCAGGGGTGAAATCAAAACCTTAACCTAATAATTTGGCATTGTTTATTAGGTCCATACAAAGTTTCATAAAAAAGGAAAAGCTTTGAAAAATCCATTTGATACCCTTTTCACGAAGTTGTACAGTCACAATCCTAGAAGCCATTGAAACCCTAGCAAAACCTCCATTTTGGGTTAGGGCATTGTACGAACACTTGGGGGTCTAAAACCAACTAAATCTCTTGGGGTTCAATGAGTGATTGAAGAATAATAAAACTCTTTGCAGGGTTTTTTGGACCGTATGACCAAAAATCCCTGAAAACCTGGATTAGGAGGCCTAATTGGGGCTCTTTCCTAGTAGCCCTCTTTTTGAGCATTTCTTGTAAATCGGTAAGGAAGATGAGTTTGGAAATAAAACAAATGGACCTTGTTGGCCAAATTTAATGTTGAATGAACACCTCCAAACCTCTGCAAAACACATGACAACATTGGGGGTGAGAGTGACAAAATATCACTTTGAAGGATTGAGAACTAGTGAAGAGCATTGAATTGGTAGATTTCCTAGTGAAGACACTTGTTGAATGTCACCTTAAGGTGGACAAAGAAATAGTCCTAGAAGAGTTTGATAAGGACTAGGAGGTATTGAAGCATAGCAAGGCCTAAAGGAGTTGGTGGAGTGAGCAACACCAATAGGAGAAGTGTGAGCAAGCTAGGTAAACCTATCATGGTCACCCTCCTATTCTATCTAGTTATCCATAGCTTTAGCCTCTTTCCAACATTTTCACTGATGTTGGATGGGTTAAGATGGAGAATTTTAAAATGGTTAGGTGCATTGGATAGGTTGAGGTGACTTGTCGGAAGGATCCTCTTGAATGGCCCTTGGGTGGTTCAGATCAAGATCGTGTGGTGTTGGTTAATATCTTGGAGGGTAGGTTATGTAGTTCCCTCAAGGAGAGAGATATTTTGGCTTGGGGTCCTAATCCAAAAGGCAAGTTTTCTATTGTTGAAGGATATGCTTAGCTTGATAGGAAATTGCATGGCCTGGCGGATGTTCCCTGGTGGAAGAAGGTTTGGAATAGCTTCTCTTGGCCGAATGTAATTTCTTCTTATGGATGGTTGCTCAGAGGAAATGCCTCATTTGGGAGAATCTTCATAAGAGAGGCTTCCACAAACCATCTATCAGTTATTTTTGAATGCATAATGAGGAAGATTGCTCCCACTTGGTTTTTATATGCCCTTTCTCTAGGGAGATTTGACACAAGTGGTGGGAGGCTTGGCAACATGCTTGTTTTTATGCTACCTCCTTAATTGAATTTTGGGATAGCTTGAGCAAACCCCAACAAAGACCTCTTTTCTTCAGGTCGTCTGGGCTATTGGGCCAGCTCTTATTATCTGAAATTTATGACTGGAAAGGAAATAGAGGGTCTTTTGTGATTCACATAGGGAGTCCTCAGCTGTGGCAGAAGATAGTTAATAGGCTTCAGGAGACAATCTCGGCTAAGTGCAATTTGTCTGAAAATGTTGATTTGGGTGATTATGCTATTGTAAGGAATCTGCAATTGGAAAACATTAAAATGGACTATGCTGCTGGAAATAGATCTCGACATGCAAAGTAGCGAATAAGTAGAGATGGAAGGTGGATTCACTCTCCTGTGGGAATCTTAAAAATTAATATTGATGGCTCTTCCCGTGGGAATCCTGGATATGTAGGTATTGGAGGTATAGGTAGAGGTGATGATGGTTGTGCAATTTTTTTCTTCTCTATTTATATTGGGCAGCACTCTAACAATCTTATGAAGACCCTAGCTATTAAGATTGTTGTTGACCGAGGTCGTTCTTTAGGATGGAGGAAGACTATTTGTGAGTCAGATTCTCAGATTGTTGTGGACATGTTGAACAAACAAAATTTGAATGCTATGAGTTGGCAATTAGCTTTTGTGGTTAGACAGATTTTACAAAAATATGATACATTGGAATTTGTTTCCTTTTGTCATATTCCCAGGGAGTGGAATAGAGTGGTTGATTGTTTGGCCAAGTGGGCTTCAGAGCATGTTGATGGTTGGGATTTTAGTGGAAGGTATGGTATACCTCCTGATTATCTTGAAACTTTAGACAGGTTAATGCTAGAAGATAGGATGATGCAAGCACACCCAGTGGTGTAGGTTCAATTTCCCTTTTATGGTTGTTTCATTTTCATTGCCATTTTTTAGGCCCTTCGAGGCTCCGGATGAGCCTATTTATTGGCCTATTTGCAGCGTCATCTTTCTTAGGGCTTTCCAAAAAGGTATTATCATTGGAAATCCGAAGGCTGAATAATTTATTCAGGTTTGATTTTTAAATTTTTATTATATTATAATATTTTTTATATAATGAAAATTATAATTAATTAAATATTTATAAAATATTTAAATAAAATATTTTTTTTATAATTCTTTTAATTAAAATAATAAATTTAATTGTAAGTTTAAAACACTATTAAATTTAAGAATTAGATTTAGATTTTAGTTTAATATCATATTCAGTGAGAATTGATTATTATATACATTTAATTAATATAATATAATTTTAAGATAATAATAATTAAAAATTAGATTTCGATGGGAGAGAGAGGGGGGGCAAGGAGATAGAGAGGAAGATAGGGATAGAGATGAAGATGAAGATGGAGATGGAGAATAGGGATGTGGAGAGAAGGGGATAGAGAGGAGAGGGGGATTGATAGAGATGAAAGAGATAAATATATAGAGAGGGAGATATAGAAAGATAAGATAAAGATAATATGTAAGGGTAAAGAGATCGAGAGATAATAAGATAGAGATAAAGGGAAAGACGTGGATTTATATAGAAAATAAGGGACAATTGTAGATAGATATTTAGGGGAGGGAGAGGGAGAGATGTATGGTAAGAAGAGATAATAAGGGTCCATCACCGACAGACTCAACATTATGTTTGTAACAGTTAGAGAGGAGAAAGAGGGAGAGATAGAGAGAGATAGAGGGGTAAAGAGCAAGAGAGAGGGGATTAGAAGGTAGAGATAGAGAGGGAGGATGAGAGGGAGAGATAAAGAGAGAAAGGATGGAGGGATAGATACAAATGGAAGAAATAAATATATATGGAGGGAGAGATCAAAAGATAAAAATAGAGATAGGAAGTGATGTAGAGAGGGGTAGAAAAAGGGAGAGATATAGGGATAGATAGAGACATGAAGAGATAAAGAGATAGAAATAGAGTGAGATAGAGGGGCAAAGACATCCATGAAGAGGGATGTATGTAGAGAGGAAGACATGTTTGGAGATAGAGGGATAGAGATGAAGATCAAGTACAATAGGATAATGGAGATAAATAGAAAGAGGTAGAGAGATATATATAGGGAGATAGAGATATGAGAAGAAAAAGAGAGATATTAAATGATGTACCAATTTACAATGTTTGAGCAAAATAGACCAAATTTTTTCCTAATTTACCCTCCACACCTCTTCGGCATGCCCATTGCATACCAAAGTATAATTTGTTGTTCTCTAAAATTATTAAACTTTTAGATTATATATTTGATTTGATTTTTTTATTATGGCAAGAGAAGTCTATAATGACAACATTATTCCATGTACATAAAAACACTATCACACTTATTTTGACGTTCATTTAACTATTTCACATCTAAAGGCATTAGGTGGTGTTAGAATCACATTGGCAAAGTAGCGGGAAAGTGGAATATTACCACTAGTGGAAGGTGATTAGACGTGATTAAGTTAAACATAATAATTAGAAGTGAAAAAGTCATGTGTTGTGTTTAAGAGAATCGTGGAAGGAGCGCTATTGGGTGGGTATCAATTGCTGGCCACAAAGGATGCTCACGTATTTGTGAATGTCAAGGAGTTTATCCCTAGGAAGTTTCTTAGAGAAGAAGATGAAAAGCTATCGGAGCATGTATTGAACATGGTTGGGAATCGTTGTAGACAAGTTGTCCTCAAGATGTAGATCTTATCATGCATTCACATATGTTTGTACTTGTAGTTAATGGCATCATTCGGTACATGTTGAATTTGTTGAAAATTGCCCTTCCATGTGTAAGACATATAAATCTAATTGCATATTTATATTATTGATCATCACAATCTTACTCTATGATCTCTGCAAAGACTATAATTGATTTAAGCATCCCTGCAATTTCACGTTAATAATAAGATAAAAAAAATTTAATCTTGTTGTGCTAGAAAATGAGATGCTAGGCATCTTTTTTGTATTATTATTGTCTGGTATATTGAAACTGCCTTTTCAGGGTATCTTGAGCATGATCAAATATGTCCTAGCTCGATTAGAGTGGAAAAAATGGGGCCTTATGATCTTGGAGGACCATTCCCATGGATTTTATTGCAAAATCAAACATGTTAGTGCTACGGCTCCCGATTCTTACCTATCGAATTTGCATTCTTGTCTTCATGAGTCGAAAGTTATAGTAGAAAATATTGCTACTACTGCTTGCGAGGGACGCTCCTCATGGCCCTGTGTCCATTATGCCTTACAAATTCATTGATAATGTTACAAATCAATCTTGCTATCAATCCAATCAACATATCCAATAGCTTTGAAAGTTAAGTGGGTAGTTGATAGCTACAGGCAGAAATTTGCATTGAATGTGTGAATTGATTTGAAAGATGAGTCAACAGTATGTGTGAGCCGCTCGCTTGGAGATGACATAGGCGATAATGGTGCATTCAATAAGTGCAATCCAACGAGAAACATTTGACAAGTTAAAAAATGAATGGCAATGATTGATAGAATGGTCTTGCAGTACTTTTAAGAGTTTATCAACTGCTGATTTGAAACCGAAGGTCATTCACTTCAAATAAGGGAACACCTTCGACGTAATAACAATCAACTACAATGAAAAATAAATTCAATGTGATCACACTCATTCATTAAAAAATGCAACCATCATAAAAACTTTAATATATTCATCTTCTTTTTTAATGTAATCATAGCTAAGATGGTTATTTTTATATCATTCAAATTTAGAAACAATACAATTCTATTAACAACTTTTTTAACATATAGTTGTTTTTTATTTTTTATTTTTTATTTCATTTTTTGGCTTAATTATGACTTATTGATCAAATTTAAATTAGTGGCATTTAGCATTCATCTAAATTAGGCACGTCAACCAAAAAAAAGTAAAAAGAGATTGGAATTACAAAAAAGTTGTAAAGAGTGTGTCTATAGAGGATCTTGTAAAAAGGAACTAATATTTCTTGGTTACAACACAATCCTCAAGAAAATTCTATTGAGCATGGTGGTAGCCAACAATAAGAAACTAACATCTATTGGGCATAATAATGAAATTGTGCAAAGCTCCATAATAATGAAGCAAGTGCTCTAAATGATATTGTTTGAGAAGAAATAAATGATCTTCATATCAAGATATAAGCATGTAATTGTGAGAATTTGTCATATACATATTAAGATGTTCATCCAAATCAAATGTCTCCAAGTTAATCACAAACCCAATTAAAATAAATAAAGATATTATTTTCAACAAAATGGAGCATAATTTAGTAAAAGTAATATACAAATATATAGACCTTTTGGATGTATGATTTATTGAAGTGAGGTGTTAAGATATAAAAGTTTCTCTTGATCAAGAGGTAAATTAACTTATTCTAATTCAGGCAAAATTGGCCTTGACCAAATAGAGGTAGCACCTAACTACCATAAATCAAATATTTAAGAGACAATAATGATAGATGAATACCTCAAGTCATGGTGAACATGTTATTCTTAGCTACCAAGGTGAGAGAAAATAAATATTCCTAATATCCCAAGTAAAGCCTAATTATCTGTAATAACCTACTATACTTAACCCAACAAAATTTGACCACTTTTTTTTTGTTTACTTTAATCATTTGTGTTTGATTCAATCACATACTCTAAGCATCCATCCATTAGGATTAGGCATTCATCCATCCTGGATGAGCATCTAACCATACGGGTTAGGCATCTGTCTATACAGAGCAGGGGATTTCATCTATCCAATATGGGATAGGCATCTATCCATATGGGGTAGGCATCTATCCAATTGGGATAGGAGGTGCTTTGGCCAGAGACTTAGACTCATCAGGACCATTCGGGTCCTGAGTCACTCACTAAGTACTACACTCTTCTAATAGGAGTGCACCGAGGTCGCCGTCCTTAGGAGAAATTAAAATAACATAATACAAGCTTGAATTCTGCCTCGGAATTTGGCTTAAAGCCTCGGGAAGTCAAGCGAATCCATATGGGATTCCTTCCGAGTATGCATTGAATTACCTTTTTCCTTTTTTATTATACTTATCTTTTAAGTTAGGATTCTCTTCAATCCTTCTTCTTACCAAACCTAGACCCCACCCACGAACGCTTGAGTACTAGGGACAACTTCGTCCCAAGACTGCCTACATACTTGTTTCGGCACGTGATCAAGGCGTAAAGTATGTAGTTCTATTTTCTACTCTATGGTTTGATGTAAACCGATTAGTGGGTACGCAACCCTTTCTAGGGTCAATGTCCCAGACAGTTTCTCTGCTGTTGCTACCCACAATGTTAGCACTTAAGCAAAGGCTCAGGATGGCCTATTGCTTGTGGCCTAAAACAACTAGATCTTAATACCTATCATAAGCATCACCCTTGAGCAAATTGTCAATCATCAACAACTCTTCAAGATTAAATCAATTTAATAAAAGCATTTCACTTAATCAACCCTAAAGGGGGTTTACTATGGTTTAACTCGGCAGATGTAAAATCATTTAAGGATTATCTTATTAGATTATCGATCCAAGGGGGTTTACCTGCCCCTTGGATTTTAACTTCCAAGTGTCCCTTATTACTCCCCGATGATTTATAGGGACGATGCCACAGACGTCATTGATGCAGCTTTATTAGGCGTTAAGTGCAGTAGTTCAACATGACGACATTGCCCATAAGCGTGACCCAAAGGCACTATATATACCGAACGCTGCTAGGTTTTGGTTTTCCGACTTCCTTTATTTAGTTTTCTAACTAAGAAGCTAAAAAAAAAACATCATACTTTGAAAACAATTATGAAATGAATGTACATAATTAGACATTGCAAGGTTTAATTAATTGAAACAACTACTTCGATGGCATTCAAGTACCACTTGATAAAAATACCATTCTTCTACAACTAAACTATTTAATATATAATTGCATGAAAATGACAATTATGAACTCACATATAAAAAATTAAACGTGTAACTTGCATGAAAGCAAAGAAAATGTAACTTTGTCATTAATGAATGCAAATAATGTACGAGTAATTCACATGAAGCAAGGATAGTGTAAGTTACATGCAAGGTTAAGAAAAGTGTTGATTCTACCATGAGAATAATCACTTATAAAGTCACTAGTCCCAAAAATAGCATTTAGCTTAGACATTTGGTTCAATCATATTAATATGAATTAATTGCTAAATGAAACTTAAATAGTTTGTAAAGTTCTAATTATAATTTTTGGTATAATTTAATTTACAAATTATAAATTTGCTAAAGGTAACTTAATTATGAATTTACCAAGAATGATTAAATTTTAAATTTATCTAAGTAAATTTTATTAAACTAAAATTTGGATTTTAAAATTTTTTTGACAAAAACTAAATTGCCATGAGTTTTGATTTTTTTTGAGTGGCTTTTAAAAGTTAAGTGGGAGTGGGGCCCACGGGTCCCATCACCACTGTGGACCTGCGGGTACAGGTCCGCAGTGGTGAGGGGATGGCTGTGGTCCCCTCCACTCCCTCCATGGCCATTGTCGTAGCAGTGACCGCAGGGGGTAGTGGAGAGTACCACTCCCCGACAGTTTATTAAACCGCACCCCCCCCCCCCCGCGTTGACCGGTGCATAATGCAGACACATTTTTTTTGGTAACGCTGCGCATTTAAGTTAAATATATTTTTTGCATTAAGTTTTAAAATCTACGAAATATATATATATATGGTTTTTTTTTCATTCCAACATAAGAGAGAAATATATAAACAGATATATGAAAAAAAATGAGAATAAGAATTTAATCACAGGGATGGAATACACAAAGGAATTAATTCATTTTAGCAATGTAGAAATAGCGAAAAAAAAGTAGAAGATTATGCTGAGATAAACAAAGCTTTCAAAGAAAGATTTTCAGGAACTAATATTCACAGAGACAGATTTATACATTATTTCCACAGAGATTAATGAATACAGTGAAGTTTATATTTTATTTTCAGATGTTTTTCTGTTCACAGAGAAGTAAGACTGCTCTTAGAGGAGAATGAATTAAATTGAGGAATTAAGATTTACACACACAAATGATCAAACCTACATTTAGAGAGAAAAATGAGTTTTTACTCATAGGAAAAATATTTATATAACTTCACATACAGATGATCAAACTTGTACTCATACAGAGGTAAGATTATTCACAGGGAAGCAAGATTAATATTCAAATTTTCATTCCAAGAGCGAGAGTAATGAATTTAAGAGAAGAATAATAAGGAACAAGATTCATACACAAGTGATTATCATTTAATCACACAGAGAAGAGTTTAATCTCAGAAAAAGAAATTTAAATAAGGGGAAATATGATTTTTGCACAGATCTAGAAAATCTTTTTTTTTGGAAAAGCAAAAGCAAGATCTGATATTTTTCTAAAGAAAATTAAATAAATCATAAAGCTGTCTTTTACATGCATTATATGAAAATACTTTTATCAATATTTATCCCTGAATAAGAAGAAAAGATTTGCAATCTAATAATTCTCTCTTTTTTTTTATATATATATAAAGGAAGATCTAGAAGCTATAATTTTTGATAATACAAATTTCTCATATGTAAATGAGAGATTACAAAGAAGAGAAACTAGCTTATCGAAGCTCGATGTTGAATCCTCTTCAATCTTCTAGCTATCCTTTTTAGATCCTTCCTTGCAACTTGAGAGAAATCTTCAAGAACAACTTAACAATCCTACAACGAAAATGAGACTACCAAAGAAGATCCTATTACTAACAACAAGGAAACTTGGAAAATTTCTTCAACACATAATCAACTCTCTCTTATGAAAACTTGCATACAATATATAAGAAAAATCCCTTAATTCCACTATCTAGATAAATTAATTAAAAATGAGATTCTTTTCCAATATTGGACTCATGCAAACATTGATTAAAATCCTAGTGGGGGAGTTACATGCAAGGTGTTGAAGATTCCTCTAGAAGCTTCTAATTCCTCCTACAACATGTGCCATAATTGGGAGTGGGAAAATAAAAATAAAAATAAAATAAATAACGCCTTTTGAATTATATTCTCCAAGTGTGTGTGTGTGGGTCCATTATTATTATTTTTTTATAATATTCATTCAATTATTTTCAATAGCTCAACCAAAAATACAATAGAGTTGTATAAAATCAAAAGTGATAAAGGAGGGTTGTGACATCCTCCCCCCCTTAATTTGTGCATCGTCTTGATGCACTTATTGAATGTATCCAAAGAGTCTATAGTTCATGATTAGTTTAAAACAAAAAAGGAAACAACTGTTGCATTTCCCTAGTATCTTCCCATGTGACATTCTTTTCATCATACTGATTCCATTGTACTTTGCATTGATCAACCTCTCTGTTGCACAATTGGTATTGGTGCCTCTCCAAGATTTTGAATGGCTCTATCATTATTCCTCCCATTTCCTGGACCTGTAAAGCATCTCAATTCAAAATATGTTTCTCATCAGGTGCATACTTTTTAAGAAGAGATACATGGAAGACATCATGGATTCGGCTCAATTGGGGAGGTAAGGCCAACCGGTATGCAACTGGATTAATCCTTTCCAATATTTCAAAAGGTCCAACATAACGAGGTGCAAGCTTGGTTTTTTTCCCAAACCTTATGGAACTCTCGTGTGGCCTAACCCTTAGGAAGACTTTCTCTCCCACCTCAAACTCCCTTGGTGTCCTTTTCTTGTATGCATAACTTTTCTGCCTATCTGAGGCTTCCTTCAATCTTTGCCTAATTTCCTTAGTTTTTCTTTCCATTTCCTTCAACATATCTGGTCCAACAATTACTCTATCTTCAAGGCTATCCCAACTCAAAGGTTTTCGACATGGCCTACCATACAATGCTTCGAAAGGTGTCATTCCCAAAGATGTTTGATATGTATTAATGTAAGCAAACTCTACCAGAGGTAGGTAATCTTCCCATTTCTTCTGTTCATCCATGCAGTACATGCGAAGTAGGTCTTCCAAAATTTGATTTGTCCTTTCTGTCTAACCGTCGGTTTCAGGATGGTATGCAGTGCTAAAATTTAATTGAGTTCCCAGAGCTGATTGAAGAGTTGTCCAAAACCTTGAAGTGAATCTAGCATCTCTATCTGATATGATTTTCTTTGGCATTCCATGCAACCTAAATATTTCCTTAACAAAGCGCCTTGACAAGGTAGGTGCATCATCCATCAGATTCCCTGGTATAAAGTGTGCCACCTTAGCGAGTTTGTCAATTACCACCATTATTGTATCATGCCTAGACGATGACATGGGCAACCCTTGCACAAAATCCATGCTAATAACTTGCCACTTGTGTTGAGGTACATCATGTAACTGTAATAATCCAGCTAGATGCCTATGCTCTGCCTTTACCCTTTGACACTCCAAACATTTAGCCACATACTTGACTATGTCATTCTTCATTCCTTGCCAAAAGTATAGCTTCTTTAGATCTGCATAAAGTTTGTTAACCCCCAGGTGCCCTGAATAAGGGGTATTATGAGCCTCCGACAAGACTACTTCCCTTAAGTCTCCTGAATTAGGAATATAGATTCTATTATTGTATCTAAGCAACCCATCTTCGTATAATGTATACCCTTCAATCTTAGGATCGGTTGGATCATGTTCTAAAGTCAATTTGACTTGCTTATACCATGGGTCATGTCCCTACTCATCCATTACTTACCTTCTGAAGGAAGTTTTGAATGTTGTTATAGTCATCAAATGTCTCCTTCTACTTAAAGCATCTGCCACCCTATTTTCCTTCCCCTTAATATATTCAATTTCAAAATCATATTCACTTAGAAACTCTAACCACCTTCTTTGTCTAACATTTAAGTGGGGTTGGGTAAAAATGTACTTTAGTCCTTGGTTATCTGACTTCAGCTCAAAGGGCTTCCCTAGTAAGAAGTGTCTTCATTTCTGTAGGGCATGCACAATTGTTGCTAACTCTAAGTCGTGGGGTGCATAATTAACTTCATGAGTCTTTAGCTTCCTGGATTTGTAAGCTAGTACCCCTTCATCTTGGACAAGTACTCCTCCTAAACCTTCGATAGAAGCGTCAGTTACAACTGTGAAGTGTCCATTCAGATTTGGTACTTTTAGAATGGGTGCTGAAGTTAGTTTTCCCTTCAAAATTTGGAATGCCTTGTCACTTTGTTCTGTCCACACGAACCTTTTACCCTTCCTCTGTAATGAGGTGATGGGGTTTGCTATCTTAGAGAACCCTTCCACAAACCTCCTATAGTACCCTGCTAGCCCCATAAAGCTTCTTACCTCTTAAACATTTTTTAGGGATCGATCATTCCACTATTGCCTTTATCTTATCTGGAACAACTTCTATTCCTTCCTTTGATATTATATGCCCAAGGTAGTGAATCTTTTCCTCAAAGAAGGCACATTTTGATAGATTCCCATATAACTTATGTTCCCTCAACCTTTGCAAAACAATTTGTAGGTGTACTAAATGTTCCTCCTCATTCCTAGAGTAAATCAATATGTCATCCAGAAATACCAAAACAAATTTGTCCAAGTAGTCATGGAGTACACTATTCATTAGGTTCATACATGCAGCTGGGGCATTGGTTACACCAAAAGGAACTACTGTGAATTCATAATGCCCATACCTAGTCTTGAAGGCTGTCTTCAGAATGTTCTCCTCCTTAATTCTGAGTTGATGATATCCTGATCGGAGGTCTATCTTTGAGAAAATTTCTGCTCCTTTCATTTGGTCAAAAGATCCTCTATTCGAGGTAAGGGATACCTATTCTTTATTGTGACCTTGTTCAACATCCTATAGTCGATACATAGTCTTAAGGTTCCATTCTTCTTCTTAACGAATAAGACTGGTGCTCCCCATGGTGATACACTTGGCCTTATTAATCCCTTAGCTAAGAGTTCCTCTAATTGCATTTTGAGCTCTTGTAATTCAGTTGTGTTCATTCAGTAAGGTGCCCTTGATACTGGTTCAGCTCCTGGTAGTATGTCGATAGAAAAGTCAAACTTCCTTTTAGGGGGTAAGCTGGGTAATTCTTCTGGAAATACATCCTTGAATTATTTTAAGAAAGGGGTATTTTCAAAGGTTAGGGTATTTTCCTCTTTTCCTTCATCAATTTCAACCATATAGATTAGGCCTCCCCTTCTTCTTTCCTTCTTTAATTGCATGGCTGATATCGTTTCTATATTAATGGGATTAAACTTTCCTTGGATTTTGACCCTTTTCCCCCTATCATCCAAACATTCAACAACTTTGTTATAACAATCTACATTAGCTTGATGATTTGTTAACCAACTCATTCCAATAATTACATCATATAATCCTAGGGGTGCCACATAGAGATCTATCCTTGTTTCAAACTCAAGAAATTGTACCCTTGCCCTCGACAAACACTTAGTTACTTCCCTAGTTGCCTTATCCCCATATTGAATTGTCCATGATGACTCCATTTGATTAACTTTTAATGCATATTTACTTACTAATTCAGGTGAGATGAAACATTCAGATGACCCAGTGTCAATTAGAATTGAAATTGGTTGTTCAAATAGTGTACCTGTAGTTTCCACGGGGATATTCTAGAATCTTGCTCTTCGGTTCCTAACGGCTGCATGAATCCTTTGTTGGGGTTGATTGGCCCTAATCCAACCTTGCATCCTACGACACTCTCTAGCAAAATGGTTTCCCACACACATAAAGCATCCACCTGGAGGACCCCTCCTGCCTTGATTCCTAGGGGGATCGTTCCTTCTTTTATTGGCCCTGGGTGGATAAGTTATCCTGTTCTGCTAGTCATTCCTGTTATAGTTGCATCTCTTATTATTGCCCCTGTTATTATTATTATTACCATTCCTCTGATATTGATTAGGGGGTGGCCTTCTTTCAGAAGAATTATTCCTTTGAATTTTGTTGAAGTTAGTGTTCCCCTTGAATTCCTGTTTTCTTTTAAAAGAGTGGTTCCCATTATAGTTCTGCCCTGCTAGTGTTTGAATCTTCCTCTCCTACCTTAGGGACTTTTCAAGTACTTCGTTCATGTTTTTGGGTCCATGCATGTCAACCTTTGCCCCTATGTTGGTATTTAGTCCCAAAATGAACTTCCTCGCTTGGCCTTCTTCATCTTTCTGGTACATAGGTACATACTTAAGCAATTTGGCGAACTTATCCCAATATTGTTGGACTGATAGGGGCCCTTGACGTAGATTATGGAATTCTGTCACCTTCTCATCAAAGAACAATTGAGGGAGCCACCTTTTCAGAAGTGGTGATCAAATTGATCCCATGTGATCGTATCCCTACTATACCCATTTTGCTCCTTGGTGTTGGTCCACCAACTAGTCGCCTCCCCTGTGAGTTGATAGGAACCCCATAAGGCCTTGGTTGTTTCGCTAAAATCTCTTAGTTCAAAATACTTTTCCATTGCATTTAACCAATTCTCAGCTCCTTCACCAATTTGCCTCCCATCGAACTTAGGAGGGGTGATTTTCTTTAAGTCCTTAGAGAGTTCCAATATGTTATTTCTTTTCCATTTCCCATCATATTCCCTTGATTGCTACCAGGGTTTCTATTTTCAGTACCACTTCGATTTTCAATGTCATTCTTCCTTGCCCTAAGGTCTTGCATTAATTGTTCCAAGAAGTTGATTTTATCCCTTTGTTCGGTTAGAAGGTTGATTATAGCCTCTACCCCATCTTCGTTATTCCCTGGGTTATGTTGATCCCCTTCATGGTCTTCCTCATGGTTTCCTTCATGGTTTCCTTCATGATTTTCCTCATGGTTAGCTTCCCTTTGTCTTCTAGTGGTAGTACGTCTTCAATTACCCCTTCCTCTTCCTCTTCCTCTAGCCATTTTAGGGTTTTACCTGAAAGTTAAATTATGTAGTTAGTTCTTGATTTAATATTTTTAAAATTTAATTTCTACCATTGCAAAACATTCCCTTAGTTGTGTAAATTGAAGTGAGCACAAGGCCCAGATTTGAACCTTTGCTCTGATACCACATGTAATAATTCACTATACTTAACCCAACAAAATTTGACCACTTTTTTTTTGTTTACTTTAATCATTTTTGTTTGATTCAATCACATACTCTAAGCATCCATCCATTAGGATTAGGCATTCATCCATCCGGGATGAGTATCTAATCATACGGGTTAGGCATCTATCCATACGGAGCAGGGGATTTCATCTATCCAATATGGGATAGGCATCTATCCATATGGGGTAGGCATCTATCCAATTGGGATAGGAGGTGCTCTGGCCAGAGACTTAGACTCATCAGGACCATTCGGGTCCTGAGTCAGTCACTAAGTACTACACTCTTCTAATAGGAGTGCACCGAGGTCACCGTCCTTAGGAGAAAGTAAAATAACATAATACAAGCTTGAATTCTGCCTCAGAATTTGGCTTAAAGCCTTGAGAAGTCAAGCGAATCCATACGGAATTCCTTCCGAGTATGCATTGAATTACCTTTTTCCTTTTTTATTATACTTATCTTTTAAGTTAGGATTCTCTTCAATCCTTCTTCTTACCAAACCTAGACCCCACCCACAAATGCCCGAGTACTAGGGACAACTCCGTCCCAAGATTGCCTACATACCCGTTTCGGCATGGGATCAAGGCGTAAAGTATGTAGTTCTATTTTCTACTCTATGGTTTGATGTAAACTGATTAGTGGGTACGCAACCCTTTCTAGGGTCAATGTCTCAGACAGTTTCTCTGTGGTTGCTACCCACGGTGGTAGCACTTAAGCAAAGGCTCAAGATGGCCTATTGCTTGTGGCCTAAAACAACTAGATCTTAATACCTATCATAAGTGTCACCCTTGACCAAATTGTCAATCGTCAACAACTCTTCAAGATTAAATCAATTTCATAAAAGCATTTCACTTAATCAACCCTAAAGGGGGTTTACTATAGTTTAACTCAGTGGATGTAAAATCATTTAAGGATTATCTTATTAGATTATCAATCCAAGGGGGATTACCTGCCCCTTGAATTTTAATTTCCAAGTGTCCCTTATTATTCCTCGATGATTTATAGGGACGATGCCACAGATGTCATTGATGCAGCTTTATTAGGCATTAAGTGCAGTAGTTCAACACGACGACATTACCCGTAAGCGTGACCCAGAGGCACTGTATATACCAAACGCTACTAGGTTTTGGTATTCCAACTTCCTTTATTTAGTTTTCTAACTAAGAAGCTAAAAAAAAACATCATACTTGAAAACAATTATGAAATGAATGTACATAATTAGACATTGCAAGGTTTAATTAATTGAAACAACTACTTCGATGGCATTCAAGTACCACTTGATAAAAATACCATTCTTCTACAACTAAACTATTTAATATATAATTGCATGAAAATGACAATTATGAAGTCACATATAAAAAATTAAAGGTGCAACTTGCATGAAGGTGAAGAAAATGTAACTTTGTCATTAATGAATGCAAATAATGTATGAGTAATTCGCATGAAGCAAGGATAGTGTAAGTTACATGCAAGGGTAAGAAATGTGTTGATTCTACCATGAGAATAATCGCTTATAAAGTCACTAGTCCCAAAAATAGCATTTAGCTTAGACATTTGGTTCAATCATATTAATATGAATTAATTGCTAAGTGAAACTTAAATAGTTTGTAAAGTTCTAATTATAAATTTTGGTATAATTTAATTTACAAATTATAAAATTGCTAAAGGTAAATTAATTATGAATTTACTAAGAATGATTAAATTTTAAATTTATCTAAGTAAATTTTGTTAAACTAAAATTTTGATTTAAAAAAAAAATTGACAAAAACCAAATTGCCATGAGTTTTGATTTTTTTTTGAGTGGCTTTTAAAAGTTAAGTGGGAATGGGGCCCACGGGTCCCATCACCACTGTGGACCTGTGGGTACAGGTCCGCAGTGGTGAGGGGACGACCGTGGTCCCGTCTGCGGCCACTGCCGTAGCAGTGACCGCAGGGGGTAGTGGAGAGTACCACTCCCCAGCAGTTTATTAAATCGCCCCCCGCGCCCCCCCCCCTCCCCCCCGCCCCCCTTGCCTTGACCGGTGCATAATGCGGACTCATTTTTTTTGGTAACGCTGCGCATTTAACTTAAATATATTTTTTGCATTATATGGTTTTTTTTTCATTCCAACATAAGAGAGAAATATATAAACAGATATATGAAAAAAAATGAGAATAAGAATTTAATCATAGGGATGGAATACACAGAGGAATTAATTCATTTCAGCAATGTACAAATAGCGAAAAAAAAGTAGAAGATTATGTTGAGATAAACAAAGCTTTCAAAGAAAGATTTTCAGGAACTAATATTCATAGAGACAAATTTATACATTATTTCCACAGAGATTAATGAATACAGTGAAGTTTATATTTTATTTTCAGACGTTTTTCTGTTCACAGAGAAGTAAGACTGCTCTTAGAGGAGAATGAATTAAATTGAGAAATTAATATTTACACACACACAAATGATCAAACCTACATTCAGAGAGAGAAATGGGTTTTTACTCACAGGAAAAATATTTATATAACTTCACATATAGATGATCAAACTTGTACTCATACAGAGGTAAGATTATTCATAGGGAAGCAAGATTAATATTCAGATTTTCATTCCAAGAGCGAGAGTAATGAATTTAAGAGAAGAAGAATAAGGAACAAGATTCATACACAAGTGATTATCATTTAATCACACAGAGAAGAGTTTAATCTCAGAAAAAGAAATTTAAATAAGGGGAAATATGATTTTTGCACAGATCTAGAAAATCTTTTTTTTTGGAAAAGCAAAAGCAAGATCTGATATTTTTCTAAAGAAAATTAAATAAATCATAAAGCTATCTTTTACATGCATTATATGGAAATACTTTTATCAATATTTATCCCTAAATAAGAAGAAAAGATTTACAATCTAATAATTCTCTTTTTTTTTCTATATATATATAAAGGAAGATCTATGAGCTATAATTTTTGATAATACAAATTTCTCATATGTAAATGAGAGATGACAAAGAAGAGAACCTGTCTTATCGAAGCTCGATGTTGAATCCTCTCCAATCTTCTAGCTATCCTTTTTAGATCCTTCCTTGCAACTTGAGAGAAATCTTCAAGAACAACTTAACAATCCTACAACAAAAATGAGACTACTAAAGAAGATCCTACTACTAACAACAAGGAAACTTGGAAAATTTCTTCAACACATAATCAACTCCCTCTTATGAAAACTTGCATACAATATATAAAAAAAATCCTTTAATTCAGAGAAATTAATTAAGAATGAGATTCTTTTCCAATATTGGACTCATGCAAACATTGATTAAAATCCAAGTGGGCGAGTTACATGCAAGGTATTGAAGATTCCTCTAGAATCTTCTAATTCCTCCTACAACATGTGCCATAATTGGGAGTGGGAAAATAAAAATAAAAATAAAATAAATAATGCCTTTTGAATTATATTCTCCAAGTGTGTGTGTGTGGGTCCATTATTTTTTTTTTATATATAATATTCATTCAATTATTTTCAATAGCTCAACCAAAAATTTAATAGAGTTGTATCAAATCAAAAGTGATAAAGGAGGGTTGTGACATTATCTAGGTGGAATATTACAATTGGGATCAACATTATTTGGTTGAAGTATAATATTTATACCAATACTTGCTGAAGTGTAACTTAGGAGGAAATAAAAATGGGTCCCAATAATGAGGCTATATTACATACTGTAGACACTTAAAAAATAATTATTTTAAATATTTTTTTAATTCCTCACATAATTAATTAATTAATTATGTTAATTAAAATTCTTCTCAATATTAATTAAATATAATTAATATTGTCACTATAGCATATGATTGATTTATTTAATAAATCAATCCCTTTCTTTATTCTTCTAAAAAATCAAATCCTCACAAACCTTCCTCTTAGCTAATTAATTTCAATTAATTAGTTAACCTACATGATTCCTACAGATCATCTTCTTAATTCATCATTAACCTAATAAATTCTTCTAGAAACTCCCTAAACTCACTTAACATTATTCTTTTAGTCAAATTCTCCTACAAATATAAATCCCACCTAACATTTCCTCTAATTCCCCTCCTAATGAGTCGTTAATGGCTAATCATCATGATTAGCCACAAAGTCAACTCTTTGTCCTTTCATCCAACCACTAGCTTTAAATGCTCTTTTTCTAGATGAATGTAAGATTTTTGAAATCTTACATTCCTCTAGGCATTTCCCTCTCCCAAGGAATTTTTAATTCCTTTTTATTCTTCTAATCCCCATAATATCCATTTTTGGAAAATTTTTAATTCCTTCAATGCATCTTGTAGAGTGTGGAGATACGAAATGCCTTGAAGGCATATTTCTTGGTCTCCACACCCTCTCTTGGACCTTGTGTGACCTCACAAGTAAATCTTAGCCCTTCATCTCGAATTCATCCTAGCCATCCGTTTTCCTCTCCTCTTCCTATAAAATAGGGTTCCATCCCTTCATTCAGATCATCTTGAAATTCAGTAAGCTTATGCTGCCCTTTTGAGCCCAGGAAATCATCTTGGCAACTTGATCATCTCATCCTTATCATTTGTGCACAATATTGGAGAGGCATCCACATCCAGCAATCAAAGGAGCACATCAAGTGGAGCATTAGCAAGGGGCACCTTCACTTCATCAAGCTCAATCCGAAGGAGAAGGTAAAATAGCAAGGTGAAATAGTCTTTTAATGATATTTTAGCATTCTGTATGTTTATTTCGTTATGTTTTGATCAGTTTACCTTTCAAATCTATTTTTCCCTCTTCACATACCCATTTATAATTATATAAATCCTCTAAAGATGCAAATTAAAATATCCTCCAAAGCAAGAAAACAAAGAAATGAGAGCTATGTAGGCTCCCCCATATGTGATATCTCATGCACTAATGGTGAATGCTTGATTCTAAATGTTGGAGAGGATCCATGCTTATTGAACAATTTTTATTTACTTGGGAAGAAAGAAATTCAAAGGTGAATATAGAAGTTCTTCCCCTTTCGAAATGGAACATGGGAATTAGAAAAACACAAAATGAACATCTCTATAATTTTTCCAACAATCTCCTTATTAGTGTATACTAGTGCAATGATTAGATTGAGTATAAAGACTGACCGAAGAGGATCACTACTTAATATTATGTGTAAATAGATGTGCAAAAGGTGCCAAAGATGTAGTATATAAATGTGTGATCTTAGGGTAATATCATATAGCTAGGTTACACATCCCATGGAATACCCCACTACAAGGAAACACTAGAAGCAATGAGTGGAGGTGGAATCTCAATGCATGTCATATGACCCCACTATTCATTACATATAACATGTATTACTACTAAGAACTATTGGAAACTCCTAGAGAATCGACTTAGAACTCTATAATATGAGAGGAAGAGACAATCATAGTGTATGCCATGCATCTACTATAGTCATTCCATAGTTTATATTATCATGACATGCCTAGGTATGAACAAGTGGTAAGGCAACCAAAGGTATTGGAATCTAAATCCACGTTGAATGACTAAACCACACATCCCACAAACTACTCATATTATTGAGTTGAGTACATAAAATATAGATGGTGCAACAACAGAATTGATTATTATTGTATTCACGCAGAAAAGGATCTCCAAAATAACATCATAGTCACTTAGAAGTTCAGGATCTCCATATAGCTACAAATTATAGTCATAGCAATGATAAGGCAATTAGTCCATTCTATTTGATGTAGGATATCCTTAAAAAAAAAATTAATATAAGGCAATTAGACCACTCTATGTGATGTAGGATGTTCTTAAAGAATGTTTGATATATTAGTTCATAGACCATGTCATTGTAGTTTTTAACCAAGTATATTTTTTTAGTCATTCAAATCAAGAGAAATTATGGATGGAGATAGGGTAGTAGATCACACTTAACATAATGATTCTTTGTCCCTTGTTTCAGAGATTAATTGTTCAATGAATTTAACCTATAGCAAAATTATGGAATATAATAGCAAAAATCATGTTTGTGAACCTCTCAAATTATTTTATGTGTGGTGGCACTTTGTATGTCAACCATGTTTAAATTATATCCCACATTCAAATTAATTTTGTAATAATAATCTTTAGTTTTTTTATAAATGTGTTAGCTTTTGTAATGTGGGGAAAATTGGGAATCAGGGTATAAGATAATAAAGCCACTAACTAGCCCAATTAACCTACATTCATTAAAAGAGAATTGAACCCAATAGATATAGGCACAATTGTTTATGGGGAAGGAGATTGATATTTTAATTGGATTAAATTGGAGGAATGGGCTGATTAATCATCTTTCTAAGTTGAATTGGATTGATTATGAAATTAGGGTAAAATGGGGATTATTAAAGTGATATGATGGAAACAGTAAGCTACATGTGTCCCACAAAGCCGCCAACTTGGATCTGAGAAAAATGAGATGTTTAAACTTGTCCTCTAAGGTTTGGTCTAATTTTTTGGGACTAGGTAGCACAGATTTTCCCCGTTCCTCCAAATTTTCCATCATCGAAAGCTAACCTATTTGTCACTGTTGGCTCTATCAAATTTCCCATGTACAACTTTGCACCTGTTTCTCACACACAAAAAGAAAGGGAAAGATGTTGGGATAGGGGTTTTCCTTAGCTCAAACCTCAGTTTTGGAATTAAACATGAATGAAATAATGCAGATGCTAAAATAAATATTAAGGAAATATACCTCTGATATGCAATTGTTGATGATTATTCAATGCTCTTTGAATGTAATAACAAATGTTGAATGTAATGGCATGAAAACCACATGAACATGAAAAACCCTAATCATACACACATGCTTGCATGAACATTGATGTAACTTTGCTCCATAATGGTTGAATGATGAATATGCAACCTTGAATCTCTAAAGATGCTTGGTAATGACTACTCCACATATGCACAAATTCTTGGGATAGATCATGGATCACTTCTTAGATCTAAAATAAATTGATAAGATGTATTCATATAGGGTTCCTGATAAGGAGGATCTCACAAAAGAGTTGCACTTTTAGTTTGTAGGTTAGAAAGAGGTGTCATAGTGGGCCACCATGCTTGTTTACACACTACCGTTCTCTTGATTCAATCCCAATAGCTAAACTCTTTTGGTAAGCTCTCTATCAACTTGTTTGCTCCCATTACTCAAGATCACGGTTAGGATTCATTAGGATAAATCCAACCATCAAGTTGTCAAAATATTTAACATTCACTTATAGGGGACTAAGAGGATGTTGAGATGGTGTATCAAATCCTATCATGTGGTTTCTGTGACTAGTTTCACTCCATCGCTTTCACTAGTTTCTATTTTCTAGGCCTAGTAGCCCTAAGAGCCCCTTTTAGCCCTACCTTCACAGTTTTTGCTCAATTGATGAAAAATATTCCAAAATACCCCCTAAAATCTTTAGAGATCCAAATACCCTTTTGGACATTCTTTGAGATTCAAGAGGTTAGGTTGTCTGATACGTTCGTACATGTACGGATCCCAAAATGGCTCTTTTAAAAGGGTTTAAGGTTTAGTGTGTTCTCAAATAGGGGTTTTTGTTCTCCACATCATGTCACACCCCCATCCTTTCTCTGAGACTCTTCTAGGCTATCTTCTTCCATGGAAAATACTTGGCAAAAACACATTTGCTCATCCCTACAAGCAACAATGCAAATAACAGACAAGCTCCCTAGCCGGGCTATGGCAGAGCTCACTTAGGGCTTGATAGAAAATTGCTCCAATGCAACCTCCAAGGCACCAAAATCAATATACATAATGTACACAGGATCCATGACTTGAATCCCAAGGGCCATTGAGAAAACTCAATGGGATTTCAAGTTGGAGCCATTGCTAGGGTCTTAATCCCTTTCTCAAACCGAGAGCAGTGTAGTTCAAGAAAAATTTCAAACAAGGCACTAAACCCGCACAATGAAGAGATAAAATCACTTACAAATCACCACAACAATGAATGCTAAAACACCATAAAGAATAGTGCCAAGATCAATCCATCTAGTATGGATTGCTATAAGCAAATTATAAGTTTTTATGCAAAAATCTGGAAATTGCCTTCAAATGTTATTCAAAATTTTCTCTTGGATCTTCCAAACCATTTAAAATAATTTAAAAAACATTATATATGACTAATTTAGCATAACCAACCACCCATCGGTTTCTTAACCACCGATTTGATCATTTTTTTGAAAAGTTGCAAAAAGTTGTCAAGCAACAATGACAACTTTTGCTCCACCATGCATTTTTGAATCTTATACACTTTTACTCACTCTAAACCCCCTAGGATGGTTCCCTAACATCAAACCAACATGTCAAAAATCCTTATGATGCCTTACAAATATTTTTACCCTATTTTGCAAAATGATACCATTTTTGGCTTACAAGGCCACATTCGCCAAAACTGAGAAAACAAGCTAACACTAGAGACAAACAGACTTCAAATAACCCTAAAACACTCTTGTGTACCTAAAAACAACCCATTATTCATTCATTTATCCTATTGAGGATCATCCATTCCAAAATTGTGAAATTTACCAAGAAATTTAGGTGCTCCTGCACCAGTTCCCTAGATAATTTGCTGATTAGGCCAACCTCCAACAATCATGTGTAGCCTCATAGATCAAATTTTGGTAGGGAGATAAGGCCCTTACACCATTTCAAATTGGGGCCCCTTTGAGAGGGACGAGGGAATTTTGGGGTGCCTTGGTCCTTCTGAAAGAGGACCAAGATAAGCAGCCAAAGGGGGCGGGCATCTCACAATGAGACCCTCAAAAGGGTGTACACGACCTCAAAGTTGGATAATCGAGCCTGAATGAACCTATAAAGGGGATGAGGATAGGACATCCTAAAGTGGGAGCACAAATATGAGGTGTAAATTGGATTGGTGATAATTTACTATGCTACATTTAGCCCCCACTTTAATAGGAGTATGAGCCTATGCAAATATTCACAATAAATTAGAAAGATGAGATAAAGAGGAGCAATTAGGAGCAAAATCACAGGGAGATAAGATAGATAACTAATTTTGAGGAACCAATCCCTCAATATTAGGATCTTAAAGAACACAATCTCATGCAAGGACATACAAAACAAGACAAAGATAAAAGACAAAAAACGCACAACACAAAAGCTAAAAAATGAAAAACAAGGCCTCAAGTAAACTAGTCGAAGAGAATTCAATAATAAAAAAGTCTCAACCACTGATATCATTCTTGAAATATTATCACAAGAACACACGTGATCACATAAAAAGAGAAAGACCATGCATCAAACCGTGAACCACAAATAGCAAAGATACGAGATCATGAGGAGAAGAAAGGGGAAACATGGATGTCACAAGCTATTTGTGTTTTGCTAGGTGATCCATGAGAGGAAGAGCAAGAGAGGACATGGATACCACATTGTAGTTATGTTTTGCTAGGTGATCCATGTTAGGGAGGAGAGTTGGAATATTCTAGTTGTGTTTTGCTAGTTCCACTCATCCTACATATGCAACTATCTAGTTTCAGGAATTAAGCATCTCATGTAAGACTTTGTTATGTCTGGTTTCAAGCATGCAATAACCTATGTAAGACATGAAATGAAAAATGCAAAAGTGTGTCTGGTTTGAGCATGAAGTATCTTGTGTAAGCCTTTATTTTCTTTGGTTTCGAGAATGAACACCCCATGTAAGACAAATATATGTCTAGTTTCAGGAAAATCTCGTGTAAGACTTTGTTTTGTCTAGTTTCAAGAATGTCTAACCTTGTATAAAACATATTTTTATTTTTGTGTCTAGTTTCAGGCATGAAGCATCTCGTGTAAGACTCTGTTTTACCTAGTTTCAAGAATGAACACCTTGTGTAAGATATGCAAAATATATTACAATATAGTACAAAGAGGGTGATATGTAATTCCCCCCCTTAAGATGTCAACATATTCCTATGTTTATTTATTAAGGAAGCTAGAAACAAGGATACACACTGTTAACACCAAGGAGATATCATTTTAGGAAACAATGTTCATAAATCCAAGCTAAGGAGGCAATACTCTTACAAGCAAGGACAATATAGTTGAAAAAGAGATATCTTGCAACAAGCGTAAAGGGAATCCTTGGAGGAGAAGAGATATTCACTCAAAATACATCTACCTCCAAGAGAAGTTTCTTGAACAAAAACATCATCAGACAAAAAAGAGGAAGGAAAACAAGAATGCATACCTTCCCCTTATTCTAAGCGAAAGGGGTTCTTGATAAAGGATGACACACTTTTGACCCAAAGTGAAGGGTTTGTTTATAATAGATATACATTGCCAAGTGTAAAAGAGGTTGTAGTCAAGGATGCACACCTCTTGCATAAGAGAGAATCCTCGAGAAAACAACTTCACACAAGGAATGACATTGTTGTTGGAATCCAAGAACACTGAGGGGGGGGGGGGGGGGAGGGTGGTAAATCACCGTTCTACCGGTAAATGAATTTATGAACTTATTGCTTATGAACCGGTTAACAGAAAATAAAATTAAAGTTCATAAAAAAATAACACACAAATAAGCAACACCATAACACCAATATTTATACGTGGAAAACCATGTAAAGGAAAAAACCATGGTGGGGCTGATATCCACAATATCTATATACTTGATCAAGGTATAAAAATATTACATAGAGGGGATTACACATGTAATCAGGCTCATTGCCTAGAGCTCACTGCTCAAACATAAGTCTCACTAACTTACTCAATATTACACAATGATTTCATACAAAAATGAACTTATAAAGTGCATCTGACCATGCTGGATAAGTTTCGATTTAAGCTCTATCAACCTCTTGTGAACCGGTTAACTGATACTTTGTTCTTCTATGTTCTACACTACCGGTTAAAATTGTGCATGTGAAATTATGCACAAAAGATTCCACTCACTCACCAAATCGCATACCATCAATATCTGACTGATTCACATCCAAAATCGCATAATCATTAACATCAAATCCATCGCTAAGTGTTCTCTCTTAAATACCCTTCATCTTTTCACCATGTCGGCCTCAATGAAGAAAATAAATCTTTCAGTTTCCAAATCATGAAGTATGATGTGCATTATCCTGATGATCATGTTGATGTCGACCTTCACACGCTACCATAAATTCCACAAGTGATTTTACTGGGGTCCCAAAATGCCTTAACCGGGTCCTATACTTAATTGAGTCCCAAAGACACGTTACTGGTACCAAGACTAACCAGTTAATAAGAATAAAGCAAAGTGTGTATATCGGTTGTGTATAGTGTATACCGGTTGGCCCAATCAATACAAAATGATAAGACAATGAATCCAGATGAGAAATACCAAATCCTGAAGATGAGTTTCCATCAATGACGACCCTAAATTTAATTTACCTTACTAGATGAGTGTTAATTGCCAACAATTGTATCATAAGCAAACAATACTCAACAAAGGAAAAGTGGATCCTTATAAAGGGTAGGGAAGATCAATGCCCTCAAAGTGTAGGGACAATGAGAAGGATTTACACAACCTCTAAGAAGAGGTTTATTCATAAGAGACGTACCATTTCAAGAAAATAATAGCTCCTACCCAAGGAAGACACATGTATTTACATGAAGGATGATTCTATGCAAACAAGTATATCATGTTATGCAAAATGCAACTTTAAAGAAGAGGTAATATTCAAAAAGAAAGTGAGAATTGAATGTATATTATCCTTGCCCACCAAGAAAGAAAAAAAAGGAAAAGATACGTTGCTGCCCCAAGATGTTTGTTATTGAAATAGCATCATCACTCATTACAAAGAGCCTGCAATGAAGTTGACTACAAGTGTCATAGGGTGAGGAGAAACATGGGAGGGTGAATGTAGTGGTAAGGCACCACCTCTTCACCAAACAAAATTGCAAGGTCATTTTTAAGAGCTATGTGAGCTCTATCATATTGGTCTTGAACAAATGTTTTAAAGGCTTTAGAATTTCCAAGAGAATGAGAGTAACTACGATGAAAAATCCAATATTCATCACCTTTCTTATGCTTATATTTGTGATCAAGTCTAATGAAAGGAAATACAACATTCTTATCATACTTAAATCTCCAAAAGATTCTAGTAGCTAATTTTTATTGGTCATCAATGGGAGTAGGTATTGTCTCTTGAGATGTAGGACAAGTGTTGCTAGAAGGAGGAGGAATGTCTTAATTGATTTTAATAGTTCCACTATCAATGAGTTCTTGTACTTGCTTTTGAAAATATAGACAATCAATGGAATGATGATCACAGGTTTGATGATTTGAGGAAGGAGTGTTTGAGGAAGAAACACCTTTAGATGGATGATAGGTTCTATGTATTGTAAGATTCTCCTTAAAACTTTGTATCCTAAGGAGATCATCCATAGGTGAATGATGAGGAATTCCTACACCTTTGGTACTAGCTTGGGAAGGAGGGTTTATAGGGACTTTAATTCCTTGTTCATATTTTTTAAGTCCTTGTCCTCTATAACCTTATTTTGAGATTATGTTATAACCACTCTTATGAGAGCTTTTTAATTTTACAAAAGAAGGACCATTATCATGAATATCTTTAAAATTTATAGTGTAAGGGAACCTAGAAAGGTCAAAGGGAGAATTAGATGAATAATGAATATCCTTTGTAGGATTTTTTTCCTATCTATCATCATTTTTCATAACCTCTTTGATAGTTTGGGTGGGAAGATCCTTATCATCTAGGGATTCATCTTTGCTCAATATTAGATGAGGAGATAGATCATGAATAAATTGCATAATATCATCTTCCCTACAAATATTTTGATGAATAAGATAAGATCTAGGAGAATAAGGAAGATCTAAAGGGATTGGTAAACCAACATGTTGAGCTTGCCCCTCTTGCACTAGAGTATGCCTATGCGAAGAGAATGACTTGTCACATTTCTCTTTAATGCTTGCCCACCATTAGAGAGATCATTGATAGGAGTATTGACTTTTTTCTCATTCACACTATATACCCTAGGAGAGGTACAAGTGTTAGTTTTGTTGATGTCATCTTTAGGGTTATCATTATCTACAAAAGCCTTTATATGATCCACACATGTAATGCATGTTCTTAAAAATATTATCATAAAACAAAATATAACATGGATAAAATCTTTGAGATATGATTTGCAAGTAGGAAACATTTTAGAAACCCTAAAATTGCAATATGCAAAAGTACTACGAATGAAAAGAAGTAAAGTAAAATGAAAGAAGCCATTATCTAACACATGATTATGATAAATATAACTAAAAATAGATATAATCATATGTAAAATAGAAAACAAATAAGATTTAGTTATTTCCATTCCGAGTTTAAAATTAGATCTAAAAATATAAGTGAAAATGTTTGCAACCCACAAGCCAAAATTAAAAAAATAAATTAGGGTTTTTATGAAATTAACCACTAAATTTACGTAATTATGATCTATGAGATCAACATTAATTTTCAAATGTCTAAAAATCATATATGAGACCACAAATCAGAAATAATTATGTAAGGAGTCGAGTTCACCAAAATGTAATGTGGGGAAAATTAGGAATTAGGGTTCAAGATGATAAAACCACTAACTAGACCAATTAACCCATGAATATTGAAATCCTTGATGGGGAAGAAGACTTAGATTCTAATTGGATTCAATTGAGGGAATAGGTTGATTAATCATCTTTCTAAGTTGAATTTGACTGATTATGCAATCGGGGTAAAATGAGGGTTTATTTAAGTGATTTGATGGAAACAGTAAGCTACAAATGTCACACGAAGCCACCAACTTGTTTCCGAGCATATGATGAAAGAATAAGTATCCGGTAGAATATTGAGAGGGGGGAGGTGAATCAATACATTGATAAAACTGATACAAAGTTCCTAAACTCAAATTCAATCTCACAAAGTAAACTTTTCTTAATCAAAATCAATAGTCATAAGAATACTCATCATTTATCGGTTGACTGTTATATCAACTTAATAGTAAAACAACTTCAACCTTTATGTAAATAAACAATGCTTAATCATAACCTTCAATTCTTCATCAGAAATTAATCTAATCATGTAATATCACATCCACAAAAGCATTCATCACTTGACACAAATATTTAAACATGGAAAACCAAAATAGGTAAAAACCATGATGAGATGGGACTCACAAAGATAGCTATCTGAACTCTTTTGAAGTTCGCCCTGTTAGGAGCCAAAGCCTATTAGAGATTTACAATAAGTCCTGTTAAGAACTAATTCCTATTTAGGAATCACCCAGCTAAGGGATTTACAAGCATGCCTTGATAAAAAGCATAATACCCTATTAGGAGTAACCTCACTGGAGGATTTAAGAATCCAAACTAATGGACCACCTTATTAAAGGATTTAATGAGTAACCAAGCTTGTTAGAGCTTACCCGGTTAGGGGATTTTACCTCTGTTGTAATTGTTAGAAAAACAACAGTTTTTTTTGATATGTCTGAATATCACTACACTTGCTTGATCAAATCCTTCTTAAGATTCAATTTGTCTTTACTCAAAGTACAGATCCATCCACCGATTAGGCCACTGCACACTCACAAGTTTCTACCAAACTTTTCAACTTTGCTGACACTTTTACAAACAACTTCATCGACTTTAAATACACAAACAATTAGGTTGGTAACATAAGAAAAAACCTAATTCTCATCATCGAGATTACAAACAAGTCGGTACAATCTTGACCGTTAGAAATCATACCAATCTCTTCACATTCTTTAAGACAATTTCAACCGCTCCATGATCACCGCTCCATTGGACTTTGTAACTCATCATGCGCTGTGCATTAGATGCAATCCACTTTGCTCCTTTCCAAGAAATCAAACAAACATGCTAAATCAATTTAAACTTATCCTTATACAATGATCACACGTGTCTCCATCATTTCCACTCAATAGGTAATAAACCAACAAACATGATCGGTTAGGGTTTATCAACAGGTTAGGGTTTACCGGTTACATTACATAGACATGTTTAACCCTTCATACCGGTTCACCAGTTTTATTCACAAACTTTACATACCGGTTACAACTTTTTACAAATCTCTTCTTACTCTCTTCATATTGGTTTACAAGACAAAAACAATAACAACAATAACATCAACAATATTATGAATATCATTATACCGGTTCAATTGAAATCAATGACAACATATCATTAATGCAATCTATATGCAAAATGCCAACAATCTAAAAATGCCAATAGATTAATAATCTTTCTGTTGAATTTGACTGATTATGCAATCGGGGTAAAATGAGGGATTATTTAAGTGATTTGATGGAAACAGTAAGCTACAGATATCACACGAAGCCACCAACTTGTTTCTGAGCAAAATGAGATGTTTAAAACTTATCCTCCAAAGTTCGTCCTGATTTTTTTAGTCCAGGTAGCTAGATCCGCCATGGTCCTCTCAATTGTCTACCATCGAAAGCTGACCTATTTGTCATTGTTGACTTTACTGGATTTATCAAGTACACCTCCACACTTGTTTCCATCACACATAAGGAAAGGGAAATATGTTGGAAATAGGGGTTTTCCTTAGGTCAAAACCTGGTTTTGGAATTATCCATGAATGAAATAATGCAAATATCGATTTCAATATTAAGGAAATTACCTTAGATTTGCAACTGTTGATGATGATAAAATGCTCTTTGAATATAATCACAAATGTTGAATATAATGGCATGAAAAACAAATGAACATGAACAACCCTAATCACACACACATGCTTGCATGAACATTGGTGTAACCTTTTCTCCACAATGGTTGAATGATGAATATGCAACCTTGAATTTTTGAAGATGCTTGGTAAGGAATGCTTCATGGATACATGAATACTTGGGATAGAACATGGATCTCTTTTTTAGATCTAAAATAAATTAATATAATGTTGTTATATAGGGTTCCCTAGGTAATTTACCGATTAGGTTGACCTCTAATGGTCATGTGTTACTTTGAGGATCAAATGTCGACAGGGAGAGGTGGCCCTTACCCCATTTCAAATTGGGGCCCCTTTGATAGGGACTAAGGCATTTTGGGGTGTCTTGGTCCAACTAAACCAAGGTGTTCCACGCCCTAGTCCTTTTGCAAAGAGGGCCAAGATAAGCAACCATGAGGATGGGCATCTCACAATGGGACCCACAAAAGGGTGTACATAACCTCAAAGTTGGATAATATGGCTTGAATGGACCTAGAGAGGGGATGAGGATAGGACATGCTAAAGTGGGTGCACAAACATGAGGTATAAATTGGACCGGCAAAATTTGTTGACACTACATCTTTCAATTAAAATAAATTGTATAACAACTTCCTTTCCACTTTTTCATCATCCAAATATTGCAAAGGGAGAGGTGAGAGGAGATGATGTTTTGAGCTAAAAAGAAAGCATTAGGTTGCAAGCCAAACATACCACTTATTTAGTGGGATGAATATATAATACTCAAAATTAAGCTGGCATCTTCCATTTGTCTAGTACTAAGAAAGTGGGCACATCCTCTGGGATATTTTATACAAGCTAAAAGTAATAACAACTCTAGGCGCATCCATTAGCAACATGAGAAAACATACAGATATAGAGAAATAAGAAAGATCCTCCCACTTATATCTAGTGGTGGCAAATGACAAGAACCACCCATTCAATGGGGTAAATACTTATAACAAAAAAATCAACTTACTAGTGGTAAAACCATCTAATGCTATAATTATAATTCTTATGAAATATAAATCTCTTTGCCATTATGACCACCCAAAGTTCACAATGTTAGTCCATAAGCAATTAAATATTGAACAACTACTGTCAAGAAATATTGATAGGATAATACTATTGATATGAGTGCTACTATGAGTAAATAGTTGTTGAAACACCCAAGAAAAAATGCCCAATATGAATAACAAGCCAACCCAACTTAAATTGACAACAATATACCTTAATGGTATACTACAAATTTGGTTGCAAATCTGTAAATGGACTAAAAGCACATTATTATAGTTTGGAAAATCAACCAAGAAAGATCACTAACACAATTTTAGCATCCCCGATATGAATGCAATTATAAATATCCCCTCAAACATACTCCAAAATTCTTTTATAAACATTGGAAAGAAGTATTATCAATTTGGACACTTTGAGAAACAACACACGTCTTTAATACTCATGTACAATAGGTGTAATAGGAAAAACTCATCATGTGGTGTGTGATCTACGATGTTATTGCAAGTGGCCTTGCGGTGATGGATGATGATGGAGGTGATCGGTGTGAGTGACTGGTGATGATGCTTAGTTTTCTGCAAAGCGTGTGGAGTTATGATGCCATGTGATGGTGGTTACTTTTAAAGGCGTGGGTGTTTTGTTTCCTGGCATTTTATGGTGGCTGCTTGGTGGTAGGCAGCGTGTTCAGGGTTTCTTTTGTGCAGTAGTGAGAAAGGATGGAAGCAAATTTTTCTTTGATGTCTGATGGGCAATTGCCTGCTTTTCGTGGGCTAATATCAAGGAATAGGCTGATGAACGTCTTCAGAGTGGATGGTGAAGACTTCTGGGGGGCTGTGAGGTTATTGTTTGGAGAGGAATTCCTGACTCTAGATTGGCGACTGAGAACAAACCTTAACATCTCGTCACTTTTTGCAGCTCTTGCCTTGCAGGTGGGAAAGTCGGTGGAGGAAGTGTAGCGAGTTACTTCTTTGGTGTTGAGACCCAAATGGGCGGTTGGTTTGCAGGAAGTGGTGACCCGAGCTATCATTGGCAAGGGGTTGAAGCCAGTGGATGGCCCACGGAGGAGGATTGGGGTGGATGTGGGGGCGCTGCAGCCTTTTGTCATCTGGTCGGCATCCTGACCGGTTGCATTGCAGGTGGAGGACGCAAGGAAAGGTTGGGGAGAGATTATGGTATTTATGCGCAAATTGGGGCTGACTGAGTGAGTGAAGATTCGTGGGAAGGTGACCCCCATTCGTTTTGAGGCCCCTCTGGATGCAGATGGGAGGCCTTTGGTTCGACACTAGATTCCAAAGAAATAGGCGAAGGTGGTGGAGCGGGGGTCTTTGTGTGGTAGCAGGCCAGGATCGATGTCAGCTGGGGGGAGTGTGTCGCAGGAGGTAGGACCTAGCAGGGGTATCTCCAGGTGGTTTAGTTGATAGGCTCTAGGGGTTGTTCGGGACCTCTATGGCGGTTTTTGTGTCTGTATGTGGTCTTTTTTGTGGTTTTTGGCCATGGTGGGATGACGTCTTCTCAGGTTCCTTTTTGCAGTTGGGGCATGACCCCATAGTGTGGCAGAATGTCTATCTGCTCTTCGGATGCAAAACTTTTCTATATATGCAATATATTATATACTGTTATCGATCAAAAAAAAAAAAGAGGAAAAACTCATCATAACTTTGTGGAATCTTCAATATCCCATGCCAAACTATAGGAAAACTTGTTAACAAACGTGGGTGACTCAATACATAAAAAAATGACTCAAAGCTTAGGTGTTTTAACCTATAAGCTCATGCCTTGGTCTAGAAATGGTATGACCAATGTTAGGTCGTATAAAAAGTATCAAATTCCCCTTAAAATCATTTAAACCATAAAGAAGTGAACAAATCAATAGAAAAACATTAATATGAATTGGAATCACAAGGAACTAAAAATGGATTCCAATGTACCTTCCAACATCTACAAGGTTTCTTAGAATCGCACAAACTAACAAGAGAATAAACTTCCCAACACTTGAAATAAAAATATCTAACATATACAACACAAACACCTCAAAATTTGCAATATCAAAATACATCAAATGTCTCCATCTCTGCAACACCAAATTGAAACTTTAATTGAAGCATAATGGTGGGTTTTTAATAAAATCACACCAATCTATTGTCTTTTAAACCCAAAACATGAAATATTGAGAGGGTTTTTATCCTCAAAAGATGATGGAAGAACCCAAATTTAATTTGATAGCATAATAATATCATTGATTAGCATATGAGAAAATGAGCCCCCTCAACCTCTTTTTATAGTTTTTGGAGGGAAATATCCAATTTGAAATTCTAAAAAATTAAATTCATTTTCACCACAAAGACCCTTTTGAAAAAATTAGACATCTTTTCATGTTCAAAGATCCCATATTTTCTCCTAGACATCTAATTTTGAGGGGTACATAAACAACTTTATAAGATATATAACTTTAGAAAATATTTTATCAATTCAACATTAAAAACTTAAGTGCATATTTTACATATTTTACTTGAGTTGCAAAAAACCATCACAAAGACATTGAAATTTAGCTTTGACCACACCATGATGAAATTGAAGCAATATGATGATGATTAGAGTTGACTCAAAGACTTAATAAAAATATACACGATCTCCAAGAAGTTTGAAGAACACCCTAGGGGAGACAAAACACTTTTGAAAGTGTCAATATAATGTGTACTACCTACTTAGCTCATTGTCATGAATAGAAACCAAGAGAAAATAAACATGTGCTCTCCAGGATATTTGGAGCCCCCCTTCCCTTACCAATTAGCCTATGAGAACTCAAGAAAAAGGCTAAATGTCACCAAAATAATCAGGCCTAGGAAGGAGATATTGTAGTCCTCCCTCTCAAAAATTACTTGTCCCCACATAATTACAAATCTAGATCCTGGAATATTTTCTCACTCTCCCAAGTAGCATCCTCCATAGGTAAGTACTTCCAATTCACCAAATATTCTTGAAGGTCCTCTTTCTCAGAGTATGCTCCCTAAAATTACAATTTCTAGAACCAAAACACTTTCCCTTCTTCATCCAAAAGGATCAACTTGGAAGAGGGAATAAAATTATGTCCAAGAACCTTCTTAAGGTGTGACACATGAAATATATTTTGAACCTTGCTACTCCTAGGTAGCTCTAACTCATAAGAGACTTATCTAATCCTCTTGGAGATCTTGAATTGTTCATAGAAGCATGGTTTTAGCTTTTCTAATCTATGCTTCTTAAGAGTAGATTGTTTGTGGGGATGAACCTCAAGTAAACCATGTCTCCCATTTTAAATGGATGCTCTATATGGTGTTGATCTACATGCAACTTTTTTTACTTTTAAGAATTTTTTTGGTTGTCCTTCAGGAAATTCATTATGACTTGACTCTATTGCAACAAATCCTTAGCTTGGGACACTCTACTATCACCAAACAATAATTTGACAAAGCTAGGAGCTTCATACCCATACAAAACCATAAATAGAGACATCTTAATAGACATGTGATAAATATAATTATAACAACACTCACCCAAATGTAGCTATCTTGATCTTTTTGCTACCCTAAAAAATAAGTTTTAAGGTAACCTTCTACCCACTTGTTAACAATCTCATTTTTTCCATCAATCTATGGGTGATGATTGGTGATAAGAGTGAGCTTAATCCCACTCAATATAAATATTTTTTTGAAAAAATAGACCGAGGAACTTGTTGTTGATGTCACTTAAAATTTTCTTTGGCAAACCATGCAACCTGAACACTTTCCTGAAGAACAAATCAACCACTCGAGCTATTTTAAACACTACAAAAATAACAAAATGTGCAAATTTGGTTAAGTGTGATATATGGTATGTGCTCCCAAATTGGCAAATTATTGACACCTTGGTGGAATCATCATATTACAATGACATATAGGACTATGAAAAAAGACTTTTTGTAGTTTACAAACTAGATTTCCTATGTGACAGCATGCTATTTTGATTAGAGGCCCACGTGAGACATATTGTGGACCTTGGAAGATAGGGTATGCACATATCAACCCTTGCCCCCTACAAACACGTATAAATAGATATCTACTTACACATTTGGATACACACTTATATATATATGTACACACATTAAATCATAGTAAAAGTAAAATATCATATAGGCTAAGTATATATTTCATATCACGAAAAGCATAAAATATGCATCTCAAGGTATACAACATAATTTAGATGCCAACATGACAATGGTGAATAAGACCCTCAAACATTCAATATAAATGACAACATGAAATTAACACAACAATCCTAACAAGGAACATGCCACAACACCATACACTCATCACAATGCAAATAATACCATAACTCATTCAACCAACACAACAAGCAATGCACAAAAACCAATCATAACCATATCTAAGGTGGTATATGGTAAGTATATATAGTGAAATAATTAAAAAATTCAATGAATATTGGACATAAACAATCGAAATAACTTTGAGATACTCATATACCTTGAAGAGTCTATGTACAAATGATAAGCCATAAAATCAATCGCAAGAATGAACATGTAAACATGACGAATATAACAAATAGGACAATGAGGAGATTTACAGGTATGTGAAAAGGCAAAGAAAGGCCTCATACCTAGAGCATCAGTCTATAACAGTCATAATAAGAAGACCATGCAGGTTTAGATTAAAGAGATTAGAGGTTGAATGAGGAGAGGTGTCAAAAATCCTATCAAAATTCATAAATCTTGTCAAGAGGTCAATATCCTAAAGGACAGTCAATAAAAATATTTTTGTGTTCTATAGGCCTAAATAACAATAAAAAAATTTGCTACAAAGGTATGAAATGGAATTGACAATGTGAAAGACAATGAGATGAAATGAATGCCACGAAGAAATAATGCATGGACATTATGGCTTTCTTAGTGAAAAGGGTTTGCATGCATGAACAATCATGAAGATAAATAAATAAAACAATTTACTGGATATGAAATTGAGAGCTCA
Organism: Cryptomeria japonica; assembly: GCF_030272615.1. NCBI lineage: Eukaryota > Viridiplantae > Streptophyta > Pinopsida > Cupressales > Cupressaceae > Cryptomeria > Cryptomeria japonica. The sequence continues at coordinate 133,558,187 of NC_081406.1, forward strand.
AGAAGCTATAGGTAATAGTCCTTATGAAGACAAATTAAGTATGACATTGAACAAACCATCATAATTCTTGTCAATGAAATGATGTGACTACAAAAATTTCAATGGAAATAATTTGGTTGACACCGAAGATACCAAGACCATTGACAAACTAAAAAAGTGAACTTCTAATAATTAGTAGGCCGATATGTCTTATGTTTTAGACCATTTTAAAATGAAGAATGACAATTGAAGAAGACAAATTAAAACAAAGAACATAAAACTGAAAAATTGAAGAAAATCCTCGGAAACCTTGAATATTTTTATATAACCCTAAACTTTTTGGTAATGTTGTAAACTCTAATCTTTATTTGTAAAGTTGTATTCATTATAGCCATGAAAAAAAGATTTGGCAACCCTCGTAAAAATTTCAAATTATTTATGTAATTTGCTTTATAAACAAAAAATCTATTTCATTAGCCTTAAGACATTTTAATATCCAATAACAAAATGCCTTAAACAATTAAAAAGTCATTTTAATGATATTGATGCTTGAACAAAAGATTTCAATTCCCTAGAGAATGTTGTGTGTTTATGACACAAATATTTTAGTGTTCATAAATACCTAATTCACAAGTGAAGCACCCACAACTGTAGAGAACATCACAGTTACAGATTAGATAAAACCATACAAAATTAAAAAATATTTTCAAAATGAGAAAAAGAGATTGGTGTGCCTTAGTGAGGATTGAAACCTCACTTGGGTTGAAGGAAAACTGTTGAAATTGTCAAGTTGCAAGTGTTGGGCAACCATTGAAGCTATAGGTCCATACATGCAAATGCAACAAAACCAAATGACAAGCAAATAACAACAAAAAATCAAATGATAACCAATAATTTGTAGCCATAGAAGCATTTACTTGCATAGGAGGGAACAAAGTCATGCTATTGAAGAACCAAGTTGTCGTCGTTGTTGAAGTGGAAGGGAAATTGGTGTCTGAAGTGAGCATATTTTGGACCTCAAATTGCAGTTGCAGAGACTATAAGCAAACACCTTGTGGAGCCTAATGTATCGAAGAGTCAAGAAGACATGGGAATGAAAGGACCCAAAGTTAGCTCAATTGGCAAGAAGGCATGAGCATTCAATGAAGGAATGCTAAAAAATTGCAAACAATGTGGTGGACATAAGGGGAAGGGACACAAAGCTAATGCTCTTGCAAGAGAGAGTGTAGGGTGATTATAGGCAATAAATAAGTGCAAGTTGGATTAAAGGGTGGTAGAGTGTAGACAAGCCACAAGACCACAAGGTCCACTTCGGACACTGTGCCGCACAACTTGTGGGGGTGGGCCCGTGCACATATTAGTCACCACACCAAATTGGCAAACTTTTGACACCTTGGACAAATCATCATTTTACACATGGAAAATATGCATATAATTTTAAATTTTTTTTTTTTAATTAATAATTAGGTTTCCTATGTGGGCATATTTTAAAAAATTATAGAGGTCCACATTCATCTTTGGAGTTAGGGTGTGCATGTAAAGGCGCCACTCCCCTATAGTCACGCTCCTTGATTCTTTCATCCGCCCTAAAAAAAGTCCCTATATGATCTCCAATAATCTTCAACATTTTCTCATCCCAATATTTTGTCAAAAGATTGTTAGTCTAATCCATATTGGGATTTCCACCACTTCTTCGTTAAGTGGATTAAAATATGGGGACCAATCCTTAATATAAAAGTTTCTTCCATCCATCATGAATGACCTGATACTCAAAATCCATCTCTTGCTACTTTTGCCAAGCACTTGACCATGAAAAATCCATTGGTCAAGATTTTAAATCTGATTTTCTTTCCCTACTTATCATCACACTAATTTTGCACCTTATTAAACACATGTTGTTCCCTGACCCATTTCATAAAAAAGGCTCTCTCTTTGAGTCTTTTAATACACCTCCCTAGCTGTCGCTACTGATTTCTAAAGAAATACACTAACTATGTTTTACACTAATGGGAACTGAGTTTGCACCTAACACTACCTTATCCAAATTTTCCATATTTGTTTGGGCTTAGAACTTGCCTCCTCTTATTTGAGAACTTGTCCCTCGCATGTTATCTAGATCTCCATAAAACCTCTCCCAATCGCTCTATTGACACCTTGATTTGCTTCAAACCAGGGCTCCCTTTTCCATTTTCCTTGATGCCCTAGCCAATCTTTGCTTCACAAGTGGCTTATGCTCCCTCTTCAATAGTTGAATATTATAGGTTTTTACACCACATTTTAAAACATAATTTTTTATCATATAAGTGTTGTCAAAAAACATAAAATATAACATAATATAATATCAATATAAAAAATAAAATCAATGTATCTATGATAAAAACTACATGGAAAGAAAAACTTACACTCCTGCACTTTGTTGCTAAAAAAATATTTTCTCTCTTAATGGTAGGGAACTTGTACAAATAGTATAGAAAGTAAAGTGTATTTGTATGAGTATTGTAGAGGTGTTATTATTGTTGGTGCTAGTCTTTTAACTTCATATATCCTACTTTCAATTTCCCTTTCTCAAGTTTTGGAGCTGTTGGCTTTTGCATATTGTCTTTTTACAGTGAGGCTTAAAATGTTATCTGCTTCACTGTTACTAAGAAGATGTCCTTTGTATCCATTTCAAGCTGTGCATCATCTCCATCTCCATGGGGTTAGTAGAGCAGAACAAAACCCTAGAATATCTGCTCTTGTCTTGAACTTCTCTCGTTGACATACAATTCCTAAACATGAAAGTCTACAGGGAAGAGGAGGTCGATGACATTTATGAATCCCTCAAGTCCGCCCGTTTCATCGTAACAAAATCTGCTTAGAGAATAAGAATCCTTCCAACATTTTCCTTCATTTTCCTTGAAAATATCTAAATATTTTTAAAAAATAAACAAATATATATTTATTAAAAATTAATTGTAATTGTAAACAAATAATTTAAAATCAATTTTTTAATATATAATATTTTTAAAAAATTAATAAATATTTATATGAATTCTTTACATGCCTATATAATAATTTATAAAGTCACTTGTTTGTTATGTAAAATCAAAATTTAAAAGCACATTTAGTTTCTCTTGTCATTGTAATCCTCTAAATCATTCAGTCCACAAGATTTGATCTTTTCAACTCTTTTATTATCTACTTTTATTAAAATGTATGTCATCTTTCTTCATATAAAACATAAAAATACCATATCTATTTTAGATGAATCTATATATATCCACACACATATACATGCAATTGTAGCTATTTTGGCTCCAAAACGACATGCCATGCCATGATGCAGCTCCAAAATCACATGCCCTCCCATGATGCCATGAGACACGTTTTGGGACCCACCATCGAGCTGACATGGACACGTGTTGTCATTTTGCAGTTGATAGAAAGCATTTGTACGCGGTTAACATTTGACGGCCACTCTCATGGTCATAGGCAGGACTACAGTTTGTAGCCACATGTGCCCAAAATTTTGAAATGTTGGGTGTAAACTAAAGAAAAAGCCTCAAAAACCGTTTTGGAGCCATAATAGCCACGTCCGACGAGGGAGAGCTGAAAGGTCAAGAGAAATAATCTGGAGGTGGAGGTTTTGGTTGAATCACAGAGTGAGGGGAGCTGTGGTTGCTGCAAGAAGGGATTGCTATCCAGTCGAGGTATGTTAAACATGTGCATTGTATGAAATATACATATATTTTAAAACTCCTTGGGGTTTTCCCGAGTCTGCCAAAAGGTTGAGAGAAATAATCTGGAGGTGGGGGTTTTGGTTGAATCACATAGTGAGGGGAGATGAGGTTTCCGCGAGAAGGGCTTGCTATCCAGTTGAGGTATGTTAAACATGTGCATTGTATGAAATGTTTTTTTTAAAAAAATTCCTTGGGGTTTTCCTGAGTTTGCTAACATGCCTCCAGTTTCATGTGTCGAGAGGAGGGATTGTATCACAAAGGTGTGCGGGAGGCATCAAAATTAGACAAGGGGGTTTGTGGCTGTGAAGGTGAGGTCAAACCCATATGCATAATGTGAGTGACATGATTTACATATATCAACTGCTAACATGAGTGCTTTTTTTGTGCATGAAGGAGGGATTGTAGTACAGAGGTGGGCAAGAGGTGTTAAGATTGGAGTGTAGGTTTTGGCGGCAACGGTAAGTTCAAACCCTAATGCATAACACAAAATTTATTTTTTGTGTCTATGCATTAATCCAGTTTGTCATCTTACGTATTTATGTGTTAATCTAGTTAAAATTAGATCTGAAATAAGCCTATGGTAGTCGAAGGCAGGGCTGCCATAGATTATGCAGAGTTGAGTAAACTAAGAATTTGATTTTGAAAAGAAAAATGTATTTTTGCAGTTTTGTGTCTCGCTGATTCAAATTATGTTCATTTGTTCTATGATGAAGTGTAAGATGAAATCTTGGTGTATTTTTGTGTAGATTTTCTTTTAATAGAGTGGGTACATGAATAAAACTATGAGCGATTGATTCTAGCAATAGTTATTAGTGTGTGTTTTGATGTTTATGATCTATAGTGCAAGATCAAGATGTCTATCATGTAGTTTGTTACTGGTAGAGGAAAATTTTATAACATGTAAAGTGCTTATGAAGATATTTTTGTCAATATGTTGCAACGTATTTTTTAGATTTGTATTTTCCTTAACAATATAAACTTCACTGTGAATCTCTTTATGAAATGGTTCAAAGATATTCAAACATTTATTGATGTTTTACAAAGAAGCTTTTATTAACCGTTGCAACCATTCATGCTAGATTCAACTTCTTTTTAAATTAGCATACACCATTAGCTCTATAATACATCATTATGGGTTCCATTTTTGGTGGAAGTGTTGGCATGAGAAGCTGGGAACTTTTGTAACATGTTCACAACTAATTTTAGGTCACTTCTTTCAAAACTAGCTTTTTATCCCTAAAGCTAAAATGTAGAGGCTTATTCCTATGGAATGAAATTCTCTAGTTTGCATAGATGCTTTTAGATTTGAACTATACAATATGGATAAATAAGCTACAATATATTCCAATTTGAATCACTGATCAAAACCTCTTGTATTTTCAAATAAATAGAGATGAAACATTAGAGTAATGACAATGAAATTGCATATTTTCTGATTAAAAAAGGACATGATACAAGACTATGTTTCTTGTAGCAGTTAAAACTTAAGAGAAATTGCTATTTCTTTTGTACTATCATAAATATACCCTTTTCTCTAGAATATTAAGTAGAAATAAGTAATATAATTGATGTTGAAGCAGGCTTATACTCATGAAAATTTTATCAACTTATTTTTCAAGCTGATAATAAAATTTGGTTGCAGATGATTCATCTAAATATTAAAAATGTTTTTCATTTAAATGTTATAAATTATTCTTTCTCATCTCCAATACTCCCTCAATTAAAATAATTTAAATTATATATAATCTTATAAAGGCCTCTTAAGAAAAATAGAGACCCCCTTGTTTCACAATTGGGGTTGAGTAGTTCTCTGTTTTGGGTAGATCAATTTAATAAACTAGAGGAACCTCCACAGAAATCAACACTTACTCCTTGATTTTATATTCTTTGGCTATAACTCAATGTGATGATGGATAACAAAGTGGTGTGTTTTTAACTATCAAATTTGTTTATCATTTGCAGTGTTCAAGTGGACATGTCAAGAAACCAAGGTTTGTTGTCTGTGCGATGGTTGGGTGAAGAAGAGTCAACATGTATGCATATTTGCCTAATTATATGTACCAATTTTCCATAGTGAGCAGAGGTGTGAAAGAGGAAATGTTAAGTTTCTTTATTTTCTATATGTAAAAATTGAAATGGTTTGAAAGCATCCAATGTTTTCTTGTGCTAATGAACCACAATTTCATTGTTTTATTTGTTGAAAGGTTGTGTGATAGGGTCCAATATGTTAAGAGTTAAAAATAACAATAAAATGTTGTAAAAGATGACGATTTTATATAATTTGTTGTTGCTTGTGATAGAGGGCTTTATTTTCCATGTCAACTGTGGGCTTCTTCCTTTCTTTAACTTTTCAAGTGTTGCGATGCATCACCTTTTTTAGTGTTCCATTTCTTTAATCAACCAATTATGCATACGTCTGTGTGTGTTTCACTCACTCTCTCTCTCTCTCTCTCTATATATATATATATATATATATATATATATACATACATGCACACACACACATAAACATACATATATACACAAAAATGTGTATATATACGTAAATGTGTATATCGACAAAAAAAAGTTGGTAGTGGGTTGAAACATAATAAGGCTATGAAACCCTAAGTATGTGTTTCTATGTACGTCATTGGTACACAAGTGTCATTTTTTCCCCTCAATTTTTAATCAGATCATTAAATGAATACGAGTTTGTATAAAGTCCTCAAACAAAAAATAAAGTAACTTAACTTCATTATATATCATTCGATTACAATTGCATATATACAATCAAGGCATGTTAGACCTCACCCAGATTAGAGTCTTCATTATTGTTTGCACATATTATTAAGGAACAATTATGAGAGAATGTGTATTGTACAACATCTAGAGCATCGTACATTAAGACTATGTAAGGATTTCCTCCTCCTCTCCTACTACCTCCCTTAGTTTTACCTCCTTACTTGCTAGAGTCTCCTTCACTTATAGAACCTTTATGTTTTCCTTCTTCTCATCCTTTTAAACTATAGGCTTAATCCCTTTTAATTTCCCACTAGAATCCATATGTGCATTTGGCTTCTAAGGTATTTACCACTATTTTTTTTTAATTTTCTTTTTAAGGCTCCTTTCAACACTCCTTTCTCACACTTTCTAGCTACACGACTTACTTTCCAAAATTTGAAGCAATGTGCAAACAAATTCTTCACCTATGAACTCACTAATAACTTGTGATTTATTGCATAATGCTTATGCTTGGTCAAATCAATTTTTGCATAATATTCTAGCATATGAAACCAATTCCTTATTCGTTGTAGCCAAAAAACTATATAATATCACCTAAGCAATTGCCAATCATTGTGAATACTTCTTTTGATCATCATTTCATAACTTCTAGGTTTGGATCCATAAAGGTTCTTTCATCAATTCCTTGATTAGATCAAAGCTTGGAGATAATGCATGTAGATATAGACTCAAAATAATCATAAATCACACCCCCCCTTAAATTTTTTTATCCCTACCATCTTTAACTTGAAAGGTTATTTGTAGAAATTTTAATGCTAAAAAAATGATAACTAGTATGGGACAATTTGAGTAATGTTACCCCATCAAAAATTTAATTTGATTCATTATAGTCCAAATGCCAATGAGCTTCACTATGATATTCTCCTTTGTGAAACCTCTAACATAAGATTCAAAAGACTATTCAAAATATTCACAATTGAAATTTTCATGTTGGTATCTAAATTCACATTAAATACAAAAATCTTACACAATTTTAGAGGTTCACAATCCTCTACAATTTTCTTTCTCACCTCCTAAAAATTCTTCATAGATCTCGACTCTTGTTAGCATTAAGCATAAACTAGGTAATCTTGGTATTTACCTTTCCTTCATTTTCTTGTGTCTTCAATCCACCTTTTTCTTAATTCTCCTTTTACATCTCATTATTTCCTTTGTGAACTTTTTATTCTATTACCAATCACCACTTTTCTACTTTTTTACAAATTGTCATTTTATCAATTCTGTATAAAGTAAACTTTTTAATAAATTATTTCATATTATTCTTTTACATTAATATTTTAGATCACACTTCATAATGTTCATCTTATTAATAAATTATATGATATAATTTATAAGGAGAATGTCAATGTGATTCTACACAAAGAGAATACTAAAAAAATGACACGCTGGATGTTGAACCTAAGCCAAAAGTTGTGTATACATGGAGTAAGGTACACTTTTTTCACTTTACATAAATTGTAGTAAGGAAATTGTTGAGTTTTTGTCATTTTATTGAAAGCAAAATTTGGATATCTGAGTACCACCATTGAAAATAGAATTTCTATATTTTTAATATACAAACAATTGCAGTAGTTTGGTGTCAACTTCAGATGCAAATGAATGGAGGACTTTGATTGTTAGAAGTTGAATAAAGGTGCTATTAATCAAAGCATAATGAGACAACAAATAAAGAGAAAGAAAACACCCCAACTATATCATTGCAACTTAAATTAGTGATATGATATAGGACCCTATTTAAATATGACTTTTACAAGCACTTGTAACATCTTTTCAAGTGTTTCACAATTTCAATTTTGTTAGGGAAAGGTGCATTGTCAATTTTATGATTTTTTTGGTTGTTACCATCCATGGAGGGTACTCATCATAATTGTAAGTATACCCTTTAGAATCCTTTGAGCTTATATTTGCAAGCTAATAATTCATATATCTTCACTAGATTTGGTTTAGGCTTGGTCATGTTAGGAACAATTCATGTCCATGATGATATGTCATTGGAAACTTGTAAGTCTTTTTTAATTTTATATAAATCCTATGCATGAAACCTTTTGGATTATGCTCAGTATAAATGACATAAACCTCGGCTTTTTATTGTGTAACAACTCAAGATTTAACTCAACAAGTTACTAAAGAGCATCTAGAGAAGGGTCTCATTTATCCACCATTTTGAAATATCAGAAAAATATCAGCTCACATAGTTGCAGAAGTTGTTGCAGTCCTATGAACTATGTAATCCCTAAACTTATTAAGGAGGAGCTAAGAGTTAAAATAGAGATAATGGACATCTTGAATGTAGATACCAAAGTAATTTGCATTGATAGCAATTGAAAGGAAAAGAAAACAACAACAACTAGATAGATTTATGTCATGACCATGTTTTATCCTGAATTTCATGTTTTAGGATGCAATTTATAAATTGCATAGTGCTTTGTAAATTAATTATTAATGTTGTCATTCTTCAACATTGGATGTTTCTGGTACAGGACTGGATATGGATATTATGGGGTAACATTTTTCATAGGCTTTCTATGTTGGGTTATCCTTGAAAATGAAGTGTTTTCTAGACATTTCAAACTGACCGAGATTGAAAATGAAAGGCTAAAGGGGATGATTACTGAGTTGCAAAGGAGATGCACTGGAATAATTAAGAAGGTCATGGAGCTAAGTGATAAGAATATGGACTTGGAATTGAAATTACGTAGACAACAAATGTTGATCAAGAAACAGGAAGTAGAGCATGAGGTAGACATGAAACACCAAAACAATTTAACTAAGCAATTTAATGGTATATTATGAATCTTTGTAAAAGTATATTGATGATTTTTGTTGAATAAAACCTCAGTAATGATGTCGATTATTTCTAATAAGACATATTGAATAGATATTGAATTTTTATTTTCAATAATATAAATTGAGTTCATTTAAACAGGATGTATACTTTTAGAATGATTCTTTCAACAATTTTCATGGATGATGAATGATACATGGATTTTTCAATAGGTTTCATATGAATTGTAATAACATGGCTTTTTTATGTGATCTCTATATATTTAACTGTGATAGATTAGAAGAGCATATCTTATGTTCTTCAATGTGGAAAATAAACTAATAACAGTTGCTAAAAGTTATATAATAGTTTCCTTCAATTTTACTAATGGTTTGTACTTATTGTAATGATATAATCATATAAACTAATTTATGTTTATGTTTAATGAGAAAATAAAAATGAAACCATGTGCTCTTATGAGATATTTGTAGGTCATTATTCACAAAGATTCATAAGGTTTTATTTCTAAGTAGAAGTCATTCTCACGTTCTATAATATCATAGTTTCCACTTAGGACCAACCTTGTTTCATTTCAAAAAATAGCTAACTTAGTTTGTGAACTGGGTTTTGAAAGTAAACCTGCAATATGTAGTTATTTTCATATGTCTTATATGATAAATGGTTATACATGTTTATATGTGGCTTTCTCATGGTTATGTGGTTATACATGGTTAAATATGATGAATGGTTATATATGGATTTTTGATATGTCTTCCCCTTGATAGATATGTTTGTAAGGTGTTGTAAACTTTGTTCAGTTGATGTCACTAGATTCAAGTTTTAGAAGTCTGACATTTGAAATCTCTAACAAATGGTGATGAACGAAATCAATAACCTTGCTGAAGTTGATCATTAAAAATGAAGAGTTTGTTGTAGATGAAATTTGTCAAGTTCCTAAAATTTGAGTTTCTTTCCCAAAAAACAATTTTTTTTTTGCACAATCTGTTACCCTACAAAAATATGCACAATCTATTACCCTAAAAAAATGCACAATCTTATGTACAATCTATTACCATAAAAAAATGCACAATCTATGAGGCTATCCTTCATTATGTTAGTCAATTGTTCAGACTGAAGGAAAATTTGGATAATGAACATGTTGGCATTCTTGTCATTGATGTCAACTGATATGTAGTAGTGTGTTGAGAATGTCAAAATTTTGCCTTCATCTCTACTCTCTTGGCCTCCTAAGTCCCTTAGCGTTAGGGTTTAAGCTTTGAATGCCTCAACGAGAAAATAACACGCAGTTTATATCAAATTTTTGAAGCCTCCCTATCCCATAGCACCAAATTGCTTTCAAAAGAGATCACACGTGGTAAGGATATCATCCATATCATAAGGAAACCATTGACATTGTGAAATGTGTCAATAACCAATTATGTTATCCAGAAACTCAATCAATAACTTGCCACGTTATCCCCGTGTATAATAACCTTTGTATAATAGTGTTGTGCAGTATGTCAATATTTTGTTATGTTATCTAATAGTAACGTTCATGTTATACGACAACACAATCAATAATCTGTCATGTTATCCAATATTAACCTTCGTGTTATTCGACAACTCAGCCAATAATCTGTCATGTTATCCAGTAGTAACCTTCGTGTTATTCGACAACTTGATCAATAATTTATCATGTTATCAAGTACTAACCTTCGTGTTATTCGACAACTCGGTCAATAATTTGTCATGTTATCTAGTACTAACCTTCGTGTTATACATAAACATGGTCAATAATCTGTCACGTTATCCTTGCAAAAAATTGTTTAAGCTCCTACACTAACAAAATTGATTAAAGAAAAGGCTAGACTCAATGCAACATACTAGATCAAACTAGACTAGGCACATAGATTAAAAAACACTTAAACAAAAATCTAATTTTCATTTTTACAACTAAAAATAATATTATAACAAACATATTGAGAATGTATACACAATAATAACGAATAACATGATAGGTTATTTACAGGATTTCGTATAACATGAATGTAATTAGAGGATAACATGACAAATTATTGACATGATTCCATATAACACAAGGGTTTTTTTTTGTTTTATTTTTTTGGCAAGGTGGAAATGCCATTTGATATATTTTATTAATAATATATAATTTTTACAATATATTTAAAAACTGGTTCAAACTGAGCTCCCAGAGAAAAGAACCAGCAAGAAAAGCTCTGGTCATTGCTCATCAACATGACTATAGAAGAGAAGTAGTGAACAATTCTCTAGCTAGAGCTAGTTTCAAAATAGAGATCAGCAAAGGAGCATGCATGCGAGGGTTATTATCGAACAATGTGACAAATTATTGACAGGATTACACCCATGCGGGGTGAATTTTTATTCTCCTTACAAGCACTTCTGCTATCTCACGACACCAAACTTCTTCATTTGGAACCCACACGGGGTAAGGATTACTCTATATCCCGCCACCTTGCAAGGCATAATTGCCTCTTTGAATAACACTGCGGGGTAACTTTTTGAGCCATTTTAGCTGAGTCAACTTATTAATGACCGACTAACATGATAGGTTAATGATAGGTTATGACTAGATTTATGTATAACATGATGATTAGGATGGGATAACATGCCAGGTTATTGACATGGTTTTGTATAACATGCATGTAATTAAGGGGTAACATGACAGATTATTGACAAGATTCTGTATAAAACGAGGATTATTATGGAATAACATGACAAAATATTGATAGGATTACACCTGTGCGGGGTGAACTTTTGTTCTCCTTACAATCACCCCCGCTATCCTGCAACACCAAACTTCTTCATCTGGAACTCGTGCGGGGTAAGGATTACTCTATATCCCACCACCTTACAAGGCACAATTGCCTCTTTGAATAACAGTGCGAGATAACATGAATGGGCCATGACTACACTAGCTCCAAAAAGGGGTTATAAAACTCATGTTATTGAATTTTTTGAAAATTATAGATCGTTGATCATGATAAGTAAAACAAACAATGACTTTGGTTTTTCAGAGAAGCCAATAACAGGAGTTTTATAACCCCTTTTTGGAGCCAGTTTAGCTACATATACATGAATGTAATTAGAGGATAACGTGATAGATTATTGACAAGATTTTATATAACATGAGGGTTATTATGGCACAACGTCCATGCAGGGTGAACTTTTGTTCTCCTTACAAGCACCCCCATAATTCTATCAAAAATTTGTCATGTTGCGCCATAATAACCCTCACGTTATACAAAATCTTGTCAATAATGTATCATGTTATCCTTTAATTACATTCCTGTTACCTCGCGTTGTTATTCAAAGAGTCAATTGTGCCTTGTGAGGTGGCGGGATATAGAGTAATTCTTACCCAGAACGGGTTCTAGATGAAGATGTTTGGTGTCGTGACATATCGAGGGTACTTGTGAGGAGAACAAAAATTCACCCCGCACGGGTGTAATCCTGTCAATAATCTGTCACGTTGTTTTATAATAATCCTTGTGTTATATAGAATCTTGTCAATAATTTGTCATCTTATCCCCTAATTACATTCATTTTATAGGAAAGCCTCTCAATAACCTGGCATGTTATCCTATCCTTGTAATTCACCTTTTCGTCCAATGTATATAGTTTTAAAAGTAAGGTAATTTATTAATCATTTAATTTACTTAATGTAATAATAGATAAGTTACTCAGAAATTATATTAAATAAACATTAAAAAAATAACAATATATCTATGCAAAAAAATATATTGAAGAAGGAACTTTTATAAACATCAATTATATCAATAATTTAAATAGTAAAACATTAATAATAATAACAGTGAAACATTAGGGCAATGACTATAAACAAAATTGATAAATACATATTTGTAAATCAAGAAGAAGTTGATTTCTGGCACACAAAGGATTAGTTACAGGCCTAGGGTTTTTAGGCAAGGGAGCACTCCAAGAGGACACGGTTCTTACACAGAACCCCACATGCCTTCACGACATGAAATAAACATAGTTTTTACACAGAACCCCACATGCCCTCACGACATGAAATACACACAACCCTGGCCAGGACACTCCCACGTGTATGCTGTACCCCGAGTTGGACACACACTGTATGGCCCTTCTTCAATGCCCAATGCCCAACCACCAGACCTTAACTATCCCCTCTCTTGTGCTCCTTACAATTTATCCTTCTGTGTATTGTATTCTTCTCCTATGCCTCCTCCCCCATTCTCTAGGTAATTTGCGGGTTTTTAATAATACCCCAAGGGTGGTTACAAAAGTCACACCCTTTCATTATAATAATGTTTCTTAATTACTTTGAAATTTATATATTCCTTTATTACAAATTCTTTCATGGGAAAAAGTCCCATAATATTTCTCCCCTTGTAATTTAGCTATTGTCCTCAATAGAAAGAGATGCATCTACATCACAACTCAAAGAGAAACATGTAGTCATTAACTGAATATTTGCATACATGATTAATTTTCTATTTATATTTTAATTTACCTACATTATTTTCATCATTTAATTCACAAAGCTTCTTTTAAATATGCTTTTTGTTCCATCTTTAAATATCATGCATTTGGAGAACTTATTATAGTTTATGTGTTTAATCATTTTACTCATTCATGTAGTTCCTTTTGTGAGCACACAACACTTACCGTGCATGTCTTATATATATGGTCACCCATAATTTATAAAAATACAATCTATAGACTCAACATACATTCCAAGACGATATGACAATATTCATGCATTCTAGCCTACATGAATATCCTTCATATATCAAACGAAAAACATGTACAAAGTTATTGGGTTGATCAAGTCCAATAAAAAAGTACAAAATAAATTAAAATATAGGAATCTTACCAAGCATCTTAAAAATATTTTAAAAAATATCAAATTATTAAAACATAATATTGGGTTTAATCATTCCTTTATTTTAATCCAAGGATGTTTGATGAGATGACACTTGACAAGGATATTGGTACCTTCTAATGATGGTTAAAGATTTTTTTTTATAGGAAATTCATGATAAAATTTACAAGAAAACTATATAGTAGTGATCCCTAGTAAGATTTATGATTCAAAGAGACCATACACACTTTATTTGTTGTTTTTCCCATTTCTTTCAAAATGTAGTACAATATTTTTTTAATCTAAGTATATAACTATTATCTACCAAAATATTATTAACCTTGAGATGGATTATAACTTGTGAAGATAAGCCAAGACCTTGCTTATATATATTTTTTTCATAGCCCTTTTTTTTTTTTCACTACGAAAGATCAATGAGTATTTGAAATTTTAGAGGTGATTTCTCCCCTTGTAAAAAATACACATGTCCTCATGTCTAAGAGTACGAGAAACATACTAATTCTAAATCTAGTAAACTATTATATCATTTTAACCAATGTACTCTAATAGCAAAATATTTGACTAATTTTAGGAGAAAAGTGACCCTGGGACCTAAGGGTTATGGGCCCATGATGTAACCTATAGCTTCATGTATATACCTTACAAAAAAAAAGGGGGTTTTCAAAATGTGGAGCATCTACTAAGAAGATACAATTTCTAATTTCAATTTGGGTAGGACGATTTACTTTGCCTAGTGAATTATACTTTCATAAATGTTACCATGTCTACATTATCCACTATGTCATGCCTAAACTTTTGGGCACAAACGGAATAATTTTTTTTTTTTAAAATACTTAACCTAATACAACTAACCTAATTAAAATAATGCAAAACTAGTTTAGTCTTAACTATGTTTGAGTGATTTCAATAACTACACCAATTTGGCGAAAAACCATCTAAGTTTAAAGCGCGATTATAATTCTCCAACAGAATTAAAATGATCTTCCATTAATAAATAATTAAACTTATTTAGCAAATAATCTCAACATTAATTGATAGGGGATATCAATAATCTCTTATAGTTCTTTAATTACCTAGGATCTAAATAAATTTACCCTAACTCTTAGCTTGATTAAACCTATTTAGCAAATTACCATTAATTATAATGTCTTATAAAATTAAAATCTAAAGGGGCATCTTGACTACAATTAGGTCACTATTCTCCCAAGGGGTCCATCTCCAAAGGATCTAATTTTAATGCATTCAAAAATGTGCACTTAAATATAATAATTAAAAAGAAACATTAATAGTTCATAAAAATATATAGGAACAAAAAAGAACACATATAAATATATATGATTATAGGTACATATACACCTAGCATATATATATTTATATTTATAAGAAGGTTGCTAATTCCTAATTTACAACCCAAAAGAAAACATTACATAATACTAAGTTGGGTGGGGAAAACCCTATTTCAAATTTTGAATGGGTATTTCCCCTCCCACTTATTTCTATCCTTTTTATCTTGTTTTCTTTATTTTTATTTTTTTAAAGAAGAGTCCTAACCCTAATCTCTTTCCTTTTACCTCACACATACTCTCTTTTTTTAATTCCTATTTGTATTTTGCCCTAACTCGAAAATAGGGTTAGGGCATGTGTGTGATAATTCTCCTTTTTTTGTGTGTGTGTGTTGTGTGTATGTGTGATTTCCTTTTTTTTTTTTTGTGTGTGTACAGGTGTGGGGAAGCGGCGGCCATGGGAGGCGGCGCTTATTTTTTTATGCCACGGCGGGGGGGGAGGGGGGGGGGGGGGGTTGGAGTTTCACGCAGGGCCGAGCCAAACGATCCGTGGAGGAGGGAGGAGGGGAGTGGTATACCCGCAGGCTGCGGACAGCTCCGCCCATGGCTGTGGCACTTCCGCAGACTGTGGACGTCGCTGCCCACAGCTGCAGTGACCCGCAGACTGTGGACGACGCTGCCCACAGCTGCGGCTCTCCTGCAGACTGTGGACATCGCCGCCCACAGCTGTGGGCTCCCGCAGACTGTGGACGTCGCCGCCCACAGCTGTAGCCCTCTCTCTTTCTTTATTGCAATTTTTTTTAAGATTTTTTTTTTTTAATAATTTCTATTTCTTTAAAATGTATTACACACACACACACATATATTCTTGAAATATGTAGACTTCTAATAAGACATTTAAATGAATAAAATATATATATATATATATATATATATATATATATATATATATATATATATATATATATATATATATATATATATATATATATATATATATATATATATATATATATATATATATATATATATATATCTATTTCTTTAAAATGTATTACACACACACACACATATATTCTTGAAATATGTAGACTTCTAATAAGACATTTAAATGAATAAAATATATATATATATATATATATATATATATATATATATATATATATATATATATATATATAGCCCTTTTCCTTTTTATAACTCATTTAGGCATTCTTATGAGTTTTCTTTTTAACTTAAAAAAATACATACAGAGATTTTTCTAATATTACTTGTAGTATGTTAAAGAGAAAAATATCCCCTTTTTTTATAAGGCTGGAAAATGTATGTTTTATATTCTGTTTTTTTTTTGTTTTAAGTATTCTGAAACTAATATCTACAATGCATTCTAACAGCGAGCTTAAATATAATCTTTTTTGGTAAACAAAATAAAACTAGGACTATATGCTAATCTTTTCTTTTTATAAAATAAGCTACTACTATAGGATTTATTTTTTGCATTAAATGAAAGAATAAATGACAGATTTAATTTAATTGCAGCAGCATAAATAAAACCAGAATCTAATGTATGAGCTTTCATATACCATTTCTATCTTGCATAAGGAATAAAATGAGCCTTTATTTGCAGAATAAATATAAATGCAACAACTTTATTTCTTTTTTTTGTAAATGAGGATTTTGATACAACTCATATATTTCATTTTCCCTTTGCAAAACTTAACCAAATAGAAGAAATACATTTCTTTAAGCAAATTAAAATACAAAGTAAATATTATTACAAATGGGTTTGAAACCCCAACTAGAATTTCCCTTCCATAGGACTGAATAAATACATACACTTCTTTTCTTTTGGAAAATAAATACAACAATGGCTCTTCTTTTTTTTGCTAAAAAATAAATACATTTTTTTTTTTTTTTATTGAAACTTTTTCTGCAACTTAGAACAACAACTAATCTCTTCATCTTTTCTTTCCCATCCCAAGCAACCTGCAATAAAAATACAACTTGACCATGGAGAGCTCACCTCCCAGCCTAGGCTTACTAGAAGCCACTCCCGAACTTGGAGAACCAAGCACTAGACGGGTCACAAACAAACAAACAAACACAACAAACAAGGGGCAAACACTCAACATGCATTTTCCCATCCTAAGCTACACTCTCACCACAACTTGTGATGAACTTTCCACGGGTGGAAGTGGACCAAATACCATTGGGGAGATTGCAAGCATATTACAACTCAAGCCACCTCATGGCAAAACAAAATACAACAAATTCATCTCCACACCCTTATGCCCCCCCAAAGGCATAAAAGCCATATTCTCTCCCCTTGTGACCCCCAAATGCATACACAAGGCTATGCAGCAAGGGTCACAAAGGACACCCTTGAGATCACTCTCCATAAGGAGAGCCTCTCACCCAAGGCTGTCATACTTCTTCCACCCCAAGAGCATCCTACTCTCCCAAGAGTAGGAGGCCTTGGACACTCCCAAAACAAGAACACATAACAAAAGAACAAGGAAAGGAAAATTTACATTCTATTTGTTTTTTACCTACAAAACAAATTACATATACACATCTTCTCATACAAGCATTTCTTTCTTTCAAAACAACATAAACAACATAACAAAAAGGAAGTGAAACTAACCTTAATCTGCCAATAGGTATGATAGACTTAGTTGGGGATGAGCAGCCCAAATCCACACAAACTCTTCACCAACACTTCACCAAGAATTCTATCCTACAACTATTTTCAAAAATTGTATAATCTCCAACAATGGAGAGTGGGTGATTACTCACTAAGTCCCTAATCTTTGCCTAAGAAGGCCTCTCTCACACTTCCCAACCCCTTGGGTAAGGTGAGAGTTCCCATTGGTTACTCTTCCCAATCTCTTACATGTTGCTAAAACTGGAAAGGGAAAAGGTGAGAGAGGATGGGGAAGAGAGTTTGACATCAAAAGGGAAGGTTGTCTATCCTAGGAGGAACCTTCTAAGTTGAATTTTCGCTCACCTTGGGAAAACCACTTTTTGAGGTGACTAAACAGTCACATGGGAGTAGTCACATGTTTAAAAATACCCCTAACCCATAGGTATACCCTTTGGACCTTTGGAAAAGCCCTAAAACTGACCCTAGGAGTCCATTTGACCCCTTAGAAACCCAACTGAAGTTAATCTACAGGTCAAACCTGAGTTGACCACTCCCAAGACTCCCTACCTAAGGCAAATTTGGGACCACACTCATGTGTTTGAATGGCTTTGGTAGAAACAAAACTCCCTCCAAGAGACAAGTCAAAATCAATGACACTAATCAGCACATGTGTCAAGTGACACAATAAAATACAATATAAAAATCACACATGGAATTTGTCTCTTGCAGGATTACACATATACATAAAATCAATTTAACACTCATGCATCATTTACTTTCACAAATAAAATACAATACAAACGGGGTGTTGTCTCTCCAAATAGACAACCCCTGGCTTAACAAACGTACATAGGTCTAGGTTTGGTTTTCCATATTATTTCCATGGTCACATGGATAATTTTCCTGCGCATCTCAATTAACACATTAGTAATTCCAAATAATCACAATTATATATATAATTAAACACATGGATTTCATTGCACATCAAACACTCATACATTTGACAATAATAATTCAATATCCCATTCATTTAAATTTGATTCCACATAAGCAATTATCATAATCCTCAAAATTGAACCATTCATATAATAAGCATCCTATTTCTATCATCAGGATGAAGTCCTGCAAATCCAATATTGACATACATCATTTCAAAATGATCCTATTCTAGCAACATATAAAGTTTCATAATCATAATGCATAAAATGAAGCATCAATATACGTCAATGTGATCCAAATCATGGAATCATATAGGTTCTAAATCCATAATGCATAAAATAAAGCATCCATAATAGTCTCAATATGAAAATAACAGAAAATGTCAAGTTGAGTCGGGGTAGGGCCTCACACACTACTACAACTTCATGCACCCTTTATATACAATCAATTAAGGGAGATTTATATATGTCATTAATGTTCCATTAATGGGTTATGTGTTGGCATGATAGTTTCATAAATACTTCCATACTAAAGGGAGTTTAATCAACCATTTTGAATAGTAAGAACCTTAAACTCTCCTTCCATATTTTCACATAGTTGAAAACCCCTATCATATTTATCTTGGACATAATCTCTTTCTTGATTTTAATTGTATTTTATTAAGGGTATTCTCCAAGCAAGTTATAGTTATTTTCTTATTGTGTAATATGTTCTCTTTATAACATTATTTTATCTTTTACAAATTTCTAACAAAACACTCATTTCAGAAGGGTATAACACTTGTTCTCCACTTGTTTTTCATCTTTGTATTCTTAAATGTTTTCCATGTTGATTGTTGGATTTATATATCTTCATAATAATACACACATACATCAATATGGAGTAAAAATATATAAAGGTGAAAATTTCAAACTCGTATAATTTATTATTATTATTATTAGCTATATCATTCATCCATAAAAATTGATTCAAATCTTCCATTTGCTAGCCTAGATAAGATTTGCATGTGTGGAATTACACCTAGTTGCCTCTACATGAAAACTTGAACTTAAAATTTAAAAATTTAAAAATTCAAATTAAATCCCACATCAACCTTTTCAGTACTTTTGACCGTTCCCTATTCTATTTGCACACTATCATAGTATCATCATTGAACAATAATAGCATTATGAAACCCTTCATCATCTTATAAATTTCTATATTCTTATCTATTGTCTATAATCATTGGATTAGTTTGCTTAAAAGTTTGATAAATTAATACTAATGTAAGTAAATTTGTGCCTGATAAATTTATTATTATTATTATTATTATTATTTTAATTATTTTAAATACTACCCCACTTTAGGCATAGACTCAATGAGGTAAGACACACTTCAATGGTCATTTATTCCTTATCAATTCACTTCCTGTCTTTGTTTACATTCCACTTGACATGTCATAGCTTTGTATGCAGAGATTCAAAACCATAGTGAAGAATAATTATTAATTCTAAATCCTCATATATAGAGTTCTCATCTGCTATGATAATGTGGACATGTCTTCAATAAATTTAAGGAATGGTTCAGGCTGCACACATCTATTTTGTTGTCCAATTAATTCAATAATTTCTAGCAGCATTGTTCAATTAAGCCACAAACAAGACTAGACTACGCACAAAAAAAGAAAAGATTTTTTTTTTTCTTCTCATAGCACCAATTGCATCAATGATCAACTCTGTTTCTGCATACAAATATCATACTATTATCTTTGTCATGTGAACACCTTGTCAAATAAATAACTTCTATTCTGGCTTCAAGGCGGTTTCGACATGTGCAGCTTAATTTTTACAAAATTTTAAATTAAAGTGTTAATGGTGAGTTTGTGACTCATGAAGCAAGGAATGTACCAATGTTTGAATAAACTATTTCTCAGATGAAATATTGGCTGTAATTTTCAATTTTGTTCTAGACTTTAGGCAAGAAATTTTGTCTCGTGTTCATTTAATCAATTTAATACGACTTATTATTCTATTCCAAGCTCATTTGTGTTTGTCTTAGTTTTACACATAAGACTCCAATGAATTTCATTTGCTAATCAGCACATCAAATATTCTATGAGGTGAGCAGATCATAGTTTGCTCAAATGTGTATTTTTACTGGACTGCATTCATTCGAAAAATAAACTAACACAATAGAAAATATTGATGGATTTCATAATTCTTACCGATTTATAATATTTCTTCATTGCTCCTTCCTATATATCAAGATCTTAGATATTTAAGTTGGTGAATACATAAATTATCGAGGGACTTTTATGTAGTAGTTAAAAAAAATCTCATTAAAGAATAACCAGAAATCGCTATCGATTTCGAATGAATTTTAGAACAAAGAACCCTAAATGGAAAACCCTAAATGGAAATAAAATTTTATTAGGCTAGAAGATAAAGATTCATTCATACTACAATTGCTTTAAAAATCTCCTGTCACTATAAAGGGTAGATTACTACTACATTATAGTTTCAAATGTTTCATATGCTAGTAAATTTTATCACTTCGACCAATCCAACTTACCATACCAATAGGGTTGCAGATTTAATATTTAGTTTCAATGTTTTGCTTATGGGATCGTAGGTAAAAAGAAGAAAAAATATTTTCAAGTTTCTTTCTGTTCAATCTTTTTTTTTTTTTGGAAATATTAATTGAAAATATTTAATTTATCAATTTACTATGCTAACAAAGTTTGGCAAATTTAAATTGTAATTTCTCTTCAAGGTAAAAGTTGGCAAATTTAAATTGTGATTTCTTTTCCAGGTAAAAGTTATCATATGGTTATAAGTAAAATTTTTAAGATATATTAATCCTATCATTTATGTAAATCCTATTTTTGCCTCTAAAGATCACTTTGGCTCTGATACCAAATGTAATTCACCTTTTCGCCCAATGTAAATAGTTTTAAAAGTAAGGTAATTTATTAATCATTTAATTTACTTAATGTAATAATAGATAAGTTACTCAGAAATTATATTAAATAAACATTAAAAAAAAAACAATATATCTATGCAAAAAAATATATTGAAGAAGGAACTTTTATAAACATCAATTATATCAATAATTTAAACAGTAAAACATTAATAATAATAACAGTGAAACATTAGGGCAATGACTATAAACAAAATTGATAAATACATATCTGTAAATCAAGAAGAAGCCGATTTCTGGCACACAAAGGATTACTTACAGGCCTAGGGTTTTTAGGCAAGGGAGCACTCCAGGAGGACACAGTTCTTACATAGAACCCCACATGCCTTCACGACATGAAATAAACACGGTTCTTACACAAAACCCCACATGCCCTCATGACATGAAATACACACAGCCCTGGCCAGGACACTCCCAGGTGTACGTTGTACCCCGAGTTGGACACACACTATATGCCCCTTCTCCAATGCCCAATGCCCAACCACTAGACCTTAACTATCCCCTCTCTTGTGCTCCTTTCAATTTATCCTTCTATTTATTGTATTCTTCTCCCGTGCCTCCTCCCCCATTCTCTAGTAATTTACGGGTTTTTAATAATACCCCAAGGGTGGTTACAAAAGTCACACCCTTTCATTATAATAATGTTTCTTAATTACTTTGAAATTTATATATTCCTTTATTACAAATTCTTTCACAGGAAAAAGTCCCATAACAATCCTAATCGTCGTGTTGTAAATACATTCATAACTTGTCATTAACCTGTCATTAATAAGTGGACTTGGCTAAACTAGCTTGAAAAGTTACCCCGCCTTGTTATTGAAAGAGGCAATTGTGCCTTGCGAGGTGGCAGGATATAGAGTAAACCTTACCCCTTGCGGGTTCCAGATGAAGAAGTTTGGTGCCACGAGATAGCAGGGGTGCTTGTAAGGAGAACATAAGTTCACCCCCACATGGGTGTAAAAGTTGAGCTAAAGACAAAGCGAAATGATGGGATTGATTGATATCAATTGGTCGCCCTGCCACCCTGCATGCAAAAAATAGTTAAAGTGATCATTCTGCGGGGTAACATAGTGAGAAAGGTGACAGGTAACCCCGTTACCTTGCACCCAAAAAAAATGAGGAGAGTGTGCTCACAGGTTGCCCTTGCAAGGTAAGAAAGGTGAAGGCCCGACCACCCCACAACATGGAGAGTGATTAGAAGATGAGTCTGCAGGAACATAAAGTTAATGAAAATATAAGAGCCTTGATGCCCCGCCGTATCGAAGGCGATAAATAAACAAAATTGAGGGGTAGCCAAAGGGATGAAAATGGGAAATCCCGTCATCCCGCATTAGGAAAATCACATGTAAAGGTTGGCAAATTTATGAAGGTCAGAAGTTTGAACTTTAGAGTTAAATGATAGCGGTTTGCCTGCCTTGGTTCTGTAGTCGGAGCCTTGCAATCTAGCGGTTTGCAAATGATAGTGTGTTATACGCAATCTTGACCACAGGCATTGTGTGTTATTGTACGTCTACAGTGGGAGGCAACTGTTTCCCACTGTACTTTCTTGTAGGCCCAACCACACCCGCCTTGGTTCTACAGTTGGAGCCCTACAGTCTAGAGGTCTGCAAATGATAGCGTGTTATACACAATCTTATCTTCGGTGATATGACATGTGGTTTAGATGTTGACTCTGGTGTTTCCACGTCATCAAAGCCCCCGTGCGCATCATGCCCATCTCATCACAGCTTGTGCATGTGACCACATGCAAATGGGCATGGGTATGCATGTATTCCCATGTTGAACCATGCATGTCGTCGGTATGTCGCTACCATTTTGGAGCCATAATAGTTGTGTCCTACATGTACATGTACATGTATGTATGTATGTATACATGCATACATAGATACATACCTTCTTCATCCAAATTCCACTTCAAAACATCCTCTTTTTTGTCTCTTTGCCAATGTATACCTTTGAAAAAAAAAGTGGCACAAATTTTGCTAAATGGTTGAAATCGAACTTCTTCATGTGGTTTGATTAATTGTGGTGGTTTGTTATGACTAAGATTGTTAATAACATGAGGTAAAGGAATATCATGATAGGAGAGTTTGAATGGCCTCAATAAATAATTACAAGAAATGATCTAGTATTGTTTAATCAAGGACCTTTCATAAAAAATCAAATAAAAAATGCTATTTCTTCCAAGTGTATTCAACTATTAGGATTCTTAATTAATGGACACTATTTTTAGTGATTCAATGTTGCCTTACTTTTGAAGATGTTCAAGTACATCATAAGATAAATAAAATAAATAAATGTTAAAATTTTACAAAATTACATGTAATTACTCAAACTTCTAAAAAGACTTAAAGATTACTTGTGGCATATAATTAATAACAAATATATGAATTTTATCCTCGTTAGTTTAGAGTTATTTAATTTATTCATTCTATTCGTAGGATTTATGTCTCACTAAGTTGAGTAAGTAAATGGAGCATGGTATTGAAAACTTCTATCCAGATCTCCCCTCAAAAATGACTTCACGACTTTCTAGTTTTGAAGCACATATTATTACCCATTTTTTCTTTGTTCTTTTTTGCCATCTTGACCAGGTTTCCTAGAGGTCTAACTTTTTGTATGATAAAGAAGGGGTTATTTTCTAAACTAGTGTGATAATTGTGGGCAAAAAGGTTTAGGTTTTGTCTGCTTCCATGCCTTGCTTATTCTCTCCCTAGGTGATTTAGTCAATATTTTCTAAATATTTGAAGAGAAAATAAATAATGTTTTCCCTTTTGGAGCATATGGAAGGAAAATGAGCGAGAAAACTTACAAGAAAAGGGCAAACCATTTTGATCGACTCGACCCCTTAAGGTTTTTCACTGCAATAATTATGTCCAACAATTGGAGGGAAGATACAATGGTTGTCATAATGTGGGGAGGTAGTTTGGAGGTTGTAGATTCCCTGGGAAGAGTTTGATGAATTCTCATACACGTGTTTGCTCAGCTCATATGCCTTGTACGTGTGGAAACTTGAAGTGAAATGTCTATAATTTTTGTTGATAAAACTCTTTCCTCATCATGAACATCTTCATTTATAGTTGTTAATATTAGGGTTGTTAGGGTTTTAAAGCAAACCAGAGCAATAAACAATATTAAGTATAGTGTAGAATAAGAAAGACAAAATAATAAATACAAAACATGAATATTTAACATAGTTCACTCAATGTGGGCTACATCCACTAGAGAAATAGTCATCCACTTATTTCCTATTATCCAGCAAAGAGAAAATTACAATATGATATATTTTACATTACATAGACACTTATATATAATCCTTTTTGGCGGTTTACAAAGGTTGGCTTACATACCAAAATCCTAGCTGATGCCTTTATAAAATAATGGGCAATTTTTGGCTTCGAGGGCAGAAAGGGTACAGTCCCCCTGGGCCCTACAAGAGGGGTCACTCATTCATTGAATAATCAGGGGGGGACATATGGTTGACAAAGTTACCAAAATTTAAGCCCAACAACATGATTAGTCGACATACACCAACAATCTCCCACTTGGAGGCTAATCCTTGACGAACACTGTTGCATTTGTACCTCCCATTGGATCAACAAACCTAGACTTGGCTTGCTTGTCATCTCCACTAGTATCATGCTTGACACCCAATATAAACTAAGTAGGAAGTCAGTTTCTCTCAAGTTACTGCCTTGGTCAACATAACTGTAGGATTCTTGCTAGTGTGTATCTTCTCCAACTTCAATTGTCCATCCTCTAACACAGAGCATATGAAATGGTACCTGAGCTGTATATGTTTTGTCTTAGAGAGAAGCTCTGAGTTCTTTGCAAGATGAATAAAACTTTGAATATCACAATCTAACCTGTTATTCTCCTATTGCTTGCCCAGTTCCTCCATAAATTGTTGTAACCAAATCGTCTCCTTGCTAGTTTCTATAGCAACAACATATTCTTCTTATGTTGTGGAGAGTGCAACAACCTTTTACAACCGTGAAATCCAACTAACTATTGTTCCACCTACATTAAACACATACCCTATTGTGCTCCTCCTACTATCAATATCTTCTTCTAGATTTGAGTCAACATATCCCTGGAGAGTAGAATTAGAACCTCCAAAACATAATGACTGTGTAATAGTACCTCTCAAATACCTGAGAATCCACTTTACTACATTCCAATGCTCTTTTCCAGGATTGTTAATATACCTACTCACAACTCCCACTGCATGTGCAACATTTGGCTGAAGAGTATGGAACCTTGGACATGTAGTCCATATCTTCTTGTGTCTTAGGACACATCTCCTTAGTCAATTTAAAATGACTGGGAAAAGGCATGCTAACTGGTTTTGCGTCTCGAGTGTAAAATCTTTTCAAAACCTTTTCTATGTAATCACTTTGAGACAATGTTAATGTGTGTTTTTTCCTATCTCTATTTATTCTCATACCAAGGATTTATTTTGTTGCACCCAAATCCTTCATAGAAAATAACTTGGCTAGTTTTTTCTTAAGCTCATTTATATGCTACATATTTGATCTTGATCTAATAACAAGCATGTCATCAACATATAATAACAAGATGAAATAACTACTATTATCCAATCTCTTAAAATAAACACAATGATCCAAATGATATCTATTGTAACCTCGTTTAGCCATAAAACCGTCAAATTTTAAATACCATTGTTGAGGTGCTTGCTTTAAGTCATACAAGCTTTTCTTTAACCTGCACACTAAGTCCTCCTTACCTTTGACCTCATATCCATGTGGTTGTTACATATAAATTTCTTCCTTCAAATCTTCATGGAGAAAAAATTGTCTTTACATCTAATTGTTCAAGATGCAAGTCTTATGTAGCCACAAGACTTAATAGTTTTAATTGAAGTCATCTTAACAACATGAGAAAATATTTCATCAAAATCAATACCTTTTTTTGTGCAAAACCTCTTACCACAAGTCTGGCCTTATATCTTTTCTTGCCTTCACGTTCTTCCTTTAGCTTGCAAACCCATGTGTTTGGCATCGCTCTTTTATTTCCAGGCAATTCAACCAGAGTCCCAAGTTTAGTTTTGTGTCAAAGAGTTTATCTCTTCTTTCTTTTCTTGCTCTCACTTCTTTGTGGTTTCAACCTGCATTGTTTCTGCATAACTTTCGAGTTCACCAAAATTAGTCAATAATACATAATATAATGAGGGAGATTATTGTTCAAGGGGTCTACTTATCCTAGTAAATCTTCTTGCATGAGTTTGAGGTACTTATTATTGTTTTGGTTGCTCAATATTTTTTGGTACTGACGGCAATATATTTTTTGGGATCTCATCAAGCACTGTGTATTCTTTGTTTTCATTTTCCTATTTCTTTCCCTAAAATTGATATTTATACATGACATTCTTATTCAATATAACATCTACTCCTAATGATTTTGTGATTTTCATAGTCCCATAAATGATAACCAACATCATTAACTCCATATCAATAAAAGTACACTTCTTGGATTTTACCTCATGCTTTTTTCTATTTTCAAAAATGAGTAGTTTACCTTTTTATCTATCCATGTCTCCTCTGGAATACGACCATCTAAGGAACTCGAAGGACCTCTATTTATTAAGTAAACAACAATATCCATTGCATCTTCCCAAAAATGTAATGACAATCTTGTATGCAATATCATACTTCTTGCCTGCTCCATGATTGTTTTGTTCATCCTTTCAAGCACACCATTTTCTCATGGTGTTCCAAGAACTGTCTTCTATCTACAAATCCCATGGTATGAATAGTAACTATCAAACTCTTTTCTACAATATTCACCTCCATTATTGGATTTGAGACACTTCAACTTATTTCCTATTTCATTCTCAACCAAATCCTTCCATTTCTTAAAAGTATCAAATACATCAAATTTTGTAGGAATGAAATAAACCTAGTTTTTTCTAGTTACATCATCAATAAAAATCACATAATAATAAGAGCCGCCAAGAGATGGTACCTAACTTGGCCCCCATACATCTAAATGCATAAGATCTAAGTTTTTACTCTGCTTTTCCTTCCCAACCCTAAGAAACTTAACTCTCTTATTTTTTATAAACATAGTTTACACAAAAATCCAAATCAACTTGTTTCAAACCGGGCAATAAATTTCTAGAATGGAGAATCTGCATCCCCTTCTCACTCATGTGCCCAAGCCTATTGTTCCATAAAGTTGTAATTGTTCATGTGGAAGCTAGGGAAATAGAATATTCAAAACTACCAATATATAAATACAATGTACCTACCTTTTTCCTTTTGCTATTATCAATAAGCCTTTGGTAACCTTCCACGGGTTGTTTGTAAATGTGATTGTGCAACCTTCACTTCCTAGTTGTCCTACTGAAATCACATTTCTTATCAAATCAAGAAATTGTCTCATCTCTTTCAACAACCATTGATTTACATTTGGTAATTTTATCTATATGTTGCTCTTTTCAACAATTTTGCATGGTACAACATCACCTAGATAAACCTTTCCAAAATCCCCTTGAACATAATCTAAAAAAATATTTCTTATGGGGTGTGAAATGAAATGAAGCCCTTGAATCTAACACCCAAGATTTGGTAATATTATCTAAAGAAATAATAAAAGCATTTTGTAACACATCACCTATTGCATTTGCTTCCTTATTATTTTCTTGTTGTCCACCCCTTGTTTTCCCTTTCGGGGCCGACAATCTTTCATTAGATGTCCTTTCTTCCCACAATGTCAACACTCCAGCATTGCCCAAGATTTGGATCTGCCTTTCCTAGATTTCCCATGGTTTGTTGGGCTCTTTCCTTTTTCCCTTTGTATCACCTTGTTCTCAACACTCAAAGCATTACCTGATGTCATCTGTGCTTTTTCGTCGTAATTCCTCATTAAGGATAACACCAACAACATTATCAAACTTTAAGGTATTTTAACTAGAGACATAATTACTTACATCCATGACCAAGCTATTCCAACTTTCTGGTAATGAGAACAAATTCAAGAGAGCCCTAACCTCACCATCAAAAGTTGACTAGTGACCATGTAAAACTATTTAAATGATCTATAAGAAACCCAACTTCAGACATCTTCATATTAAATAAATGTTTCATAAGAAACACCTTATTAGAGGATGAGAGTTTCTCATATAGTTTGGCTAATGCCTAGATCAGACCCATTGTTGTTTCTTTTTCTATATTGAAAGTCATCGATAGTGCCAGACATAGCCGTATTGTTCCTAGTGCCTTCCTATCAACAATCTCCCCTTGTTCATTTATTGTAGCCATTGTCTTCCTTGCTACTCCACCTAACGATAAATAAAGATCCTTCTGGTATAGATAATCTTCCATTTGCATCTTCCATAGCCATTAGTTTTGGCCATTAAACTTCTCAACCTTTAGCTTGCCTTCTTTTGACATTGCGCCCATTCGAATATGAAAACCCCTGCCAAATGACTAAAAAATTACACAACTTTGATACCAATTGTTAGGGTTTTAAGGCAGACTAGATGGGTTTTTCCATTTGCCATAATCATTTGGGTTTAATCTGTATCCAGATGAGTTTTTCCATTTGCCATAATAAACTCGATGATGACTTTAGCACTTAAAAAGCACAATAATTCTCATCACCTTCGTATCCTCTTTATCATCACTTTTCTCTTTCATCACCCCTTTCATTTCTCTTTTTCATCATTCTTTCATCACCTTCTTCATTCTTTTCATTGTAGCGAAATCAATCAAACACTTTTTCCAATTGATGCTTGTCTCTGAACCTTAAATCACTTTATCAGATCAATCAACTCGCTTCTTGAAATGTCAACACCCTTGGATCAATCACTCAATCACTCAATCAATCATTGGATCACCTTGTCTTGCACTAGCATCAATCCGTATCAGCTTAATCAACTTAATCGACTTATCAACCTATCTATATTGATAATTTTCATCAATTGTTCAGTTATGCCTCTCAATTGTGCATTTTCATCAAATGTGCATCTCAACTTAATCACTTGCACAATACCAATCATCATATTAATCACCATCCTTACCAGGATGTCTCTAGGGCATGTATCAGTTTATTATTTTCTTTGAAACAATGCAATAGGCTGTATTGCCTCAAAGAGGGGCAAAATGTAGACACATAAAAATTTTCATTAAAATGTCCTCTTAACTAATAATATTTTTTCCTAAGTCATCAAGTGGATCCATTATTTAATAATCATATTTTCTATTATATTCATCCATAATACCATTCTATTTTCTCCATTATTTCATTAAATCCATTAAATCAATATATATTCTATTATTCATCCATTTCATAACATATATTCCCTTTTCTTATTTTAAATAAAACCATTTTCTCAAACCCCTCTCATATCCACTTCATCCCTTACTTATCATATTTCACCTTTATCTATTACACTCACCTAATGAATATGAGATAAACACTTACACACCTCCAAACCAATATTTTATCCCACATTCACCCTACAACTTGGATCCACCCTAAGGATATCTATAAAAAACCGCCCCCCTCTTTCATTTGAATCATCTAGCAAATCTAGCAATCTGACAATTAGTTCACTTTTTGCATTCTTCTCTTGCATTTTGTTTTGTTCAGTTTTCTTTGCATTCATCATCTCGAATCTCCATTAAACCATAGCTTCTTGTGTGTGCTTCTGAAAGCCATATTATCTACATAAGATCTTGGTTTAAGGAGTGCAATGGAGTAGATTGTATGACATGCATGTGTGTTTCTATTAGATTTCGATTTGCATGTGTGTTTTGGCAAGAAAACTTCATTGTTGGATATTGGAAATGCCTAGATCTTAATCCATAAGATTGCACACAAATTTCTATTTCCTCTATCTACAAATATGATGCACATCCAAGGGATAATGAAAGGAAGTTAAGGTACCAAAGCAACTTCCTACATTAACCTTGAGAGGAGGGTTATGCAAAACTTCATAGGTCTTTACAATAATTATAGAAATGTAAGAGAAATAAACATAAATAACATGCATTCACAACTCATTGATTTTCATGGGGAAAACTGTTCTACGAGAAAAATCCCACACTCCAAAAGTTACCCAAGATATTATTAAAAAATCAACAACATATTCCAATATGCTTGTAGAGCTAACTTCTAATAGGAGTGAAAACATAGAGAAGGAACAAACTCAATGTGATGGATTGTATTACTGTGCAAGAGAATAAATACAACCCAATACTATTGAGCAATAGTAGAATGTCATTGAGAAACACTAACAAAAGAATGTGTTATGTTGCATTAACGTTCCCCACCTTAATACATTAGTCTTGCAAATGTACCCCCAAAATAATTCAAATTTCACCTTGCCAAGGGACATGGTGAGTTTATCAAAAATCTGTGAATTAGGGGGGCAATACTGGAGCTGAATGTGGTGGTGTATAACTTGCTCTCAAATGTAATGACATTCAATCTCTATGTGCTTTGGGTGCTCATGAAAAACTAGATTCTCAAAACTCCCTAATTGTCACAATATAGAATTGGTGGTTGTGCCTAAAAAATATCCATATTAGTTAGAATGTGACATGGCCAAATCACCTCAAACATAGCTCATCGTGCCACATGATATTTGGCCTCGATGGATGAGAGACAAAAAATAGTTTGCTTCTTACTTATCCAGGAAATAGGATAGATCCAAGATGAAAATATAGCTTGATGTTGATTAAATCAATCATATATAGATTCAACATAGTTCGAGTCAACATACCCCTCCAAGAAGAACTAATTGTTCTTCTTATACTCCAAACCATAATGAAGTGTACCTTAGACATAGACCAAAACATGCTTAGTTGCAATCCAATGAAATTTCTTGGGCTCTTACATAAACTTGGATAGATAGATGACAACAAAGCATAAATATGGTCTAGTATAAGTCAAGTAAAAGAGACTCCCCACAAGCTACTTACACAAAGTTTCAATCTAAGGTGAATCCTAGGAGCAAGATAGTTGCAAACCTTTCTCAATTGGAGTAGGCATAGGCTTACAATCAGACATGCCAAACCTCTACATGAGTTTCTTAACATATTTTATCTTAAAGAAGATATGATGTTCCTTCTGCCATATTTCATTGATGCTTGACAATATCAATGAGATTGTCTGAACTCCCTATGATCACAAGATCATCCACATGCAACACAAGAATGACAATATCTGTCCATACCTTCTTAATATACAAATTAGGATCAGAGGGGCTACAAATGGAACCTTGTTGCAAGAGGTGACCATCTATTTTGATGTACGATGCCTGAGGCGCTTGTTTAAGCCTATATAGTGACTTGATCAATTGACATACCTTGTGAGGATTATGTTCATTAATGAAGCCTTCGGGTTGGACCGTGTAAACTTCTTTGAGATCACCATTCAAGAAAACACTCTTGACATATGTCTGATTAAACCTCCATCTTTTCTATGTGGTTAATGCACACATAACTCGGGTGGTATTGAGCTTTGCAGTGGGTGCAAATATATCCTCATAATCAATATCTCTTGTTGAGCACATCCCTTTGCAACAAGATGTGTTTTATATTTGTTGATAAACCCATTGCCTTATATTTTATTTTCAACCCATTTGCAACCTATGAGTTTCTTTCGTGTAAGCACATCAAGAAGCTCCCATGTTTGATTCTTCATCAGAGACTCATACTCATCATCCATGGCTTTCTTTCAATTTGGCTAACTGAGGGCCTCACAAAATGTTTCGGATTCAGTTTTTTTCACAATTGATCATCTTCTTGTCCTTACTCCTATGTAGAGGTTTGGAAGAGATATTAGTGTTTCAAATATGAGTTGTGTTGTCATTGATGATACCTTTGAATCGAGAGGTTGATCAATTGTGTTCCAGAGTAATGCAATATTAGGGGATTGGTTATGAGTTCATGTAGATATGTGGAGAATGGTTATGGTTGCTTTAGATGATATATTTGGTTGTCTTATGGCTTTTTTGAAACTTTGGAGGTGTGTTTTTGATGCAGGAGCATCCTTGGTTCTTGGCAATCTTGCATCGACCAAAAAAATAAAATATTTCTTTATGTTTTCTTTTTTGTTTTGCAGTTGCAACATTTCTTTCTGTAGTTCCCAGATTTGGCTCACTAGAACCTGCAGAGTTGGATTATGTTTGAAGACTTGACTATCTTCCTTATTCCCAAACTATAGAGCATTTGGATCATTTTCCAACAAGTTATCGCTACCGATTTCCATGCCAATTTTCCTATTACCGGTTGCTTGGACCTATTTGATCTACCAGAATTCCTTCCATAGCTTGTAGAGCCCTCAACGTTGATTCTGATGTTCCTTGACATGTGGTCGACCTTCTCTTTGATTATCACTTCATCCTTTAGATTTTCTGGAAAGATTTGTTTTGTGGAGGCTGACCTTGTTGGTTTTACATGTTAGGCCTTGTTCTTCAGGTTTTGATCCTTTTTGGGCCGATCGGATCCCCTTGGATCGTATAAATCATTGTAATTGAGCATAAGAATGCGTCATGATGATAATCATTGGAAGTTAGACAAAAACATAGAAGAATAATCTTTACTCTGGAGGTTCCGGTAGTGATCTGTTATGTATTTGAGCATGTTTTAGTAGGCCTGTGAGCCAGTTTCTATAACCCGGTTGTTACTGGTTGGTTGTAATCAGTTTTCATGTTGTAATTCAATTTGTTTTTGCATTGCCTCCATCATATCTTTGTGGTTCCATTGTGTTTACTCTTGCTAACCGGTCCAGACTGATCTCTTGAGGTCCCTCCTTACCGGTGACTGCACCAGTTTTGTGGCCCACAATTGAAGTTGACTAAATGTGGTTGTCTCGGTGAACAGTCAGTCAGATTGGGTATACTTTTATGGTTTGCATTGTGGTGCATTGCTTCATCATTTCTTGTTGTTGTAGTATGATGTCGGTGGACAAAAATGCTTGATATATCCCAATTTGTATGTTATCAATATATTTACAATTGACTTTGTGATGATCTAAGTATCAACTTGTACAGTGACAGTGTGACAATATGCAGGAATACATTGCATTCCTCCACCTTTAGGTGATTTGATGGTGTGGCTCAGTCATTTAGCTATGTTGGTGTCAAATGATGCTATTTTGTGCATCCGAAATAATTTTGGTGGTCTACATCATGTTTTGAGTAAGTTTGGTTGGCGTGTTTTAATGGTTCTATCCTTTAAAGCCAACCTATGCATTTTTGGTCCGTGTGGTAGCATGCAAAGTTGAAGACATTTATCTATCCTTTGGAGCTGGCATGTGCAATTTTTACGACATTAATGACATAAAAGAGAAGATACAAAAGACATGGGTGAAGAAATTTGATGAGAATGTAGATAGCAAAAATGGATCTGTACCTACTAGTGGTGCAAATGCTTCCTCCAAAAACTATAAAAAATGCATTATCTGAGGGAGAGAACTCGTTGAAGACCTCCTTATTGTGTGTATATTAGATTGGTTTTAGCATGGTAGATGTTAGGAATTTCCAAAAGATTCTAGATGTTTGTGATGATCCACAAAGTTATTTGTGATCATTGTTATAATAGTGTATCACCTTTTTAGTATGTAACGAATAAATACATTTAAGGTAAAAACCTTAAATTGGTGGAGTTAACGATTAAAGTGGCTTTTCAAATTCATTTTGATCACTTGTGATGTTGAGAATTGAAGTACAATTATGCATGAGAGAGCTTTCTTGTGCAAACCCTAGTGATAGTGTTTTGGGGTATTTTGCAAGGTTGTGTTTATAATTCAGTTTGTGTGATCAAGATGGCTACGCAAATTGTTGTCGACATTTCTTTGAATCCATGATTGCAATTCAAACCCTATCCATTTGTGGTGATAGAGAAAGATAAGGAAGGAGCCTTGTCGAAGGTACTATTGGATGTAAGGGTTTATATCCATCCACCCTTAACGAAGGCTAGTCATGTGAAGTTTAATGATTTGTGGAAACAGCTAGTAGAAGATAACTTGGTGACATGCAAAAACAATGTTTGTAGAAATCATAATTTATGATTTGTGAATTAGCACTTAACTATTTATAGGAGGGTGAATCATGAAAAGTAATTTTCGTTCATACACACACCCTTAAATGTTTGTACCTCCTAATTGCAATTTGACATCATAATGTAATGATGGAGCCATGTTCCCATACAAGATGGCTAACATTGAGCAAGTGGAGCACCTGAATATGACCAATCAATTTTTAACCATGAACAAATATGTATTTTAAAACACCATAAAATATGTCAAAGCCTACTCAACTATTAGAGCCCCGAATATACCCTACACAACCTTAACTATAAAATATTTATAAAAATCTTAGGGCATTATCTAATATACAATTTATAATGTGATTATCCACCATGATCATTTGTATCTTATAAGAATAGTTTAACCTTGTAGCAGAGTTTAATTGCTCACATCGTTTTAAGTAATCAGTAGAGATGATAAATCAACTTCTTTGTTACCAACATACTCTGCAAAACTACAAGTGACTGAGACTTCAACAAAGCACAGGTAGAAAGGGAAATGAACCACACTTCACTGCAATCTAAATAGAATCGGTTACATTACAATAATAAAAAGCATGCTGTTTTAATCAACAGTCACAAATGGAAGATGGAGGATTTCACAACCACCAAATTAACGATCACTAAGGACATCAGTTTCATTATTTACATTAAAAAAATCACCATGTTGTGGCTGTATGAACGCCTCTTAGCGTAACTAACTCATAACTATTATACAAGTAACTCAATTCAGTAAGGCTTAACTCAAGATCACACTTAAACACCAAATTATTAAACTTGTAAATTTTTAAAATAAAAGAAAATGTTAAATTGTAAAATA
Source organism: Cryptomeria japonica (assembly GCF_030272615.1). Classification (NCBI taxonomy): domain Eukaryota; kingdom Viridiplantae; phylum Streptophyta; class Pinopsida; order Cupressales; family Cupressaceae; genus Cryptomeria; species Cryptomeria japonica. The sequence goes on from NC_081406.1 coordinate 133,594,047, forward strand.
TTATTGAGATATCACAGCTTTACATTCAACTGTCGCTGCTCAGGAAAGCATGGACCCCTCATTTGCATGTTTTTTATTGCAAACAATTAGTTAAAAAAGGCATCACCTAACCTTGTGACTTACCACAGACTACTCAGAGCATTCACTACAGTGTTGACAAAACCAGAACAGAAAATGGGAAAAGCGAAAGGGTTAAGAGGGCTCTGTAAGAGTCAAAGTTTAATGTGTTTTTTAAGTCTGATTTTTTAATAGTAGTTCTTTTAGTTTCATCAACTCATGATAAAGAAATCAGAATAGAGTAAGATATTGTTAACAGAAAAAATCTGGAAACAGAAGTTAAATAACCAAATGACAGACGCCCTTAACAACCATCTTTATAAACTAAAATTGGTTATGCTAACCCCAAAAAGTATTGCAGGCTACATTACTATGTAAAAAATTATAGAATATCATACAATTATCAAATTGTCAGGTTACACAAAGTTGATCTTCTATAATAGAAAGGAAACATACAATTACGCATTCATTCATTATTCGCATTTGTGAAGCTAGAAAGTAGAAAGTAATATCCTTGCCCAGAAGTATGGTTCTATTCATGAGTGACCCTCAAATGACTGCATATATATCAATTTCTAAATGGGAAAATATAAATTCAAGATCGATTTTTATTTGCTAGCACTTACCAAGGCATGAGAGTTATGCTCATTCAGAAATAATAAAAGAATCATCATTTACAAAGTCACTTAATTGTTTCATTTCACCAACATCAACCAGCCAGCGAAGTGTCCTGACAATTGCATCACTTGGAGCACAGCCTTCTTTCTTCGCTTTTACAAGATCATGTCTTCGCTTTAAGGCACAGAATAATATATTGTATGTGAAAACATCTGGAACCAAATCCTTTGTTTTCATCTCATTCCGCATTGAGAAAGCCATGTCAAGTTTGTTTTCCTTGCAGAAAAAATCAATCAATTTATTATAGGTTGCAACAGTTGGAGAAATACCATCCACTTCCATGTTTGAAAAATACTTCAAGGCCTTATCTATTTCACCAATTTTGCAATGGGCATCAATCAGACAGCTATAAGTGACTGCATTAAAAGTCAAGCCTTCCTCAAGCATCCTATTCATGAGTAAATGTGCTCTAGAAAGATCTCCTGCCTTGCACAGACAATCAATGACTGTGTTGTATGTCACTTCATCAGGTTTCAAATCCCTTGTTGCCATCTCCTCTAACATCTTTCCTACCATGTTCATGTCTTCTGTTCTACAGAATGCACATATTAGTGTATTATATGTAATTATATTAGGAAGATGTCCCCTGTTTTCCATCTCGGAAATAAGTGTAAATGCTTCCTTTTCCCTTTTATTCTGACACAAACCATCAATTAGAATGTTGTAGGTAACAACATTTGGGGAGCAACCTTTCCTGAGCATCTCTTTGAACAACTTTTGAGCCTTATCCACCTCATGTGATTTGCAAAAGCCGCATATGAAAGAATTATAAGTAAATACATTTGGCTCTAATCCTTTTTTGGATATATCATGGAAACAATACCAAGCCTTGTCCATCCTGCCATCTTTGCACAGTCCATCAATAACTACATTAAATGTTACTGCATCGGGCAAAGGACCAAACTCCATCATTTGTACAGAAAGCTTGTAGGCTTTGTTTGTTTTTCCGGCCTTGAAAAAGCCATCTATCAGGCTATTATAAATGTAGCAGTCAAGAAAATGGCCATCATCTAACAATTTAACTACCAATCCTAGCGCGTTATCTAGTCTTTCTACTTTGCAAAGACCATCAATCAGAGTAGAATATGTAACAATATCAGGAGAGCAGTAATTGTGTCTCATTCTAGCTACTATCCTTAGAGCTTCACCTTCCCTGCCCACCTTGCAGAGACCATTGATTAGGGTACTGAACGTAAAACTATTTGGAGAAATGCCTGCTTGTATCATCTCAGCAACTAAAACAAGAGCTTCATCTACTCTACCTCTTTTGCAAATCCCATCAATCAGGGTGCTGTATGTAACCATATCTGGAAAGCAGTAGCTATGTTTCATTCCAGCTACTAACTTTACAGCTTCATCTTCTCTTCCCACCTTGCATAGACCATTAATTAGAGTACTCCACACGACAATATCAGGAGAAATGCCAGCTTGTATCATCTCAGCGAATAAAACAAGAGCTTCATCTACTCTACCTCTTTTGCAGATCCCATCAATCAAGGTGCTGTATGTAACAATATCAGGAAAACAGTGAGCTTGCCTCATTCTGTAGAAAATCCCAAGTGCTTCCTCAATTTGATCCCCTTTACACAAAGCCTTTATGAGGGTGTTATAAGTGATAACATCTGGATGTATTTCCATCTCTTTCATTTCAGCAAGAGGGGGGTTGATTCTACAGAGATCACCAGAGTTTACGAGGCCATCTAAAAGAGCGGTGAAGGATACGGCATTGAGAGGACGGCGTTCAGTTAGGGCGGAGTGGAAGAGATCCCAGGCCTTGTTTGTGTTTCCCGATTTACAGAGGGCAGTAATGGACTGAGTGAAGTGCTTCACATTAAATTTGTGGGTGATGTGAGGACGGGGTTTGTCCTGTTTGTGTTTGTGTGTGTTGAGATGAGGAAGTTTTGGAGTATCGTTTAGAAGAACGAGGAGAATGAGAATGAGGAGAAATTACCTGTTTAAAGAGGGGGCATCGTATCCATTTGAAGTTGTGCATCATCTCCATCATTTCAAGTTGGATCATGTTCTGGGGGTTAACAGAGCAGAGCAGTGAAGCAGAACAAAACCCTTCTCTCCTCTTAACCCCACATTGATATAAACCATCCCACGTTTTTTTTAACCTAATGTTTCTTGGTTAGCACAGTATGTTTATAAATAATTATTCTAGTGTCACATTGATATAATTTTTTTCTAAATTCGTATAAGGAGGAAGCAATTCTAAAGTAATATGACTGGTATATTTATATTAAAAAAATATATAAGAGAATCATTGTGAAATAAATGTTTTTCTAAAATATTAAATAGAAGAATACAAATCCATTAAAGTCTTACATGCAAAAAGCATAAGTGTTGAAGGTTCTATTTTATTTGGAATGATAAAATAACACCTCTACAAAAAGTGAAACATAATATATTTCATGCATTTAAATGCATGTTAAATTGTTTCAAAAATAGATTTTTGTTTAAAATATTTATTTAAAAATATTAAAAACATTAAATTAAAGTTATTTTATATAATTATAATTATTATATTTATATAAATATGCTAGCAATTACTTTGTATTTAAATTTTAGTCTATTTATATGTCAACTATTAATATTGAATAGTAAATATATTAGTAAATATATAATAATAAATATAAGATTAATATCACCAAAATAAATAAATATAAGATTAATATTTAATAATAAATGTGAATATATGAAATATATAAATTTAAAAATGAAAATATATTAAAGTTATAAACGAAAAAGAAAAAGATTTAAGGTTGTCACAAATAAAATGACAGTATAATTAAATATATGATTAAATAATTTATTTTGTTTTATTTAATTTTTTACAATTATAATGAGCTGAAAAAAGTAATTAGAAAATATTGTATTTTAGATAATCAAATAATATTTTAAATAAAAATATTTTGAACATATGTATTTAAAAAATATGTCAAAATATCAAGAAACATCTTTGAGCATCTTTTAGATAGATGTATATAAGATATCTATATTAGTATTTTCATATTATTATAGAATTAGTTTATTTAAGACATGAAGGTATAAATTTTATTGTATATTCTATACAATATCTAATAATGATTTACTTTTATATATTTCTATTAAGTATACTATTTTATGCATATCTTGCATCATGATTTTCCATGAGACCACACTTTTTAAAGAATTTATACAACAATTGATTTGTGTGTATTCTCCTACAATTCAAATGCATATATATCAAAGCATTTGCAACTACAATATTTTTTAAAAGAAGGGTAAAAATTAATTAATCAAGCAATAAAGAAGCCAAAAAATTAGACCTCCCCCAAAGCACCAAATAATCTCTCATGTCATCCATAACTAACTCCTCCAGAATCTAAGGGCTCTTTGAGGACAAGTACTCCAAGTCCCCAATACTCCACTATCCCATCTACTCAGAAGCCCATTTTTTTTCCAAGCAATCATTAACCTTGTTCTATTCTTGAGGAATATGGAAAAAATAAATAGAATCCAAAGATCTATAGAGTCTTGCAATCTGATTGACCACCGGGGCCAATTGCCAATTCGCTCCCTCAAACTGACATATGTTCAACATATTAACTACAATTTGTGAATCAGATTCACAATTAATTTTCCTCCATCCCAAGGCATGACATCTTTCCAAAGCATAAATAATTGCAAGAGATTCCATAAGGTTATTAGTATGGTGATCCTTATACATAGAGAAGAAGAACAAAACCACTCTAGAACTATCTCTGCCAACTCCTCCAATCCCAACATGCCTAGCTACGGATGAACCATCAGTATTTATCTTCAACACATCATTAGGGAGGGCCACCAACAACCATCACACTGAACTTTATTCCTGACCTGACGACCATCCCTAGCAGAGGGGGTCTCCTCCTACAACCCCCCAAGCCCAATCTGTGGATAATACCCAAATCACTAGGATCCACATGAGAAGACAAATCATATTTGGCTAATAAAGTTTCCTACATGCTACTAATTATGTGAATCCACAATTAATGACTGGGCATTTTTTAATCTAGAAAATCCCCTTTAATTCTTCTAAACAAATCAACCAAAGAACAAAGGAGGAAACTATGTTCCACACAATATGAAGAAAGGGGATCCCCAATATAACCTAGAGGACTTAAGGGGGGGTGTTGGTACAATTAAGGTATTTTACCTTGGTTATTCTCTCCTATGTAGGGAATTGCATAGGAGTAGTTGGAGCATTTCCACTTTAGGTGGACTTATCTTGTTATTACTTTATCAAATCCACTTATAGTAGTTGCACTTTTCCATCTTTAGTGGGTTATCCACCTTTTGTGGTGCTATCATGTCATGAGATAACAACACTTTTCATTATCTCATTCACTCCTTTGTACTCACCTTGGGTATATAACCAAGTGGTCTCCTATGTACATGCAATGGATTCTATTGCATCATTGATAGGACTACAATTTTTTTTTTCATATTCTATCTCTCTTATTATTGCGCTTTCCATTAGGCCTCTATATCTTGGGTGGCTACCTTCATAGCCAATTCTTAAAATGCCTATAATATGATTTTACAAATAGCTTAAGCCAATTATTATATGATATATCCCTTGTTAAAGATAAAAATCTAAGAATAAATATGTGTTGTATGTTGAAATTCATTAAATGTAAATCAAATAGGAATGAAAGGGAAATCACAAATCACGAATCCCTATCCTAATTGGAATTCAAATAAACAAACAATAGAATAATGCTAAACAAGAAACATGAATATAAGATATATCAATCAATTCCCCCTATTCCAAGACTGCATATAGCTTCCATTGCTCTTCTCCTCTTTGTGGCATTGTGGCTCTCAGATATCGCGCTGGCAACCTGCAAATGACACAAAGATTCTGTTGGTAAACAGATTTGTCATTGCAGTCATTTATCTGAAATTGACCCTGTTTGCCCGATGAGTAGTGACAAACGTTCCAACAGTTGGAGAGATTTGTCATTGCAGTTTGAGAGGGGCAGCTCCCTCGTATGATAGGAGTGTTTAGGATTTTCGTGTACTTTTAACCTGAAAGTACATAAAGGAGAAAACATAGAACTTAAACAAGATTAATAACATAAACCCTACTAGAAGACATACAAACAACAAGTAGGATTCCATAAATGATAACAATCACAAAAGGGGTTACCACCAAAAAGGTTAGTCATGCAACAATGATGAAAGAAGTACAATAAACCTTGACACACGAAGAGATAGGTTGTACTAGCACATGCAAGTCAAGATACTATGAAACATACACAAAATTAGCAACAATAACTCATGAATACATTCAAGACACACGAACTCAATGCATTCTTCATTATTCTTTTTGAAAATATACAAGTTCAAAAACCCCCTTAGTCAAAGGTATGGATATCAAAAGATCTCACTTAGTTTCTCTAAAAAATTCTGTAGAGTTTTCCCCCTCTGTAAGAGTTTTTTCGTTACAATGCAAAATCCTTCTCTTTATAGGCTTGTAGGATAACTACCTTATAACCAACTTCAATCCTGGGTTAATAACTAACTCTTTTTTGCGTAAATTTTAATGAGTTAGTAACTTACACTTTTATGCGTAGAAGAAGTCAACTTTCTAACCTTTGGTTACAATAAGTGACATAAGTCACTTTTTACAAAAAGAATTTCAAACCCATTAAATTGAAGAAATAACTCGTTGTCGATTTTGCCAAGGTAGCCTCCTTGTCTTTCATCTGCATCTTTATCTTTGTAACTTTTTCATCATCAACTCTTTCTGCTTACACTGTGGAGCGTAGCTGCATACTGAAGCATCTATGCCTTTGGAACCAATGCATTAATGAAGTTCAGTCATATTAGCTTCTTACTAAAGTTTTGGATCTAATCATGCTTCAAATTAAGCTCACCAACACAATCTCCTGAATATTCATTAACTTCCACTTACATTGTAATTTCTAGAGACTTTGAGCTTGTCCTTCTCATTCTTTTCTTGAAAGCTCCATAATTTACAAGTTGGAATGCTAGTACACTAAAATTTGCATCATGATATGATTCATCTATAAGGATAATATTTAACCATCATAAAAGATTTTGGTCATAACCAAATTTTCTCACACTCACACCCTTAAATATTGAGTTGTGGTCCATCAAACTTGCTAAGCCTTCCAGGAATAAATACAAAGTGATTTTCAATTCAACTTAGATGAAGTCAAACTTTAATTACTCGAAAGATTTATATGCTTAACCATCTCTTATGCATTCCCACCATCTTGACAAAGAGATATTCATTCACCAAATAAATTTTAGAGTTTCCTTGTGCGATCCATTTTGTGCACGTTCTTCAATCCTTTCGTTTCATTCTTTGAGAGGATGCTTCTTTGAGACATTTTTGTCAATTTTTCTGAATCCTTATTAGTACTTCCAAGTTTTTCATGTGCAGTGACAATGGCAGTGATGCTATTAAATCTATTTTGTGCATAATCTCTGCAAATATTGCATTCGCTAAGATGACATCTCTTTGAAACATTCTGTCAAACGGTTTGCTTGCCTTGTCTAAGCTTTCCATATTACATATATTTTATTGCGTTCATTCACTTGTCGTGTCTAAGCTCTGACATTTTACACTCATATCACCAGAGGAGTTGAACTACAATATCTGACAAAATTCCTCTATCTTTATGCTTTGATAAATCACCATTTAAAGGTTGTGGAATTCGGCATTACATCTGTTGATTGCACTTGCATTGTACCAAACAACTATCGTGCAATGTTGAATCAAACAATTCACGTGCAATGTTGATGCTTCCACGATCTTTCCCATGCTTCACAGTTCTGCGAGCATTCTGTCAAGTGTCACGTGTAATGTTGATTCGCCATGCTTCACAGAATTGAGCTTTACACTCTCCAATTGCATTTTCTCTTGAAAGTTTTCAAAGCCTTTTCAACTAATCCATGTTAGTGTGAAATCTGCAATCAAGCATTCCATGAGATGACGTTTCTTTGAAGCATTCTGTCAAACACATTGCGTGCACTGTGAATGTTTCCACATTTTGTACACATGTCTATCAACGCATTTGCAACTACAATATTTGATACAAGTCCACTTTCAATTATGCTTTAATGAATTCGCATTCCCTATTCTATGGCATTTTGATCATTTGATGGTTCATCGTAGGGATGGATGAGAGCTGAGAGAGAAATGAAGTAACGATCCCGCTGCACCATAAGGGGAATGAGAGCCGGTCTGCATTGGGAGAGCAATGAACTAACCCATCCATTATTTAAGATCACATTTTCTTTATCAGTCTTATCACATTAACCCCACGATTGACTTGGGGATTGAGGCAAAACAATTACTACTATGGTTAGGGGCCCTCCACCAATCCAATGCGATCGCGAAGACTAAGAAAGGGTGACCCGAGTTAAGATATCAGCCAACTGTCGAAGGTAGGGAACACACTTAAGTCGTCGATTGACGTTGACTCGATCTCCCTAGGGCATAGACAAAATGGTCGCATTTTAGCACAAGCTGGCATAATGCTGATAAAGGTTGCGGAGTTTGGATTTAAACCTACACATTGCATTTTCTTGAATGTCTTTGAGGCCTTTCGACAAACCCATTTTGTGCATATCTTGAGATCATTGCATTAAATGAGACCATATTCTTTAAAACATTTAGTCAAACAATTCACATGTCGTTAGTATGCTTTCCTCATCGCATATCCACACTTTAACCGTAGTATCATCATGGCGTTGGATGACATAAGCCGGCGAAGGAGAAGAGAGATTGCTTGTGAAGTTAATTGGGCATTAATTTTGTAGTCTCTACTCACCATGATGAGGTGGTATCTCGTCAAGGCATTTTAACAGAAAATTCACATGCCATTAGTATGTTCCTCATTCTGCATACAAACCTCCTGAAACATCACGTGGTGTACTTCTTTTTGCTCCCACGGTTTACATGCATATCAAATTCCAATGTTTGACAAAAACAACTGTATCTTCAATCTGGTTCGAAGCTGCCATTAGCGAAGGCGTGGATGAGTCTTCACTGAATATTTTCCACTTGCATCTGCTGTAATTTTTTCAAAAATGCTTCAACAAACTATCCTTTATGCTGTGGTGAATGTCAATGTCGTGTTCCAAAGATCCCTTGTTGCACAGGCTGGGATGATGGAGTCAAAAACCTGACCAATTACAAACATCTGCAATTACATCCAACACAGATTCAAAACCTGGAACTTGAAGCTCTTTCCTTTTTTTAATTCTTTTCTTTTTGATGAAATTTATAAGATGTTAAGAATGCTAAAAAACTGAGCATTTCTAACCTTCTTGACCAAGTGGGGCCCGTAAGGTTAAGAAATGAGGTTAGAAATGCTCAATTTTGGAGCATTCCTAACCTTTTTGTGAGAGGTTAGAAATATAGGTTAAGAATGCTCAAAAACTGAGCATTTCTAACCTATATGGTAAAAGGTTAAGAAATGAGGTTAAGAATGCTAAAAAAGTGAGCATTTCTAACCTTCTGCTTCAAAGATTGTGATTTTGACCTTAGAAACCATTGATCACGGAGAGGATTCAAGGAGGAATGCAATTGATGTTTTTAGACAACTTTTTATGGCAAATGACTAGACATATTAAAATAATTTAAAATATTAAATTATTATTTGAGAAATAATTTAAATATTTATTTATTGCTTTGGCTGGATAAAAATGACATAACTTTCAAACGGTAGGGAGTTAGGTCCTGAAATTTGAAACATGCGTCAATGGTAGGGAAATGGGTCCACACAATTTTTTCATACCTCATGAAAAATCCTAGGATGAGACATTTTAATCATTTTGGGGAAACAAACACCAAAAATTGAAAGTTTAAAATATGAAAAAGTATGAACTAGGTTCAAGTGAAAATTGGCCACGTGACACAAAACGATGCTAATGACATGCCTATCAAATGGTTTCCCTCAATTCTTGGTAATTTCCAAAATTCATCCATTTTTCATATTTTAACTAGCAACGACCTTGGATTGCGGTTCACTGTTTACACGTAAACACCTATTGGATCTTCATTCAACATTGAGATCAATTTGAAATTAAAATTTTAGGTATACCAAATGTGAGGGCAACAGATTCAAAGTTCGTGATTGTTGAAAATGGAGATTGAATGCTCAATTTATAGATTATTGGATGATAATTGAATGAAAGGCGGAACAAGTTGATCAAGAGGTGGAACTCAGGTGAGCTCACATGTTGATTGATAGTTGAACTGCTGAATTGGAGGTGAAACAAAATAGATTGAATAGATTAAATGAGTCAACTGATTGAGAAAAAAACTAACTGAGGGATAAAAAAGGGTGATTGGAGGAAATAAAGAGGAGGAGATAGTTAACTGATTGAAAGTTGATTGAGAGTTTTATTTAGAAAAAGCTAACTAAAAGATAGAAATAGGAATGAAAAGATAATTGAATTAATTAATTAATTAAATTAATCAATTTAGCATGTGCTTGAAATTTGACTTGGATTTTCAATTTAATCTTTGCATGAGATTTTAATTCAAATATTGAATTTATTTTAAATTTAATTTGGTATTTGAATATATTTAGAACTTGACTTTGATTTTCAATTTGATTTTTGAAATCATGCACATATATATGAAATTAGAAGAAACTGGAAGAATTTGAATTTGAGTTAGAATTTGGAGAATTAAATGAAATTAGAAGAATTATGAAATTAAATGAAATTAGAATTTGGGGATTTGGAATTAAATGAAATTAGAATTAGAAGAATAAATTAGTTAATTAAATAATTCAAGAAACAATTTAATTAGTTGAATTAATGAAATTAAATCACAATTAATTAAATAATAAATATTTAGAAAAAGAGTTAATGATTAGATGATTAGAGATAGAAATTAAAAATTAATTAATTTAAATAATAAAGATTATTTAAATTGAGGATTAAAATCATAACTAATTAAATAATAAATATTTAATTAACATTAAAAAATGGTTTAAATGATTAAACAATGATAGAATTAAAAATAGAATAATTAGTAAGATGATGAGGAAATATGAAATTAGAAGAATACGATTAATTAACTTAATTAAATAATTAAAGGATTATTTAATCAATTAGAGGAATAATTAGTACATGATCAATGAGACATTTTTAGGTGTCTACATTTGCCCCTCTTTGAGACAAAGTCAGAATGACGTTGTTTCAAAGAACGAAAAAAATTCTGCCCCAATATGCTTTGGTACCACTGTATAGTGTAAATATGCCCCCTCAGAAAAGGTGGTCGAAAAATTCAGAAATTGAGACCATATTTTTGATATCGGTATAATGAGCAATCTTGTGAAGTTTCGTGCAATTTCGAGATCGTTTGAGTAGCCTACATGTTGTTTGAAGTTGACAGGGACCACAAGCGTCGGAGTGGGAAACAACCCTAATTTTGAGCTATAAATAGAGAGTTTAGCTTTTCATTTTCTCATTTGTATTGTGTTGAGTTCTTGGAGATCCTTGTGAGTTTTTTGCTTTTCTACGAGTATTTGATCATCATGGCTGGCTATAGGGCACGAGTGCACTTGTTTGACCGAGTACGTTCTTATCAGAGACCTTCAAGGGCTGGCAACATGGTATGTTTCCAAATTTTTGCTTGTTTTTTGCAATTTTTTGCAATTTTTTTCCAGAGAGCTAGGTTTTATTCATCACGCATATGCTTGTCGATTTTCACGCATTAGTACTAAGTGTCACGCAAACGCTTTAAATGTACCGTAAAAGCTTAAGTATCACAGATAGATGCTTAGTGTTACACATTTGCTTATATGTTCACACATTAGTTATAAATGCTACACATTCATTGCAATTGTTACGCATAAGCTTTAATTGTATCACAATGGTGTTAAATGTTACACATAAGTATTTAATTTTATGCATTCATTGCTAATTGAAGTTTTTGTCATGCATTTGATGATTTTTTGTAATCGTGTTATCTGATATCTGATATTTTCAACATTCTCTCTATGCAGGAGAATATTTGAGTGTTATACTGTCAATAGAGCAGACCCAGTGGACTTGATCTTCGAGTCGAATTAATTGATGAGGAGATTGCACATATCCGACATCTTGGATTATATCATGTTTTACATTTGCCAGAGGTTACAACCAACAAGGCCTTGATTACAACTTTAGTAGAGCGGTGGCATTTCGAGACATGTACCTTCCATTTTCCTACTGGTGAGGCATCCATTACCTTAGAGGATGTTTGGCATATACTGCATATTCCCATTCATGGTGCGAGAGTTGTATATGATCATGACGATGGCGTTGCTAGACTGTGTGCCCTTGTTGAGTGTGAGGAGCAAGATTTACAGATTAGTGGTCATTATGATATCCCTTGGGCTCGATTGGACTATGATGATCTTACTATAGTATTATGTAGTATCATAGGTGGTTTGTTGATTCCTGAAAGATGAGGTCATGGCTTTCCATTTGGACGGGGCAGAGTGCTCCATGATATGACCGTTCATCATCGAGTATATGCTTGGGGTCCCTATCTATTAGCCATGGTTTATTATTAAATGCATAGAATTGTATATTTAAGATACTGATCGATTAGTTATGGTGTGACATTGCTCCAGGCTTGGGCATGGGAGCACATTTATATCTCAAGGCCAGTTATTCATGTTGACTTGAGGCCAGTTTAGCTTTTATGGGGAGAAGATCAAGTCGATCTACCTCTCGACAGACTAGCAATGGAGGAGTCATGGGTCCACCTCGACATCCTGGGGCAGGATCTAGCGGGCATGATCTACCTATTGACAGAAGCATTGTCGGTTGAGACATTGAGATCATGTTATCTAAGCCTTCGGGCTTGTTTATGATTATTATATTTAGACACATTACCATTTTTGAGTTATATATATATATATATATGATATGATATGCAGTTTTTGGTGGCGATCTATTATGCTTTGTTTTCCATGTATGTTATATGATGCTATGAGTTATGTGATGCATGTCTATATGATTTATAAATGATGTTTATGAATGCAATGGTTTCTACACGATTTATAATGTGATGATTAATGAATGGTTTAATTCTTTCTATATGATTTATGAATGATGCTTATGAATGAAATTTAAACTATATGGATGCACTTTTGTTTTTGTATGATAATGCCAGAACATTCTTTTAACTCAGATGTACCTTGAAGAAATGTTAGTAAGATGAAATAAAGAAGAGATTGATGAAAGAATAATGCTAGATGACAGAAAAATTGATTTAGAAAAAAGATGAGAAATTGACAAACTATCAATACAGATGAGATGAGAATGAGAATGATTGATTCACGAACTTGTGTCATTATTTATTGTGCAATATATATTCATCACTGAGTCTTATTATTGAACAATGAATCTTAGCACATTAGGGTATAAGGAACCAAGATGTAAAGATGTCTCATTGAAGAAATGAACACGTAGCAGACAAGGAGTGAACCCCTCCATTCTAGGAAATACACTAGGGGTCGAGGTATGTGCGGCATTCACTAGCTGAATGCTCCTATCACAAACACCCACTAGAGCATTTTCCCTAGAACTTCATCGTTTTGCACCACAAACAACAAACAAAGAATAAGATTATGCCCATCATGGCTCCTCTAGTCACTCGTGGACATCCTTGAGTAGCATAGGAACATGACCTGTCACCAAATGATAAAAGATAAAAGATAAAGACTGACCCAAACAAAATTTAGCAGCTATACTGACCGTGTGCCTTCATTCTCAGTTTCTTGATGTGATGGTTGATAATGTCTGATCTCAGAAAGTTGCAGACCCTGTTTAAGATTGTCCTGTTTGATTTTGAGTGTATCATCTTCTATTTAAGATAAGATAATGATCACTTGATATGGATATGATACGATTGATAAGACAACTTGATCAGTTGATTGTAGATGTTTGACTGGATAGTCGTATCCTTTGTTAACTTCATGCGAAGTGTTTGCTAGATATCTGCTAGGGTATTTGTTTCTTGCGAGACATTTTATTGTAAGTTTTTTGATTAATTTTTGATTGGTTTTGGATTTTGTAGATTGATATTTGAATGTTTTTGGATTTTTTTGTTACTGTTTTCTCAATGTTTTGGATTTTTTCAGGACATTTTTCACTGCTTTTTATTTTTGAAGGATTTTTCAATGTTTTTGGATTTTGTGTTTTTCAATGTTTTTGAATTTTTTCAGGACTTTTTGGATTTTTTGGATTTTTTAAGGACTTTTATGATTGTTTGGATTTTTTCAAGACTTTATGACTTTTAGGATTTTTTCAGATATGCCCCCAGTGTGCAAACCTATATGACATGATGATATGCAAAATGCATGAGGAAACAATGAATTTTTGACATGACCTATGTTAATGCAATATGCATGATGAAGATGCATTTCCTATTTGACAAAGGATGACTGTGTTTGTTTATCATTTCGTAATACACCAATTGAATTGGAGGTATGAAACATTTAGTATATAAGCGATCAATCGATCCTGAAGATCCCTTGGAACATCCAAGTTAATACACTTAGTGACTAGGATTTACAAATGGAGATGCGAAAAACTTCCCCATTGGTTCTTGAAACTTTGATCTTCTTTTGTCCATGTGTGTGCAAATGAGTTAATTCCCACTCTTGTGTTCACTAAAGATCCTTAGCATCCTATATGACTAGCTATGTGGATTATCCTGACTTTCAAAAGCATCTCTAATAGAGCCTCGTTGCCAGCAATCTTGTAGAGCTCTGATGAGGTTATAGACTGTAATTTCTCAAATATTGCTCCATTGCCAATAGAGGTTCATAGCCCCGATGGAGTTACTTGCATGTTCCCATAGTCAAGCTTTATTGTCGCACTTTGTATGCGTGCTATTTCAGTTATATATCATTGCTCTTTTGCCTTGAGATGAATATTTGGCATAACACTTTTTCTTTTTTATATTTTCTTGCCTTGACTTGTAAGAAATAAAACTTACTTGGGTGTGACAATTACAGCGACGTTGGAGTAAAATTTTAGATTTTTCACTAGTCATATGATCAACTAGGTGTCTAGAACCAATTAGAGATTGTGTTAATTTGTTTGAGATATAGAAATTGATAGATTTTGGGTTAACAAGTCTCAAATAGTGAAATCACTACCCAACCATAAGTAAAGTGTCGTCATAGGGTAATGTTGAAAATGAATGACCATAGGACCTCAAAGAATTCATGTCCGAATATCTAAGAAAGGAGACGACCCTTGTTTCTCTTGAATGCAAATAGATGATAAACTTGGATAGTTGCCATGTTTTATTGATGCTGATATATGCCAATGCAGAAATTTTGCAAATGCGATGCATTTGAAAAGGAAACTATATGTGATGCAATGCTTTGAATAAAATGATATGCAATGTGGAAAGTAAAACCTAAACTAACCCAACCCTTAGATATAATATCATTTAATGTGCATGCTATTCATAGGGTCAGGGAGTGGATCTCCCTCCATGGTAGCCAAATTGTATGCTCCATTTCCTATAAACCTTGTTATGATAAAAGGACCTAGCCATTTAGGTTCAAACTTCCCTATCTTTTCTCGTTCCATTAGGTTCCTTTGGTTCTCCTTGAGAACTAGATCTCCCACTTCAAAATTCCTTGGGCGTACTCATTTATTGTAACCCCTTCTCAATCTGTTCTGGTAACCTTGCAAATGATTTAAAGCAGTTTGTCTCTTTTCATCGAACATTTCAAGCTCTTGTAATCTTGCAACCCGATAGTCTTCCTTTGATATGATATTTTTAAGGAGACTCTTAAAGATGGTAGTTCTATTTCAATAGGTAGTATTGCTTCCGTACATAGACTAATGAATATGGTGTTGCTCCTATAGGGGTATGTACTCCTGTTCTATAAGCCCTTAACTGGAGATGCCAATCCCATCCCGCGTCAGTGACAAATTTTTTTTGAATCTTCAATATTGTCTTGTTTGTTGCCTATGTTTGTCCATTGCTTTGCGGATAATATGGTGTTGCAAATCTCTATTATATTTGAATTTTTTCACACAATTCTCTCATTTCTTAATTTTTGAATGGACGTCCATTGCCTGTCACTATGCACATTGGAATCTTGTACTAGTAGATAATGTAATTAAGCATGAACTTTTCTATTTGCTTACCAGTGGTGTATGTAAGGGGAATTGCCTCGACTTATTTAGTGAAATACTCAGTAGCTGTTAAAATGAATTTGTGCCCATTGGAAGAAGTAGGATTAACTTTACCAACTAGATCTAACCCCCATTTTGAAAATGGCCATGGTGATGTAATAGGTTGAAGATCTTATGTCGGTGCATAAATGAGGTCTCCATGCATTTGACATTATTTACATTTTTGTACATATTTATTGGCATCCTTTTCCATAGTTGGCCAATAGTATCCAGTTCTTAACAATTTCTTTGATAGTGGAGGGCCACTTTGATGCGCCCCACAAATTCCATCATGTACCTCCTTTAGGGCAAGTTGTGCCTCTCTTTCATCAAGACATTGAAGAAGAGTTCCATCAAAGCCTTTTCTATACAATGTGTTAGGAATAATAGTGCGTCTGGGTGCCTGACGAATAAGAGTTTTCTTTTAATTTCTAGACAAATCAGGAGACATGTATTGAGTATGTAAGTACACATATATCTCATTATACAACGGGGATTCATGACCCACAATTGTACTTACATATTCTGATGAGGGAATCTCATATGCTTGTATCATCAATTGTTCTACTATAAACTCAAACTAAGTTTTATTATTAGGCATATTTAGTAGAGACCCTACTATAGCCATAACATCGTCTGCCTTGTTCTGTATCCTTGGAATTTGTTTGAAAGTGATATTATTGAAATGTTCTTTGTAATCTTGTACTATTTGTTTATAAGGAAATGATTTATCATCTTTTGTGTTATAGTCATCATTGAATTGAATACAATTAGTTGTGAGTCATGTAGACTTGTAATTCTTTTATCCTCCATTGTACAACGGTACAAAGTCCTATGCTGGGAGCTTCATATTCAACTATATTGTTCATATAGGGAAAATTTATTCTGAATGACTTAGGGATAGAATCACCTTGAGGGGTGATGAAAAGAATCCCAGCTCCAGCTCCATGATTTGTATAGGACCCATCAAAGTATAATTTCCACATGGTAGATGTTGTTAATGTAAACACAGATTCATCAGGAAAGTCTATTAGTAGCGGGTGATTATCTTGCAAGGGAGCCTCTGCTAGCTGATCTGCTATAATATGCCCTTTGATTGCCTTTCTATCCACATACTCTATATCAAAATCACTTAAAATCATGACCCACTTATCCAATCTTTAAGTCAATGTTGCTCTGCTTAACAAATATTTGAGTGGATCAAAACATGCAATGAGTTGGACTTTGTGACTCAGCATATAATGTCTAAGTTTTTGAGATGTGAAAATCATTGTTAGACATGCTCGTTCTATAGGAGTGTAATCAAGCTCATATCCAATTAAGGTTCTACTTATATAGTAGATTGCTCTTTCCTTTCCTTGATCATCATGTTGTGCCAACAAGGCTCCTAAAGATGAGTTTGTTGCTGATATATATAGTAATAGAGGCTTTCCTTGAGTAGGTGGAACTAATACAAGAGTATTCAAAAGATAATCTTATAAAGCTTGAAAAGATTCCTTGCACTGTTCTATCCATTTGAAGGTTGTGAGATTTTGCCAAGATCAAGAGCTCAATGAAATGTACAAAATAGAGACACAATATAGGACAAGAATAAACTGTATTCTCATCAATAGAAAATGATCAATAATATCAATTACATACAATGTAGATGAGCTTGCTTATATAGGCAAGGCTAGGGATATGTGAGCACACAAACATGACATGTGGTTCAATAAGAAACAAGGGTAGGTAGGAAATAGGTGTGGGTACGTAGGAGAAATAATATAATAGTCCACATGAGGTGGATCACCCACTGAATGTGGAGTGTAACAACAAGATCAACACCATAAAAGGTGGAATTTCTCCTACACACACTATCCCAATGTGGCACAAACACCCAAGTGTCTCATACCCAAACTACTATGAGATGCATTTCCTAAGTAAACTTAAGTAAGTGTAATAATATCCAAGATGAATAATTATTTACACCAACAAAGGTAACTCCTTTTCTGAGTAACTACTGAAATGGATGACATTTATCTGCTAGTTGTGCTATGAACCTCCTTATAGACTGTAGTCTTCCTTGTAACCTTCTTAACTACTTAAGTGTTGATGGAGGTTGCATATCCATGATTGCTTTGACCTTTGCAGGATCTACTTCAATTCCTCTGTTAGACACAATAAATCCTAAAAGTTTGCCTATTGTTACACCAAACACACACTTTTTTGGATTTAACCTGACATTGTATTGTTCTAATCGATCAAATATCTTTGCAAGTACTTCAAGGTGGCCTTCTCTTGTCTGTGATTTAGCCAGTAGATCTTCCACATAGTCTTCCATGATATTGTGGATCATGTCATGAAATAGTATCGTCATAGCCCTTTGATATGTTGCTCCTGCATTCTTAAGACCAAACGACATGACGTTCCAGCAGTATGTCCCCCATGGATAGGTAAATGCCATCTTGTGTTGATCAATAAACCATCCATTAATGAAAGCATTTCATTCCCAACAGTTAAGTCAACTATCATGTCTATGTTGGGTAATGGGAAATCATCCTCAGGACGTGCTTTGTTTAGATCTTGGAAGTCGGTACAGATTCTTATGCCCCCAGTGGGCTTAGTCATAGGCACCTGTAGCATAGGAAATAAAAAATCATCACAAGCAAATCAAAATACTAATCTAGCTCAATCACGAAAGCAAATTGCAATGATAAATCCTAAACAAACTCAATAAAGACATAAAGATAAAACATTCAAAAGTAAATACTATGCAAACCATATGCAGATCTGAATGCTTCCTTCATGCGGCTCCATTGTTCTTCTTTCCTCTTCAAATAGTTTGGTTGTGGATCTCACCTACAAGTGCACATACATGATTGAAAGCAAGTAGGTAAGAAAATTGCTCAAAAGTACTCGAAGCGTGATTGATTAGAAATTCTATAATCTGATTAGGGGTTCGGGGGATTTTGATTGAAGAAATTCATCCAATTTATAGAGAAATTGGAGAAAAAGATCAAATTAGCACGATAATGATTCGAATGGAAATTCAAATCAAGAATAGCAAAATTATGACATGTGTATGACAAATTGCTATGCAAGGATTTATGACAATTTATGACAAATTGCTATGCAAGGATTTATGACATGAATTTGAAATAGAAATAGACATTTAGGAATTTAGGAGAAATTAGAAAATTAGGTTAGAAATGACGACTTGGAAATTAGGAAATTGATGCAAATTAGGTAAATTAATTAATAATTTCTCATTCATTAATTAATTTACAAAAATAGGAGGAATTAATTAGCCAATTAAATAATAATTTAATTGTGACAAGAAGACCTAGGATAAATAAATAAATTATTTAACCTAAAGGGGAGAATGACAATCA
Organism: Cryptomeria japonica; assembly: GCF_030272615.1. Lineage (NCBI taxonomy): Eukaryota > Viridiplantae > Streptophyta > Pinopsida > Cupressales > Cupressaceae > Cryptomeria > Cryptomeria japonica. Next base: position 133,613,363 of record NC_081406.1, read on the forward strand.
AGATTAAATGAATAAATCATAAAACCTTAGAAGATGAATTAGAAATGCAAAGACGACAATTAGGTCTTGATGTAAGATTGATTTGATGTCGATTCGATCATGATTTTGAATTGATATATGATTTGATTGATAAATGCGCCAATTTATGAGGAACAATGACAAATTGATCCAAATTGACATGATTGAGAAGGACAACGATCGATAACAAATCGATCGCAAAATGACAAGATTGACAAGTTGATAAGGATCGACCAAAATCATGACTGAAAAATTGCTATTGACAAGACCAAATTCGAAAGCGAGACGAATGAAGAATGTAGAAGAATGACTCGATGCTCGCAAATGATAAAGACCAAGTGCGAATCATAGGAGAAATGTTAATGCGACGCAAAAACCTAAGATGAGGCAATGCGCAAATGTTAAAGTATGACTCCGCAAGCGTTGACCATTTTTAGGTGTCTACATTTTGCCCCTCTTTGAGACAATGCGATTTTAAGCATTGTTTCAAAGAACAGTAATGAAAATGCCCCAGACAATGACAATGACATATGCATGCCCCCTCGAGGAATTGGCCGGAAACATGCAGAAAAGAGGCCAATTGATCAATAAAAATGATAGAAAATGATAGGATCAAACGGACTGCCAAGACTGACCGAAGAAATGTTAGTAAGCAGAAATTAGACAGAGGATAGGTAGAGATGAAGAAAAACTTGCTTTCAGTAATGCACTTTGTAGGTGAGAACCTTTATTTTAATGTAGCAAAATGGATGCGTAGCATCATGGCATTGAAGGCTAGAGCTGAAATGCAACCCTTTTTGCAAAAGACAGACACATCACAGACAAACAACAATCACAACAAAAAAGAAAAGGACCATGAACCATCCCGGTCACTCTAAATCACTCAGTGACATCATCGAGCAACATAGGAACATGATCGAAGATAAATCAATAAATGATAAGACTCGCTAATTCCAACAAATCAAACAAACATCTTGATCTTCATTGTCAAAAGTTGAAAGTGCTGAGAGGATGATCATGTTGTCTGGTTTCAGGACATGCGGTACCCCGTCTAAGACAGGACATAGTCTGGTTTCAAGTATACCACACCCTGTATAAGACCCATGATAGTAGAGCCAAGTACAAATGATTTTGATGCTGATTGATATGACAATTTTGATCAGTTTGAATGTTTGGTTTGATTGAAAAAGTTCATCAGTTAATACGTGATTTCATTAAAGCACAATGTGTGATTGCGTGTCGTTGGATGGATGCTCAGTGATTTGTCTTATGCACAAAAAGAGATCCTTTATTGACAAAATGCTTGTTTTTGGATTTTAATGTTTTGAAATGTTTTTGTGTTCATTTTTTTCAGGACTTTATTTGACTTTTTAGGGATTTTTTCAGGACAGTTTGCAATTTTTATGAGATTTTTTCAGGACATTTGAAAATGTTTTTGAGATTTTTCAAGACATTTTCAATTTTTATGATTTTTCTCAGGACATTATTAAATTTTTTTGGATTATTTCAGGACATTATTTGATTTTTTTGGATTATTTCAGGACGTTATTCAATTTTTTATTGAATTTTTTTCAGGACCTTATTTGATTTTTTTGAATTATATCAGGACATTTTTCAATTTTTATGATTTTGCCCCCAGTGTCTAGCAAGGCAAGGAATATGACAGGTGAATAAATAGGCTTGCTGAAATGATGGTGGATAGAGGGAAGATAAAGGCCTTTTATCGTGGAGACAATACAGATGCAATTTCCAAGGGCTATTGCGTGATGGGACAAGAGACTGGATATGACAATGTAAAGCAGTGACATAGCATGAGGGACATGTCAAGAGGTTTTTGAAACCATGTTTAAATTTTGCGTCCTTATGTCAGATCAAGATCAAGGAATGAAAAAGAGTGTATGGATAGTGATAAGATATGGATAGGATAAGCAAGACCAAGAATGGATAAGGGACATGGACTAAAGGTCGGGATTGGCTAAGGGATAGTGGCAGAAAGTTGCAATAAGACAGGGAATATGGATGAAAGGTTATAATAAGCAAATGGATAAATGACCAAAAGCTATGATAGACTAAAAGCTGCAAATAAGATGCATGATGCTCATGAAGATCGCCAGCCTTGTCAAGATCAAAGGTGGAAAGAGGAAATGGACATGAGGGATGATAGGACAAGGAAGAGTAATAGGACATGAAGGAGTATGACATGGGTTCAATAGGATAATGGAACAATGAAGGACAAAAGGATATGATAGGATAAAACCTGCCCCCAAGTGTGGTGTGCAAGAAGTTCATAAATTACGCATGACGCCTGTTTGCCAGGTTTTCATCACGGTACTTACCCAAGGCGCCTGTTTGCTAGGTTTTCACCAGTGGACGAATTATTTTTCTTTACTTTTGTTCTTTTGTCTTTTTTTTTTTACTTTTTTTTTTTTTTTTTTGGATTTTGACTTTTTCAAGAGAAGATGGACACATGATAGGGGATGGAAGAAGGACTCAAGCGTCTTTTTGTTTGGATAGTAGCCTTGAAATAAATGGACCATGACCTTTAAAAGTATGCTCAAAGACGTTGGTAGGATAAGGACATGGAAAATGAGATGAAACTAAGGCAAGGATTTATGCAAAGGATTGGATCAAAGGGATCAAAGGATGGAAAATATGCATTGGATAATGGATGGGGTATTGGAAGAATTGTGCTTGAGTGGATGGAAATGTTGGCAAGATCGACATTGGCACACACCTTGAGGGGTGATGGACTGATGGAGGGAAGACGTATTTTGGATATTGAGATTTGGATGGAGGAATAGCTTGGGATTTTGGGACATAAGAGCCCAAAATGGATGAAGGAGGTGATGGAGGAACAAATTTGAGAGGTTTGGATGGAGGAATATCAATTTTGGATGTCAAGTTGGATGTTTCTTTAGGCTTTTGTGCTTCAAGGAGCCGCTTAGGGATCCACATGGTTTTTGATTTTTCATGCTTTTGTGGTTCCTTGGAGTGCATTGCTTGCACAAGGGATTTAGGAACCCATATATATTTTGACTTTGCTTTATTTTGCTCAGTGGGCCTTTGTGGCCTTTTGGATATTTCTTTTTCTTTATAGATCATATTGTTCTTTGTTTTGACATGTCGATTATATTGGACATGTTGATCCTTGAATACATGTGGATTTTTAGACTTATGACTTTTATACTTGGCATCCAAATTGCTTGGAGGGAGAAAGGAATGCATGGATGGATATGAATTAAATGGAGTTCTTTTGGATTGATGAAATTTACTCAAGGATGTGTGCCAATGCTGACTTTGCATAGAGGATGAAGGGATATAAGGACCTAAGATGGATGGAAGGTATGATGGAGAAGGGATATGTTTGGATTTTGAAGGAGGGATACCAACGCCTTGAGTGTGAGCTTTGTAGCCATGACCATTAGTATATTCTTTGATATGAAGGGGTTCTTTCTCATGAAGGTCTACTCCTTTGCCTTTATGAATATCTTGACTTGTAGGATACTCTTTTCTCTGGGAAGAAGACGCGAGTCCATTATGAGGTGGATATGATATGAGAGAAATAATGAGATCTTGAAGTGGATTGGATTGGACCAAAGTGGAAGAACCCATTATGCATGTTGAGGGTTCATAAACATCTTGCACTGACATGTTAGAATCATGAAGGGGATTAGGATCATGAGGGGGACTAGGATTGTGTAGTGGGCATGGTTCAATGACAGGCTCTTCAATAGATGGAATGGGAGAAATAATGGGATCATCACAAGAAATGCGATCTTGGAGTGGATATGCTGGAGCATTAGGACAAGGAGATGGAGGAACAAGTGGATCTTGTGGAGGATCTGAATGAATAATTTGATCTTGACAAGGAGGAAGATCATTGGAATCCTCTTTAAAGGTGCTTTACTCTTGACTTTCAATGGGATCATCGGAAAGGATGGAAAGTATATCTTGATCTTTCTTAGGAAGTGGAATGTCAATGGGATGTGAAAGGATATTGTGTTCTTGGATAGAATGGATAGGAATAATGGAATCATCATGAGTGTCTGGGGAAATGGGATCCTGGTCAACAATTGGATGGGATGATAAGGTTTCAGGATCTTGATCTTGATCTTTTTCAAGACATGTTTCTTTATGCTCTAAATTATCCTCTTGACATGAGGTTGGACTTTGGATATGCATGGGGGATTCTGACAAGGAATCAATGTTTTGGCATGAAGGAAATGCACTTTGAACATTTATGATGGATTCTGGCAAGAAATCAATGCTTGAACATGAGGAAGAGGGACTTCGAATGGGGTCCTCTAAAACAGGCAATGGCAATAAAGTGCATGGTGGCATTGGGTCTTGTATTTCTGAAACATGACAAGGATGTGCATCATGAATTGGATTATCGTGGCAATCAATTATGGATAGCCCTTGGATAATTGCATCCTTTGGTGTATTGTTTGATGAGGACAATATAGAAGGTTCTTGTGAAACTTCTAAAGGTGTAGGGATAGATGCCACTGGAGAATCAATTTGTTTGCAGGGAGATGAGGCATTGCTAGACATAATTGTATTATCTTGATCTTCCTCAAAGAACTCACTTGGTAGTTTCCTGAAGAGCATTGCAATAAAGCCACCTTTCTTTCGAGGTTTTGACATAGTTGTATCTGGAATTTGAACTTGTTTGGAAAGAATTTGGTTTAATTTCATGTTTTGATATTGGACTTGGTTCAATTGTTCCGACATGTTTGAAACTTGGCTTGGTTTGGGCTGCAACCTTTGTTTTTGAATGTTTGGTTGCGGTTGTTGACATTGATATGTTGATTGAACTTGTTGATATTCCACCATTGGTTGAACCATTTGTTGACATTGTATAGTTGGTTGGACATATTGTTGAAATTGAACCATTGGTTGTGTTGGTTGTATATGTTGGACAATTGGTTGAACCATTGGTTGTGATGGTTGAAAATGTGATTGATAGTAAACACCTTCTTGTTCTTGTTGTGAAGGCACATAATGTTGTTGGCTCTTTTCTTGAAATTGTTTCATCATCTCTATTTGGGAGAGGAGAGTTGGTATGTTTGATCGTTCAAGAAGAGATCTTACATCAATTGGCTCAATCTTTGGATTTTGACCTGGAAATTTTCGAAACACTTTGGACATTTGTGATCTATTCTTCTCAATGTTTTTCACTCTTTGTTCCAATATCTCCTCTTCTTGAGCTAGTTTCTCCTCTAGTTTTTGTATTTGGAGATTTGTTTCATCATAAAGAGTTTGATCGATATTGCCTTGTTGTTGGGTTGGATAGAATTGTGATTGCATTGTCGGTTGATATGTCAAACTTTGTTGCATCATTGGTGCTTGGAACCTTGTTTCAATATACATGTCACTATGCAATGGAATTTTTAAAGGATGATGTATGATATGCAACTAAATATAAACTAAACAGACGGAAATGCAATCTATGGCAAAGAATGCAACCTATGTTTTTGGTTGTTTTTCAAGATTTTGACAAACTTTTGAAATGCAAATCTAAAAAGAGACCCTTAGGAAATTGAAATGATGTCTAGACCTCAAAGGACAAAAGGACCAAGTGACAAAAGGACAAATGACAAAGTCTCCCCTATATGCTTGGATACTAAGCTAGGTTTGACCAAATGACAATAATGACATAAAGAGAAAAGGTTGATAAGGTCTAGACTTCTTAACAATGAATTAGGGTTTATCAAAGATTTGCATTACTCAAGTATGACAAAACCTAGTTTTGGCACTATATGCAAAGGGACAATTACTATGCAAGTGACTCTAATATGATATGATAATGACTTAAGCTTAATGAAGAGACCTAAGGTATGCAAATATGAATGTATGACAATGGTATGACTCTAATGCAAGAGGACACATGTAAATGGATGACTTTTATTGATATGCAAAGGAGTATAACCTAGGTGAAACCTAACCTTGGTAGCTGACAATGAATTTGCAAAATGTAAACCTAGGATGAACCTAAATCTAAGTGACATGTGGTGTTGAGACAAGATTTTGAAAAATGTTTGACAACCATGTTTGAAAGTGTTTTGAAGTTTGTTGGATGAAATGCTCTTATGTTTAACCTTGTTTTGAATCAATTTGTCTTGCTTTTGAAATGAGATGCAATTCAACTTTTGACAAGTAAAGAAGACAAGATATTTTAACATAGACTCAAGACAATCATGCTCATTCCCACATTTCTTATGGTAGGCAAGGACATTAGGTACTTGAGAGGTAGACTTGTTATGGGATTCAAGGAGAATACATAGATGCTTGACCCCATGGGCTCCCCTCCACGGCACTCACCTCTCAGGGCAGCCAAGCATCAGTCCCCATGGAAATCTCCCCATGGCGAACTTAGTATCTCTTCCAAGTATCCGAACTTATCCTTCTCAAGCAACTAGAAGGGTTTTTGGCCTCTAAAAACAAGGTGTTTAGTAAGGATTTATGTTAAGCGTTACTCCTTGATGTCACGCAAGCGTGATTGAGACATTAAGCCCATCAAGATACCAAACAAATGTAGTCGCGCAAGCACGATTTAGACCATGAGGCCCTACTTAGATGTTGATATGAGAAAGAGTTCAAGGGTCATCACTTCCCAAGTAACTGCAATTCCCACGTAACCCTTTCTTCAAAGCTTTCGCTCATCAGCTATTTTTTTTATAGTGAGTTAGAATGCCAAGGTATTCTAGCCGTACTCACTTTGGGTCGTTCCCTTCTCACGATTATCACTTGCTTGCAAAAGCAAAATGGTCGGGAAGGCAGGCCCTCTAAAGGTGACACACAATAAAAAATATGAGCATGGTATCGAAGATCTGGATTTCTGATCACCCTAAGAAGGATGAGAGCATACTCTCCTACTCCAATGTCACACTCAACAATCAAAGCAAAAACATGTTCATTCCAACCTATTTAGAAATCATACTAGGCGCCTATAACATTAATGGCAAACACCAAGTTTAGTTGTTTCTCCAAGGCAACCTGCAAAACCCAAGTTAGAAGTTTGAGGTGTTTATTCTTTGACTATCGATTCTGCATAAAACATGTTAGTAGTTTCATTTGTTGTCTTTGCCATGCGTATGCCAAGATGCTGCACAGATAATTAGTACCAAAAACCAAAAAACAAAAAATAGAATGCAAAAACAAACAATTTTTCAAGTAAAACACTGCATTTTTACCTCTGTTCTGGACTTTACATAGGCACAGAACTCATGACACAGGCGCAAGTTGCTTGACACAGGTGCAGGTTACCTTACACAAGCACAGTTTTTATTTTTATTTTTTTTACACAAGCGCATAATGCATTGACACAGGCGCAGAATGCATAACATAGGCGCAAATTGTCTTACACAGGCGCAGAAGTCCCCAGAAAACCCTGCACTGCCCTGTTTTTGGTTTTTTTTGACCTGCAAATCAACTCAAAAGCACTCAAAAACATAGTAAAGGGGTTAGATGGTTAGTGTTCACGTCGGGTTCACCAATTAATGTAGCATAGGAAATCGGAAATCATCACAAGCAAATCAAAATACTAATCTAGCTCAATCACGAAAGCAAATTGCAATGATAAATCCTAAACACACTCAATAAAGACATAAAGATAAAACATTCAAAAGTAAATACTATGCAAACCATATGCAGATATGAATGCTTCCTTCATGCGGCTCCATTGTTCTTCTTTCCTCTTCAAATAGTTTGGTTGTGGATCTCACCTACAAGTGCACATACATGATTGAAAGCAAGTAGGTAAGAAAATTGCTCAAAAGTACTCGAAGCGTGATTGATTAGAAATTCTATAATCTGATTAGGGGTTCGGGGGATTTTGATTGAAGAAATTCATCCAATTTATAGAGAAATTGGAGAAAAAGATCAAATTAGCATGATAATGATTCGAATGGAAATTCAAATCAAGAATAGCAAAATTATGACATGTGTATGACAAATTGCTATGCAAGGATTTATGACAATTTATGACAAATTGCTATGCAAGGATTTATGACATGAATTTGAAATAGAAATAGACATTTAGGAATTTAGGAGAAATTAGAAAATTAGGTTAGAAATGATGACTTGGAAATTAGGAAATTGATGCAAATTAGGTAAATTAATTAATAATTTCTCATTCATTAATTAATTTACAAAAATAGGAGGAATTAATTAGCCAATTAAATAATAATTTAATTGTGACAAGAAGACCTAGGATAAATAAATAAATTATTTAACCTAAAGGGGAGAATGACAATCAAGATTAAATGAATAAATCATAAAACCTTAGAAGATGAATTAGAAATGCAAAGACGACAATTAGGTCTTGATGTAAGATTGATTTGATGTCGATTCGATCATGATTTTGAATTGATATATGATTTGATTGATAAATGCGCCAATTTACGAGGAACAATGACAAATTGATCCAAATTGACATGATTGAGAAGGACAACGATCGATAACAAATTGATCGCAAAATGACAAGATTGACAAGTTGATAAGGATCGACCCAAATCATGACTGAAAAATTGCTATTGACAAGACCAAATTCGAAAGCGAGATGAATGAAGAATGTAGAAGAATGACTCGATGCTCGCAAATGATAAAGACCAAGTGCGAATCATAGGAGAAATGTTAATGCGACGCAAAAACCTAAAATGAGGCAATGCGCAAATGTTAAAGTATGACTCCGCAAGCGTTGACCATTTTTAGGTGTCTACAGTACCAAATTGGATATCCATTCTTCATAGTCAATAGGTCGAATGAAGCCCACACCCTTTGGAGTTCTATTTTGACTAGTAATGCAATGTGTGGATGCATTTTTCTTAGCTTTTGTTTGTACAGTTTAATTCCCGGTAGCAATGGTAAATGATGTAACACCAATTTTGTATCTAAGCCTGGCATATCCGTATAGGACCAAGCGAAATTGATAGGAAGTTGTTTGAAAAACTATATTTTGTTACAAAGGCACTTGCCTCTCCAAAGTATATTGTTCTATCCGGGTCTACAACAAATCCTGCCTTGTGACCACCTTGGGGAAACCCTTCTCTGACACCAAGGAATTTTGCAATAGCTTCATCGTTCTCAAACCAATCTAGAGTTGGTTTTCCTTCTCATCCCCAATCAATCAAATGTGAGTGTACAAGGAGTAATTCATTGCTCCCTTGTATTGTAACAAATTCTGATAACATGCATACCTGGTTATTTGAGTGACCGAGTATATTTTCATCATCTATAGGTGATTTGTGATACTCTATCATGTCAATTGTTCGTGGGCTGGAATCATGATCAGATAGGAATTCATAGTCGTGAGAATCTGTCTCTCTTTCTATGTATGTTTCAGCTTCTGAGGTTGTATAAAGTATCTCCTCTTGTTCTTGCATCCGATTTTGTTGTAGATTCACATGCCTCCTTTGTATGGGGGTCACCCTTCTTAAAACTAGTATAAATTGTTGCAGTCTTTCTTCGTCTGATTCATTGGGTGGAGCTTGAGTTGTTTCCCTTGGCAAAAGTATCAACAACAACCAAGGATTAGGATCATTTACTAGTGCTAAGCTTGTGTCTGCTACCATATTTGCTTGTGTGGATGTTTCAGATATTGTATTGCTGGGTGAATCAATGCTAGGTTCTTGTAGAAGAAGTCTCATATCTTCACCATCTTATTCCGTACTAGGCGATGTTGGTACTTTCTTGCTTGCTTGAGATGAAGAGGGAAACACTCGTGTTGACAACTAACTTTGAGATATGTACTCCGACGGTAGCCTTGGTCTATTCAATATATCTAGTGTATGTTGTCTTGCTTCTGTTATATTTGGTACATGTTTATATCCTAACCCTTGATTCTTTGGATTGCCATTTGGTACAACGGGTTCTAATCTTCCTTGCCTTTATAATCCCAAGCTCGTGGTACCATCATACCCATGTTTTGTAGCATCTTGAATCCATTGCCATACTAATCTAAAGGTAACCTGGGTATTGTCATGTCATCTTCTTCTCTGTATATCCAGTGATTGACATCTTCATTTAGAGATTCTTCTTGTAAATCTCCCCACCTAATGAAGGAGCATGAATTTGAGTATTTGACAATTTATTTTCCTTTGTCTTGTTTCATTACTATGTTTTGAAGTTTCCCAAAAGACCTAGGAGAAAGAGATAACTAGTTTCCAGTTGAGGTACTTGAAATAGAGTATTCTCCACAACCAATAACTTTAATCTACAAAGAAGATGTTGTAGGAACATTCTTCTGTATTTTTGTGATTGTTAATGACTCCATTTGTGTAGTGAGGGGTGTTGCTTGACTAATGGGTACCTGGTTATCTACACTTGCCTTTAAGTGATTACAATGTTGGAATGAATTTGGATCACCCTTTATGGTGATTTCAATGCCATTGTACGAGAATTTGACATATTTATGAAATACCGATGGTACAACTTGCATGGTATGAATCCATGAGCAACCCAGTAACATGTTGTACCCTGGTTCTCTGTCCAACACTTGGAAAGTAACCTCTGTTATTATAGATCCTACTTGCACTAGTAGCGTAACTATACCTTTTGAAGGATGCTCTTCATCATCATATACTTTGATGTTTATTTTTTTTGAAGGATAAATATGAATCTCAGAATATATCAATGCCTTAACCAGCTTTAATGTACAAATGTTGAGACCGACTCCTTCCTCTATAAGTACTCTTCTAATTCTTCTCTTATGTATGTAAGCTTCTAGATGTAACGAGTCATTATGGAGAAGTCTATCACTAGGAATATCATGTTCTGTGAATGCAATATAGGTACCCTATGCCAAATTCCCCACCATGGATTGGAAGGCATTTCCATCTATATCTCTGTCAACTACTGAATATTAAAGTGCTTTATCCAGGATATATTTATGAGCTGGTGATATATGCAATAGTTCAAAGAGTGATATTTGTGTCGGGGTTTTCTTTTTTTCTCAACAAAATTATAGGTCCCTACTGTTGGTGGTGGGTTTGATGGTACTCCTTGTAAAGTTACTTTAGATCTGCGAGTAACTACTGTACAGTCTCTGTCTCTGGGAGCTATTGTGATTGTAGCCACTATATCATCTCTTGTAAAGGAACTGTCTATAACATATGTTGTGTTATCAAGGTTTATTTCATATCCCTTCCTATAGTCATCATGTGCAAGTCTGATATCCATGATATGTCCTATAAGTTCATCTTCAAACCATCCTAAATGAAGTGGTTCTTCATATCCCCAGTCCGTAAGACATAGATTCTTGTCTTCATCATATTTTGGTGCTCCTGACAGCATGCAAATTTGGTTCTCATCGTTGTAAGTCTCTTGATATTGTTCATCATTATCAAGTGCTCCTCGTGAATCATCATTTACTACATCTCCTAAGCTAATGGCATGAATAGTATAGTCGTATGAGAATTTTGTGTAGTTAGCTGTATTATCTTGTGTTCCTGATGTATATGCCTTCCCTTTATCGTGTTTGACAAATGGATCCTTAAAGATGGTATGATTCGTGTTTGTTGAAGTTTTGTTGGTGTCAATTGTGATGTCACCTTGATCGATCATGTCTTGGATTAAGTTTTTCAATTTATAGCAACTTGCAGTTTTGTGACCTTTAGTACGATGATATTCATAGAAATCACTATCATTCCACCATGTAGGTTTGAAAGGACATGTTTCATATACTCTTATGTCTGGCAAAGTGATCATGTTTGTCTGTATCAACTTTTTTAATGTTGATTCAATAGGTTCCCCTACAAGTGTGTAATTCCTTTTTGGAGCATTTACCCTTGGAAATTTTGTGTTCATAGTTTGTGCAATGTTTACATTGGCTGATATAGTGTTATTCTCTATGTGTGGACTAAATGATTGACTTGGACCTTGTAAAGACAAAATCGGTTGAGTTCTGTTCACTATACAGGCATTTACAACACCATCGTTGGTCACATTTTTGTTTTTCGACCAAAATTTGGATATATCATTGTTGTTGTTCTTGCCATATTTTATGAGACCTTGTTCTACTAGTCCTTTCTCACACTTTAGGGCTTCTTCAGTGATTTGTTTAAATATGGTCAAACATTGCATTTGTATTAGGTACTTGATCTTAGGGATTAAGTTTTCTGTGAACATTTTGTTGGCCATTTGGTGGAATTGATTATGTGTTGCATTGATGTTTTGTCATTAATGTTAACACTAACTGTCTGGATACTTTATTGGCATCCTTCTGGTCATGATCGGTTGAGTAGTTTTTGGTTAACTTGGATCCGACATGATCTGGTTGACTCCGATACAATCTGGTGATGGAATTGGCTTGTTCATGATGCTTATACTTATATTTGGTCAGTTGGTTTTGGTCTGGTGATTGGATGCTATCCTACTTAATTAGAAGATTGGTTTCTGGTTCCGGCGAGGGTTTCACCGACATATCTTTTTGCAGAGATCTTTGATGAATTGCATAATTGGTGTTGGTACAACTTCTGATGGAGTTTTAGGATTCTGTTGGGACGACATTTAGAGATCATTGCTGAAGTGTGTGGACCTATACTTGGTCCTGGTTGATCTAGGTTATGGACCAACATTAATGTAACGTGTGGATAGGACCTATTATTGTATTTCTGAGAAATTTTATGTGTTAGATATTATTTGTTTTGGTCTAAGGTCGACATGGTTTGTAATTACGTAATTGGTTATTGTTTGGTGGCTGACCTGCTTGTTTATGGTTGAGGGTTTTTATAAATAAGTTGTAAGATCTCATGGTAGATCATCATGGTTAATGTAAGAGGTCATCGTCAAGGATTGTAATGTGCGAATAATGTAATATCATTCTGGCAAAGGAGTTGGTCGATCATTAGAGATCGAATTGGGTGTGTAAGAGGATTTAGTCCTCTGGTATTGAGCTTAACCGAGACTATACTCAGGCATATGAGATACCATCTTTTGCAATTCAACACTTCTCCGGATTGTAGTCTGGATTTATATGTTGTCAGTGAGACTCATTTTGTGATGAGCAGTGTGCTCTAGGCTGTTGGCCTTCTTGCAAGTGCAAGCTCCTTCATTGTAAATTCACATACGTACTGTAAAAGTATTATTTGATAGTGGGTAGGATTCCCACTGTGGTTTTTCCCTTTACCGGGTTTTTCATGTACAAATCTTGGTGTTGTGTGGATGACTTTTATTCTGTGATTATTGTTCATACTTAATTAGATTAACTGTTATTCCAGTATTGTTGTTTTAAGTTGCTAAAACTTCCGGTAATATGTGACAGCTGATTCACCCCCCCTCTCAGTTGTCTTCCGGTTATCTGAACTGTCTAACACATGTCAACTTGCTTTGTTTCTAGAATAATAGTCTTGCATCTCCTATAGAGAGCTCTCCATTGTTGTATGAAGGACGTGAATGTTTCATTCTCATATTGTTTTGTGGCACATAAGTCCATCAAAGTGACTAGGGTTTCAATGTCATGCGAGAAGTTAGCAATGAAGTGTTCAGCTAATTCACCCCATGATGTGATAGTTGGTGGTAAATGTGAAAACCACTCCAAGGCTGAGCCTCCCAGACTTTTAGGAAATAGTCTCATTAGATAAGTGTCTTCAGTTGCAACTTCTATACAGGCTGTAAAAGAATCTCTGATGTGATCTCTAGGATCACCTTTACCTTGGTATCTATCAAATTTTGGTGTTTCAAAATATGGTGGGAAAGGCGGCATGTATATAAGGACGTAAGTCCTGCATTGTATAGCTCTTTTTATCATTACCGGTTTCCATAGTTGTCATCTATTGTTGTAGATTTTGTACTTGTTGGGACATAATATCCGTTTAGGTCAAAGGTACATACTTTGCGCATGTATATTTCCCACAAAAGGATTCGTGGTAGTATAACTAGGAGGTTGTTGAAAGGTACCATAATTATAATTCTATGTGTTATGAGTTCCACAAGGTACTGTGAAATAAGCGACATGTGAACCCATGTTTGACTGAGTTGTACTCATTGTATTAGCAGAACCTAGGTTTGTATTCTGGTGACTATGTAGATCCTATAGAATAGGAAACTAGAGGTTGAGTCACAGTTGTTGTATGAGGAACTTGTGTTTGAATAGGTGCTGAGACACTTGACAATATCGGTATAGCCTGTGTTGGTGCGCTAATGTTTATTGTTGAGGATAATGCACTTGATTGAGAATTCATGTTTGAAATGACATTTATTTGTAAATATGATGTTGGTGCATTCTGAGGAAAACTTGAGGTCATCACTCGTGTTTGTGTCATATGTGGTATTGGACTGCTATTTGAACCTAAAGTATTTCCTAGTGGTAAGATTGTTGTGATATCAAAATATTCAGGTAATTTGACCCCATTTTGTAATAACAATGAGAAATATTTGTCCCTATCATTATGTATAAGAGCATCTAAGATCATAAGGACTTGTGGGTCCTGTTAAGCTGATTCAATCTCTTCACGTGTTAAATTTTGTTGTAGTTCATGTATTGTGGGCATTGCTTGAGGATTTGACTGTTGACTAGTTGATATGTCCATGTTCCAAGTTGGATTTACTGACAGGTCAATGTTTGGGTCCATCTTACTTTTTGCCTTTTGTGACCTTGTGACGGGCATTTAAGACTTCTATATGAGGACGGTTTAGAACCTAATGCAAGACGACGATAATGCAAGACTCTAGACCTAAATATGAAATATTCAACACTAGACCAGACTCTCTATTAAGGATTTTGATGTGAGACTTGTTGAGTATTTCAATATTTTTGCAACGCAAGTTTTTCAAGATCTTCTCTCAGAAGTTCTGCAACAATTTATCTATCAATTCTATGAGCAATTTTATACTCTATATTTAGCTCGTATTGGACTCCTATATAATGAGGTGTGTTTCTCTTTAATTGCCAGGCCAAGTTACTTTAACCGTCAATGATTTCTCATTGACCGTCATTTGACACTAGATTAGGTTGCTCGAAGGGGAGCAAACCATCACCTGGGAGACCCATTAGGATGCATGCTATGACTTTCCAGGATGATTATGCAAATGATGATGGACTAAGATAGATGTATATGAGGTCTAGACAAGGACTAAATCTAAGGACGTATATGAGGACGTAAATGAGGACTTATGAAACTTCTAAGGACGATAATAAGGACGTAAATGAGGACTATGAGGACTATGCAAGGACTGTGCAAGTTCTAAAGATGATATTAAGGATGTAAATGAGGACTATGAGGACTATGTGAGGACTATGAGGACTATGTTAGGACTACCTATGGTCACAAGTATGTAAAATTTTGAGTTTGTAGGACTATCTGACGTTTCAAGATGGACTTTGTTTCCATTAATTCTGTGTGTAGGACAAATTTGTTGCTTTCCAAATCTGAGAACAGTTGTTTGCAGACATTTATAGTTGACTAAACTGTGTTTTAACCAACTCTGAGAATTCAGAGATACGTAAGATAGGCCTGAAATAGCCCAAAAACCTAGTCAATACTTCTCTGGTACAACGATACATATAAAAGCACATAATACAATCTTAGGCTGGATATTGGAAACATTCAAATGAGGCCCTTACAATAAAATACCGAAACAAAACGAATAGATAGAGAGTCTGGCAGCACTGACTCCACTCCACGACACACACTTCTCGGGCATGCCAGTCTCTCTTACCACGAAGATCTTATCACCGAGGGATTTTTGTATCATAATGCAAGGTACATGAAGGGTATCTATGGGGTACGATCCGCACTCCCAGAATCACTGAATATAGGATTTGGGCTACTAAGTTGGTTCTTATTGTAAAATTTTGAGGGGTCCCGATCCAACGATGGATTATCAAAGAAAACCACTTAAGACTTTAGTTGAGCTTATCGATGCAGGGAAGGCCTCGACATACGTCGAATTCACTCAACACTCTAGCCGCCTGAGTAATATATTTATATAGCGGCTCGAAAAACCTGCTAGAGAGTAAGCTGGGAGAGATGATATCTCCAATGCATCCCAATTCGAAGTACCTTTATGGGGTGATGAAATCCCCACTCAAAGATACCCCTCACTACTAAAATAAAAAATTTGGGCGTTGTTATCACCTTCTCCCTTTCTCCCAAGACCTCGAAGGCGGGTGGAAAGGTAGTTGATGCAACGGTAGGTCCACCCCAAACATAATAAAAAGTTCTTTCCCTTAAGAAAAATGAAATGTGAGTTATTCTATTGAGCAACCTGATTCACGTTCATTTAAAAAACCCAAACTTAGGTGTGAGATACACATGTGCATGTCAATTTTAAAACACCAAACTGAAATGTGAATGCATGCATGTCAATTTTAACCATTGTTTATTTTAAGCCCAAAACTGAAGTGTGAGAGCATGAGTGTTTATTATTCAGTAATGATCTGATCCTCTCTGTAAATTCACTACATGCTGCAAACAGATAATCAGTAACCCAATAAAACCGACAGAAAACAGAAAACTAAACTATGAAACACGAATGCGTAATGATACCTGATCAATTGCGTGATACTGTATGACCGATTGCGTAATTCTGTTAGAGCGATTGTGTAATTATGCCAGAGCGATTGCGTAATTCTGCCAAAGCGATTGCGTGATACACAGACAGACCAAACAAAAAAATAAAAAAGAAAGTTAATTCTGATCTGGAACCTGCAAAACAGATTGTGATGTCCTAGCAAGATCTCTCATCATCCATTTGATGTATATTTCACTCTATATGAGAGAACTAGGTTGTTGTATCTGTTGATGATTGGTTGATCCTCTAGATCTCGTATCTTCTTTTCTTCCTTTAGGATTTGCTCTGGCTTGTCTTCTTTGTTCCTTTGTCCTCCTTGCACCTGAAATTCTGAATTGTACCTTATGTGCCATAAAATGTCATAATTAAGCATGCAATAAATGTAAACCATATTCAGATTTACCTAATTTCATATAGAATTTAACAGAACAGAGATCAGGAAACAAGAAATAGCAAATAAACAGACACATAAATAACCCCGACGAATGTGTGACAGTATATGAGCGAATGTGTGACACTGTAAAG
Organism: Cryptomeria japonica; assembly: GCF_030272615.1. Lineage (NCBI taxonomy): Eukaryota > Viridiplantae > Streptophyta > Pinopsida > Cupressales > Cupressaceae > Cryptomeria > Cryptomeria japonica. Next base: position 133,630,421 of record NC_081406.1, read on the forward strand.
GCTTTTGCGTGATGGGTTTCGCACGAATGCGTGACCTTGTATGCTCAGTTGCGTGAGCCTGTCTATGCGATTGCATGATGATGTAAACATGATTGCGTGATTCAGAATTTGTTCTACAATTCGTACAAACCTGCAAAAAAAATAAAAATTCCGTACGATTTGCAAAATCACACAAAAGAAAAATAAGGTTAAATTGTTGTTAGTTCACGTCGGGTTCACCAAAATGTCGTATGCTGAAATTCATTAAATGTAAATCAAATAGGAATGAAAGGGAAATCACGAATCCCTATCTTAATTGGAATTCAAACAAACAAACAATAGAATAATGCTAAACAAGAAACAAGAATATAAGATATATCAATCAATTGCTCCTATTCCAAGACTGCATATAGCTTCCATTGCTCTTCTCCTCTTTGCGGTATGGTGGCTCTCAGATATCACGTTGGCAACCTGCAAATGACACAAAGATTCAAAGTTCGTGATTGTTGAAAATGGAGATTGAATGCTCAATTTATAGATTATTTGATGAGAATTAAATGAAAGGTGGAACAAGTTGATCAAGAAGTGGAATTCAGGTGAGCTCACATGTTGATTGATAGTTGAACTGCTCAATTGGAGGTGAAACAAAATAGATTGAATAGATTAAATGAGTCAACTGATTGAGAAAAAGTTGACCGAGGGATGAAAAAGGGTGATTGGAGGAAATAAAGAGGAGGAGATAGTTAACTGATTGAAAGTTGATTGAGAGATTTATTTAGAAAAAGCTAACTAAAAGATAGAAATAGGAATGAAAAGATAATTAAATTAATTAATTAATTTAGCATGTGCTTGAACTTTGACTTGGATTTTCAATTTAATCTTTGCATGGGATTTTAATTCAAATATTGAATTTATTTTAAATTCAATTTGGTATTTGAATATATTTAGAATTTGACTTTGATTTTCAATTTGATTTTTGAAATCATGCACATATATTTGAAATTAGAAGAAATTGGAAGAATTTGAATTTGAGTTAGAATTTGGAGAATCAAATGAAATTAGAAGAATTATGAAATTAAATGAAATTAGAATTTTGGGATTTGGAATTAAATGAAATTAGAATTACAAGAATAAATTAGTTAATTAAATAATTCAAGAAACTATTTAATTATTTGAATTAATGGAATCAAATCACAATTAAGTAAATAATTAATATTTAGAAAAGGGTTACTGGTTAGATGATTAGAGATAGAAATTGAAAATTAATTTATTTAAAATTTTAAGAATATTATTTAAATTGAGGATTAAAATCATAATTAATTAAATAATAAATATTTAATTATTAGAAATAGGTTTAAATGATTAAACGATGATAGAATTGAAAATAGAATAATTAATAAGATGATGAGGAAATATGAAATTAGAAGAATAAGATTAATTAACTTAATTAAATAATTAAAGAATTATTTAATCAATTAGAGGAATAATTAGTACATGATCAATGAGGCATTTTTAGGTGTCTACAATATGTAAATGTGTAACTAATAGAGATGATTAACACATCTCGAAACTATAAGAGTTGGAATATAATGTTCTAATACCAAACAATATTTGGCTATAGAGATAACCACCAAAGATCAAGAAGATTCAATGAAAATAGAAGAGAGTCTCAACATGAGAAAATAATTGAATTCTATCAAGGTATTGAAATATACACAAAATGATTCATGATCCAAGATTACAAAGAAAAAGTCTTGTATATATATGCAAGGGTGATACAAAGATCAACATAAGATCATGGTATATGTCCTAATTTTACAAGTTGAGATATGAACAAATTCCCTAAGTACTTACGTAACTACATTTGGAAAGGACTTTAAAGGGAAACTAGTTAGGTAAAATACGTTGTTGACACCAACAACCCCCTTAAGTAAAAAAATAGGGAGAATGAGAAAACTTGTTTTAAGATGTAAAGACAAGTCTTGACAACAAGGCCTCATGAGGTACTCGTGTAAAATAATCACACAAATTTAGAAAGGGATGAAATCTTGTATAAAAAAATCCCTCTTCAAAAGGGAGATAAAACAAGACACTCTCTAAAGTATGAAAATGATAAAACTCCATAAGAGAAAAAGGTCAACCCCAAAATAGAGAGAGACTGTGCAACGATCCCTCAATGTGTAATTTCCTATACTAATGGTTGATTCTTAATAACAAATGTTGAAGACGATTCAAAAATATTGAAAAACATTTCTCCCCTTAAGAAGGAGAAAAGCCAAAGGTGCATATAGGATATCTTCACATCCATAAAAGGATATGAAAGAAAGATCATTATGTACTATTTCATTGGAAGCTTCTTAGGTGTCCACATGTATATGCTGATATGTTTCACAATTAAATCAAGAGTCTTAGGTCTGATTGAATAAAGTGACAATCTAGAACCTTATGAAAATGAATATGGAAGATGATCCAAAGATGAAGATGAATCCTCCAAATTCTACTCAATAATCTCCAAGGCAATATATTCAAACTATGAAAAAAAAATAGGCTGAGAAAAAACAAGAGAGAATATTTCCTCATTATATCCAAAGAAGATGATGATGCAACTCCATAGTAGTCAACAATAAAGATGTTGAATATCCTCAATGACATCCTCCAGATACACAATAATGGAATAAAAAAAAACACTTGCAATATCTATCAAGTAATCTTCCCAAGTAGTTGTATATGGAAGATGATGATACTATACAAAATCATCTGAAGTACCATATAAAGTAACCTTGCAATCTAAAGCACGAGATGTAGGATATTAATGCTAGCACATGTCTCTAGAACATTAATCAATGCAAGGTCATGATTCAAATGACCATACTATATCTCCTTAAAATTGTCCATACTAGATGCAAACTTAGGGTCAACAATATCCAAAAGAACATTACTATAAGATCTATTCAAGATTAATGATATACCTCCCAAACTGAAACAATATTTATACTATGTAAATGCTTAAGAATCACAAAATCTAGTGTGAACTCAATACTCTTCTACCACACTATGTGTGATTTGATAGCTAGCAAACATATTAGTTTCTAATGAACACAAATGTTAGTGAATGATCCTTCATCTATTTCAATATACTCTTTCTCCTAAATACATGTATGTGTTGTTAGCCATCTGGTGAGTAGTGATGAACAAGTCTTGAATAAATACAATACTCTTCATGATGAAATACAATATTCTTCATGATGAAGCCATGTGATATGAAGCTACAAAATTAAGGAGCCATCCTGTTGACTTAAGATCTATGGTTGCAACGAGTGCTTTCCCCTCATATCTCTCTAAATTTGAAGAAAAAGATGAGGAGGTTTAACATCTTGAAGGAAAATTGGTCTTCAATAGTCTAATGTGCTTCAACTCATAGATTTATTTCAAATAACATAGATGTTCACCATGCCCTAGTTCCTTGGAATACATGGACATTTGGTTTCTCCTTATATGATTTCCCTTTGGTGGAGAGGGTTCATAGTTAGATTGTGTAGTTTATTTTTGTGTATGCTTGTTTTTCGTTATTTTTTTCCCTTTTTAGGATTCTTTGATTTCTAAATGGGAAAATATAAATTCAAGATCGATTTTTATTTGCTAGCACTTACCAAGGCATGAGAGTTATGCTCATTCAGAAATAATAAAAGAATCATCATTTACAAAGTCACTTAATTTTTTCATTTCACCAACATCAACCAGCCAGCGAAGTGTCCTGACAATTGCATCACTTGGAGCACAGCCTTCTTTCTTCATTTCATCCATCAACCAAAATGTTTTTACAAGATCACGTCTTCGCTTTGAGGCACAGAATAATATATTGTATGTGAAAACATCTGGAACCAAATCCTTATTCAGCACTAAGAAAGCCATGTCAAGTTTGTTTTCCTTGCAGAAAAAATCAATCAATATATTATAGGTTGCAACAGTTGGAGAAATACCAACCACTTCCATGTTTGAAAAATGCTTCAAGGCCTTATCTATTTCACAAATTTTGCAATGGGTATCAATCAGGCAGTTATAAGTGATTGCATTAGGTGTCAAGCCTTCATCAGGCATCTTATTCATGAGTGAATGAGCTCTAGAAAGATCTCCTGCCTTGCACGGACCACCAATGATTGTGGTGTATGTCACTTCATCAGGTTTCAAATTCCTCATAGCCATTTCCTCTAACATCTTCCCTACCATGTTTATGTCTCCTGTTCTAAAGAATGCACGTATCAAAGTACTGTATGTAATTACATTAGCAAGATGTCCCCTGTTTTCCATCTCAGAAATAAGTGTAAATGCTTCCTTTTCTCTGTTACTCTGAAATAAACCATCAATTAGAATGTTGTAGGTAACAACATTTTGGGAGCAACCTTTCCTTAACATCTCTTTGAACAACTTTTGAGCCTTTTCTGCCTCACGTAATTCACATAAGCCGTGCATCAAAGAACTGTAAGTGATTACATTTGGCTGTAAACCCTTTTTGGACATGTCATGAAAACAATCCCAAGCCTTGTCCATCCTGTTATCTTTGCACAGTCCATCAATAACTGCACTAAATGTCACTTCATCTGGCAAAGGACCAAACTCCAACATTTGTACAAACAGTTTGTAGGCTTTTCCTATTTTTCCAGCCTTGTAAAAACCATTAATCAGGCTAGTATAAGTATAGATGTTAAGAAAATGGCCGTCTTGTAACATTTTTCCTACTAATCCTAGAGCTTCATGTACTATTTCTACTTTGCAAAGACCATCTATAAGATTGCTATATGTAACAATATCAGGAGAGCAGTAACCATGTCTCATTCCTTCTAGTAATCTGATAGCTTCATCTTCCCTACCTACCTTACAGAGACCATTTATTAGGGTACTGTATGTAACATTATTAGGAGAAAAGCCATCCTGTGTCATTTCAGCTAATAAAACAAGAGTTTCATTTATCCTACCAATCTTGCAGGTTCCATTAATCATAGTGTTATATGTAACAATATCGGGAAAACAATGAGCATGCCTCATTTTGCGCAAGAACTCGCGTGCTTCCTCGATTTGATCCCCTTTACATAAAGCCTTTATGAGGGTATTATAAGTTATAACATTTGGATGTATTTCAAGCTCTTCCATTTCAGCGATCACCAGAGTTTACAAGGCCATCTAAAAGAGCGGTGAAGGATACGACATTGAGAGGACGGCGTTCAGTTAGGGCGGAGTGGAAGAGGTCCCAGGCCTTGTTTGTGTTTCCCGATTTACAGAGGGCAGTAATGGACTGATTGAAGTGCTTAACATGAAATTTGTGGGCGATGTGAGGAGGGGGTTTCTCCTGCTTGTGTGTGTGATGAGATGAGGTTTTGTATTGTTTTGAAGAATGAGGAGAAATTACTTGTTTAAAGAAGGGGTATCGTATCCATTGCTCTGGGGCACAGAAGAAGAAAACCCTGAAATATCTTCACTTCTCTTATTAAACCAAACGCAATTATTAAAAGGAAGTAAAATTACCTCGGTAAAAGCAGCTGAATGGTATTTCAAGAACCATCTGCATCTTCATGTGGTAACAAAGCACAGCAGATTAAACCCTAAAATGTCTTCTCTTCTCGTCAAGAAATAAAATCAAAGCAAATATAATTCCTGGATTACCCGGAAGCATTTTGTCCCGAAAAGTTATCTTGCCATTCGCCAAAACCCGTAGAGGATACAGATATAGCAAAACCCGTTATATGTAATTTTAAAAAAATTAATATTTGTATTTTATAGTTATAATCAATCTGTTATTTTAAATTATATATATCTAAATATTTTATAAATGTAAACAATTAAATATTTATTGTAATTTATAATTTTTTATTTATAAATAATTACTTTAGAAATTAAATTTGTATATAATAATTTAAAAATTAAAAAATAGATAAATTATTTACACATCTATATAATAATTTATAGTGTCATTTATTCCTTATATTCTTTGTTAATATCAAATTTAAGTATTCAGTAATTTCTTCATCTAAAATTTTGATATTTAATGAAGACATATCTAAACATAACAAATATTATTTTATTAATTCTTCAATAATAAAAAATTATATATTTTTTATTTTACATTTTGAGGCATGATGTCATCATTCCAGACTAGTCCGATAGCTAGGGCACAATTCAGCGAATTTGGTGGTTGTAGAAAAAATTCTTCTTGGCAATGGCGGTCATATAAGCATGTTGCTTCTCATGGTAAATGGTTTTGCCCAGATTCGCCTAGTAGTGCACATAGGTGTAAGGAGTGGTAAACTTCTAGGGCTATGGCTAGTGTCATGGAGGACTGTGCAAGGAGTGAGCATAATATAAAGATAATGTGGCAGGACTGGATGCAGAGTCAAGTCTTTCTTGTGTGGGAGCTCGAGCTATCTAAGGGGTCTCAAATCCCATAAACAACAAAGTCCCCTTTGAAGGTGGAGTTTGAGGAAGAGATTAAGCATGAGGTAGTTGAAAATGAGGTTTTTTTCGTGAAATATGTACTAATTGAGAGATTTAGGGGATTATGTTTAAGCTTAGAAACACTTCATCAATGGATCTTTGATATTTGGTGCCCCATTCTCAAGGGATATCTTCAAATTTATCCATGCACATGTTGGTTCTTTGTTGTTGTCTTTGATAGTAGGTGGGACTATTGCATTGTTCTCTATGACTACAAGTGGAGCTATGGACAACATCTTCTTATGCTAAAACCTTGGCACCCTTCTTTGACCCGACTTGTGAATCCTTCTCTACTATTCCAATTTGGTTAGGACTCCCAAATCTTCCTCTCCAATTCTAGTTTGATTCCTACTTTGAAGCTATTGGCAACTCGTTGGGAAAATTCCTAGGAGTAGATGAGGGTTCTACCAATTATTTGCATACCACTTATGCTTGCATTTTGGTAGAGATTCACTCTAATAAAGGTCTCTCTAAATACTAAAGACGGGTACTTGATTCAAATTGTAGACTATGAGGACATCCCTTTTAGATGTTACAAATGTTTCAATAATGGGCATATTGCACCTCAATATAGAGGACAATGAAATAATGGCCAAGCTTCTTGGTGTGAAGAAGTCTCCCCTCATCATTACTCAGTGGAGAAGCATGTTTTAGATTATAAAGGGAATACTAAGACAAAAACCCCTAACAAGTCTCGTTGGGTGATTTAAAGGTACCACTCAATAAATCACAACCCACATCGATGGCTATGGAAGCACCTCCTCCAGCTAGGAGTGCCAATGTTAAGGCTACAATGGAGGTAGAGGTAATAGATAAACCTCCTCAAATTGGGAGTGACAGTACTAAGGATGCCTCAAAGGTAGTTGAGTAGGAAGATCTTTAAGGTATTATGTCTTTGGGTATTGAGATGAAATCTTGGAGATTAGTAATGAGGCTCAGGGTTTTAGAAGATAATTGAACTAGGGTGCAAAGGAAAAGAAAGAAGAATGAGGTAAATTTCAACATGCAACTTTGTTCCCACACCAAATGTGGAACAAAATCATAGATAGGCAACATGTGCATTAGGTTTTATGGTTTTGTCGATGATTGATAGCCAATTTTCCTTATTGTGGTCTAAATACTTGCCCATTCAGGGGTTGGATTTGTAATGCTTTTAAAATTTATTATATGGGTGTGGCCCCAAAGAGTTTATAGGAATTATCAATTTTCCAAGACCTACAAACAACTATAAGCCTTCACAAGAGAAATACAATTCACTAGAAGATGAAAAATGAATTGAGATTGAGATATTTAGAAATGTACATAAGTTCTCCTTATAAAGGAAAGAGCAGTTATGAGAGCGCCAATGAGGTGTAAGGTTAAGTATAACCACTTGCCAACTAATTGAACAATTAACTATATGTAGGTAACTAATAAAATGATGTTAAACTTACCTAACACCTAGGAAATGATAATTTGCCTAAGTAAACTTAAGCATGAGAGTAAATATAATTTACTCTAACATCCCCCCTTAAGTGCAACTTAGGGAGAACACTTATTATGCAAAGATGCAATATGGTTATTGGCTACTAGGCCATGTTAGGTACCCATGTACAATGCACATGCAAAAAAATGAATCTCTCACAAATCGGAGAAAAGGAGAAAACCACGTTGTGAAAAAACTGCTCTCCAAAAGAGATAAAACAAACAAGCAAATCATGATGCATGAAGGACTCAAGACCCCCTAAGGACTGCATACATCATGTATATACAATCAATGATCCCCCCATAGGAAGGTAGGAATGAGACTACATAGCCCCCCATAATGAATAATGTCCTGCATAAATGGCGAGTGCTCGGAGGCAAAACATAGTCCAATGTCTACAATCAATATTTATTCCCTTGGGAAGAAGATACACCAATTACAAATGCAGGAATGAATCCCATTTTGGGTATGGATTAGGAAGTTGAATCCAAATGTAAAATGACAAAGTCTCCAAAATATTCTCATATGTTACCAAGTCCTTGGATGAAGATGTCATAAACTAGTTAGGTAGACACCCAATCACAATAGAAGGTGACAAGCAAGGAACCAATGGTAATTCATCTCGAGAAAGATCCAAAGACAAAGATGAAGTGACAACATTGGTGCCACTACTATCATCAAATAGGAGAGATGCCTTTGAAAAATGAATAGGAGTCTTTGAGCTCGAAGAAGCCATCACATGTTCATGATCAAACTAAACCATGAAATGTGACAAATCAAGTGAAGGGGAAAACTCATCAATACTAATCTCCAAAGACAATGTAGAAGAATCTCCAAATGTGATGAAACTGTCATCAAAGAGAAGAGAAAATCCCTTAAATGTGTCCCCCAAATTTGAAATATGAGATTCCACAAACAAAGTTCCAATGTCTGATAGGTAGGAATCCCAATCAGGAAGACAATGATAATCCAATGTATCAGGAATGATGGAAGTCTCAAGTGAAGGTTGATCAACTATCTTTGACAAAGAATCAAGAACCTCTGAATCATCTGCAACCTCCAAAGGATCACAAACATGGTTTATTTGTTCTAAAGAATGAAAATGCACATTGGAGTCAGAAAGATGAGTGTCAAGAGATAGTAGAGTATCATGATCACCATATGTCTCTCGAATATGAGTCAAAGAGCACGAGAACATTTGAAGTGGATAAATGACTCGAAAAATGTCATCATTTATATTTAAAAAAATAGCTCTAAAAACTCCAGCCCTAAACCCTTTCCAATTAAGATACTCACAAGGTGTTCTAGGACAAGGAACTTCATTATAAAAATATGGCAATAGTTGATGCTCACTAAGACGAGTGAGAATAAAATCACTCCACTGCCTATAGTTCCCCCTGTCCAAGACAAAAGAAAAACCCATTATAACATTTTTTTTTTGAAAAGTTTTATCCCACCCACCATATTATCTCAATATACAAGAAACAACTTTCTAGCACAGACAATTTTCATGCATACTCTCAATCTGTGCCAAAAATGGTAGCTTTGGAACAGGGTGTGGAAGTCCCTCAGGAAATGCTTTAGTAGACATGTATGGAAAATGTTGAACAATAGACAACACATTTGAACTGTTTGCAAGATATGCACAAAAACGTGGTCTCCTTGAATGGTACAATTGTAGGATATGCACATAATGCGTTTGTTGAAAAAGCTTCAAAAATCTTCAATAGATTTTGATCGACTGCAATCTTTGCCAGTATCCTCCATGCCTATGTTGAAATGGGAGGTTTTGTAAGCTCTCTAAAAGTCACTCTATCCCATTAGAAAAAGTAGATGATATCACAATAGTTTTCACTTTAAATGAAATCATTTTCAATAGAATATAGATTAATAATACATTGTTTACATAAAATATCATTTCTAGATGAATATGTAATGCATGGAAATTTCTTCCATACTTTATGCACATTTAATATTAATATTTTTATTTTCAAATTTAATATTAATGTTTTATCTTTTTTTCCAAAAAGTTTAAACTTCTAATCTATATATTTTGAAGTACTCATGTTTTTGATTATGGGAAAAGCAGGTTTTGAAGGGATCTTGAAATCCTTTACAAAAGATCCTTAAAAGATAATATCATTAAGCAACAAGAAAAGACAAACTGCCAAAAAACCAACACAATTATGGGCAAAAATCAACAAAAAAGCCCAACAAAACCAGCCACATCCAACCATAACAGAAAAGAGATAGAAAACAAATTACTTAATGTTTTTTAGGGCATTAGCCAAATTTACGCTAAACCCTTGCAGATCTTTAATATTATCCCTAAGCTTAGGGATATCCTTGGAAGAGGCCACCACAACTTTTTTCATGCTTGCCCTTTTTCTTTCGCAGCACCACCAAGAGCACTTTCCACTGTTCTTGCCTTGATAGCATCCTCATTAATATCTAGATCCACGACAGGTTTGGGGGTGCTGGAACCATCAAGGAACTTGGTAATTTCCTCTAAATTCTTAGTCACAGAGGAGAGAATATCCGGAATCATTAGCAGAAAGTTTTTCATAGCTGTTTTTCCTTCCTCCAGATTACCAATCTGAGCTTCCAGCTTCTCCACTTTTTCCTCCATTCCTTTATTCCACTGTTCCTGGTTTATTTCAACTTTCTTCCCTTTCTCTTCCTGTTGCCTATATGTTTTTTCTAGATTCTTTATTCCTTCATAAACCCACCTGTCAAAACCCATACGAGCCTCAGACTGGTTTTTAAGTTTATCTAGAATTATCCCCTCTCCAGCGTTATCCTGATCCCTACTCGAATTCTCCTTGTCCTTGTCCTTCTTAGTTTCCTTGTCCTTCTCTTGCTCAATTTCCATTTCCCTTTCCTCATTAATCTTGCCCTGCTCCTCCATAGGTTGGCTGTTAACAATTCCTATGCTCACACTGTGGGTTAGACTATTTTGATTAGAGACTTCCTCACCTCCTCCTTCCTCTTCCTTCTAGCTCTCCTCTCCTTTAGACTCATTAGTCTCCATCTCACTTCCATATTTTCCAATATCCTCTGAACCCTTGTCCTCTGGAATTTTCTCCATAGTAGCTTTTTTACCTTTTTTGCTTTGTGTCCCCTCATCCTTGCTGGGCCGCCTTCCTCCATCTTCCTCTTTCCTTTCCCCGGTGATACCGACAATCTCTTGTTTTCCTGGATAGCCAGAATCTTGCAATGCTCATAAATGAGCAAAATAAGGCTGCAATGAAGCACAAGCGAAGAAGGATTCTTGCTGTGCTTATTCAGAGACCTCGATAGAGACCTAAAGAGGTAATATGGCAGAGAAATTCTCTTCTCATGTCTAAAATTATTTAAAAGAACAAAATGGTATGTGTGGACCTTGGTAAAACGACCCTCCATAGTAATATATTCCATTATAGCATTAAGCACACAACCTCAGATTTTCTTAATATTGGAAGCATCATAATACCCCTCGTAGCTTTTCCTATTTTTGCTCTCTCCTTCTCTTTACGTGGAAAAAGCTTAACTGCGTTATTAGACACTTTCAAGTCTCTAAAAAAGTTAAGACCATAGTGGGGCATACCTATAACCGTCGCAATGAGATCCACATCCAGCTTAAACCTAACACCATGAATTTTGAAGGAGCCATTTATCCAGTTTTCAGTGACTTTGGTTACTGCTAGGTTAACTCTACCTTTATTATAGTCGACCAACTTTTCCATAAAATTCATCATGAATCCTTTCTCCTGCTTTGCCTAGACCTTAGGCATCTCCTTCCATGTAGAAATATTATCAGGTTCCTCTCTTCTTAGATCTCCCCCCCATTGATTTCGATTTACAATTTCTCTTCTTCTGCAACTTCAGAGCTTTCTTCTCAATGACACTTGAATTTTTGAAAATGCAAACCCACAAAGTGTGCGGATAATTAATATTCTTGATTAGGACTCCACCCTTCTGATGTGTCATCATTACCTTTCTAAATATTTGAATATTACTCATTACAACATTCATGATTAATCGTGCGATCCCTCTTTCCCCATGAATTTGTCCTTTCTGATAAGTTCTTTAATATTAAAATCCATATTAACTTCCCCATTCCATATACATTGAGCTTCAGAATTTACGCCAAAGTTCGCTAACCCATCTGTAACCCTATTTTTTTCTCTAAAGGCATAATAATAGATTTAAAGAGCAATTATTTCTCTAGCTTTAAAAATAATATTTTCTATAGTCCATGAAGGCTCAATTTCTCCCTTGAGGCATTTAATTATGTTAAGTGAGTCTCCTTCCAACCATACATTATCATGATTAAGATCTTTTGCAATAATCAAAGTGTTCAAAGCCGCTAATGCTTCAACATAATGACTTGTTTGATTATCCAAGGGGCCAACAACTACCACAAGGCAACTTCCAACAAAATTCCTAACAATGCCCCCATAACCAGCTTTCCCCGGGTTCCCCTTAGATGCCCCATTAAAATTAGCCTTAATCCATCCCTTGAAGAACTCATGTTTATGTACACAAGTATAAGAATAAAATAAGGGTTTCCTTATTATATTATATTCAAATTTTTAATGGTTTTATTTTAAAGATTTTTGAAAGAAATAACATTATTGTATTATTATTTTTCTCAATTATAAATTGTTTATATAAGATTATTCAACTATTATTTATCAATATTTCAATTTTTTGTCAATTTCTTATTTTCTATAATTTTATTTTTATTTTTTTGATACTATAAACTTCATTTTTTTCTATATTCTAATGTTCTATTTATGAAATATCTATGAAACAAAATTAATTTAATAATATATATAAATTTATAAATATTAAAATTAAAAAAATAGTAAATTAAAATGCTTAATTTAGGTGTAATATAATTCAAATAATATAAATTTTATTTCTAAAATAGATTGTATGTTAATGTTTTCATAAATATTAATACTAAAAAATTAATAAATCAATATATTTAATTTTAGATATAATATGTTTAAAAATTGTATATATCAAAATGCTTATAACATGTAATACATTGAATTATTTAAAATCCAACATTAATATTTTTGAAAGAGAAATGAAGTTAAATATTAAAATATTAAAAATATATTATCCATCTAGGGATATCTAATTTAATACTAAGAATTATTAAATCATAGAAAAAAAAATTATACTCAAATTTTTTTATACACACATGAGATTGCAAACACTAAATTCTATAAATAATTCAAATAGTATGAAATATTAAGTTCTTTGTTTTTTTACTTTAACATATATTAAAATGTAAGTTTTTAATTTTAAATTATTTTTTATTTCTTTAAAATTTGGCCTTTTTTTTTTGATCGATAATATATGAATTTTATTAAGATAAAAAGATATACAATAGTAAACATGGATGGCAGTTACCAAAACCACCCTGCAAAACCAAAATCAAATCCGCCTACCCAGCCATGCACTCGCTCGAGGAAACCATTACGCCACCAAAAGAAAGTTTTCAGAGCATCAAAATACCACTACCATCCTATACTATGCATTAATGCACGCATCAAGTTTAAAGGACCAACCAAAGAATAGAAACTAGGATTGAACTCCTAAACTAAACAGAATCATGCAAACAAGAGCTACCCGGGACACATGTCAAGGTTTGTCCATCACCTGCCTTACGCTTCCTCGGCCTCAAGCACCTGCAAGCCAGTTCTCTTTCCTCTTCCAGTTCCCATCGAAGCTCTGCCTCCACGCCCATCAGCTGAATGAACACTTTCAGGGCTTCTTACCCTCTTTGCACTTCTACTCTGTATCTAGCTTTCACTTCGTCCTCCCTCCATCTTACAAATGGGATAAACTTCCCTTTGAAAGTACCTTGGAAGCCCACAATGCCCTCACAAATATCAAAACCCACGCTCGATACTATCCACTCTAGTAAAGAATCCATCCCTAGAAGAAATTCTGTAGGGACAATGGCCTCCATCACCCTTTAGACTGGTTCTATGGAGGTCTCCAGGTCTAGCTGCCACACCATAATAAGGGAGTAAACATCCATCTTGGTTTTGTAGCGATGACCCACAACCCCCAATTCTTCTCCGAAAATGAGCAACACACTATCAACTAGACAATTATCTTTGAAGCAGAGCATACACCCCAATTTCCTCTTCGAAATTGGACCCTAGAATGGGCACAAAATCTTCTTGGTTTTCCAGGAGAAATTGGCCTCCATTACTCCCTGTAACACAAATTTGTCACCCTCAAAACCTCTGCTCTAACTAACTCTATGGAGAGTGAATTTTCAAGAAAACTTGATTAAAAAACCACTTGCCAAAAAAAAAACGGGGACCGACACTCCTCATTAATGCAAGTTGTTGGAGTAATAAGGTTCTTTACTTAATTAATTAAATCATATTGATTTGTTAATTAAGTGACCTTTTACTTTATTTTCACTTAAGCTAAATTTAGGAAGCTAAACCTAGGAACAATAATAATTATTAATTGCTTTTAGGGTTTATGTTTTTATCTTTTGATCTCCTTTTATAAGGATTGATCCCTTTGTAATCCTAACCAATCTGATTATTATTGCATAGTCTTTCTCTAAGGTTTCAAAGAAACTTTTGTGTTTTGTATGAATATTCCAATGTTGTGACAGGTTATTTGCATACAGGTGTTCACTGGGTTCTATGAGGTTGTATTTCACAATTTTAACATGGTATCAGAGCTTCAGACCTGAATTTGTTTGATTGAGAGATTCTACCTATAGAAGGTCTTCTATGCAATTTGGGTTGATTTGGACCTCACCAATGAATCCAACACGTGCAAAACAGTCAAGATTGACCTCTTTTTTGTCAATTTTTTATTCACGGTGCCGGATTTGTGAGGGTTTGAAGATTTAGCTTTTTTTTAATCCAGGGGGCACCTATTTTTCAGAGCAATTTGGGCAAAGAAAGGACCTCAAGGTTGGCTTCAGGAGGCCGATTTCACAAATTTTGATGTATAATTCAACCTATTTGGGCATTGTTGACCTCCAAGGCAAAAAATATTGCTTGTACGACCGTATCGTGCCTGTGCACACACTTCAAGAAAAAAATGGTATTTAAAAAAAAAATCTTTTTTTGTTTTTTTTCTTTTCCAAATTTTTAAAATTTTATTTTACAAAAAAACCATTAAAAAAACACTTTATTTAAAAGTTTTTTTAAACAAAAAAAAAGAAGAAAAGGACCCCTGCAGGTCAGTACGACCTACAGGAGGCCAATGGTTTTAAAACTGCTGAAATAGCAGGTCGACGACTTTTGCCCTCCCCAACGACCAATTCTTTGTGGCCCCCACTGTTTGCTTTTTCGGTCGTCGACTGCCTTTTTCATGCCCGCTGCCTCTTTTTCGGGTAGCCGCAAAAAATTTTCCGGTAATTTTTAGTAGGTAGGTGGGAGAATATTTTTGGCATATTCTCCTGATGTCAGCAGTATGGTCAACTGTGCATGGCCCCTTTAAACCCTCTTTGTGCCCTAAAAGAGAGATTTTTTCTTCTTTTGGCTATAACTTGGGCATACAATATCATTTTTTGGCAAACAAGATATCGTGAAAAAGCTAGTTTTGTCAACTTTCCAGATATATGGGTTTCATCACTTGTTTTTTCTGTTGGTACATTTTACAACCATTTGAAGTTAGAGGTGTTTCTTTCAATCTCGAGCTCATAACTTTTCACCAATTTTTCTGTTTTTTGCGATTCTAGCGACGTTCAGATGGCATTTCAGAGATCTTCACAACCATCCATGCACTTTTTCCATATATTACTCTAGATACATTTTATTTAGTGTTTTGTGTTTTCACACTCTGGTGAATTACTTGAAAATATGAGCTCGTGAAAACTTTTTGTTTGTGTGGGATGATTCATTTTTGGTTGTTCTTCATGTATTTTTAGTATTGCATCTTTTTTGTACTTCACCATTAAATCCGACATGTACAAAATAGTCAAGATTGACCTCTTGTTTGCCAATTTTTGATTCACGGAGCCAGATCTGTGAGGGTTTGAAGATTCAACTTTTTTGTTTTGATCGAAGGGGCCACCTGATTTTAGGAGCAATTTGGGCCAAAAATGACCTCACGGTTGGCTTCAGGAGGTCGATTCCATGAATTTTGATACATAATTCGACTATTTTTGGTTACAAGGGCATCTGGGGCTCATTCTTTCTCCTTGGTCATACGACCACCTCATAGACTTTGAAAAAAATTGGTATTTAAATTTTTTTTAATTTTGGTTTAGTTTTTCCAAAAAAAATTAAATGAATTTTTTATTTATTAAAACCATTGTTTTTTCAAAAGTTTTATGGCATTTTAAAAAAAGTTTTTAAAAAAAACTTGCAAAAGAGGGGGCATCATAACATGTTGTAGACCATATGGACTGCAGCAGCCTGCGGTTTTTGTCGGGCCGCCCTCCCCTCGCCATCGGTTGCTCAACCATTTTTCGACCCGAGCAAAACTATTCTAGCGCGCACAAACCCTTTCCGACATGGTGGCCTTCTTGGCACCGACGACTTTTTCGACACCAACCACTAGTTTCAAGCCCCCGCCAAATTTTTCTGGGCTCGTAATTTTTTGCCGGTTGCCACCAATTTTTTTACAACAAGGTATTTTTCGTCAGCTGTGTTTTTTTCTGGCAAGGAGAATTTTTTTTGGCCGGTGAAGGAATATTCTGTTGATGTTAGCGGTACAGACTACATCATGGCCCCCTTTAGACCCTCTTTGTGCCCTAAAAGAGGGATATTTTTTTCCTTTGACCATAACTTGGGCATACAATATCGGTTTTTTGACAAATGAGATATTATCGAAAAGATAGTTTCGTTAACTTTCTAAATATGTGGGTTTCATCATTTGTTTTTGCTGCTAGTACATTCTACAACCATTCGAAGTCAGAGGTGTTGTTTTCAGTCCCGAGCTCATAACTTTTCACTAGTTTCTTCATTTTTCACGATTCTAGCAGCATTGGGACAATGTTCCAGAGCTCTTTACAGCCATCCATGCACTTTTTCCAGTTTTTAATCCAATTACATTTTATTCAGTTTTTGTATTTTCACACTCTAGTGAATTACTTGAACATATGAGCTCGTGGAAACTTCTTGTTTGCATGGGATGACTCATTTTTGGATGTTCTTCATGTATTTCCACCCTTATGTCTTTTTTTGACATTCTAAGCCTTCATTGTAAGCACTTATTGTTTTGTAAACACACTGAAGTGCCTCTGTATTGCACATGTATTATGGGATCTTGGACATTAGTTTTGTGCCTTATTGTACTCGCACTATGATATAAAGTGCCATGGGGGTTTGATGTTTGCCTTTATTTCCCCTTCATACCTTTCTCATGCGTGTGTGCCTTGGTTTGCACAGTCTTTGTATTTGCGTGTACTTTCATGTTTGCACAGTCAGATGTTCTTGGTTCTTCTTCATGCACTACATTATGGCTTTTAGATTTAGTGTACTTATCATACCTCTCCCTTGTCAGCATTATGGGGGGGGGTTTCTACTGTTGGTGCTAATGCTTCCTTAGTTTCACGTTAAAGTGAGCTATGTATTTAGTATTTATTCCTGTGTAGTAGGTAGATGCAGCGAGTGGTTACCCATGCATTTCAGTGAGATGGAATACTTACCATATGGATACTTTCGCATTCTTATTTTTGGAGGCAACCTTCCATTTTTCAATTGATCAGTTCTTCAAACTATTGGTACTTGTGCCATATATATCATCGAGTTCCAGATGTTTTGCTTGTGTTTGCCATCTGATTCAGATTCGAGTAGTGTCATTGAGGGCACTCATGTAGATTCATGTCTTCTTGATCTTGATCATCTTTTATTTCAGAGAAAGTTCTTTTTTCAGCATCATAGCAGTTATTCTACAATAGTGTTTGCAACTTCTTCATGCTTCAGTGATTCTTCATGCTCGTCTTTTGTTCCTATCTTTTGGAACATTCTTGTTTGGAGGCTTCTTAGTCCTTCACTTGTGTTTCTCTTCTTGGAGAGGAGTTTTGTTCCCACAAGGTTTTCTCCCTTTCTCCACTTAACATAGATTTCATTGTACTTGGGTACCTCATTAGGCCTTGTTGTCGGGACCCATTTTTTTTGCTTTCATGCATCTAGTCCTTAGTTTTTTTAGCTCGCTAACTTCATCTTAAGGGAGGGTGTTGGAGTAACAAGGTTCTTTACTTAATTAATTAAATCATATTGATTTATTAATTAAGTCACCTTTTACTTTATTTTCACTTAAGCTAAATTTAGGAAGCTAAACTTAGGAACATTAATAATTAATTTGTTATCAATTATTAATTGCTTTTAGGGTTTATGTTTTTAGGTTTTGATCTCCTTTTATAAGGATTAATTCTTTTGTAATCCTTAACAATCTGATTATTATTATTTCATATTCTTGCTTGGGGGTTTCAAACTAACTTTTGTGTTTTGTGTGAATCTTGCATTGTTGTGACAGGTTATTTGCATACATGTGTTCACTAGGTTCTATGAGGTTGTATTTCACAACTTTAACACAAGTCTCATCCCACACTGCCACTATTATAGACTCGTTCAACATTAATTGCAACCTACGAACCAACAATCATATGCAGGACAATAACGTTAATATCACGTCTCCTCATCAAGGATGAGAATAACAGCCAAGACATAAATTCCTCCAGGTTAATTTGGCCTAGGTACAATCACGTAATCACTACCCCACAATTTGGTCACAAAGATATCCAGCTCACATGCCACGTTGGATAGCCAATTTGCCACCCCATTCCCAACCCTTCTGATATGCGAGATTCTAAAGTCTTGAAAAGAACATAACTTGGAGAAAATAATCAAAATGAATTTATTAATATGCTAACTTGGCGAGGAACCCTTTGCAATTTTATCAACGAAAAATTTCGAATCCCCTTCTAAATGTACCTTCGTGATTTTCAAGTTGCTAGCCATCTCCACGGCTAGAAGAACTGCCTGCACCTCTTCTTCATTATTCGTGTGATCATGCAGCCTTTGGGCCCCTTTGAGAAACACTTTACCTTCCGCATCATAGGCCACACATCCATCTCTTGAGGTCCTCGAGTTCCCCCTCGAAGCCCCATCAAAATTAAAGCCCCTCCACCACTAGAAGTAGGATTATCCCTAGAAAACCCATGAACGGGTCATAGCAGTTTTTATTATAACTTAATTATTCTTTTTTTTAATCAGTAAAAGGCCGAAGCCCGAAGTTTTTAATTAATAAAATAAGAAAAGTACATACTCTATTCAATACGGGCATCGATAGGAAAGAACAAAGTCAAGAAAACCTCTGGTCTCACTTGGGACTTTTAAAGTCCAAATCAATAGTTTACATAATTGCATAGTTACATATATATACATAACACATTTTCAATCCCGCCTTGGACTGGCGGTTTAATTTTGATGAAAACCATAGGTTCTCATTTACATGACCAGGTTGATGCTATTACAATTTTATAATTACATTTATATTTACTAATACATATCTATATCCAGATTTGGTAGGGAGGCCAGTAGACATCAATCTTCATGACCAAAGTTACATGTCTGGTAATTTGATGTAGAAGAGCATCCAACATCACTATTTCAACATTCTCTTAAGACCAAACCTGCACCCACCTCATCAAGAGACACAAATTCTACCAAAAATAATGTGAATTTAGAAATAAAGGAGCATTTGTCTTACAAGATCTAAAATGGTTAGAGTAAGCTGAATCATATGACAATCCTACCGATCATCCTTAACAGCTGAGAAACATTAGAACCTTCCTCATAACATAAGATATTTTAAATTTATTTAAAACTAAGAATTGACAAAAAATACTTTAGATAGAACTATAATGTAAAGTTGCTATTCTTCCAGTGAGCTATGGATAAAGCATTTCAGTGTACCCAATTTTATACATGCGTATATATAATCTTCTTTTTTAGTTTATATATATGTGAATATGTTATCCACAGACCCAGTGGGGGTGTGTGTGTGTGTGACCAGATATATATAAAATTGAGTATGAAGTGCTATAATCTGCAAAACAAATAGAGCTGAAGATGCCAAACCTTAGCCAAAGTAATATTATGGGTCATCTTAGGCAAATTAATAACCGAGGGTACCGAAATAAAGTCTGGACATAAATTCTAATCCCAAAAACAAACAACATAGATCCAACAAGCATATCTATCCAAAAATTTACAACCAGTTTATAATATTTACTTTATATATGTTTATACGAGGCATAGAATCCTGGGATGAATCTAGCAAAGTCATCGAGAGGCATTCCCGCCCCCAAGATAAAAAATGAGCATCATTGGTTAATATATAAAAAAGTTTAGTCCATAATTCAAATATGATAAACATATTAAGTCCTTAGATAATCATTATCTAAATCTATAAAATGAAAAAATATGAGAGTGGGATTATATGTGACTGTGTGTGTGAATGAATATATATATCTATATATTCATATATATTCATATACAATATATATACCAATCTATGTGTATATATATGTATATATACAAATATTTATATATGTACACACATATATACGTAATATATATGTATATATATACATGTGTATATATGTACACATGTATGTACACACACACATATATATACATGTGTACATATGTATATACATATGTACACACACACACACACACACACACACACACACACACATATATATATATATATATGCATATATATGCAATATGTGTACACACACACACACACACACAGATATATATATATCTGTGTGTGTGTGTGTGTGTGTGTGTGTTGGATGCGACAATTTTAAATAGGTAATAATACACAATGACTTAGGAATCATGATTCAGATTCCTTTGGCTGACTCTACCTACTGCATCAATGAAATTTTGTTGTATTAAGAGTGGGCCTTTGCCTTGATTCTAATTTCTGACTTAAGTTTTGTTTGAGGTTAAGATAGGATCATTAACTCAGCTTTGTCCTCTCAAATAGTCAAATAAGGTCTTTTGGATCATTAGCAATCCTGAACAACTCTTAACCTTTGTATATGTTATTATCCCATACTTTCAAGCCTCCCAAGTGGTATTTAAGCCTTAGGTACAAAATCCTTGCTAGAACCATTCAGTAGATCGCCATCTGTTTTCAACATAGAGTGTCCATCAACACCTAAGTTAGCCAAGCTATCAGCCCGAGAATTGCCTTCCCTGTAAATGTGATTGTATGTTACTTTTGCGAAGGATTGGATAATGCGTAGGGCTCTTGCTAATATTGCATTTAATTTCTAGTTTGGCATGGAACCATGTCTAAGAGAATTTATTACAATCATTGAATCCCCTTCAATATTTAGTTTTCTGATATTCATTTTTTTACATAACAACAACCCTTCAACAAGAGCCATTAGCTCAACCATATTATTTGTTTCTATCCCAAGAGGACAAGCAATACTTGCTATCTCAATACCATCTGAATTGTGAAGATAACAACCAATGCTAGCTTGCCTCGGGTTTCTACGAGAGGCACCATCAAAATTGAGCTTGATCCAACCTTTCTTGGGTGGCTGCCATTGACATTACATCCTTTTTTGCTTTTTCTCCTCATTCTGGGGACCAACAAAAGGATGGAACTTTAATCCTATCCATCACCCCCTAATCTTCTCATCCTAGTAAGTCATCACAACATTTATTTTTTGACCATTCATGATTCTATCATTAACTATCTCAGTAATAACAACTTCCATTTTATTAGTTAACTGTTCCCATCCCATCTTTTTATCCATAAATATGCGTCTATTACTCTCCTTCTATAACTTGGTTATTCTTATTCTTTTATATTTAGTAATTTATTAAAATGTAAGATTTTTTTTTTTTCAATAAAAGTGGGCAAGCCACTAAACTTTATAACTATATTTCAAAATTTTTACAACGGGTTCAAACGACATACCGACAGGAAAGAACCCGCAAGAAAACCTTCGGTTATAGCCTTGAATAAAAAACTAAAACTACCCTTACATAATTTGTTGCAGGTCTAGAAAAACCACCCAACCCCATACAACTGAAACTATACAAAGAGGTCCCATAGGACATGTCTAGATACAAAAGTCAGCTAGCTGCAAAATAAAGAGCTGGATAACAAAAATCTCCACAAGAAGATCGTGTAGAAACACCAAGGAACCCATAAACTTATGCCAATTGGGGAGCATCAATTGATTACAAAGTGAATATCTGGATATCTAAGAGAAACTCCTCAAGAAGATCATACAAAGGAATGAAGGAGCCAAATCTCTAGCATGTCGGAGCCAAAATTATCCATATCTGCATCAAAAAACCATACCACAACTCCAAGATATAGCAGCTAGAACTGTAAAAACCAAGAACTAGTGCTTTCCACCAGAGGATCATGAGCTGCATCCGGAGGAGGAACTACCCTTAGGGGAAATTCCAACCAAGAAGGAGCAGAGTGCAAGAAACTCAAAGAAAGTAACGAATGCAAAGCCTCAAAAACAACCTAGGCTTTGTCCACAAACTAATCAGGAACCAAATACAAAAGAAAATCCATAGAAGCCTGTGTATCCTCCTTGGTATCATATATCAGCCCCATTCTTAATTCAAATAACAATTGACCAAACCAGACATTACCCATGAGCTCATGGCGAGGAAGAAAACCACCATAATAAAAAGACCTCACATCAAAATGATAATCATCCAATGCAGAAAAAACCATATCCCGATTACATACCGACGAAAAAAAGAACGTGGAAACCAGGAGGCATACCAAATCAACATCAAGTAAAACATCATAACATATTTTAAATTGTTAATAATTTTTTATTGTTTAAAATTTAGCAAATCTATTAAATTTTTAAAATTTCATGCTTTATTTTTATAATATTTATATACAAAAAATTACTAAATTGTTAAAATTATATATAGGCTTAAAAGTAAATACAGAATCACATTAATAACTTAATATTATAATATACTAAAAATATTAAAAACAACCATTCATAATAACAAATATTTCCGAACATGCATCCTAATATTATATCTTAAAATTAATATAAATGTTCGATAGATGTAATATTATACTTAAAAACAATTAAATAAAAAAATATTATATATATGTATATGTATAATTGAATTAAAAAAATTAACAATTTTTTTGAATATTAACAATAAATTATTTATATATATCTATATTAACATATATAAAATAGTTATTACTAAAATAAAATTATATACAAAAAATTACTAAATAAAAACAATATGGATAACTAAATAATATTAAAAATTGTTAAATTTTTAAAGAGCAAAAGCTATAAAAAAATTCAAACCTTACATTTTAATATATAATAAATTTAATACCATAACTTAATACTCTTACAAACTAGTTAATATCTCTATAAGATAATAATAATAAAATTGGCGTTGCACTTTTTAAATAAAAAAATTACTATGGGTGCTTGTAATTCTTTCAATAAATGTGGGTGCTTGCAATTATTTAAATAAAAACAATACTGTTGGGGTGAGTCGACTAGGAAGTTTCCTGGAGGGTACGGAAGTTTCTGACAATTTTTTGCCACCACGTCCCCCAAATTTTTAATGTTCAATGAAAATGGAAAATGGTTTGTAACATGAGGGGCCCACACTAAGCGGTCAAGCTTAGTGTGTGTTGTTTAAGGCTGGCCCACATACACACATGAGCTAACCACATGAGTGTGAGCACAATACAATGAAGTTACAAAATAGAAAAACTAGGTCAATGCCAACCACAAATTGCAAGACACCCTCAACACGCGGGTTCTCAAACCAACACAAATATGATTGTTCTATCAATGAATTGCATAATATGCCACGACTACCCAGAGCTTTGTATTGTGCACCCTGAGATACAGGTCTACACAGTCACAATAAAAATCTACAAAACCAAGTGTTGCAACAACCACAAAATTGGCCACAAACCCACCTATGATAGACCAATGAACTCAAGCAAATCAAGGAACCTTCTATGATGAACCCAATGTAGAGAAAATGAAATCGGATTTCAAGTATGCAGTTTGCAAAAATAGATGCCATAAGATCACTGCATCAAATAAGACACGACAACCCTTCATTTGCTGAAGTTTAATAAAATTCCTCATCTGCTGAACTGGTTTTCCCTTTAGTATTTTTCTAGGGACAATTTGTCCAAAAGTATTGTGTTTATTGTTTTGTGTATTTATTTGTTCCTATGATTTTATTTGTGAAATTGTAGTTGTGTTATTTGCAATATTTGCTGTGAATTAATTTTCAGCAGTCAAATAATCTATTTAGATGGAAGTTTAATAATCAATGACTTCAATAGATTTTTCACATGTTATCAGAGCTAATCTGAAGGCAAAAAAAGCTCAACGCATGCACATGAAGACAAAATTGAGGGTTTATAAAACCTTGTTCAACCTCTTCTGAATTATTTGGGTTTTACTCATTTTTTTTGAGATGGCCTCAACAGGTTTAAGAGATCAGGATAGATTGGATGGAGCCTCAAATTTTGATGTATGGAAAGTCATAATTTGCTTATTGCTAGAAGAGAATGGTATCAAGGAATATGTGATTATTGTTATACCTATACCTACAGATGCAACAAATCTCAACATACAAGAAGGAAGATGCCAAGGTGAGGATGCTTATCCTTGATGATGTTAAGGACCATATAGTTCTGCATATTGTAGAGTTAGATATAGCGAAGAATATGTGGGATGCCATTTTGAATCTATACCAAAATGCTACCACTAACTAGAAGCTAATTCTCTAGGAGAAGTTGAGGAATACTCGGATGAATAAGGGATAAGATGTTACAAATTACCTCACTAGACTTGGATTTGTCAAGGATCAGTTAGCACCTATTGGAGATAAACCAGATGATGACGAGCTAGTATGAATAGCTCTGAATGGGTTTACTAAGTAGTGAGATGTCTTTGTTCGAAATTAATAGACGAGACACCTTACTGAGTTGGGATCGACTATGGAGTGATTTCACTCAAGAGGAGCTTAGACTAAGCCTTGTCAATGGAACTAGCAGTAAAAGTCAGAGTAGTGAGGTGGAACAAGAAAACATGGCACTCGCAGGAAAAGGGAAAGCGAAGAAGGGGTCTAGAAAAGGATCGAATCCAAACGATGAGAAGAAGAAAAATGACTTGTTTAAGATTAAATGCTATGGTTGTCACAAGTTTGGCCATTATGTCAATGATTGCCCACAAAGGAAGAAAAATGAAAAAGAAAGGCAAGAAGCAGACGATAACTTCAACAAGTGTAGATGAGCTTTCTAGTAGAATGGAGGATGAGTTTGCTCTCATAGCTTGTCTGACTAGCTCAACCTCATAGGGTGTTTGGTATATAAACAATGTGGCGTAATTTTATATGATAGGAGTTAGAGTACTTCTCCAGTTATAAGGAGGACATCAGAATTCAGATTTCTATAGGGAACAACTCCAAACTTAATCTAATTGGGAAAGGGACTGTTTTATTTTAGAGGGAGAATGACAAGTTGATTCCAATTCATGATGTGTTGCATGTGCCAGGCTTGGGTATGAATCTGATTTCCATATTTGTCCTTCAAGATAAAGGGTACAATGTACTCTTTAGAGGGGTGCATGTGTTAATCAAGCATAAGGATTGAAAATCACCCATAGTTATTGGAGTTAGGAGAGGCTAGCTTTACAGGTTGCAATTTTGACACTCCTAAGGCACTTATGAGCAACAATAATTCTAGAGATCAAGGAGAGCTATGGCATAGGAGGATGGGCCATATACATCATGGAGCACTTAAATTGCTTCATGAAACAATTATACGTGTTCTAGAGGTGAGCACAAAGCACGATGATGTATGTAAGGGACATGTGTTGGGGAAGTTTATGAAAGCAAATTTTCCAAGGAGTGACACCAGATCCAAGGGTGTTCTTGATCTAGTACATTCAGACATATATGGACCAATGTCGATGAAATCTCTCACAAGATACAAGTACTTTGTTACTTTTATCGATGATTTCTCCAAGAAGACCCGGATATACTTCTTGAAGACCAAGGATGACGTCTTCAGTTGCTTCTAAGAGTTCAAAGCTATTGTGGAGAATTCAATAGGTAGGAAGGTGAAAGTTCTTTGGTTAGACAATGGAAGCGAGTACAAAGGGAAAGAGTTCCAAGAGTTCTGTACTAGGGAAAGAATCAAGAGAGAGCGGATTGTTCCTTATAATCCACAACAAAATGTGGTTGCTGAGAAGAAGAATCGTTCTATATTGGAGGCAATGAGGGCTATGTTGTACGACTAGGATATACCACGTTACCTATGGGTAGAGGCACGCAGTATGACAATATACATACAGAACAAGGTTCCACATAAGGTGCTGACGAAGATGACACCAAATGAAGCATTCACTGGGAAGAAGCTAGATGCCAATCACTTCAAGATATTTGGGAGTTTGGCATATTATCACATTCAAGGGGATACATATTACAAGTTAGATCATACTGTAGAGAGGTTGTACTTTGTGGGGTACAACGAGACCTCAAAGGCATATCGAATATTTATTCCAGGGACCAGGAGGATTATAGTCAGGCATGATGTCAAATTAATAGAGGAAAAGGCATTTAGGAGGTCCAAATATTTGCTAGCAGACAATCAGAGCGAGCTACTAGCAGAAGCTCCAAGGATTGTTCAACCAGATTAGGGGTAGCGAAGCACAAGTACAATTACTAGAACAAACATAGGCTCAGGTGTTGAGAGTTTGTAGAATATGGAGAAACAGATGCAACAAATCCAAGAGATGCATTAGGAAGACATGGGGGTTGATATTTCATCCTCTACAGTTGGTAGTAGGAACTGTGAGGTTCAACAGAAATGCAGGGATACTCAGAAGTTTATGGGTGTTCCTAGGATGAGCAATAGACAATGGAGACAACTCACACATATAATGACTATATGGCATTGGTAAGCCTTATAGCTATCAATAGGCTGCACAACAGTAAGTGTGGCGAGATGCGATGGTTGAGGAGTATACCTGAATAGTGCAAAACAATGTGTGGGAGGCTGTGCCTAGACCGACAGATAGGGCAGTGGTTGGATCACGTTGGATCTATAAGATCAAGCATAGTGCAGATGGTAGCATTGAGAAATACAAGGAAAGGTTTGTGGCCAAGGGGTTCTCTCAAAAGGAGGGAATATACTATGAGGAGACATTAACTCCAGTGGCCAGGTATACTTCTATATGAGTTGTGATCTCACTTGTGGCACACATAGGTTGGTAGATCCATCAAATGGATGTCAAGACAACGTTCCTTAATGGTGAGTTGAAAGAGGAGGTATGCATAGAACAACCAGAAGGCTTTGTAGCACACAACAATGAGACCCACATGTACATATTGAAGAGATCTTTGTACGGGCTCAAGCAAGCTCCCAGGGTGTGGTATGAGCACATTGATAGTTACTTGCAGGGAAGGGGCTTCATGAAGAGTGAGGCGGATGCTAACCTCTACTACTTGGTGGTTGGAGTGAGGTTCTCATTCTTGTTCTATATGTGGATGAATTGTTTCTAATAGGTTCACTGGGGCTCATAGAGGAGTGCAAAAGGGACCTTGCAATAGAATTCAAGATGAAGGTTTTGAGACTTATGCACTACTTTCTAGGTATGGAGGTGTGACAAACGAATGGAGAGGTTTTCATTGGGCAAGGAAATATTGCATCAAAATATTGAGGAGGTTCGAAATGGAGGATTGTAGAGCCATGCCTACACCCATGATCATGAATTGGAAGAAGGTAGACACATCTAGGGAGAAGGATGTAGAACCCACCTTATATAGGTAGTTGATTGGTTCTCTCATGTATTTGGTCAACACCAAGCTAGATATATCTTTTGTAGTAAACTTTGTTATTTAGTTCATGGTTGAGCCAAAGTGAGTGCATTGGACAGTGATGGAGCATGTGTTGCTTTATTTGCATGGTACAATCAAGTATGGGATTAGATATGCTCGAGGTGATGGAATCAAGTTGTTAGGCTATAATGATGCAAATTGGGAGGGCATTATGATGGATGAGAAAAGAACTTCAGGGTGTTGCTTCAGTTTGGGATTAGAAGTTGTCTCTTGGTACAGTAGGAAGTAGAAGTTTGTGGCTTTGAGTTCTGCAAAACAAGAATACATAGCAACTAGCATGGAAACATGTGAAGCTATATGGCTTTGGAAGCTTCTAGTAGCTTTGTTTGGTCAGAGGGTTGAGAATAGCGTGATACACTGTGACAATCAGAGTTACATTAGATTATATAAGAATCTCATGTTTTATGATAGGTCTAAGCATATAGATATCAAGTATCACTTCATTAGGGATTGTGTACAACGGAGGATTGTTCAGCTATAGTATATACTTACAGATCAAAAGGTAGCAAACATTTTGACAAAGGTTTTGGGGAAGGCAAAATTCATCTTCTTTAGAGATAAGTTGGGTGTCATGCAGAACACCTTCCTCATTAAGAGGGAGTGTTAGTTTGTGTAGCTCGGACAGGTGTCTCCATGCATGCCCAGGAAATAGAAATTTATCAATTTTTCTCTAGTGACTTCTAGGAAGTAATCGAAAACTTCCAAAAAGTACTTCATAAAGTCAAGATAATCTTAGCCATTAAGATTAGATCATGGTCATTGATTTTTCAATGAGAGTTTATAAGAGGAGATCGATGGGCATTTGGAGATTACTTTTTTTCAAAAAGTTTTGCAATAATAGCATTGGATGCGGTAACAGTGGAATTTCAACAGTAGTAATTGAGGGAAGAATTTCTAGAGAAAAAAAATATTGTTGGAGCTCTGCTAGTAAGAGGCAACCAGTGAATGTAACTCTTGATTTGCTGAAGTTTAATAAAATTCATCTGCTGAACTGGTTTTCCCTTCGGGATTTTTCCAGGGACAATTTATCCAAAAATATTGTGTTTATTATTTTGTGTATTTCTTTCTTTGTTCCTATGATTTTATTTGTGAAATTATAGTTGTGTTATTTGCTGTGAATTAATTTTCAGCAGTCAAATATTCTGTTTAGAGAGAAGTTTAATAATCAGTGACTGCAATAGATTTTTCACAAGCAATGCATGTGCAATGATCGTAGCCTGAAAAATAATGACCCGCTCTGTATACTATGCAAATGCAACCACACCACCCAATGATAAGAAAAACTCCACATGAACCAAAATATCCCAGTGCTGGCCCTTCAAATGGAAAGGATTCTATCATAAAATATGCGCAACTAGCCATAAATTACTTAGAAGGCTAGAAGCCAATCCATAAGCCTTGAGATAGGAAATTTTGTGGCCAAACAATGTAGGTCATGCATAGAGAAATGCTTCTTTAAATAAATCAAGAGCTATGCAAACATCACCAATGTTAAAATCCCATGAATAGTTGATCATAAAATGGCCCGAATCGTGGGCAAAAATATGTAGCCACCAATTACTTAAAGCGGCCAATGATCCAAATCCGGCATGAGTTACATCGGTACAGATTAATATTGCCAAACATCGTGTCAAAGAATGGTGTACCACCAAAAGTGCAAGCTTGCCAAATCAAGGAAACACCAACCCTCGAATTGAAACACCGCCAAAGCTGATCAAGGATGAAACATTTCCAATGAATGCTTCTGCTATAGATCTGGTTGTTAACAAGGCAAATAAGCCAATCACATTGCGCTTTCACGCATACAATGTCTGTAATATCACATGGACCGCCTGCAACAAATGTGAGTGAAGAATAATTCGGGTTTGTTGAAATAAACAAGATCTCTAGGAGCCAAATGACCTTGCACAAATCTAACACATAGTCAAAGGAGAGAAGTGTCGAGCTGATCTACCAATTGAAATCAAGATCACTGTGGATGTGACAAAATCAAGAAACAATATGAAAACCGCCTATGAAATGTTAAAAGTTCTGTTAAATATGTACTCAACCATAAAGGATAAAAGATAATGATTACGACCAACTTATTAGCAATATCGATGCCAAAAATAGTAAAAGAGAATGCCCGACATGAAAGAATCTGCAAAAGAACACGATTTGCCAAATAAGCCTCTATTGAAAGAAAGCCCGATCTATATTACCACTGATCACTTAAGATGCAACAGATAGAAGAAATCGGCCAAACCAAGCTCTGATGCAATACAAACTATTAATTATGCCAATAAATCATTACAATCCTCAGATACAGAACCACAATTAAAATAAAAATTATCTGGGAAAGCAAAAACAATTTTGTGCCAAATGACAATGGCACAATAATCGCCAAACAAATGCTCTTTGTTAAAAATGATCTGATCAAGGTTGGCTAAATAATAGTGCAGGCTAACCAAACAAAGGATCTACCAATGCAACTAAAGCTGATCTCAAACAAAATGCTGATAAGTTGCTAGATGTTTTTGATTAAGTAAAAACAGTAGATGTTGGGTTTGATACCATATATGAATTATCAATTTCCCTGCTTCAGAAGAGAAATATAATTCACTAGAAGATGAAAATGAATTGAGATTGAGATATTTAGAAATGTACATAAGATCTCCTTATAAAGGAAAGATCAGTTATGAGAGCACTAATGAGGTGCAAGGTTAGGTATAACCACTTGCCGACTAATGAAACAATTAACTAAATGCAGATAACTGATAAAATAATATTAACCTTACCTAACACTTAGGAAAAGATAATTTGCTTAAGTAAACTTAAGTATGAGAGTAAATATAATTTATTCCAATAGAGTCACATTAACCTATTACATAATATATCATGCAATCAACATTCCCTACACATAAAAAGACAGGAGAAAGGTTGTGGATAGGAGTTTTCCTTGGGTCAAACCTTAGTTTAGGAATTACCCTCGAATCAAATAATGTAAGTACTGAAGTAAATGCTAGGAGATATACCTCAGATTTGCAATGGTTGATAGAAATATTGATGATGCAATGCTCTTTAGATACTATCACAAATGTTGGATGTAATAGCATGACAAACACACAAAATAGCTAGTCAAACACACATGCTTGCATGAAGATTGATGTAACTTTGCTCTATAATGTTTGAAGGATAAAATGTTGCCTTGAACGTATGTAAATGCTTGATGATGAATGGTTGAATGTGCAAGTTCTAGGTATGGAGTCTTAGATTGCTTCTAGGTCTAAAATGAATTTATAAGATGCCTTTATATAAGGTTCCCTAGGTAAATTACCAATTAGGATGACCTTCAACAATCAAGTGTAGCAATGGGGATTGAAATCCATCGAGGATGGAGAGAGCCCGCCTAGACTCAAATTGGGTTTTGTTTAAGGGGGACCAAGGTGGTTTGGGGCACCCTGGTCCAAGAACAAGGTGCTCCATGCCCTAGTCCTCAAAAAATAAGACCAACAAATTAGGAAAATGGGGGAAGGCATCTCCAGGATGGGGCCCACTCAGTAGTGTCAACTAGTGACATCAAGGTTGGAGTAAAGAGGACCAAAATGAACCTAGGGGGAATGGAGATATGACATGCTTAAGTAGGAGCAATAAAATGAGGTGTGAATACTATAGGTTAAAATTAATGATGCTACATTTATCCTCCACTTTAACCGGAGTACGAGCCTATACAAATAATCGTGGTAAAGTAGAAAGGTGAAGAAAAGAGAGAGGGGCAATTAGGAGAGAGATCACAAGAAGATAAGACATCACTAATTTTGAGGAACCAAGCCCCCAATCTTAGGATCTTAACTCACAAAATCACATGTAAGAACACACAAAAACAAGACAAAGACAAAAAATCCAAACAAAAGAGAAAACCAATATAAAAGACACACAACATGAGGCGTTAGTTCTAAAAACAAAAAGACTCCAAGTCAATTAGTTGAAGAGACCTCGATAATCAAAATGTCTCAGCCTAAGTTGTTGAATTGTGGGATTTTTCAGACGATTCCAAGTACGAAACGTACCGAAATTCGATTCAGAAACGAATCTCTTGTGGATACGTCTGGGATTTGTGTTTTTAGATGTTGAAATATTTTCAAAATATTTAGTGATTCCAGTTTGATCTTTTTGATATTCTTAAGATCTACAGTGCTGATTATGTTGGCATTGTGTTTTCATTGATCTCAACCAGTATGGGGTGACTATCAGTATGAGTGATGTATGTGCAACACTGTCAAGGAGGAGTATAGGGCAGGATGAGATATCCTTGATATCCTTGTGTGTTGCTGAACACCGGTAAGGTAAGACAGAGGTTACCAAAACACAAGTTAGTGTCTAACTTGTGTGAATGAGGTGAGAAGGTTACCGATGCAATGTATCTCTGGTAAAGAAATGATGTTAACCGGTAAATGGTGAGTTGACATGGAGAAGTCAGACCAACCAAGTGAATGGTTGTCAGCCGGCCAAGGTATTTGGATGTTGTTTGTGATGAAGAGGCAAAATGTTACCCGAATCACATCAACACCAAAAGAGAAGAATGAATAAGTCATCAATATGTTGTGAGGCTGCAAAACAACATGACTCTCACCGAATGAAGATGCAGTCATCATGGGATGTCACATGAGTGCACTGTAGGATGTAGATTACAAGAACTCACTCTCATCGGTAAGTGGAAATTATTTCCTATTATGCACAATGTGCATCATAGTCATGTGAGATAAGGTAGATGAGGCAAAGGAAGGTGTCTGAAGGCTCACACCGGATCCATTGGTGAATCAAAGGAATTCCTTGAGTGCATGCAATTAAGGATATGTACTGGACTGTCTGAGAAGGCATGTTGAGTTGCTCGTATAGATGATGGGTGATGAGTTTGTCATTTTGACAAACCGGTTGAGACATGGTTAGAGTTGATCAAGGAGAAGGCAAGGCTGAAGTGATACAGCCAGAAGAGAATGGGTTGACTGAAGATGGAGTTAATTGAAGGTTGATGACATGGTGTCATCAAGAGGGTTTTACCGGTATGGATGTTCACCGGTAATATGGACATGGTGCAGAGTGCAAAATGGATAACAAACCAGCTTGAGGGTTTAATTGACAGGGTTAGTAAACCGACAGAGAAGAGGAACTGATAAAGTGTTTAGTCGGGGAGCCTATCTGAACTAACATGATGACCCAAGCTGGTAGTTGGTTGACATGGATACCACATGGAGTCAAGGTGGTGAACCTGCATGTAGCGATAGGAGGAATGTACACTAATAGGGTAGCTGCTGAGTTGGTCGACATTAATGACAGATCCCAAAAGTCACGTGACATGTTGCATAGCTATTGCATGGGTTTGTGGCTCGAGGTCTGGAGGATAACTACCCGCTAGATAAGAGTGATTGAGGAGATTGAGGCAGATGAAGGAAACAACAAGACCAATCTTGGTGTTTGACCAAGAGACCAACCGATAGGGTAAAAAGCGGATCACCAGAGATGGAAGGCATGATCAAGAAGGCGCGTTAATGGCAGATTTGTATAGTTGGTAGTCTGGAAGATCAGATTGGACAAGATCTGATTGGATTTGGTTTTCCTCAAGGATGATGAGGAAACCCTAACCGCTTAGGAATATGAATTTTCTTTTGGCGGGAAACCTAGGCTATAAATATGCAAGCAAAAGACATTGTTTTAGGGTTGATATTGTTGCTGAAGAGAAGCATATTGTGCTGCTGTGAAGAGTATTACTTCTGTATGTGAGAGAAAATCAACCAAGTGCTCAATGAGCATCTGAGAAGAGAGTGACAATGAGGGTGAACCGGGTTGAAGTGTTCAACCGACAACAGAGCATAACTGATAGTGGTTATACCGGCATAGAAGAAGTAAAGAGAGTTGCAAAGAAGGTAGAAAAAGAACCGACAAAGTATAATACCAGTGAAGTGCAGAACAGTGAGGAGGAGATCCAACATAGAAGAATAAAAGGAGAGGTGAGGTGTATCGATAGACTTTACTGGCAGCAAGGCTGTAGTTGAGAGCAACAAAGGAGAGATTCGGTGTAGCAGAGAAAGTAACTCACCGACAGAGCAAGGTATATGATATGGTTGCAAGATTCACTTGTAACAAGATAACTACTTCTGTAATTTATGTTATTCATTGTGAACACTGAGTTGTAGCTCGGTGTAGGGGTTGGTGCTCCTTGGGTTGGTGCCCTAAACTTTGTAATTGTTTTTCATTGTGAGGCTAGACTAGAGTAGTAGACTCCAACAACATTGCTCACTGAGGTTTTTCCCATCTTGGGTTTTCCTCGTATATATTGGTGTTATGTGATGTCCCTTGTGTGATTTCTCTCGTGTAGGTCTCCCCACTAAACCGATAAGTCTGCATAGAGTTAGATATATTAACCGGTATGCTCACATAGGAAAACTAGAGAGAAATTTTTGAGAACCACTGATTCACCCCCCCTCTCAGTGGTGCATTGTGTCTAACAATTGGTATCAGAGCCTAGGTTCCCAGTTAAAAGAGTGCTCTCTAGCTTGGGTAGATTCTGGCCTAAGGACACAATGGTTTGTCTAGTGTCAATCCCTGCTCCTATATTTGATGGTTCAAACTTTTCTATTTGGAGTAGCAGAATGGAAGTCTTCCTATCCTCTTTAGGGTTTGATGTATGGATGTCAGTAGTTGATGGTATCCCTAGAAATGCCAGTCTTCCTATTAGATCTGTAGAAGAAAGAAGAATCCAGTGCAATGAAGAAACCATGCCGGCTATTTTCAGTGGACTCACCAGTGATGTCTCCTCACATGTGGATAGGTGTAAAACAACAAAGAGCTTATGGGAAAGATTGAAGAAGCTCTATGGAAATGAGCCCACCACTACAGAACCAACATGTGAAGGAAAAATGAGAAATACATCTCATATTTATAAGGATGATGAAGATAGATTTTCTAGCAGCTACAACAGTGATGAAGAAAGAACCCACCTCTTCATGGCTCAAGAATTTGAAGAAGAGGAGCACACATCTGAAAGTTCTAGGGAAAACAGTTCCCACCGAAAAGATGTGTTTGGCAGTGATGAGGAAGGAGAAGAAAAGGATGAAGCAGAAGTTGATCTTGAAGGAGAGCTTGTAAATGCACTTGAAGAACTCAACAGAGTTAGAAGGGAATAAAAGCTATTCAATAATGCTGCTATAGTAGAGCAAAACCGGTTGACAAGATGCCTTGAAGAAACTGAGAAATGTTTCTTAGAGTTGAAGTCTCAGGCAAAGAACACCAAGGAGTGTCGGTGTGAAGATCTAGCCTCTCAGCTAGAAATACAAGACAAAGAACATCAGAAGCTGCTTGGAGAAATGTAGGTCCTCCAAAATGACCTTGAAAAATGTAAAGATGAACTCAAGGTGAGAATTCGGGTTGATGGCAACAGTGATGCCTTGGACAAAATGCTGAAGAAGCAAAAGCATGCCAAGGATACTGAAGGACGAGGAAGTGGTGTCGATGAATGCTCCACCAACAAGAATGTCCCCCACAATGACATTCTATTTATCTCCTCAAATGGAGAAAACAAAGGCCAAACCTTCCCAGTTAGAAATGCTCCTTGAAAGAAGGTTGACATGACCACAACTGGTGAGGACTTGTAGACAAGAGTGAAGACCAATGCTGCAAAAGGGAAGAATCATGTAGATCCCAAAGGGAAGGGGAAGATAGGAGAAGACAACTTCAATGGAAGCAGGAAGATGAGGAAGCCGCAAAGAAGACCCTCTACCAACAGAGAACAAAGAAATGCTACCACCCACAAGGCGAAGCAAGTGTGGGAGAAGAAGAGATCAGATGGAAGAGCTGCACAAAATGGACAACCAAGGATCCATTCTCAAAGAAGAAGAAATGGAGATGCTATACTGGTAAGATCTCCTCATGCATGGCAAAATAAACTTGTAAGTCATGCCATTATTTACCAGTTATTGCTTTGCATGTAATGGCTATGGCCATAGGGAAGAAGAATGTAGAAAGAAATCTAAAAGGAATGATATAGGATCTCATAGACATCATGCAAATAAGCAACATGTATCCAGGAGTAGATACATGCATGTCCCCTCTCCTAGTTATGCAAAGATTATTATCATAACTGCAATGGATCT
Organism: Cryptomeria japonica; assembly: GCF_030272615.1. Taxonomy (NCBI): domain Eukaryota; kingdom Viridiplantae; phylum Streptophyta; class Pinopsida; order Cupressales; family Cupressaceae; genus Cryptomeria; species Cryptomeria japonica. The sequence goes on from NC_081406.1 coordinate 133,666,381, forward strand.
GATAATAGAGAGTTTGAGTGTAGGAAAAGGAACCCGCAGTCACATGGAGACCGGTACAACAACTATGCTCTGTAGAAAGGTGAAAATAAAACATATGGAAGGCAGAGACCTGCATGTAACCAAAGGAGAAATCTCTGTGCAGGAGCAAGAGGTCCACTGGTTTCAGCTACTAGACACAACAACATGACCAGAAGAAGATGGTCAAACCAATATGTCAAGAGATTCCCCAAATATGAAGTTGGGATAGATGTTGTGTGCTACTATAGCACTACTTCTAGCTATGATGGAGAATCAGGAAATGGAAGGGTCCATTTGCAGAAGAAGGAAAGACCTGCTCCCAAGTCTGAAAAGGGGAAGAAAAGCGAGACCAAGAAGGTATGGAGGAAGAAGACCATGGACTGGCACTGTGCATCCAATGCACAAGTGATATCTCCTAAGGCCTAAAGGAGATGTAGGATCTCAGGGGGAGTGGCACATTGAATTTATCATTCACCCCCTCAGCAAAGATGACAACATGGAAGAACATGTTGTTGCCGGTGTGAAGAGAAAAGAGGAGAAGATAAGTGTGTGTAGAAGCCGCCTTGACTACACACCTACAGATTAGTGATGGATTGTTACCGACATGTGTGCTAACAGGTACTTGTAGGTTATGTAAGACAATGAAGTTGGAAGTTCATTACATTAGCCCCGATAGCATGGAATGAGGTGTGTATGTCTCAAGTGGTATCAGAAAATACTTGGATGACATATGATTGGCCTAGTTGTTGGTCATGCAGGCTTGCATGTTTTTGGGCTAACTGGTTTGATTCTTGGCATGCTAATAACATTGTCTGGCATTGTGTAGATCTAGGATCATGTCATAAGATGTGGTGGATACATTGGAGCTAAAAGACCATCAGATGATCACCTATACATAGCTCAACCGGTATATGGAGGAGATTGGAGTCCTGGTATTGTATCTAACCAGAGATAAGAACTTGAGATGTATGACTCAGGGGGAGTTCAAGTGGTTATGTTGCAGGGCGACATGCTTTAACTTGAAAGAGTAAGTACACTGACTGCCTAAACTACAAATGATTAAAGTTACAGTAGGGATACCCAATAGAATTTCATGGTAAGGGGTATCTACTTGTCATGTAGCTAGTTGTATTGGTACTACAATCACATTTGATTCCTAAAGAAATTTGAGATCAAATGCGAAGTGATGCAGTTTGACCGGTAAGAGAGAAGTGTTCACTGACACATTCCTCTGCAATTGCGTATTTTAACAAATTGGCATAAATTTTGCTTGCTCAAGTAGTGTCAATTGATGATTAAATCCTCTATCTCAAAGAGCTCTGACTTGAGAAAATGTACAAATTTGTAACAATTGGTATCTAACGAGAAGATGCATCCAATGAAGAAAAAGGGGAGAAAGGTTGTATCAGTGCCTGGAAAATACAAGGAGGTATGATACCCTGACATTGCCCTTTGTCATTGTTGTCAAAGGGGGAGAAGGATTAAGTAATATACAACATACTACATGTGGTAAGAATCCATGTATTAGAGAAAGGGGGAGAAAGACTATGTAGTATGCTGGATACTACATGAGTTGACATCAATGCCAAAGGGGGAGATTCTTGGCATTGTGTTGTCATTGATGTCAACCGGTATGAGTGATGTATGTGCAACACTGTCAAGGAGGAGTATAGGGCAGGATGAGATATCCTTGATATCTCGGTGTGTTGTTGAACACTGGTAAGGTAAGACAGAGGTTACCGGAACACAAGTTAGTGTCTAACTTGTGTGAATGAGGTGAGAAGGTTACTGGTACAATGTATCACTGATAAGGAAATGATGTCAACCGGTAAATGGTGAGTTGACATGGAGAAGTCAGACCAACCAAGTGAATGGTTGTCAGCCGACCAAGGTGTTTAGATGTTGTTTATGATGAAGAGGCATAATGTTACCTGAATCACATCAACACCGGAAGAGAAGAATGAATAAGTCATCAGTATGCTATGAGGTTGCAGAACAACAAGACTCTCACTAGATGAAGATGCAGTCATCATGAGATGTCACATGAGTGCATTGCAGGATGTAGATTACAAGAACTCACTCTCACTGGTAAGCGTAACTTATCTCCTATTATGCACAATATGTATCATAGTCATGTGAGATAAGGTATATGAGGCAAAGGAAGGTGTCTGAAGGCTCACACCAGATCCACTGATGAATCAAAGGAATTCCTTGAGTGCATGCAATTGGGGATATGCACTTGACTATCCGATAAGGCATGTTGAGATGCTGGTACAAATGATGGGTGATGAGTTTGTCATTTTGACAAACCGGTTGAGACATGGTCAGAGCTGATCAAGGAGAAGGCAAGGCTGAATTGATACAGTCAAAAAAGAATGGGCTGACTAAAGATGGAGTTAGTTGAAGGTTGATGACATTGTCTCATCAAGAGGGTTTTACTAGTATGGATGTTCACCGGTAATATGGACATGGTGCATAGTGCAAAATGGATAACATACCAGCTTGAGGGTTTAACTGGCAGGGTTAGTAAATCGGCAAAGAAGAGGAACCGGTAAAGTATTTGGTCAAGGAACCTATATGAAATGACATGATGATCCAAGCTGACAGTTGGTCAATATGGATTCCACATGGAGTCAAGGTGGTGAACTTGCATGCAGCGATAGGAGGAATGTACACCGACAAGGTAGCTGCTGAGTTGGTCGATATTAATGACTGATCCCAAAAGTCATGTGACATGTTGCAAAGCTATTATAGGGGTTTGTGGCTTGAGGTCTGGATGACAACTATGGGCCAGCTAAGAGTGATTGTGGAGATCAAGGCAGATGAAGGAAACAACAGGACCAATCTTGGTGTTTGACCAAGAGACCAGCCGATAGGGTAAAAAGTAGATCGCCAAAGATGGAAGGCGTGATCAAGAAGGCACGTTAATGGAAGAGTTATACAGTTGGCAGTTTGGAAGATTAGATCGAGCAAGATTTGATTGGATTTGGTGTTCCTCGAGGATGGTGAGGAAACCCTAACCGCCTGGAATTTGAATTGTCTTTTGGCGGGAAACCTAGGCTATAAATATGCAAGAAAAAGACATTGTTTTGGGGTTGATGTTGTTGTTGAAGAGAAGCATATTGTGTTGCTGCGAAGAGTATCAATTCTGCATGTGAGAGAAAATCAGCCAAGTGATCAACGAGCATCTGAGAAGATAGTGAGGGTGAACCGGGTTGAAATGTTCAACCAGTAGTAGAGCAGAACCGGTAGTGGTTATACCGATAGAGAAGAAGTGAAGAGAGTTGCAGAGAAGGCAGAGAGAGAACTGACATAGTATAGTACTGTTGAAGTGCAGAACAGTGAGGAGGAGATCTAATAGAGAAGAAGAAAAGGAGAGGTGAGGTGTACCGATAGAGTTTATCGGTAGCAAGGCTGCAGAGGAGTGAGTCGATGTAGCAGAGAAAGTAACTCACTGACAGAGCAATGTATATGATATGGTTGCAACATTCACTTGTAACAAGACAACTACTTCTGTAATTGATGTTATTCATTGTGAACACTGAGTTGTAGCTTGGTACAGGGGTTGGTGCTCCTTGGGTTGGTGCCCTAAAATTAGGGGTTGCTACCCAGAACTTTGTAATTATTTTTCATTGTGAGTCTGGATTGGAGCAGTAGACTCTAGCAGCATTGCTCATCGAGGTTTTTCCCATCTTGGGTTTTCCTCGTATATATTGGTGTTATGTGATGTCCCTTGTGTGATTGCTCTTGTGTAGGTCTCCCCACTAAACCAGTAAGTCTTCACAGAGTTAGATCTATTAACAGGTATGCTCACATAGGATAGCTAGAGAGAAAAGTTTGAGAATCACTGATTCACCCCGCCCTCTCAGTGGTGCATTGTGTCTAACATATTAGTGAACTCAAATTTTATCTATCATGAGATTCTAGTTTGATCTTATTGATATTGAACTCAATTTAAATTTGTCTATCATGTTTCAAAATTTGAAATTTGTAATGGTTTTGTTTAGCACATATATAAATTTTTTTAATTTAATATGAGCATACTAAAAATGTACCCAACCCCCCCCAAAATATTCTGTTGTACCAATGTTTCGTATCGACGTACCTATTCTTGTACCTGATTCGACATCTTAGATCTCAACCACTAATATCATTCTTATAATGCTATAACAAAAACACAAGTGGTCACATGAAAAGAGCAAGATAATGCATCAAGTTATGAACCACGATCCACAAATAGCAGAGCTATGAACTCATGGAGAAGAGAAAGGAGAAAACATGGGTGCCACAGGCTAGCAAGTTGCATTATGCTAGGTGATCCATGAGATGAAGAGCAAGAGAGACCATGGAATCGATATGATGGCAAGCTGTGTTATGCTAGGTGACCCAAAGGAACAAGAATGCTCACTCGACAACAAGTTGTGTGATTCCTATAAAGAAGGAGAGTCAAAATAGTTTATCAAGTTGTGTTATGCTTGGAGATTGCAACCAGTACATAGACAAAAGGTAACATGTTTGATTTGAACTCCGGTGGGAAGACATGTTTGATTACATAGATTGATGAAAGTTGGTTATGGCATAAAAGACTATGTCATGTGAATTTTGATTGCATTGTAAAGACCAGCTGAACTAAGGCTGTTAGAGATATACCTAAGATTATGAAGCCCCATAATCCGGTATGTAAAGAATGTCAAATGGGTAAACAAGTTATAACCTCTTTTAGGAGTATACAAGATAAATCAAATGATGTTCTTGATCTTATTCATACTGATTTGTGTGGCCCTACTAAAGTTAAAAGTTTTCATGGTGATAGATATTTCATGCTAATCATGGATGATTATTCTAGAATGATGAGGGTTACTTTTTTGAAAGAAAAATCTAAAGCATTTTAAAAGTTTAAAATCTTTAAGGTTAAAGTGGATACTGAGACAGGATTGAAGTTTATATGTTTAAGATCAGATCATGGTGGAGAATTCACATCGGGTGAGTTTAATAACTTTTGTGACAAGCATGGTATCAAAAGATAATGTTTTGCTCCCCGAACACCTTAGCAGAATGGAGTTGTGGAAAGGGAAAACATAACTATTTTGGATGTTGCTAGAAAAATGATGATGGAAGCTAATATACCTCATATCTACTGGAGAGAAGCAGTTAGTACAACGGTTTACACATTCAATAGAGTACATATCAAAGGAGAAACTGGAAAAACACCTTATGAATTATAGTCTGGCAATACACCTACAGTTAAGTATTTCAGAATTTTTGGTAGTAAATGTTATATTAGGAGAGATGATACTATTGGGAAATTTGATCCTAGAAGTGATGAAGGCATATTTCTTGGTTATTCAAATGAAAGCAAAGCATATAGATGTTATAACAAGAGATTGTAGAAAATAGTGGAGAGTGATAATGTCAAAATAGATGAGTTGAGCAAAAGTCAAATCAGAATTAATGAGAAGGAACCGACAGTGGAAATGATTGTATCTGAACTGGTAGCACCCTTACCAAAACAAAGAGTTGAACCAGTTACTATGACAACATCAGAGAATTCTATAGTAATTGAAGAACAAGGAAGAGAAACATAGAGTCAGAAGACTCCTAGGTATGTGAGATTGAATCATTCTGAAGATTAAATAATTGGGGATAAGAACAATGGAGTAATGACAAGAATAAGACTGACAACTGATGAGGTATGTTTAATTTCACAAGTTGAACCACTATCAGTAATTGAGGCATGTAAAGATGAATTTTGGTTAAAAGTTATGGAAGAAGAATTAGATTAGATTGAGAAAAATAACACATGGACTTTGGTTCCCTGGCCTAAAAATAATTTTTTTATTGGAACTAAATGGGTTTTTAGGAATAAATTGAATGAGGATGGTCAAGTTATAAGGAATAAGACTAGATTGGTTTGTAAAGGATATTCTCATAAGGAAGGAATTGATTATTGAGAAAATTTTACACCAGTACCTAGGATTGAAGCTGTAAGATTATTTCTTGCCTATGCTGCTTATAAAAACTACAAGGTTTATCAGATGGATGTTAAATGTGCATTCTTGAATGAGGATCTTGATGAGGAAGTTTATATTGAGCAATCTAATGCTTTTTCACTATCAGATGATACTGATATGGTTTGCAGGTTTAAGGAAAGCTTTATATGGATTGAAACAAGCACCTAGAGATTGGTATGTAAGGTTGGATAAATATCTTTTGAAGCTTGGTTTTACTAAGGGCAGTGCTGACAGTAATTTATATTATAAAATCACTGATGATGATATACTGATTGTTGAAGTATTTGTTGATGGCATTATTTTTGGAGGTGAAGATAAATTATGCATAGAATTTTCTAAGAATATGGAGAAAGAATTTGAGATGTCTATGATTGGTGAGATGAAATTTTTCTTAGGTTTGCAGATTACTCAGACTGACAAAGGTAGTTTTATCTATCAAACTAAATATGCTAAGGAATTGTTGGAGAAATTTGGTATGGGAGATTCTAAACTGGTAAGTACACCTATGGTCAAAAGTGAGAAAATGACAAGGAAAGATGTTTCTGCACCGATAAATCCTACAAAATACAAATATATGATTGAAGGTCTACTTTATTTGACTCAGACTAGGCCTGACATTATGAATACTATTTGTATTGTTTCAAGATTTTAGAGTGATCCTAGAGAAAATCATGAGATGGCGGTGAAAAGGATTTTTAGATACTTGCAAGGTACATCAGAATATGGTTTATGGTATCCTAAGGATGATAACTTCACTTTATGTGCATATACAGATGCTGATTGGGCTGGAGATGTTGATGACTAGAAAAGTACTTCCAGTGGAGCTTTCTTTCTTGGAAAGAAGTTGGTTTCATGGATCAACAAGAAAGAATCATGTACTTCTTTATCTACTACCGAAGCTTAGTATGTTGTTGTTGCTACTAATTGTACACAAGTTTTATGGATCAAGAAAATGTTGAAGGATATAATGGTGGATTGTGATGCATTGATAGTTATTCACTGTGATAACTCTGGTGCTATTGATATATCAAAGAATCCAGTATTTCACTCTATGACAAAGCACATATCTATCAAGTATAACTTTTTGAAGGAGAAGGTGGAAGCAAATGAATTTAAACTGGTTTATATGAACACTAAAGAACAGATTGCAGATATTTTCACTAAACCATTATCCAAGAAATCATTTGAGTACCTGAGAGACAGAATGGGGGTTTTTGCCCCTCTGACAGAGACTTGATTGATGTGGTTTGGCATCACTCTGATATGCATTATCAGAGATACTATTCATTTCAGCACTGATGTGGGATGCTACTGCTCAGGAGGAGTAGTTAGCTTTGAGATTCAGAGGCTTATGTTTTTTGCTTTGACATTTCTGTTAGACTTCTAACATTGATGTCAAAGGGGGAGAGATAGTGATGTGAAAAAGAAATTTAGAACTTACAAAGATATTATTCAAAGGGAGAGAGTTATATATATTCAGAGCTATATGCAGGAGATTGTTCGTTGTCTTCCACAAGGGGGAGACTTGTTTGACATTTCTTGGTACTTAGATGTTTTTCATAGCTAGTGGTTTGAGATTAAATGAGAGCTTTGACACAAATTTTAATTTGCATAATATTAGTATCAACAATATGAGCAAGGCTACACAACAACTCCACACCTATCTTATCACATGCACCATTCTTTTCAATCCTTCAATCAAGACCCAAATTTCCTTATCCAGGTAATATTGACCCATCCATTGTTGAAGATTCTCAAATTCATTATCAATCTTCTCCAGTTGGTCAATAGTAACCCTACTTAGTGATTAATCCACATCATGAGAAGTAGGAAGAGAATGAGGATAAGTGATGTCATTTGTTAGATTAGAGGAAGCAACAACATTCACAAGGAATGAGTTATCCAACTGAGGCTCCATATCCTTAGTGTTTAAACTTTGGGAAGCCTTAAGTCTATAACTTCTTCTCACTGGAATATTGTATGTAGGACTAAAGGTAACAAAACTCATTCACGAAGTAGGGAAATCGAATGTAGAGATTATAAACTATGATTAAGAAATGCAATTATTTATAAAAATGATTGATTAACCAATAAATTAAACAATGTGAATTACGATATTGGGTATTATATGTATATAAATCTAAACATAGCATGTCAAAATAATAATAAAAAAAAGAAATTATGCAACCCACAAGTCAATTTTAAAATAATGAATTAGGGTTTTATGAAATTAACCACTAAATTTATGTAATTCAATTGCAAATATGATTTATGAGTACAAACATTAATGTTAAAGTGCATACAAATCAGATCTAAGACAATAAATTAGAAACAAGCATGAAACAAGTTAGGTTCACCAAAATGTATTGTTGGTGAACTGGCTACCCAAATGAATGTAACTAAAAGTGCATAAGCTACATGTTTTGGAATTGAATGCAAATATGAATCAATTAAGTGCATATGAATCAAATCTGAAAATTAGTAGTATTTTCATAATGGAATTTACTAAATTTGATTGGTTAGCTATTTCACATATGATTACATTGTTTCTTAGTTACATGTATCAAAATCATGTGTTGGATAATGGTTTCTTTCACTTTACATTACTTTTTTTCATCCATAGTACTCTTGCATATTGCAACTTTATAATTTCAAAGATATTTCCTACTCGCAAATCATCTTTGAAAGCTTTTATCCATATTGTATGTTGTTTTATGATGATATATTTAAGAAAATGCATTACATATGTAGATCATAGAAAAGCTTTTGTAGACAATGATAATCCTAGAGATGACATTGAAAAGGCTAACCTCTCCTACGAAATATCATGTAAATGAGGAAAGAGTTAATACTCCTATCAATGATGTCTCCAATGGAGAGCAACCATTGAAGAGCAACATGACACCATATTCTTCTCATGTGCATACTTTACTGCAAGGGGGGAAAGATCAAAATGTTGGTGCATTAGTTTCTCTAGATCCTCCTTATTCTCCTAGAGCTTATCTTAATCCTCAACATTTTCAGAAAATATGATGTTATGCATTTTATTCATGATCTTTCTCCTCACATAGTATTAAGTAAAGATGAAGCCTTAGATAATAAGGATCCTACTTCCCAAACTATCAAAGAGGACATGAATGATGATAAAAAGGAGAATTTCCCCATAAGGGATATCCCTTCATCATCTGCTTATCCCTTTGACTCCTCTATGTTCCCTTACACTACAAATTTTAAAGAAGTTCGTGATAATAGTCCTTCTTCTGCACAACTGAAAAATTCTTATAGGGTTGGTTATGATATAATCTCAAACAAGGTTATAGTGGACAAGGACATGGAAAAAATGAATAAGGAATCAAAGTTCCTATAAACCTTCATTCAAAAGCTAGTATAGAAGGTCCAGGTTATCCTCATCACTCACCTATGGATGATCTCGTTAAAGTTCAGATTCTTAAGGATTATTTTGAAATATGTATAAAATATTTCCCATCCAAACATGCTTCTACATCAAATAATTCTCCTCCTTTACCAATTCCTTTACCACAAGAAAATGATCCTCCCCCTTCTTTACCGATTCTTTTACCAAAATAAAATAATCCTTCTCCTTCTACTAGAACATCTGGTCCTACATCTCAAGAGACAAGACCTAACCATATTAACAATCAAGATAAATTAGTTACAAGAATCTTTTGGAGATTGAAGTATGATAAGAATGTTGTTTTTCCTTTCACAAGATATAACAATAAGAGCAAAGAAGGTCATGAGTATTGCTTTTCTCATCATTTTTATTCTTATTCTCTTAGAAATTGTATTTCTTTTAAATAATTTGTTCAATACCAATATGATCGAGCTTGCATAACTCTTATAAGTGATCTTTCAATTTTTCCTGGTGAAGAGGTAGTGTCTTAGTACTCCATTCACCTTATCATGTTGCTCCTCACCCTATGGCACTAGTATTTTAACCTTATTGGAAGCTCATGTGTGGTGATACATCTTCATTTCCAATCATACTTGGACAATATCATAATTCTTATTTTTCTACTTGCTTGGGGGGGAAGGATAGTATATTCAATCCTCTCTCCTTTCGAAGATTGCCTCTTCTTTTGAGTTGTATTTTGTATAAGTTGATGTATTTTCTCACATTTAATATTCCTTAATGTGAGTACATGTGTGTTCCTTTCTTAGGACCTTTTCTTTGCTTGAAGTGCTACATCTTTTATGTATAATTTCTCTTTGGAGGTTGTGTAACCCTTCTCTTTGTCCCTATGATTTGGGGGCATTGATTTTGTCTTCTATCTCTTATCCTTTCTAAGGATCCACTTTTCCTTTGTTAAGTGCTATTTGCTTGTGATACGATATTATTCCTTGTGTTTTTTCTCAAGGATTTACTCTTATGCAAGAGGTGGGTATCCTTGTGTACAACCTCTTCTTCACTTGGTAGTGTATATCTATTATAACAAACCCCTCACTTTGGGTCAAAAGTGTGTTATCCTTCATCAAGAATCCCTTTACCTAGCAATAGGAGGAAGGTATGAATTCTCATTCTCCTTCCTTTATTTTGGTAAATGATGTTATTTTTGTTCAAAATCTCCTCTTGGGGGTAGATTTATTTGAGCAAAGATCTCTTCCTCCTCCTCCACAGGATTCCCTTTACACTTGTTGCAAGATATCTTTTTTACAACTATTTTTTCCTTGCTTATAAGATTCATACCTCTCTAACTTAGATTTATGTACATTTATTCCTAAGGATATCTCCTTGGTGTTGAAGGTGTATATCCTTATTTCTAGCTTCCTTAAGAAATTAACAATCCTCTATGTTGACATCTTAAGGGGGGGCATACATATCACCCTCTTTGTACCATATTTATTATTTGGCATGTCTTAAATGAGTTGTTGCATTCTTGAAACCAAACCTAACTATTAGATGAGATGCTTCATTCCCAAAACCAGACACATCCCTTTTATATGTCTTATATGTGGTATACACTCTTGAAACTAGACATAACTCTTATACAAGATGTTCCTGAAACCAGACATATTTTATTTTCAATGGCGTGTCTTAAACAAGTTGTTGCATAATCAAAACCAGACCTCTCTCTTGAATGAGATTCTTCATTCCTGAAACCGGACACAACTCTTTAATATGTCTTATATAGTTCAGATAATTGGAAGACAACTGAGAGGGGGGGGGGGGTGAATCAGTTGTCTCAGATTACCAGAAGCTTTAGCAATTTAAAACAACAATACCAGACTGCAAAACAATAATACCAGAATAGAAATTAATCCAATTAAGCATAAACAATAATCACAAAATAAAAGCCATCCACACCACCAATATTTGTATGTGGAAAACCCGGTAAAGGGAAAAACCATGGTGGGAAGCCTACCCACAGTCAGATAATACTTTTGCAGTAAGTATGTGAATTTACAATAAAGGGGCCTACACTTGCAAAAAGGCCAACAACCTAGAGCACACTTCTCATCACAAAAGGAGTCTCACTAACTACATACAAATCCAGACTACAATCCAGAGAAGTGTTGAACTACAAAAGTTAACATCTCCTATGCTTGAGTACAGTTTCGGTTAAGCTCAATACCAAAGGACTAAATCCTCTTACAAACCCAATTCGATCTCCAATGATCGACCAACTCCTCTTCTTGAATGATATTACATTATTCGCACATTACATTCCTTGACCATGACCTCTTACAATAACCATGATGATCTACAATGAGATCTTACATCTTATTTATACAAACCCTCGACCATACACAATCAGGTCAGCCACCAGACAATAAAATAATTACATAATTACAAACCATGTCGGCCTTAGACCAAAACAAATAATATCCACACATAAGACATCTCAGAAATACAACAATAGATCTTATCCACACGTTACATTAATGTCGGTCCATAACCTAGATCAACCGGGACCAAGTATAGGTCTATATGCTTCAACAATGATCTCCAAACGCTAAGTCTGGAACATGATCACCAACAACATCCTAAAACTCCATCAAAAGCTACACCAACACCAATTATGCAATGCATCAAAGATCTCCACCAAAAGCTCTACCGGTGAAACCCTCGCCGGAACCAAAAACCAATCTTATGAGTAAGCAGAATAGCATCCAATTACCAGACCAAAATCAATTGACAAGATATGAGTATAAGTATTATGAACAAGTCAATTCCATCACTGGATTATACTAGAGTCAACCAGATTATGCCGGATCCAAGTTAACCAAAGACTACTCAACCTACCGGGACCAAAAGGGTGCCAGTAAAGAATCCAAACAACTAGTGTTGACATCAATGATGAAACATCAAAGTATCAACATTCCTTGACCATGACACAACTGATAGCCTAGCTCAAATTGTTACATCCTTACAACACCAATTGGCTTTCATAACTCAATCTGAGTTCAATGTTCCCACATTTAATGTAGCGATCCCTCTATTTGATGGCATTGTTCGTGCAGTTTCCTTCTGAGCATATGGAAGTTCCTCAATTAGAGTTGTACAATGGAAAATGTAACCCCTTGACTCATGTGAAGACATTTCAAATAGAAAATCACTATCAAACGGTTAGTAGGGTTAGATAATAAATATTAACCAAGCCATTTTTGAAACAATATCAAGAAAGAGCATTAACATAAATGAAGTATAAATAGAAAACATTAATTTTTTTACCTTCCTTATGCCATTGATTTTTTTCTTGTCCTCCTCATCTCCACGAATCACATTGCTTTGAGGTTGACAAATGGAGAGTGGGAGAGATATGTGGGGTTAAGTGTAGAATTATCTCATATTAGCATAACAACATAGTGTGGATGAGCGGATTATGGATGTAGTTTTGGAATTGAAAGGGTATTATGATAGTGCAATAATAAGTAGAAATGAAACCAAAAAGGTAGCATAAGATTATGTTGAAAAGTGGATGATTTGATATGAGTGAAAGCTTCATTTTATAGAGTTGGGAGCCTAGAAACGAATGGTCAAGATCAAAAGTTGATCAATGACTGAGATTAAAAGAGAGTGTGGTCCCCGATTTGAAGGCTTAGGCTTGTGACAAGTGTCACAAGGAGAAGTGGGGTGCAAGGATAAGTGTGATCACACAAGGGGAAGCTCATGAAAGGGACATGTCTATGACGTGTAAGGGATAAGGTGGCTATGAGGTGACTTATGAGTCACATGTTGGAAAGGTAGAGGCTTGTAAAAATGACATGTCAATGACATGTGTAAGGGGTAGGTTGACTTGTGAGTCACATGTGGAATTGGGTAGGTATGTAGTATTTAAAATTTGAATAGATACTATTAGGGATTAGGCTTATGTTAATTAGGTTAATGAGGGGATTAAAAGATAGGTTTGTAGGAATCACATAATTAGCTTAATTAATTATGAATAAAATTAGCTAGTTAGGATTAGGAATAAAATTAGAATATTCCTAGGGTTGAGTTTGATTTATTAAAATAAATCAAAATTTGGGAGGAATATAAAGGGGGCATTAATTAAATATGATTTAATTAATTTAGGGGTAATGATAGGACAATATGATTAATTAAATTAATCATGTCATAAAGGGATAATTAATGAAATATTAATTTAATTAATTTTATGTGTCTACATTTATGTCTTATCTTGTAATCAATCAAAGGAATGAATGGAGGAAGTACGTTAGGGAATTGCAGTTTACTGGTTCTCCCAAGCTAAGTAGGCCACCCTGAGGGATGGAATTGTCATTGTGGGACTTGCCTGTCTCTTGTGGGCCAAGAGGTGAGTTGTCATAGTAGGACGTTGGGCCCTCTTGGTCTTAGTTGGGGTGAGCAGTTTACAGGCGCCCTCACAAGGCTTTCCTACCAAACTAAACTTTGATTGAATATGGGTAGAAAGACATGTTTATCATTCTATGTAATATGTTTTCTATTAATCCATGTATTTATTTGTCTATTCCTAAGTTTATTGAATGACTATATGAAGTTACTCTTATATATTAAAAAATAAATGATAAACTATATTGTGTTATTACTAATTCAGGGCAAAATTCAAGTAATCACAAGTTGGGGACATTACAACTGGTATCAAAGCATAATCCTGCCATCTTGTAAAATGCAAAATTATTGAACCAGGAGGGATACATCCAACATGAGCTACCTCATTTCCAATGAAATGAGAACTTTCATGAAACAAACCAATAAAACCATCATGAGCCAAAATGAAAGAATTGAAAAAACAAATCAAACACTCCTCCAAGCTTTGCAAAACATGGAGAGTTCAATAAATAACCTTAAGAACAATTCCTTAAATGGGAGAGACATAATTTCAAATCATCTGGAGAATAATAATGAATCATCTATACATAGGGTACCCAAACCCCCTTTCCTACCTAGGGAAGATATACCAAGGGAGGAAGAGGAAATTGACCCATCCACGAATAATACAAAAGAAATTGCTAGAGCCTATGTAAATCTTGAAATAGAAACTAGGGAACTTATAACATTTAGGGAGTTTTGTGAAGCCAAGAGAGGTGAGGTACCTAGGAAAGAAAAGAAGCAACCAAATAAAGACTAGAGACATAAGGTGAATAAAGTAACACTCCCAAACTTTGATGGATGAAAAAAAATCACAGCCCATGCTTGGTTGCAAAAGTTGAACAACTATTTTACTCTCAACCCAATGACTGAAGAGGATGCACTCCAATTTGCTATCCTACATTTGGAAGGATTGGCCCATGAGTGGGGCACCATGGAATCCACACACAAGAGAACCAAAACATAATTTTTTATGATGCATTCTCTCAAAAAAATATTATAAGGTTTGATCGAAAACACCCTTAAAAATATTTTAAAGACTTGATTCGATTAAATCAACAAGGAACAATAGATGATTACATAGCTGAATTTCAAAAGATTCCAGTTAGGGTTTCAATAATTGATGAAGATAGGCTCACCTATCTATTTGTTGAAGGATTAAAGAATTAAATTCGGGGATTGGTAAGTGCTTTAAATCCTACCTCTCTTGAGGACACAATTGATGAAGCCCTAAAACTAGAAGATACAACCTCAAAGGACAATATAAGGGATACACACACTAAACATCCATATGATAAAGACAAACATAAAAACACCATTCTCTCTAAAAATGACCATGAGAGGCTTCGGGAAGAAGGATTATGCTTCGATTATAAAGAGAAATGGGAGTGAGGTCATGTTTGTAAACAAGAGGAGGGAAGAAAAAAGAAATTGTGTTACAAGTGCAACGAGGAATGGAGGAGTGGACATGTTTGAAATCTTAAGGACCAAATAAAGAAAGGTTTGTATTTCAAATGCAAAGAAAATTGGGAACCAGGGCACATATGTGGGAAAAAGAGTCGAGTTCATAGTATAAAGGCAATGTTAGATGAAGAAAAATAAAAAGTCGAATAAGAAAGCAAGATATATCTCAAAAGCATCCAATCAAAAGAGGAAGGGACAATAAACAAATGGAGCTTCTTGGAGGAACCAATTTAGTAAGACTCAATATCCTTACAGATTACCCAACAAGGAGCATCTAAGATCCGCATTTTATAAGAATGGATAGAAATTGGAAATTGCTTGAGGACAAGCAATCTTGAGTGGGGAGGGATTTCATATCCCCTATATTGTAAACACTTAATTGTATTTGAATATATTGATGTATCGATTCATTCAAATTAAAAATAGATATGAATCTTTAAAATAACTAATCAATATATAAACATATTTCAAAGCCTACCATTATCTATTTATTTTCCTTAATTATATTACATATACATTACTTGTATGTATTGATAAATAATAGATAAACAATTTATGATTAACAATAAATCAAATTGGAATTATTGCTACTAATGAAATCTCCCAATTATAATATATAATAACTACTAACTAAATTAAAATATGAATTGTTGGTTGAGGCATGAACTTTGGGAAGAGACTACACCATAGGCATGGGATGTGGCTTTTAAGATAGCCATTGGGTTCTACTTAAGGGGAAAACAATGACAAAAGGAAAGGCGTTGAAGACTTAAGGAAAAAAAGAAGTTCATTCAAACTAAGGTTGGAAAGGCAGTCATCGATTTTTATTGGTAAGGATTGTTCACCATCGATTATATGAAATCAGAACTTTATTAAGTTACAAGTAGTAACATCCTTGTTCTTGGTGGTATGCATGAGGATGTGCTTAATACATATGCTTAATATATGAAGCCTGATAATGTTATTATACAACATTTAATACTAATGTTAATATAGACTGCAATACGTATGACAGTCATATTTAATTTCATTACTGTGGCAAACCAGATTTGATGCATGCCAGATATGTCTGTCTTTACAACCATAATTATAATAACTAATAGTTTTAGGAAGCAGTGGTACTAATAATTTATATAATAGGTATATGTATGTATGTATGTATGTATGTACGTTCATATTAGAATGATAAGGATAATAGATTTATATATAATAATGATGTTAACATGATTTATATATATTTGAAATAATATCAATAAAGATTATATTTATATATTTATAAAAAAATGAATCATATATATATATATATATATATATATATATATATATATATATATATATATATAAAGTTTTTGATTAAAGGAAACTAGGTTTTTAAGGGACCTAAAACTCACTAAATTTTACCAAGATCTAGAACCCAATGAAGCATGCTGCTAAAAAATATAATCTATAAAAAACCACAGCCAAAATCCAGCACAACTGACTAACACCAGTATCACACCAGTGCAACCCCAAACAAAGAAAGCTAGCCAGACACATAAATCATGATGGTAGCATCAAAACAACTACAACAACAAACTATAGCACATAAGAACACTCAAGGGTTTCACTAAGGCTCCCTTAATCTTCAAATGATACCATGGGTAAATCCAAGCACCCATAATCTTCAAGGACACCAGATTACAATAGATATGTAAACAATCCCAATCTGGACTCAAAGGGTTTTGAAAGGCTCCCCTAGCCTTCAGACTGGGTTTTAAATTGGCTCCCAGAACTTGCAAAGAAGGATTAACCAAGGTACCCTTAACCTGTAACAAAGATCTCATGTCTCCAAAAGCAAAGCTTGCCCTTAACCAAAAGCAGAGACAACAAGAAATCAGGCTGGGCCCTTGAAAACTATTAGCATCCAGCTTGCCTGTGGGTTTTAAAAGGAACCCACAACCTAAAATAGGCACCAAAAACACCAAGATGAAGCCACCACTAACTTCATAACGCGAGACAAAGCCCAACAACCAAAAAATAAACCTATAAGGCTCAACTGGGCAAAAAAGATTTGAGCAAGCAACCCAAACCTTGAACAAAAAGACAACACCTAGATCTGGAATCAAATGACCCCCCAAAATCACCACCTCAATAGGGATCAAAGGGGGTAGAAACATTAAATGCACAAACTCAGAAGAAAGCCTTTTGCAAAAATGGACAACCATAGTCTCCCCCTTACTCCTGCCAAAAGACACCATAGCCTCCATCTCCACCTCTATAGGAAACTAGTGATATCTAGACCCCACCATCTCTACCTCCATAAAAGACGTGGCCACCTCTATAGGAATGGTAGGAAACACCATAAAAGGTTGAGAGAAAAGTAACAGGAATAGGACAAGGGGGAAAGACAGGGAGAGATTAAGGGTAGGAATAAAGGCCCCCTGAAGTGCCAAAACCCAAAACCAGAACAGAAGGAAGCCCTCCTTGACAGACCCCAAAGGGAAAGAAGGACCTTCAGAAACAACAACAACAACTCCTCCAGGATCCCAAACACTGCTACCACACCAGAAGATGACAAAAGTTCCTCCATCCCTAAGTGCCACTGCTTCCACATGACCACCTGCAATAGCTCCAAAGGGGACTCCTCTGCAAACACCGAACTCTCAAAGTGCCAAGCATAACCCCACACATGGGAGCAAGGTCCCATCACAACCGCCACACCCCTTCTCACCATCTCTCCCCGAGTCAAGACAAAAAAGAGTCGACTATTCCTCAAAGCACTCCTCCACATCTCCTGCAAAACCAAAGATCTCCTCCCCTCGCTCTAACTTAGAAACCTCAAGAGCGCAGCCAAGAACAACCCACAACTGAGACATGAAAGGAGAGAAGAAGGGGGAAAGAAGCTCTCCATCATCCTCGACGTCACCATCTTCCTCAGCCTCTGCATCAGAACCATTTGAAACCCTCGTTGTTCTTTCTCTCTCGCTCCTGCTCACCATATTATATATATAAAGTTACTTGATTATATTTTCTTAGATTATTTATATATGTGTGTATGTCTTATCTTGTAATCAATCAAAGGAATGAATGGAAGAAGTACGCTAGGGAATTGCAATTTACCGGTTCTCCCAAGCTAAGAAGGCTACCTCAAGGGATGAAATTGTCATAGTGGGGCATTCCTACCTCTTGTGCACCAAGAGGTGAGTTGTCATAGTGGGACGCTGCGTGCTCTTGGGCTTAGTTGGGTTGAGCAGTTTATAGGCGCCCTCGCAAGGCTTTCCTACCAAACTAAACTATGATTGAATATGGGTAGAAAGACATGTTTAAATTTATTTGATATTTTTTCAGTACAATTATGGAATTGCTCAATTGTAACCTACTGACAAAAAGCAATCTTAAATAATGGAAAGGAAACATCAAATTACACTTTCATTCCAAACTACCATATATGATCGACGTTTGTCAAGCTAGAAAACAAATATAATATTATTTAATCATCTTTCTATGTTTGCACAAAACTATGGTTCTATACATAAGTAGAGTGCATAAATATGAATTTCTAGCTGGGAAAATATATCCAAGACTGGTTTTGATATGGCTATAACTTAGGAGGCATAAGGGTTATGCTACTTGAGAATAAATAAAAGAATCACCATTTACAAAGTCGCTTGATTTTTTCATGTGACCAACATTAACCTTGGATTATGGACAAAGATCAAGTGGAAGTATGAGGAGGATCGAGAAAAAATATCTGGAGGAGAAGAATGTTAATGTAATTAAAATCCTTGTACATTTTCCTTTATTTATTTATTTATTGGATATTTGCAGCTTCTAGCAAACATTCTTCCATACAAACAAAGCTCCAAATTTGTTGTCTACTCTTTAGTCTCTATTATTGTATTTTACATGACAATTAACTTTTTAATGCAAAATAAATTTATAAATGATATTATATAATTTTTTTTTATCCCCAATAATTATATACTTCGTAATCAATTTATTATTTATAAGTTAAAATATTTATATACTTTAAAAAATATTTAATAATAATTTAAGTTGTTTAATTTTTTTTTTAATTTATTAAAGATAGTTTATAACTAGTATAGATATATTGAATACATAATAATAATAATTTAAGTTGTTTAAATTAATATTTTTTATATTAAAGGTACTTTATAATTAGTATAGATATCTTAAATATGTCTATCTAAAGAAATGTGAGAGATATCAATTGGAACTATTTTATTTACATCAAAATTGTTTTATTTTACTTTAAATTATATTTACTATATACAAAAATATTTAAATTCCATTATATTTATATTGTTTGTTTTTTGTAATCCAAATTTTTAAGTCTAATTTCTAAAATATTGCTTTTTATATTTAAATTCTAAACTTCTTATCATTATTCAAAAAATTATAAAAATTGAAAAATTTATAAAATATATTTTTGGACGACTTAATTATTTTTTACTAATAATTTAAAAACATTTGTTATACATTGTGATTATGAAATGGTAGATTTTTTTAAAACATTTTTTATTTTTTAAAAATCTATCTAAAACATAATTTTGATGATGTCATATCTTTTAGAAGATATTATATTTGTAATGCCCAAAAATTTATCACGCAAAACACAACCAATTTTTTTTTTTTTTATATATTTATTTTTTATTTCTTAAATATATATAACAATGTATGACATGCCTAATCATGGTAAAGGTATAATTTCCCTTAAACGTATGTTTCATATGAAGACCATTTATAACTAATTCAATATATAGAGCCATTTAATTAGTTATATTGCTATGGAACAATCCAAGGCTTAACAAATATTTTAATTGACCATATTTCTAAAGCATCCAACCTGGTTATCTGATAGTTCCAAATTTTTACTATTATCTCTATCGATTATAAAATAACTTTACATGGTGATTTTAAACTTTTGAATTTAGACATTGAAATAATATTTGTACTTATTTTTCTAACCATGGGACTAACACTTGACAATTTTGGTCTCTAAATAGATGAAGTTGGTCACTTAATCTTTAAATTCTTTCAATATATAATTAATTGGTCCCAATACTACTATTATAGAATTGGTTACTTTATATATGAATTAATATCTACTATCCCATCTTATTGGCTAGATACCTTAATGTATCTATTTAAAATCATTACTTAGAAGTCACATTAAAATATCAACTCAATGATTTATCATAATCTTGATAATCACAATTTTTTTGTTTTATTTTATAAAATACTAGGAATCATATTATAATTTGAAAACAATTTTATTTCCATCTCATCACTATTTTATAGTTTAAAATAAAGGGTCATTTGATTTTATTTTTATAATAAATAAAATTGCATTTCATTATTGAATGGGTTTTATTATCAATTCCTACTAATTTATTCTATGGTATTTATATTACACTCTAATATACAATGATTTTATTATATTGCTTAATTCTTTTATAGAATTAGTTATGGAAACTTTCATTTTATATTCTATAAAGCAAGATTTCACTCAATCTTCCTTCTATTTTTATGGGACATCTATCACATTTTAATATAGAAACAATTGTATTATAATTTCCATAGAAATCTTTATTCTGTTTTTTTTAATGAAAAGTCATATTCTAGTATAGAAGTCATGTTAATTATTTTTATAGGATAATATAGAATAAATCTCCCTTTTATTTTTGAACAAAACAATTAAAAAAATCACAATTGAATATAGAAATAATGTCCTAAATAAATCTTTATCCTATCTTTATAAGATAAGAATCATATTGAATATAGAATAATTCTATTACCATTTGTTATTATTATCAATTAATTTGTAAAATAATTTACCTCCATTAATAACTATACTAAATAGATTTTATCCCAGAAAGTTAGTTCACATTAATGTTATAAATTTATCCATACATGTTAAGTTGTCTTCCTTTATAATCTCCTATTTTCTATCTATTTACTCGGGTGAAAGAAGCTACTCACAGGCAAATATTTTCATTCAGAAAGAACAATGGCTTCTTAATCTGTTCTGATGGCTTGGGACTCGATAATGTTTTCATTGCTGTGAATCTCAATAAGAATAATTGCCTAAACAATAATATAATGTATTTATAATTTAAACACCCTTAATTCCATTATCGGCTATGCATAGGAAGTCATCTATCTCTTCAATAGATGTTAGATTGTGTAACAGACACCTGCGCTATGTGGTTAAATGCTTAGTACGAATGTGTGGAGCAAGCAAAGAGTCAGACTTATGCTTTCTGACTTAATATGGTACAAAGCCAATCTAACTATCAGATGTCTTTTATGTAATAGACTCCAGATCGTTCTCAATCACTTCTATGGATTTGACAATAGTTTGACGGTTTTGTACTCACGAGTAATGAATGGTTATTTCATATCAAGCAAGCACGCCAACGCTGTCAAGCTGCCTTAGTAGTCAGAGTAATCAATACGTCATAACTCAAGAATGCATCTTAATGCTGGAATACACTGTTGCTCTTGATTCGATAATATTATTATTTATTTTCCTTCACGTGACATGCTGAGTAGTGCATTCAATTTCTCGTGCAAAGTGGTGCAGTTCCATCTGAAAATGTGAATATCTAAAATAAATCAATGTACCCAGAACTCCATTGATCAGTCAGGGATCGGGCATGCTAATCTATTCTTATTTTTGTTCATTCATTCTACCACAACAATGTATGACCACAATGGCTAGCGAAGATCCTAATACAATAATATTTCTATATTCTATTCCTATTCCTATAGAGACTATCTCTTGCAAATGTAAATGCAGTATATGTTGGAATGCATGTAATTTCTCCCTACCACAATCTACAGTCTGCTACAGTATATGTTGGAATGCATGTAATTTCTCCCTACCACAATCTACAGTCTGCCACCGTTGGTTATACCATGCATTTGGAGGTAGTTTATTTACATGCACCGAACATGCAAAGCTAGGCAAGAAATTCATGCATAGGTTAGTAAAGAGTTTGCTACAGTCAACATTTAGATCCACCATTGTCCCTATGAGAATGCAGTCTGCCACCATTAAACTTTAATCATGCAATTTATGCATGCAAGACTATGATGGTTTCCATAATATTCTAAACTCCCTTATAAAACAGGGAAGGTGTAAATCAATTAAATAAGCAATCAATAAAATATGGTTTGGTGTTGTAGTACATAATTTGTTGTGTAAATGTTTGTGTTAATGAATAAAGAAAAGGAATTTGTTTTCATGCTATAGCATGTTATTAGTTTTTGTTCTGTTTTTATCTCTGTTGTAGCTGAATATTATTTTGTGTTTATTTTTAATCAATATATCCTTTCAGATTACACCCCAAATACTTCTAAGATAGAAGTGTGATAGTCAATCCTTTAAACACGGGTATGTTGGCAATGTATCTAGAATGAAGAAAATAGATGATTAAGAAGATATCCAAACAAGTACGCCTACCATACACTGTATTCTAAACTGTATACAACAGAGACTATCAATCTAACCTTAAGATCATATTTTCTTACAACTGGTTTATTTACTCTTATATTTTCCTAGCATATTGAATGGCTCATAGAACATACATATTTCCATTATATAAGCATTGCATGATGCAAGATATCAACCAAGAAGCTTATTTTTTTATTTCATTGCTCATTATTTCCAAGTAATTTTCACTGTTCTAAACAACATCTGCAACTCATTTTAAATATTACAGTAAGAATGCAATGTTAAATCTTACTTTAAACAAAATTATTCAACCTAACCAAATTACCATATGCCAACAAACATGCAATCACATTTAAATATATTCTAATGGAAAATAAATTAACAAGCCTTTCTCTTGAGTGTAGGATTTTTACATAATATTTCCATGGACTATACTTTTGAAAATAACATATATTTTTCTTTGCAAAGCAACAATGGACAAACAACAAAATAAGGCTTGCTCTCCCAACCATAATAGCATCATGAAGCCTCGTGGGCTCTAGCCATACCCCCGAGCAAGATAAGCATATTATACACCATGGAAATCTATGGTGAAGGTGTCCTAGAATAGCATAATCTTTCTTTAACACTTTTTTTTTTCCAACATTCACACAACTCAACTCTTCCATGATCTCCAATCCTCATAGTATCATCTATACTAAATTCAACAACAATGGTGAAGAATAAACTTATCTTTCTTTCAAGCCCACAAGATGCTCTACTTTTCCATCAAGAACCTTTCCTCTTCTTCTTCTTCTTCCATCTTCCGTTTCTTCTCAATCCAAGTTCTCCAAAAGGAGAAGTGGGTAATGCCCTCTCTAGCTTCTTGCTAAGACATATATGGGTCTCAACCCTAATCCCGTCACTTACAAACAAGTGGGATTTTGAAGGGTCACATCAAGCCCAAATGACACTATCACATGTTCTAAAGGTCCCTAACCCCAAGGCATTGACCCTAGGGGTCTATTTTTGCACCATAACCCATAAAATGGACCACACAACACCTTTTTTAAACCCACATAAAGACCCATTCGAGTTTTGGCTTTACCCAAAGGGTTTTCAAACTCAAATCTCCTCTCTCACTACATGACCTAAAGTTGTATGCCCTCTCAGCACATTTAAAATTGACTCTAAATAAGATAAATATATTCCTTCGTCCATTTCTATGAAAAATAGGTTACCCTTCTAACACCTTCACAAGATATTTGATTTCGAGTAATCCTCTTTTCTTCCTTATGTTGTACACCATCTATCCTGCATTATCCAATCACAAGCACAATTAGGTCATCATAGTATTGCATAGAAATTGTTGTCCAAATTCCCAATAATTTTTACTTGTGAATTATTTAAAAATCATTTCTAAACTATCCCATATTAAATCATCATTTCATATGTACATTTGCAATTGTTAGTTATCTATAATCAAATCCATACATTGGAAACTTATATGTTAATGCTATTTAACTTTCATCATAATTAGAGTGATGCATAAAAACACAATTAATAAAATAATCATCACTTCCATTCTACCACCATTTTAGTTTAACTGTGATATGTGCAACAATTAGGGTTGTATTAACAATGCGGGGTCTTACAATATTTATAATCAATATTAATATTTTGACATGTAAATGCTAATAATGACATGGCATGATGGTTAAGTTGTTGTGTTGTTGTTCTTGCCAATAAGGTTCAAACCTCGTTTAGGTGGTATTTTTGAATGTTTAAATGAGGATGAGGTCCCCCATTTGTGACCTCACTGGTTCATATCTCCAGATCAAAAGTGTTTACCCCTTCTAGAGGTAAGAGGTAACATTAACACCTTAATTATAGCTAAAAATCTAAATTATGATAAATTATGGCTTGAGGGAGATTCACTTAATATCATTAAGTGTTTAAAGGGGGAATTAGAGCCTTCTTGGTCTATTGAAAATATCATCATGAAAGCTAGGGAGATCATTGCAAGTTTCAAAGAAATTATTATTCAACATGCTTTCAGAGAACAAAACAGTGTGGCAGATTGTTTAGTGAATACTGGGGTCAACTCCGACTCGCAAATGATTTGGCACGAGGAGGATCTCAATTTAAACATTAAAGAGTTCCTTAGAAAGGACCGTTATATGGGGAGGGAAGGACAGTTTAATCATGACAAGTAAAAAGTATCATTTATGCCTTGCTGGAAAGGCCATCATTACTTCACATTGCGGTAGATCTTCTACAACCTTTAATAATTTGACGCACGCTTGTGGGTTACTCAGTTCAAAAACTTGAGCAACATCGGGAAAGAAGGTTTTAATTTGCAGAGAAACAGAGCAAATAGCCCGTTCACGAAGATGGGAGGAGACCTAAGGCAGGAAGAACCAAACAATACATCGACTTGGAAAGTGATGCTAAAAGTCTGGGCGAAATTGGAGAAGGGCTCTCTCACCAGTTTCATGGAGAAGCTCGTGGACTATGACAAAGGTAGGGTTAACCTAGCTGTTTCTAAGATTTTCGAAAACTAGTCTAATGGCTCTTTTAAAATTTATGGAGTTAAATTCAAGCTTGACACTAGGCTCATATCCATTGTGACTGGAATGCCCCCACACTAGGCTTAATTTCTTTTGAGACCTCAAAGTCTCCAACAACGCAGTCAATCTGTTCCCGCAGAAAGAGAAAGAGAGGGTTAAAATTAGCAAAGCCACTGGGGGCTACTACGAAGCTGCAAACATCAAGAAGCTGTGGGGCTGGGTCCTGAATGCAATTATGGAATACATCATGGTTGAAGGCCGTTTCTCCAGGGCCCACACCTACCACTTCGTGCTCTTAAACCATTTCAGACACAACAAGAAAGTTTCCCTGCCCTACTACCTTTTTCGGTCCCTTTCCAGGTCCCTCAATAAATGCAGGAACAACCCTTCTAGCCCGATTCTCCATTGCGGGCTTCTGCTGCTCATCTATGAGCATTGCAAAACCCTTGCACTACTGGAAAATAAGAGGATTTCTGCCTCTCTGGGAAAGAGAAAGATGGAAGAGGGAGAAACCAGTAAGGAGGAGGCGTCCTCCAGCAAAAAAAGGAAAAGTGTTCTTGGGATGGAACCAGAGGAAATGGTTAAGGAAAGCAGCGGAATGGAGACGTACGACTCCAACGGTGAAGACAACTAGAAAAACGAGGAGCTGGGTAATGAGGAAGAAAGTGGGGATAATGAGCCTGATCATGAAAGCCCTATCCTCAACGAATGCCTTGGTAAGGACAATAGCCATCTAATGGAAGAAGTGGAACTCAAGGATAACGAGGAAACCGAAGTGAATTCCGAGAAGGAAACAAACAAAGATTCTGAGAAAGACCTGACTAAGGATAGGGATAGCGAGGATAAGGAATGTGTCGGTAAAGGGCTTATCCTGGATAACCTCAAGAAACTCTTTGAGGCGAGAATGGATTATGATAGATGGACCTATGAGAGCCTGAAAAACCTGGAAAAAAAGGGAATAAACTCGGATGAGAATAGGGAGGATGAAAATAGAGAGCAGATTAAATGGAAGCAGGAAATGGAGAATAAGGTAAAATTGCTGGGAGAGGGAAAAGAAGCGATGAAAAATTTGATGGGCGTTATCCCATGAATCCTCTTTGTCGTCACTAAAAACCTGGAGGATATCGCCAAGGTTTTTTACCATACCTGCACTCTGAATCCAGTTGTGGATCTTGACCTGGATGATGAGACCATCCAGACTGGAAGCAGTGATACTACTCAAGTGGGCGGTACTGCGAAGAGAACCAGGGCCAGCATCAAGAAAGCTGTGGCAGCTTCCGCTAAGGATTCCCCTAACCTCAAAGACAACATCAAGGAGCTGCATGAAATTAGCAACACCCTGGCAAAAGCCCTGGAAAAAAACTGAATTCTGGAAGGCCTGCTGGGCTTTTTTGGATTTTCTCTGGTTATCTGTTGGTTTTTTGTGGTTCTGATCTTTTCTGTTTCTCATCGCTTTTGCTGTTTATGCTATTTTAGTTCTGTTTGTAAAGGGTTTCGGGGCCCCTTCAAAACCTGCTTTTTCCTTAATCAAAAACATTAACACACTCATGGCATTACACTCTACCCCTTGCCGCCATTATAGAATGCCTCTCAATATTAAAAAGTGATAACATATATTGAATTTATTAAATATCCAAATTAAAGGTAAAAGGTAAGAGTTAACATTAACACACTCACTTCATTATACTCTAGGCATTAGAACCACACAAGGTCTCTAAAACATGCTATTATAGTTGAAGATAGACGTCTAATTACATAATATATACTGTCATAATGTGGATATATAAAATGTATCCATATACATAGTTTTGCAAAAAAAATTAACAATTTAGTTGTCACTATATTCATCCAATAGGCGAAAAGATATCAGAAGCTATTGTAGTAAATTTATCACCCTGATTGACATGAACTCTTAGTCTGGCATTCCTAGGTCCTTTTTCATAGCGTCAATTGGCTACTCGTCATTATACTTCATTTGGAAGTTCAAATAACCATTTTGAGGAAGGGGATATTTTATGTTTTATTAATGGCCACAATTGTCCATACTTGTTCTCGGAATTTTTTACTTCCATGGTACCCTCTTTTAATAGCTTCTTAAACTTGATTTTAAATACTTCCATTGTTAGTGTAACCTGCATAGAAATATTGAAAAACATGATTCTTTTCATAGACTATGTAAGTGTCCTCTTTACGCGTTAGAATTTTTTTCTCATTTCTTGCTTTCCAAATAATCCATAAAACTTCAGTAGAAAAACAAAGTCAAAATAAATTATAATCTTTGTTCAAATTATTCACTGTTCTAGTAAGAATTCCTTTCCAATTAATTTCGCCTTTGTCCCCCCAATTTTTCAGATTAGCATAGAACATTTTCCATAATTCTTATAGCAACAAAAAGTCAAAAAATATGTCTTATTGTTTTAAGTTTCCTCCAAATGTTATAACCTCAATATCAAAAGAGTTAATTTTATGGGGAAATCTTTAGAGAATGAATGAATTAGGTTACATCAAGAAAAAAACAAAGTGTTTAGACATTATGGTGTTCTCCCTTTTTGGGTTGAAATTTGAGCTACCTTATTATCAATTATCTTGTTGTTGTATGTTGATACTTGCTAATCTCCTTAGTGGATTAAGTCTTTTCTCTCTTGTGAAACGGCTGCAAGTTTTTTCCAAATTTACCTAGTAAATCAATCTTGAACAATGGTTGAATTTTATCAAATCTTTTAATCTAGCAGCGAAGGTAACATGGAAAGCCCTTTTGAAGCTCATATAATTACAATGATTGTCTCTCTTATTTTTGATATGACAGTGATGCCATTTATGATCAAGTGCTAGAAGAACAAGATAGCTATGAAGAATTTGAAAATTGTTGTGAATATTATGGAATATGTTTTTCATGTTCTACAAAAGAAGCAGATGAAGAAGATATAAAAGATAAGGAAAAGAAGCTTATAATCCTCCTCCTATCACTTTTCCTCATAATATTGTTATGTCTTCTAATCCCTTTATAAATTTTGCATGTCATGATGTTTTGTGGAATTTGCAGAGCTTCGATAATGGTTTATGTGGTCTGTAATAGTTGTTAGCTAAATTTGATTATTATGTGAATAGCCTATCAATCAAGTTTTGGTTTGGATTGAGGTGGATATGCATCATCTATTCATGTGATTGTTGTATGATGTTGGTGGATGTAAAGTCTCATTTTATTTCAGTTTTTAGATGTTCAAGTTTTCTACAACCGGAGATAATTGGCTTGAGTTTTAGTTGGTGTAGTAACAGAGAAGTCGTATACAAGAATGTGTTTTGCATTCCTCTACCTTTAGTTGGTTGGAGTGATGTGGTTCATTGATTGGGACTCCTTGATGTTAGATAATGTTATGTTGGTCATCTGCAAGTGTGTTTGGTGGTCTACATTCAATTTTGAGTAAGATGTGTTTGCACGTGCATTATCATTTGAGGTCGACCTATGGTGTTTTGGTTTGATTGGTGGCATGCAGTTGCATAGGAGTTAATTTGGATGTGTTTGGAAGGTGTGTCGGCATGATGTGATGCATCACACATTTCATTTTCCTTTTATATTGTATTGGAGACTATTTTGGGACCAATTATTTTGTATTTGCACATTACATCTAATTAGGGTGACCTAATTCATGTTATTGGGGTTGTAGATGGTATATAAAGGATGAAATAATTGTGTCGATGAATATGAAGTGTGTGAATTGTGCTAAGTGAATGTGAAACAATATAGAGGTTCAAAAGTATAGAAAAGTAGTAATGAAGGCAGTTCCCAATGTGTTTTGAATAATGAACCATGATCAACATTTTATTGGATGTGCTTCATTGCAGTTCAATCCTATTGATTCTAGAGATCTTCAGTGTTTGCAAGTCGTTATTGTGTCTTGTCCTAACATTGTGCACCTTAGTCTTTCAAGTCATCTCAAGGGCATTGAGCTCCTTGGCCTTTGGGCTAAGCATTGTAATGTGTAAATCATATAGTGAGATAGTTCTTACCATGTTTTTTCCTAAATTGGGTTTCCCACATAGAAAATCTTGGTATTCATGTTTGGTTGCTTTTGTGGTTTCTGTATACACCTAAAATGGTCTGAAGATAATTAATTAAATAAGTAATTATTTAATTAATCCCTCCTCCCAATTTAATGGAATTCACTAAGCAATTTGATTAAATCTCTCATTCATCTACTTATTAATAAATCTAAGGATTTATTAAATAGGTTCATTTCATTTCACCCCTTTAATTAATTAATTCAAATTAATTAATTCCCCCCATCAAAATCATTTCTTCTAAATCCCCTAATTAATTAAAACAAATCAATTATGAGTTGTTGAGATTAATTAGCCATTTTCCTAATATTTGAATTTCTAAATTCAAATTCTCCTAACTTCTATCACTCCTAAACCTAACCCATTCTACCTACCAGCATGTCCTCTTTCATCCAACATCTTCTAGAACCTTTGTGACACTTGTCACTAAGTGTTCCCTTTAATCCAACCCCCTTTGCCAACCTCCTCCAATTTAACCATTGATATCTTCAGATCAATCTCAACCATTGATTCATGCCAACTCACCCCTAGCCTTGGAAAATCCTATAAATAGACCTCATTTTGGAGCAATAAGGGTCCCAGTTTCATGTCCCAAATTCATATCATTTTGATGATCCCATCCCATTCATAGCTTAAGCATTGTTACTATAGGCATCTAGCTTATAGTTTATCAGTTTTAGTAATGTTATCATGCTCAATTTTAGCTTAAATCTTAGCTTAATCATGCTAGATCCATCATTCATATAGCTTAATCATGCTATTCTTGCTAAGATCATGCATTTTAAGCATTCAAATCCTCCATTTTAGTGTAGTCAAGTCACTGAATTTTGCATAATCCGATCTGAGAGCATTTTTGATACTCGCATTTACTAGGAGGCAATAAGTCGATTAGCTATGGTTTTACATGTCTTTGAATTAAATCTTCTAACCATGCTTGTAATGATTTATTGAGTGCATTGTGGTTATAAGTACATGTACACTTCACACAACATGACATTTTGGCGCATCATCATACCAGAATTTAGCAATCAAGAGCTCAGGCATCCTATAAAATCAATATCAACATCAAAATGAGATTATTCTTTGAATCAACGCGTCATCACACCTCGCTTCAAAGAGGGGCAAAATTTATACACCTAAAAATGGTCTGAAGATAATTAATTAAATAAGCAATTATTTAATTAATCCCTCCTCCCAATTTAATGGAATTCACTAAGCAATTTGATTAAATCTCTCATTCATCTACTTATTAATAAATCTAAGGATTTATTAAATAGGTTCATTTCATTTCACCCCTTTAATTAATTAATTCCCCCCATCAAAATTATTTCTTCTAAATCCCCTAATTAATTAAAACAAATCAATTATGAGTTGTTGAGATTAATTAGCCATTTTCCTAATATTTAAATTTCTAAATTCAAATTCTCCTAACTTCTACCACTCCTAAACCTAACCCATTCTACCTACCACCATGTCCCCTTTCATCCAACATCTTCTAGAACCTTTCTGACACTTGTCACTAAGTGTTCCCTTTAATCCAACCCCCTTTGCCAACCTCCTCCAATTTAACCATTGATATCTTCAGATCAATCTCAACCATTGATTCATGCCAACTCACCCCTAGCCTTGGAAAATCCTATAAATAGACCTCGTTTTGGAGCAATAAGGGTCCCAATTTCATGTCCCAAATTCATATCATTTTGATGATCCCATCTCATTCATAGCTTAAGCATTATTATTATAGGCATCGACCTTATAGTTTATCAGTTTTAGCAATAATATCATGCTAAATTTTAGCTTAAATCTTTGCTTAATCATGCTAGATCAATCATTCATATAGCTTAATCATGCTATTCTTGCTAAGATCATGCATTTTCAGCATTCAAATCCTCCATCTAAGTGTAGTCAAGTCACTGAATTTTGCATAATCCGATCTGAGAGCATTTCTCATACTCGCATTTACTAGGAGGCAATAAGTCGATTAGCTATGGTTTTACATGTCTTTGATTTAAATCTTCTAACCATGCTTGTAATGATTTATTGAGTGCATTGTGGTTGTAGGTATAGGTACACTTCACAAAGCACGATATTTTGGTGCATCATCATACCAGAATTTAGCAATCAAGAGCTGGGGCATCCTATCAAATCAATATCAACATAAAAATGAGATTATTCTTTGAATCAACGCGTCATCACACCTCCCTTCAAAGAGGGGCAAAATGTATACACCTAAAAATGGTCTGAAGATAACTAATTATTTAATTAATCCCTCCTCCCCAATTTAATGGAATTCACTAAGCAATTTGATCAAATCTCTCATTCATCTACTTATTAATAAATCTAAGGATTTATTAAATAGGTTCATTTCATTTCACCACTTTAATTAATTAAAACAAATCAATTATGAGTTGTTGAGATTAATTAGCCATTTTCCTGATATTTGAATTTCTAAATTCAAATTCTCCTAACTTCTACCACTCCTAAACCTAACCCATTCTACCTACCACCATGTCCCCTTTCATCCAACATCTTGTAGCAGCTTTGTGACACTTGTCACTAAGTGTTCCCTTTAATCCAACCCCCTTTGCCGACCTCCTCCAATTTAACCATTGATATCTTCAGATCAATCTCAATCGTTGATTCATGCTAACTCACCCCTAGCCTTGGAAAATCCTATAAATAGACCTCATTTTGGAGCGGTAAGGGTCCCAATTTCATTTTCCAAATTCATATCATTTTGATGATCCCATCTCATTCGTAGCTTAAGCATTATTACTATAGGCATCTAGCTTATAGTTTATCAGTTTTAGCAATGTTATCATGCTTAATTTTAGCTTAAATCTTGCTTAATCATGCTAGATAAGTCATTCATATAGCTTAATCATGCTATTCTTGCTAATATTATGCATTTTCAACGTTCAAATCCTCCATCTAAGTGTAGTCAAGTCTCTGAATTTTGCATAATCCGATTTGAGAGCATTTTTCATACTCGCATTTACTAGGAGGCAATAAGTCGATTAGCTATGGTTTTACATGTCTTTGATTTAAATCTTCTAACCATGCTTGTAATGATTTATTGAGTGCATTGTGGTTGCAGGTACAGGTAAACTTCACAGAGCAGGACATTTTGGCGTGTCATCATACTAGAATTTAGCAATCAAGACCTGGGGCGTCCTATCAAATCAATATCAACATCAAAATGAGATTATTCTTTGAATCAACGCGTCATCACACCTCGCTTCAAAGAGGGGCAAAATGTATACACCTAAAAATGGTCTGAAGATAATTAATTAAATAAGCAATTATTTAATTAATCCCTCCTCCCCAATTTAATGGAATTCACTAAGCAATTTGATTAAATCTCTCATTCCTCTACTTATTAATAAATCTAAGGATTTATTAAATAGGTTCATTTCATTTCACCCCTTTAATTAATTAATTCAAATTAATTAATTCCCCCGATCAAAATCATTTCTTCTAAATTCCCGAATTAAATAAAACAAATCAATTATGAGTCGTTGAGATTAATTAGCCACTTTCCTAATATTTGAATTTCTAAATTCAAATTCTCCTAACTTCTACCACTCCTAAACCTAACCCATTCTACCTACCACCATGTCCCCTTTCATCCAACATCTTCTAGAAACTTTGTGACACTTGTCAGTAAGTGTTCCCTTTAATCCAACCCCCTTTGCCAACCTCCTCCAATATAACCATTGATATCTTTAGATCAATCTCAACCATTGATCTATGCCAACTCACCCCTAGCCTTGGAAAATCCTATAAATATACGTCATTCTGGAGCAATAAGGGTCCCAATTTCATGTCCGAAATTCATCTCATTTTGATTATCCCATCTCATTCATAGCTTAAGCATTGTTACTATAGGCATCTAGCTTATAGTTTATCAGTTTTAGCAATGTTATCATGCTCAATTTTAGCTTAAATCTTAGCTTATTAATGCTAGATCAATCATTCATATAGCTTAATCATGCTATTCTTGCTAAGATCATGCTTTTTCAGCATTCAAATCCTCTGTCTAAGTGTAGTCAAGTCACTGAATTTTGCATAATCTGATCTGAGAGCATTTTTCATACTCGCATTTACTAGGAGGCTATAAGTCGATTAGCTATGGTTTTATATGTCTTTGATTTAAATCTTCTAACCATGCTTGTAATGATTTATTGAGCGAATTGTGGTTGCAGGTACAGGTACACTTCATAGAGCATGATATTTTGGCACATCATTATACCAGAATTTAGCAATCAAGAGCTAGGGCATCCTATCAAATAAATATCAACATCAAAATGAGATTATTCTTTGAATCAACGCGTCATCACACCTTGCTTCAAAGAGGGGCAAAATGTATACACCTAAAAATGGTCTGAAGATAATTAATTAAATAAGTAATTATTTAATTAATCACTCCTCCCCAATTTAATGGAATTCACTAAGGAATTTGATTCAATCTCTCATTCATCTACTTATTAATAAATCTAAGGATTTATTAAATAGGTTCATTTCATTTCACCCCTTTAATTAATTAATTCCCCCCATCAAAATCATTTCTTCTAAATCCCCCAATTAAGTAAAACAAATCAATTATGAGTTGTTGAGATTAATTAGCCAATTTCCTAATATTTGAATTTCTAAATTCAAATTCTGCTAACTTCTACCACTCCTAAACCTAACCCATTCTACCTACCACCATGTCCCCTTTCATCCAACATCTTCTAGAACCTTTGTGACACTGGTCAGTAAGTGTTCCCTTTAATCCAACCCCCTTTGCCAACCTCCTCCAATTTAACCATTGATATCTTCAGATCAATCTCAACCGTTGATCCATGCCAACTCACTCCTAGAATTGGAAAATCCTATAAATAGACCTCATTTTGGAGCAATACGGGTCCCAATTTCATGTCGCAAATTCATATCATTTTTATGATCGCATCCCATTCATAGCTTAAGCATTGTTACTATAGGCATCTAGCTTATAGTTTATCAGTTTTAGCAATGTTATCATGCTCAATTTTAGATTAAATCTTTGCTTAATCATGCTAGATCAATCATTCATATAGCTTAATCAAGTTATTCTTGCTAAGATCATGCATTTTCAGCATTCAAATCCTCCATCTAAGTGTAGTCAAGTCTCTAAATTTTGCATAATCCGATCTGAGAGCATTTTTCATACTCGCATTTACTAGGAGGCAATAAGTGGATTAGCTATGGTTTTACATGTCTTTGATTTAAATCTTCTAACCATGCTTGTAATGATTTGTTGAGCGCATTGTGGTTGCAGGTACATGTACACTTCACAGAGCACGACATTTTGCTGCATCATCATGCTAGAATTTAGCAACCAAGAGCTGGGGCATCCTATCAAATCAATATCAACATCAAAATGAGATTATTCTTTGAATCAGTGCGTCATCACACCTTGCTTCAAAGAGGGGAAAAATGTATACTCCTAAAAATGGTCTGAAGATAATTAATTTAATAAGCAATTATTTAATTAATCCCTCCTCCTCAATTTAATGCAATTCACTAAGCAATTTGATTAAATCTCTCATTCATCTACTTATTAATAAATCTAAGGATTTATTAAATAGGTTCATTTCATTTCACCCCTTTAATTAATTAATTCCCCCCATCAAAATCATTTCTTCTAAATCCCCTAATTAATTAAAACAAATCAATTATGAGTTGTGTAGATTAATTAGCCATTTTCCTAATATTTGAATTTCTAAATTCAAATTCTACTAACTTCTACCACTCCTAAACCTAACCCATTCTACCTACCACCATGTCCCCTTTCATCCAACATCTTTGAGAACCTTTGTGACTCTTGTCACTAAGTGTTCCCTTTAATCCAACCCCCTTTGCCAACCTCCTCCAATTTAACCATTGATATCTTCAGATCAATCTCAACCGTTGATCCATGCCAACTCACCCCTAGCCTTGGAAAATCCTATAAATAGACCTCATTTTGGAGCAATAAGGGTCCCAATTTCATGTCCCAAATTCATATCATTTTTATGATCCCATCTCATTCATAGCTTAAGCATTGTTACTATAGGCATCCAGCTTATAGTTTATCAGTTTTAGCAATGTTATCATGCTCAATTTTAGCTTAAATCTTAGCTTAATCATGCTAGATCAATCATTCATATAGCTTAATCATGCTATTCTTGCTAAGATCATGCATTTTCAGCATTCAAATCCTGCATCTAAGTGTAGTCAAGTCACTGAATTTTTGCATAATCCGATCTGAGAGCATTTTTCATACTCGCATTTACTAGGAGGCAATAAGTCGATTAGCTATGGTTTTACATGTCTTTGATTTAAATCTTCTAACCATGCTTGTAATGATTTATTGAGTGCATTGTGGTTGCAGGTACAGGTACACTGCATAGAGCACGACATTTTGGCGCATCATCATACCAGAATTTAGCAATCAAGAGTTGGGGCATCCTATCAAATCAATATCAACATCAAAATGAGATTATTCTTTGAATCAACGCGTCATCACACCTCGCTTCAAAGAGGGGCAAAATGTATACACCTATCAATGTTCTGAAGATAATTAATTAAATAAGCAATTATTTAATTAATCCCTCCTCCCCAATTTAATGCAATTCACTAAGAAATTTGATTAAATCTCTCATTCATCTACTTATTAATAAATCGAAGGATTTATTAAATAGGTTCATTTCATTTCACCCCTTTAATTATGTTGTCTTCAAAATCTGATTCTCTTTAACATCCTTAAAATAATATTATTGAACTTGGTGCAGAAGAGACATCAAAGATAAGGAAATTCTCAAGACAACATATGACAAGGTTTGATTGAACCTTCTACACTTCGGACTTACTCAGAGCCCAGATGGGTATACCTTTGTGAATTGAATTCACACTTTCAAACATAAACCCACAGCAAACTAGTGGATCTATTCACCTTGAAATTAACTGAAAACAAAAGAATGGAAATTATACTTAAATTCAGCATTTCAATCAACAAAACATGCAATAAAAAACTTCAATCAATACCAGTGCCTTATCCAAGGTCACAGAGTCATCTAAACTCAGATAATACTCCTCAAACAAAATATCTTTACGCATC
Organism: Cryptomeria japonica; assembly: GCF_030272615.1. Lineage (NCBI taxonomy): Eukaryota > Viridiplantae > Streptophyta > Pinopsida > Cupressales > Cupressaceae > Cryptomeria > Cryptomeria japonica. The sequence continues at coordinate 133,702,874 of NC_081406.1, forward strand.
TCGTTGGCTTGGTTTTTATTAATCCTTGTATATGACTGACACCTATAAGAATTTATGCATTTCAAATTAAGCTATGATCATCAAAATTCAAAGTCTCTTCCAAAGAGTTTACTGGTATGAGTGATCCCTGCATCTTTAATTTCCCTCCTAAAGAGAAAAGCTAGCGAACACTTCTACTGAAAAATTGCCTTGCAATCCCATTCAAACAAAATAACCCTGGATTATTCAGAATGAAAATAGTAAACAAATTGTAAAAACACTTGAAGAGGACACAAAGCTTCATTCAAAACCGATGGTCTGTATATTGATATTAAGTTCAAGAAATATTACAAGAATTTTTTGAATATTCTCCATTAGACTTAGAAAAGCTTAGATAAATTTCTGCAGCGTTTTCTTACAATTCTTTTGCGATCCCTCTTCCTTTAGTCCTGGTATCCATTTATAACAACATGGATGCACAAAGCTTCGGACTTCTCGAGGAGAGTTTGTTACAATCATTTCTTTCAAAACAAAGAGGTTACAAACTTTTCACAAAAATAGTTACAAGCTCCTTTCGGCCTCTGCAGTTTCTTCAACAGGTTGTTCGGTTGCAACCTCTTCTACCTTTTCAGGGGTGCTCTCCAATTGTTCCGGATCATGGGTGGCATATTTTGTTGTCCACTCATCATACACATCTTCTATCGGCCATGAGAAATTAATCACTTTATCCTTAGCCTTGGTCAACCTTTTCCAAGAGTTTCTCATTTTGTTGACTTCTTAATTGAGAAAACCATAATGTGACTTAATTTTCTCTATCTCTTGTATTGTCAAAATAAAGAAAGAAGCATCATCTAGATCAATAATTCCCTTAATTCTTGCTGACAGCTTGGCTTCTACCTCCTTAAGCCACATTTGTTTGTCTTTCAGCTGATCTGGGCAAGCAAAAACTCCTGGGAGCAACTCAAAAACTTGATCAACATATTTCTTTTTGCACAAATTAACTTTCCTATCAACATTATCCACCCCTGCTGCTAATTGTACTAAATCTTTAGTGATGTCAGAAGTGGATCTGATGATAGGATTGACCCTTACTTCATCACAAGATACACACATAAACTCTAAATCTTGCTCCCTAGGCCTCCATTTGTCAAAAATAGGTGTCAAAATGGCCTTGTCTCCCCTGAGCTCATTCCATATATCCAAAATTTTACCTACATTGTTGTAGAGCAATGAGGCATTCATTGTATCCACAAAACTGGAAATTGTAGCCCTTACTCTCTCCTCATATTTCTTTGCATATAAGGCCTGAGCCTGTTTTAAGTTTTCTAATTCTTGAGGAGTAATTTCAACCATTTGAGAGCTGGAGGGTGCTAGAGATGGTGGAAACTCAATGATAGGGCTAGTAGGTGGAGGTGTTGCAGGAGAAGAGGAGATCATCAGTGTTGAAGACTCACCTTGATGGTATTGTCCAGTCACCTGGCTTTGCAGCTTAGCAATGATGCTATCCTTACCTCTTACCTCCTCCTTAGCACTGTTATAGGCCTTCAAAACTGTTTCTAACTTGACTTGGAGGGTCTCTTTCTCTTTGGCTTCCTTTTCTGCTACTGCAACACTAAATTTTGCAGTCTCTAGCACAGTGCTAGCAACTTCCACTACCCCTGTACTCTGCACTCTTTTCACCATCATCCCACCAAGGTAACTTGACCCTGGGGTATCTTTGCTCTTCTTACTCTCATTTCTCTTGAGAGACCACATGACGAGTGCAACATTATCCTTATTGAAAGTAATTCCCTCCATGGGTTTGGTCTCCTTCCTCACTGCGTCTAGTACCAGGGCATCTGCTATATCCCACTCGGGTAAAATAAGCACTCCAACTTGTGCCACTATATCTCTCCCTTGCTCAGGGGTGATGGTTTTGAACTCTTCCATCATCTCTTGCTTTATTTCCTCTTCTACTAGGGCTGGATCTTTATTAGGCTGCTCACTTTTTCTCTTTTCACATCTAGCATTATATTTATCTATGTTCTGTTTCCATATAAACTGCATAAGTGCTTCTAATGTGACAAAATTGTTGTAAGCCAAGAAGGCATTACTCACCTACTTTATCTCAGGATGCCACTCCTGGCCTTTGAGTTCAGTGGTGGTAATGTCCATTTCAGCAGCAAGGGGTTCTTCTGGCATCCCTTCCTCCACTTCATCATAAGTGTAGGCAATTTCCCCTAGACTGCCTAACTGTAGGAGTTGCTCAGTTGCTGCTTGCTCATCTCCTATATGGATAGGGGATTGGGATGGGGAATACAAAGGTGCATCTGATTGTACTTCTTTCCCTACCCTTTGCTTCTTTGGGCTCTCTTGGATGTCAATGACATCTTGTATCTTCCTCTTTCCTTTAGAGGTAGAGGGCTCCCCTATTGTGGGCACCAGCACACTATAACTAGATTTCTTGTGCAGTGTATAATCACCAGGAGGGATTGCTTTGCTGGAAGCTGACCTACTTAGGATCACTCTCACCTTTTCAGGGTTGCTTTTGATTATAGCTTCCCTCTTCTCCTTCAGGGTCTGCATCACATCCTCAAAGCAAACAATTAAAAACTTTATTTTCTCCTCGAAAGGGAAGAAACTAGACAATGGGTCATAGCTGGCATCAAACTGATGCACAAAATCCAAGGCTTTCTTATAAGCCACCCATTTCTCTTTCCTCAGCTCCTGCTCATCTAGATCAAACTCATTTCTGATGAGGTCTTCAGGAAACTGAAATTGATGAGGCCTACCTCTGCATGCTGCTTTGTTTCTAAACATGCCGTTGAAGAAGTCTTCTGGATCAGCACACCTGGATACTGCAGTAGACAAATGATAAGGCTTGAGAAAGTCCTCAAAGCAATTCCAACCTCCTTTTGTTATTAAAAATTGGTGGGCTATGGTAGCTGTAGGGAAAGTAGTCCCTTTACCCCTGCCTGTCAGCTCTACCTCTTGTACACCACCAATTTGTTTAAGGATCTCTGCAATTCCCACTTTGAGAGGGACCTGGTAAGGTAGCAAGAATGGGGTGCCTCTAAAACCAAATACTCTAAAAACTGTCGAGACTGGATACAAATAAATGTCACCCCAATTGTGAACAATTTTTATGTTCTCTGCGAATTCTTTTGGTCTTATGAATTCCAAAAGAACCTTGGGGATTCTTGGGTTTTTCGAGAAGAGGAGAGTCTTGATCTTGGATGCAAAGTATTTGTCAAACTTTAAAAAACTGGCATCCTCCCTATCCCATGACAACACAGTACTCCATAGTTGTACTGGCATCTTTTCTCCTTCTTTCTCCTTGACAAGGTCCAATCCACTGGCAAAGTAATCACCACCTTTGAAAAGAAATAGATGCATCAGGAGTGAGTACCATCCGAAAGGCCTATCCACCTTTCCATTCTTTATTCCTGTTAACCCTCCATGGATAGCATCAGCAATGAAGGAAGCATAATCGAAGGTAATTGCAAGAGAAAGATTCAAAATCTGAGCAATCATCAATAGGTAGTGATTTGGCATATTTGCTTTGGCATCTTCTCCCAAAACTTGGCAAAGTGCCCAATACATTCCTTTAGCCCTAAGGGTGAACATACTCAATGAAAAGGGCTCTTCTGTGTTGGGTCCTACAACTGTCAACCCACCTATCTTCACAAAAAACTCCTTGAGAGGCCCGTTCCTGAGATGACTCCTCTGTGCACTATAAATTTGAGCTAATGACTTGAAATTTATGGGCTCTAAAAAATTGGTGAACTCATTAAGCCCAAAAGAATTCCTGAATTCTTCAACATTAATCTCAATAAGGGTTTTTCCATTTATATCCCGAATGCTTCTTGTGACTGGATCATAGTTAAGTGCAATTTGGGTCAACAAATCTATGTCCATAAATACTCCTAGGACTACCAATTTCCCAACATCTAATTCCCAAATGCTGTTTTGTGGGGCTAGAGAATTTCTCATTCCAAATCCAATCTTAAATAACCCCAACCCAGACAATCCAACCTGTGGGTCTCTCAACCAGTTAACCTTGTCATACAGTCCTTCTCCTATCTTTAAACGGGGAGCTCTAGGCACTAATTCCTTTGCCTTCGATGCCTGATTAGTTGATAACGTCAACTATTCCAGAAAATCATCACAGACACTTCTTTCTGAATAATTGACTTTGCCAGAAAATTCTCTTTTAAGAGCCATTTAAAAAAAAAATGTAAGAAATGAATACCGCTCCTAAATACTTCTGTGACGAATCAATATCTTCTCTGAAACACACCACACAGGAATTGCTACACAAGAGTACAAGAAAAACTGTTCTTAACTTGAAGGAATTTGCTCTGCAACTGAACTGACTTGCTCTATACCTGAAGAAGATAGCTCTGCATCCACTCCTCTACAAAAATTCTTTAAAAGATATCTTCACCTAGTTGATGGGAAATCATATATTGTACACAGGGTCTTAACTACAACATTGATTCAGCATGCTTCGACCGTTCCTTCAAAATTGAATTCATAGGAGAATTCATATTTTTCACTCCAATGGGTCACAACATTCCTGCAAGTCTTTCATTTTGCTCTTTCGCAACTTCGCGAAGCATAACTATTGGGAAGCTTGGTCTTGCGAAATAGCGCTGACCGTCAGATCAAAAGAAACTTGATCGAGCGTTACACTAACTAATAGCTTTGGCTCCGCGCTGGGTCCCGCTTCTCTATTGGCTATGTGCTACCATGTGGCGCTCAACCACTGGCCTTGAAATTTCTTTCGCATTCAACTTAATGCTAGCCACATGTCTTTCTCTTATACCGCCGGTTCCACCTTGGCGGGCCCACAACTTTCTTCTAAGACCACGTGTCGTTGGACACATTGCCATCCATCATGACACATGGACGGTTCTCGTTCACTTTCGCTATTTCGCAGGGTATAAAGCGCGAGCATCTTACCCTTGCGAAATAGCGTGGGCCATCAGATCATTTTTTAGTTGATCGGCTTTTAATCATTTGAATAGGCTCCGGGAAGGGTGGGCCCTTTAGCTCACTTTGAACACCTGGCGTCTAGTCATCTTCAGAGCTGACATGTCACTTTTTACTCACCGAGAGAAAGCACTGGGATCCAATTAATTCTTGACACCTATATCCGCCAGGTCATCTCCTAACTTGCGACCTGACTCACCTCTGGGGCCCGCCTTTTAACCTTTAATCCCAACCTGTTGACTGTTGTGGCTTATGCCACATGCCACCATTTTACTTGCTCTCATCAACAAGCTAAACCGCCTAGTTGGCATGCCACGTCATTTTCACAACTTTGCTGGTTTTAAACTACGCACAACTTTGCCTAGCGAAATAGCGAAAGCCGTAGATCCATCTACGAGATGCACACTAGTTACTGGACCCGACAACTTTAGGAGGAATACACATAAGGCATAAATTTTTTGCGATTAATTAACATGACTGCCTAGGCAAATGACAAGGGGGGGCACTTCCTACGATCCTATGACCCATTACTTAAGTGGATAAAGTAACAAAAGAATAGAAACCAGAGGGTTTTAAACAAACATTAGGCGATCTAAAATAAAAAAACCCTAAACCCTTAAGGCCTACAACAAAGCTGAAGCATTTGAAAATGTGCCTTACTCAAAATTTCAACAAACCATAGCCAATTATGGGAAAAGAAAAGCCCATTTTTAATCAGTGATAACAAATTAATTAATTCCCCCCATCAAAATCATTTCTTCTAAATCCCCTAATTAATTAAAACAAATCAATTGTGAGTTGTTGAGATTAATTAGCCATTTTCCTAATATTTGAATTTTTAAATTCAAATTCTCCTAACTTCTACCACTCCTAAACCTAACCAATTCTACCTACCAGCATGTCCCCTTCCATCCAACATCTTCTAGAACCTTTGTGACACTTGTCACTAAGTGTTCCCTTTAATCCAACCCCCTTTGCCAACCTCCTCCAATTTAACCAATGATATCTTCAGATCAATCTCAACCGTTGATCCATGCCAACTCACCCCTAGCCTTGGAAAATCCTATAAATAGACCTCATTTTGGAGTAATAAGGGTCCCAATTTCATGTCCCAAATTCATATCATTTTGATGATCCCATCTCATTCATAGCTTAAGCATTGTTACTATAGGCATCTAGCTTATAGTTTATCAGTTTTAGCAATGTTATCATGCTCAATTTTAGCTTAAATCTTAGCTTAATCATGCTAGATCAATCATTCATATAGCTTAATCATGCTATTCTTGCTAAGATCATGCATTTTCAGCATTCAAATCCTCCATCTAAGTGTAGTCAAGTCACTGAATTTTGCATAATCCGATCTGAGAGCATTTTTCATACTCGCATTTACTAGGAGGCAATAAGTCGATTAGCTATGGTTTTACATGTCTTTGATTTAAATCTTCTAACCATGCTTGTAATGATTTATTGAGTGCATTGTGGTTGCAGGTACAAGTACACTTCACAGAGCACGACATTTTGGCGCATCATCATACCAGAATTTAGCAATCAAGAGCTGGGGCATCCTATCAAATCAATATCAACATCAAAATGAGATTATTCTTTGAATCAATGCGTCATCACACCTCGCTTCAAAGAGGGGAAAAATGTATACACCTAAAAATGGTCTGAAGATAATTAATTAAATAAGCAATTATTTAATTAATCCTCCTCCCCAATTTAATGTAATTCACTAAGCAATTTGATTAAATCTCTCATTCATCTATTTATTAATAAATCTAAGGATTTATTAAAGAGGTTCATTTCATTTCACCCCTTTAATTAATTAATTCCCCCCCTCAAAATTATTTCTTCTAAATCCCTTAATTAATTAAAACAAATCAATTACGAGTTGTTGAGATTGATTAGCCATTTTCCTAATATTTGAATTTCTAAATTCAAATTCTCCTAACTTCTACCACTCCTAAACCTAACCACCATGTCCCCTTTCATCCAACATCTTCTAGAACTTTTGTGACACTTGTCACTAAGTGTTCCCTTTAATCCAACCCCCTTTGCCAACCTCCTCCAATTTAACCATTGATATCTTCAGATCAATCTCAACCGTTGATCCATGCCAACTCACTCCTAGAATTGGAAAATCCTATAAATAGACCTCATTTTGGAGCAATACGGGTCCCAATTTCATGTCGCAAATTCATATCATTTTTATGATCCCATCTCATTCATAGCTTAAGCATTGTTACTATAGGCATCTAGCTTATAGTTTATCAGTTTTAGCAATGTTATCATGCTCAATTTTAGATTAAATCTTTGCTTAATCATGCTAGATCAATCATTCATATAGCTTAATCAAGTTATTCTTGCTAAGATCATGCATTTTCAGCATTCAAATCCTCCATCTAAGTGTAGTCAAGTCTCTAAATTTTGCATAATCCGATCTGAGAGCATTTTTCATACTCGCATTTACTAGGAGGCAATAAGTGGATTAGCTATGGTTTTACATGTCTTTGATTTAAATCTTCTAACCATGCTTGTAATGATTTATTGAGCGCATTGTGGTTACAGGTACATGTACACTTCACAGAGCACGACATTTTGCTGCATCATCATGCCAGAATTTAGCAACCAAGAGCTGGGGCATCCTATCAAATCAATATCAACATCAAAATGAGATTATTCTTTGAATCAACGCGTCATCACACCTCGCTTCAAAGAGGGGCAAAATGTATACACCTAAAAATGGTCTGAAGATAATTAATTAAATAAGCAATTATTTAGTTAATCCTTCCTCCCCAATTTAATGGAATTCACTAAGCAATTTGATTGAATCTCTCATTCATCTACTTATTAATAAATCTAAGGATTTATTAAATAGGTTCATTTCATTTCACCCCTTTAATTAATTAATTCCCCCCATCAAAATCATTTCTTCTAAATCCCCTAATTAATTAAAACAAATCAATTATGAGTTGTTGAGATTAATTAGCCATTTTCTGAATATTTGAATTTCTAAATTCAAATTATACTAACTTCTACCACTCCTAAACCTAACCCATTCTACCTACCACCATGTCCCCTTTCATCCAACATCTTCTAGAAGCTTTGTGACACTTGTCACTAAGTGTTCCCTTTAATCCAACCCCCTTTGCCAACCTCCTCCAATATAACCATTGATATCTTTAGATCAATCTCAACCGTTGATCCATGCCAACTCACCCCTAGCCTTGGAAAATCCTATAAATAAACCTCATTTTGGAGCAATAAGGGTCCCAATTTCATGTCACAAATTCATAACATTTTTATGATCCCATCTCATTCATAGGTTAAGCATTGTTACTATAGGCATCTAGCTTATAGTTTATCAGTTTTAGCAATGTTATCATGCTCAATTTTAGCTTAAATCTAAGCTTAATCATGCTAGATCAATCATTCATATAGCTTAACCATGCTATTCTTGCTAGGATCATCCATTTTCAGCATTCAAATCCTCCATCTAAGTGTAGTCAAGTCAGTGAATTTTGCATAATCCGATCTGAGAGCATGTTTGATACTTGCATTTACTAGGAGGCAATAAGTCGATTAGCTATGGTTTTACATGTCTTTGATTTAAATCTTCTAACCATGCTTGTAATGATTTATTGAGTGCATTGTGGTTGCAGGTATATGTACACTTCACAGAGCATGACATTTTGGCGCATCATCATACCAGAATTTAGCAATCAAGAGATGGGGCATCCTATCAAATAAATATCAACATCAAAATGAGATTATTCTTTTAATCAACGTGTCATCACACCTCACTTCAAAGAGGGGCAAAATGTATACACCTAAAAATGGTCTAAAGATAATTAATTAAACAAGCAATTATTTAATTAATCCCTCCTCCCCAATTTAATGGAATTCACTAAGCAATTTGATTAAATCTCTCATTCATCTACTTATTAATAAATCTAAGGATTTATTAAATAGGTTCATTTCATTTCACCGCTTTAATTAATTAATTCCCCCCATCAAAATCATTTCTTCTAAATCCCCCAATTAAATAAAACAAATCAATTATGAGTTGTTAAGATTAATTAGCCATTTTCCTAATATTTGAATTTCTAAATTCAAATTCTCCTGACTTCTACCACTTCTAAACCTAACCCATTCTACCTACCACCATGTCCCCTTCCATCCAACATCTTCTAAAACCTTTGTGACACTTGTCACTAAGTGTTCTCTTTAATCCAACCCCCTTTGCCAACCTCCTCCAATTTAACCATTGATATCTTCAGATCAATCTCAACCGTTGATGCATGCCAACTCAACCCTAGCCTTGGAAAATCCTATAAATAGACCTCAATTTGGAGCAATAAGGGTCGCAATTTCATGTCCCAAAATGTATCATTTTGATGATCCCATCTCATTCATACTTAAGCATTGTTACTATAGGCATCTAGCTTATAGTTTATCAGTTTTAGCAATGTTATCATGCTCAATTTTAGCTTAAATCTTAGCTTAGTCATGCTAGATCAATCATTCATATAGCTTAATCATGCTATTCTTGCTAAGATCATCCATTTTCAGCATTCAAATCCTCCACCTAAGTGTAGTCAAGTCAGTGAATTTTGCATAATCCGATCTGAGAGCATTTTTCATACTCGCATTTACTAGGAGGCAATAAGTCGATTAGCTATGGTTTTACATGTCTTTGATTTAAATCTTCTAACCATGCTTGTAATGATTTATTGAGTGCATTGTGGTTGCAGGTACAAGTACACTTCACAGAGCATGACATTTTGGCGCATCATCATACCAGAGTTTTGCAATCAAGAGCTGGGGTATCCTATCAAATCAATATCAACATCAAAATGGGATTACTCTTTGAATCAGTGCGTCATCACACCTTGCTTCAAGGAGGGGCAAAATGTATACACCTAAATATGGTATGAAGATAATTAATTAAATAAGCAATTATTTAGTTAATCCCTTGCCAATTTAATGGAATTCACTAAGCAATTTGATTGAATCTCTCATTCATCTACTTATTAATAAATCTAAGGATTTATTAAATAGGTTCATTTCATTTCACCCCTTTAATTAATTAATTCAAATTAATTAATTACCCCATCAAAAAAATTTCCTCTAAATCCCCTAATTAATTAAAACAAATCAATTATGAGTTGTTGAGATTAATTAGCCATTTTCCTAATATTTGAATTTCTAAATTCAAATTCTCCTAACTTCTACCACTCCTAAACCTAACCCATTCTACCTACCACCATGTCCCCTTTCATCCAACATCTTCTAGAACCTTTGTGACAATTGTCACTAAGTGTTCCCTTTAATCCAACCCCCTTTGCCAACCTCCTCTAATTTAACCATTGATATCTTCAGATCAATCTCAAGCATTGATTCATGCTAACTCACCCCTAGCCTTGGAAAATCCTCTAAATAGACGTCATTTTGGAGCAATAAGGGTCCCAAATTCATATCATTTTGATGATCCCATCTCAATCATAGCTTAAGCATTGTTACTATAGGCATCTAGTTTATAGTTTATCAGTTTTAGCAATGTTATCATGCTAAATTTTAGCTTAAATCTTAGCTTAATCATGCTAGATCAACCATTCATATAGATTATTCATGCTATTCTTGCTAAGATAATGCATTTTCAGCATTCAAATCCTCCATCTAAGTGTAGTCAAGTCATTGAATTTTGCATAATCCGATCTGAGAGCATTTTTCATATTCGCATTTACTAGGAGGCAATAAGTCGATTAGCTATGGTTTTACATGTCTTTGATTTAATTCTTATAGCCATGGTTGTGATGATTTATTGAGTGCATTATGGTTGCGGGTACATATACACTTCACAGAGCATAACATTTTGGCGCATCATCATACAAGAATTTAGCAATCAAGTACTGGGGCATCCTATCAAATCAATATCAACATCAAAATGAGATTATTCTTTGAATCAACCCATCATCACACCTCGCTTCAAAGAGGGGCAAAATGTATAGACCTAAAAATGGTCTAAAGATAATTAATTAAATAAGCAATTATTTAATTAATCCCTCCTTGCCAATTTAATGGAATTCAATAAGCAATTTGATTAAATCTCCCATTCATCTACTTATTAATAAATCTAAGGATTTATTAAATAGGTTCATTTCATTTCACCCCTTTAATTAATTAATTCAAATAAATTAATTCCCCCCATCAAAATCATTTCCTCTAAATCCCCTAATTAATTAAAACAAATCAATTATGAGTTGTTGAGATTAATTAGCCATTTTCCTCATATTTGAATTTCTAAATTCAAATTCTCCTAACTTCTACCACTCCTAAACCTAACCCATTCTACCTACCACCATGTCCCCTTTCATCCAACATCTTCTAGAACCTTTGTGACAATTGTCACTAAGTGTTCCCTTTAATCCAACCCCCTTTGCCAACCTCCTCTAATTTAACCATTGATATCTTCAGATCAATCTCAATCGTTGATTCATGCCAACTCACCCCTAGCCTTGGAAAATTCTATAAATAGACCTCATTTTGGAGCAATAAGGGTCCCAATTTCATGTCCCAAATTCATATCATTTTGATGATCCCATCTCATTCATAGCTTAAGCATTGTTACTATAGGCATCTAGCTTATAGTTTATCAGTTTTAGCAATGTTATCATGCTCAATTTTAGCTTAAATCTTAGCTTAATCATGCTAGATCAATCATTCATATATCTTATTCATGCTATTCTTGCTAAGATCATGCATTTTCAGCATTCAAATCCTCCATCTAAGTGTAGTCAAGTCACTAAATTTTGCATAATCCGATCTGAGAGCATTTTTCATACTCGCATTTACTAGGAGGAAATAAGTCGATTAGCTATGGTTTTACATGTCTTTGATTTAAATCTTCTAACCATGCTTGTAATGATTTTTTGAGTGCATTGTGGTTGCAGGTACAAGTACACTTCACAGAGCACAACATTTTGGCGTATCATCATACAAGAATTTTGCAATCAAGAGCTAGGGCATCCTATCTAATCAATACCAACATCAAAATGAGATTATTCTTTGAATCAACGTGTCATCACACCTCACTTCAAAGTGGGGCAAAATGTATACACCTAAAAATGTTTTGAAGATAATTAATTAAATAAGCAATTATTTAATTAATCCTTCCTCCCCAATTTAATGGAATTCACTAAGAAATTTGATTAAATCTCTCATTCATCTACTTATTAATAAATCTAGGGATTTATTAAATAGGTTCATTTCATTTAGCCCCTTTAATTAATTAATTCCCCTCGTCAAAATCATTTCTTCTAAATCTCCTAATTAATTAAAACAAATCAATTATGAGTTGTTGAGATTAATTAGCCATTTTCCTAATATTTGAATTTCTAAATTCAAATTCTCCTAGCTTGTACCACTCCTAATTCTAACCCATTCTACCTACCACCATGTCCCCTTTCATCCAACATCTTCTAGAACCTTTGTGACAATTGTCACTAATTGTTCCCTTTAATCCAACCCCCTTTGCCAACCTCCTCCAATTTAGCCATTGATATCTTCAGATCAATCTCAACCGTTGATTCATGCCAACTCACCCCTAGCCTTGGGAAAATCCTATAAATAGGCCTCCTTCTAGAGCAATAAGGGTCCCAATTTCATGTCCCAAATTCATATCATTTTGATGATCCCATCTCATTCATAGCTTAAGCATTGTTACTATAGGCATCTAGCTTATAGTTTATCAGTTTGAGAAATGTTATGATGCTCAATTTTAGCTTAAATCTTACCTTAATTATGCTAGATCAATCATTCATATAGCTTAATCATGCTATTGTTGCTAGGATCATGCATTTTCAGCATTCAAATCCTGCATCTAAGTTTAGTCAAGTCACTGAATTTTGCATAATCCGATCTGAGAGCATTTTTCATACTCGCATTTACTAGGAGGCAATAAGTCGATTAGCTATTGTTTTACATGTCTTTGATTTAAATCTGCTAGGCATGCTCGTAATGATTTATTGAGTGCATTGTGGTTGCAGGTAGAAGTACACCTCACAGAGCATGACATTTTGGTGCATCATCATACCAGAATTTAGCAATCAAGAGTTGGGGCATCCTATCAAATCAATATCAACATCAAAATGAGATTATTCTTTGTATCAATGCGTCATCACACCTCGCTTCAAAGAGGGGCAAAATGTATACACCTAAAAATGGTCTGAAGATAATTAATTAAATAAGCAATTATTTAATTAATCCATCCTCCCCAATTTAATGGAATTCACTCAGCAATTTGATTAAATCTCTCATTCATCTACTTAATAATAAATCTAAGGATTTATTAAATAGGTTCATTTCATTTCACCCCTTTAATTAATTAATTTCCCCAATCAAAATCATTTCATCTAAATCCCCTAATTAATTAAAACAAATCAATTATGAGTTATTGAGATTAATTAGCCATTTTCCTAATATTTGAATTTCCAAATTCAAATTCTCCTAACTTCTACCACTCCTAAACTTAACGCATTCTACCTACCACCATGTCCCCTTTCATCCAACATCTTCTAGAACCTTTTTGACACTTATCAGTAAGTGTTCCCTTTAATCCAACCCCCTTTGCCAACCTCCTCTAATTTAACCATTGATATCTTCAGATCAATCTCAACCGTTGATTCATGCCAACTCACCCCTAGCCTTGGAAAATCCTATAAATAGACCTCATTTTGGAGCATTAAGGGTCCCAAATTCATATCATTTTGATGATCCCATCTCATTCATAGCTTAAGCATTGTTACTATAGGCATCTAGCTTATAGTTTATCAGTTTTAGCAATGTTACCATGCTCAATTTTAGCTTAAATCTTAGCTTAATCATGCTAGATCAATCATTCATATAGCTTATTCATGCTATTCTTTCTAAGATCATGCATTTTCAGCATTCAAATCCTCCATCTAAGTGTAGTCAAGTCACTAAATTTTGCATAATCCGATCTGAGAGCATTTTTGATACTCGCATTTACTAGGAGGCAATAAGTCGATTAGCTATGGTTTTACATGTCTTTGATTTAAATCTTCTAGGCATGCTTGTAATGATTTATTGAGTGCATTGTGGTTGTAGGTACAAGTACACTTCATAGAGCACAACATTTTGGCACATCATCATACCAAAATTTAGCAATCAAGAGCTGGGGCATCCTATCAAATCAATATCAACATCAAAATGAGATTATTCTTTGAATCAACGCGTCATCACACCTCGCTTCAAAGAGGGGCAAAATGTATACACCTAAAAATGGTCTAAAGATAATTAATTAAATAAGCAATTATTTAATTAATCCCTCCTCCCCAATTTAATGTAATTCACTAAGCAATTTGATTAAATCTCTCATTCATCTACTTATTAATAAATCTAAGGATTTATTAAAGAGGTTCATTTCATTTCACCCCTTTAATTAATTAATTCCCCCCCTCAAAATCATTTCTTCTAAATCCCCTAAGTAGTTAAAACAAATCAATTATGAGTTGTTGAGATTAATTAGCCATTTTCCTAATATTTGAATTTCTAAATTCAAATTCTCCTAACTTCTACCACTCCTAAACCTATCTCGTTCTACCTACCACCATGTCCCCTTTCATCCAACATCTGCTAGAACCTTTGTGACAATTGTCACTAAGTGTTCCCTTTAATCCAACCCCCTTTGCCAACCTTCTCCAATTTAACCATTGATATCTTCAGATCAATCTCAACCGTTGATTCATGCCAACTCACCCCCAGCCTTGGAAAATCCTATAAATAGACCACATTTTGGAGCAATAAGGGTCCAAATTTCATGTCCCAAATTCATATCATTTTGATGATCCCATCTCATTCATAGCTTAAGCATTGTTACTATAGGCATCTAGCTTATAGTTTATCAATTTTAGCAATGTTATCATTCTCAATTTTAGCTTAAATCTTAGCTTAATCATGCTAGATCAATCATTCATATAGCTTAATCATGCTATTCTTGCTAAGATCATGCATTTTCAACATTCAAATCCTCCATCTAAGTGTAGTCAAGTCACTGAATTTTGCATAATCCGATCTAAGAGCATTTTTCATACTCGCATTTACTAGGAGGCAATAAGTGGATTATCGCACCAAGGAGTTGGTGAGAAACAATAGCCCATAGAATAGTAAGGGTTAAGTTTTAGCCTGCTAGCCTTAGAATGGTAGAGGTTTGGGTGGGCCCTAATATTCTAAAGGCCCTACAATTATGGTTGGCCTTGCAACCACTCCCTTAAGAATAGGACCATATAATTGTAGAGGATCCACAGAATTGTAGACTATACCTTAACAATTATACTTGGGTATGTCCACCAAGCCGGTGAACAAAAAAGTGGCCAATTTAAAAAAGAATGCCTAAAATGGACAATATGTTTGAGTGTTTTTGATAAATTCAAAATCTATGTATGTGTTAAGGCTTTTAAAATCCAAGCCAAACATGTAGGTGTTATTAGAATAAAAAATGTGTACATGTTATTTAAAATAAAAACATGTACATGCTTTTATTAGAAAAATCATGTAGTGTTATAATGTGTGCATGTTATGTTAAAACAAGCAAAACACATATGTATTTTGCTAACATTAAGCTAGAAAAGGAACATGGCATTAGATGCTAATGCCTTTTGCCTTCCCTTAGGTTTTTCATCAGGATATATACATAAAACATAACATTTGAAGTAATTTTTTCTCTGTCTTTTATCTTTCTTATACTTTAAGTTATATTTTATGTATATATTGACAAGATGTTTAAAAGTGATTTCAATAATCAATTGGATTCTATCATCATTCTATTCCTGTCTCTCTATATCATGCTCTTTGTCTCTTGCAAGCTCTAGACCTATCTATTTTCCTATTTGTCCTCTTCTCCTCCCTCTATACCTCCCTCTATCTCACTCTCTCCTCTCTCCCCAACCTCTAGATATTATAATTTCTTAGAATTGGTCAAATTTCAATAATCACTAAGCTCATATCACCATTTTCTCTCTATCTATATTTCACTCTCTTTATCTCCCTTGATCTCTAGATCTATCATTCTCTATCTCCCCTTCTATCCCCCATCTCTCTATCTCACTCTCTCCTCTCTCCCCAATATTTAAACTTCTCTCTTACCCTTCTCTATATCTCCTCTCTCTTCTCTACCTATCTCACACACATTCACTCCCCTTTATCTCACCTCTCTCCTCCCTCCATCTCTATCTCCTTCTCTCCCTCTACTTATCTCTAACTCTTATATCCATATCCCTATATAGATCCCCTCAATCCTTACCTAGATCTACTTCTCTGCATACCTCTCCCTCTCTCTTCCTTTCTCTTTGTCCCAACCTCTCCTTCCCTCTCTCTACTTAACTCACTCTCACCCTTTGCCTCTCTAGTTACCTCTATCTCCCCTCTCCCTTTCTCCATATATCTCTACCTCCCTCTACCTCTATTCATCTATATAAATCTTACCTCTCACTCCCTTCCTCACTCCTTCCCTCTCTATTTCTATTTATCTC
This sequence comes from Cryptomeria japonica, assembly GCF_030272615.1. NCBI lineage: Eukaryota > Viridiplantae > Streptophyta > Pinopsida > Cupressales > Cupressaceae > Cryptomeria > Cryptomeria japonica. The sequence goes on from NC_081406.1 coordinate 133,719,379, forward strand.
ACTCTCTTTATCTCCCCTCTCTCTCTCTCTCTACCTACCTCTTTTTCAGAGAGGGAGGGTAGATAGAGATAAGTAGTTATTGAGAGAGAATGGGGAGGGAAGGAGGGAGGGAGGGAGAGAAAGGGAGAGAGGGAGAGTGAGATGAGATAAATAGTAGTATGGAGGGAAGTAGGTAGAGAGTTAGGGGAGGTAAAATCAGAGGGGGGTGGAAAGAGAGTTAGGTAGAGAGAGGGAGATGGGAGATAAAGAGAGTCGGAGGGAAGATAGATGGAGAGAGAGAGGAGATAAATAGAGAAAGGGAGAGGGGAGATAAAGTAAATATAGATGGATAAGTAGAGAGAGAGAGAGGGAGGGAGGGATGTATGAATAAAGAGAGAGGATGGGAAGGATATTTATTTATAGAAATAGAGGTAGGTAGGGATGGAGGGAGAGGTATGCATAAAGAGAGGGAGAGGGAGAGGGGAGATATATATAAAGATAGAATGGGAAATAGAGGAGGGAAGGAGATCTAGGTAGATAAATAGAGGAATGGAGAGAGGAAGGTATGTAGAGAGAGAGAGAGAGGTAGAAGGATATGTCTAGATCTTGGGGTGGAGAGGAGAGTGGGATAGAGAGAGTTAGAGAGAGGGGAGAGAAGGAGAATGATAGGGAGAGAGATACATATGAATCTTGGGGGATACAAAGAGAGTGAGATAAAGAGAAATAGAGAGGGAAGGAGGGAGGGAGGGATGTAGAGGTATGTAGAGAGAGAGAGGTTGGAGATAGAGGTTAGTACAAAGGGAAAAGTTGAGAATGAGACAAGTATAGAGAGAGAGAAAGAGAGTGAGTGAGGGGAAGTATGTAGAGAGAGGGAAAGGGGAGATAGAGGAAAGTAGAGAAATGAAATGAGAGAGAGGGGGTAGAGGGGGAGAGAGAGGTGAGATAGAGAGGAGAGAATGTGTGTGCGCTAGGTAAAGAAGAGAAGGGAGATACAAAGTAGAAGGGTGAGAGAGAGGTTTAAAGACTCGAGAGAGAGGAGATAATGAAATAAAGAGATGGTGGAGAGAGAGGGAGAGGGAGAGTGATAGGAAGAGAGATAGGTCTAGAAATCGAGGGAGACAATGAAATAGAGAATAATAATATGAGCTTAGAGATCATTAAAATTTGGCTAAGTTTGAGAAACTATAAGATATAGAGCTTGCGAAGAGAAGAGAGCATGATATAGAGAGAGGTAGAGAGGGAAGAAAATAAGAGAGATGGGGAAAAATATAGGTCTAGAGCTTGGGGAGATGTAAAGAGTGTGAGATAGAGAGACAGAAAGAGAATAATAATAAGAGCCTATTGATTATTGAAATTTTACTAAGTCTATTTTTTTTTTAAGATCTCCTAAAATCTAGAATCTGCATTATGACTCTTAGAGATTTGAAACCATTCTCAAACATCCTACCAATATAAACATAAATTATAACTTAAAATATAAGAGCTTATACTTAATGTTATATTTTATGTATATAACCTGATGAAAAAATCCTAAGGGAAGGCCAAAGGAATTAACATCTAAGGCCGTATTCATTTTCTATCTTAATGTTAGCAAAACATGTATGTGTTTGCTTGTTTACCATAATATGTACACATTATAATGTGTGTGTTTTTTTTGTCATGAAAACACAAATGTTCTTTTTTTTAAATAATGCATGTACTCGTTCTTAATTCAAATAACATATACACATTTTTCCTTGTACTTAGCTTTGGAAACAAGCCTTAGGCTTGGGAGCTTCATTTCCCTTATTTTTACATGTTTTCTTCTACAAATCTGGTTTCTCAACTTCCTGGTCATCAGATTTACACGTTATCAAGTGGTTATTTGTAAAATTACCACCATAACTTCATACATCTTATGAGCTTTCTAACCATATAATTTTTTTGGATTTTAACAACAATAACATATTTTCATTTTCTTTTACCAACATCTCCAGTGTTCTCAAAGACATATGTGTACCATTTTTTTAATAAATTTTGAAATACTTGTTAAAATATTAAATAAATTATATTCTATTGTTCTACACTTTATTCTTTGTACTTAAAAAAATGAATTTTCAATTATTTTGGTGCAAGTTATGTGATGCGCACAAACAAGTACATGATTTTCAGGATGCATCCACTTTGAAAAAAAATACTCAACAAAAAACTACAAAAATACATAACTTCTAGTACTCACTCTTAACTATCTTTCTACCAAAGGGTTTTCCAAAATACTAAATGCAACTATAACTTGTTTAACACACACAACAAACACTATGTTATGTTTTGCTAAAAAAAATAGGAACACTTTTGTTGACGCACAAAATAATTGAACCCCTTATGAAGGAACACATTGGACCACTAAGAAGGGGGGGGGGGGGGGGGGTTGAATCGGTGGTAATAAAAAACTTGAAATTTCTAAATGATATAAGCTTTAATACCATAAATCAACAAACTATGAGCAAAGATATTAAACAAAAATGCACACACATGCATAAGAAAAACTCATATCACAAGATCTACGAGGAAAGTCCACGGTGGAGAAAAACCTCAGAGAGAAATGCTGCTAGAGACTACTGCTCTAATCCAACCTCACAAATAAGAGTTTTATTTTACATTTATGGTCACCAACACAAAGGAGCATCAACCATGTTAGGAATTACATGAAAAAAAAACCAATTAAATGCAGATAAATATTAAATAGAGGAATGAAAAAAACACAAAAATAATAACAACGAATAGACAATATTTAACGTGGTTGACCCAAACTCGGGCTACATCCACCAAAAAAAGATTCTAATATTATTATCTAGTAAATTAAACCAATTACAATCTGCAATCCTTTGCAACTCAATACTGATGCAAAATGCTACAAAAATTCTCTCAACATAAAACCCTAACCCTTATCCTTTTGATAAAGACTTATGTCGGTTACAAAATTAGGGTTACAACATGTCAGCCAATAGAAAAATAACACTTGATGCTTTTATAAAATAATACAAATCTTTTTGGCTTCATGGCCCTGTATCGCGACAGGGAGCATGCTAGGGGTGCTGCCCCTTGACCCCATCTTGGGGGAACTACCCTCAAACCCCCATCGAATAATATGGGGGGAAACTGCGCTGATAGAATTAGGGAAAATTTAACCTCTAAGTCTGATTATGCTCCATATAACAACAATCTCCCACTTGGAAACTAATCATAACAACAATGTTATTGTATCTCCCACTAGAATAAAACACCCTAGACTCTTATATTCTATGTTTATTGTTTTTAGTCTTGAAGACCAACCAAAGCTAAAGAGGAGCTCAACTTCTCTCTTGTCACTGCCCTTTGTAAACATATCCATTGGATTTTCATCTATATGTATCTTTTCCATCCTTAATTGTCCATCATCCAACACTGACCAAATGAGGTTATACCTCAACTATATGTGTTTTGCCTTTGAATGCAAGGCAAAATTCTTTGCAAGATGGATGACACTCTGACTGTCAGTAAACATATAACTATTAGCCTATCTTTTACCCAATTCTTCCAAGAAATATTGCAGTCATATCATCTCTTTGCTTGCCTCTATTGCTGCTAAATACTTTGCCTCTGTGGTGGATAAAGAAAGCACCTTTTGCAACCAGGAGATCCAACTCATTGTTGTCCCACCTTTAGTAAAGACATAACATGTAGTACTCCATCTGGTATCAATATCCCCTACCAAATCCGAGTCTACATAACCTGCTAAATCAATACTAGAGCCCCCAAAACATAAATGTTTATTAGATGTACCTCTCAAATACTTGAGAACCCATTTCATTGCATTCTAATGCTCCAATCTTGGATTACTCATAGACCTACTTACAATTCCAACATGTGCAATATCTGGTCTCATGCATACCATGGCATACATTAAACTTCCTACAGCTGAAGCATATGGTACCTTGCACATTTTGTCTTTCTCCTCTTGTGTCTTTGGACACATCTCCTCAGTCAATTTCAAATGACTAGGCAAAGGTGCGCTAACAAATTTTGCATTCTCCATATGGAATCTCCGCAACACCTTTTCAATATAATCAGCCTAAGATAGAGTCAATTTTTTTGTTCTGCCTATCTCTTTAAGTTTTCATACCAGGGAATTATTTTGTTGCCTCCAAATCCTTCATAGCAAATGATTTTGCTAATTGTTGTTTTAACTCTCTAATGTGATCCATGTTAGACCCCGCTACAAGCATGTCATCAACATATAAACAAAAAATAATGTAGCTTTCATTATCCAACCTCTTAAAATAAACACAATGGTTATAATTACACTTGTTGCAGCCTTGCTTAGCCATAAAACTATCAAATTTCAAGTACCTTTGTCGAGGTGCTTGTTTCAAGCCATATAAACTCTTATGCAATCTGCATACCAATTTATCCTTACCTTTGACCTCAAATCCTTGTAGTTTCTCCATATATATCTCCTTCTCCAAATCACCATGTAGAAAGGTATTTTTCACATCTAACTATTCCAAATGCAAATCTTCTGCAACCACAATATTTAAAATAGTACGAATAGAAGTCATCTTAACAACCGAGGAAAAAATATCAGCAAAATCAATGCATTTTTTAGTGCAAATCCTTTGACAACTAACCTAGCTTTAAATTTGTGCTTACCTCCATCTTCCTCTTTCAGCCTATAAACCCATTTGTTTTTTAAAGCCTTTTTACCTATAGGAAACTTACACAGCTTCCAAGTCTAATTTTTTCACAAGGAGTCTATTTCTTCTTTCATGGCAAGCTCCCACTGAACCTTTGTATTCACCCTCATAGCTTCATCATATCCTTCTGGTTCACCAACATCTGTTAACAAAATAGAATACAAAGAGGGAGAGAACCTTTTAGGAGGTGTACTTAGCTTTATTGGCCATCTAACATTCACTGGAGTTTGTGGTATTTCTAGTTGATGTTACGGAGCATGAGGAACCATTGAAATATCACTATTTAAAACATCATACAACACCACATAATCCTTTTCTTTCTTCTCATGCTACTGCAATTGATCTTTGTACAACACCATCTCATTGAATACAACATCCTTGTTTCTCACAATTTTTAGATTTTCAACATCCCAAAGCCTATAACCAAATTCATCCATGCTATATCCAATGAAAATACACTTTTTTATTTATTTTGCATCTAGCTTGGTTCTATTTCATAATCTACATGTGCAAATGCTTCACATCCAAAGGTTTTGAGAAAACAATAATTCATCTTCTTACCTATCCATTCTCCCTCTGGAATACCATAGCCCAAAGGAACTGAGGGACCTTTATTAATTAAATATACAACAATATTGATAGCTTCTACCCATATGTTTAGAGGAAGCCCAACATGCAATCTCATGCTCCTTGCACACTCCATTATTGTCCTATTAATCCTCTCAACCACTCCATTTTCTTGTGGAGTTCTTGGAACCATCTTCTTTCTATGAATTGTATTAATGGAACAATAATCTTCAAATTCGTTGTAGCAATACTCACCACTTTTATCAGATCTAAGACATTTTAATCTTTTACTTGTCTCATTCTCAACCAAGCTTCTCTAGTTCTTAAATGTTTCAAATATATCATATTTCTGCCTAAGGAAGTAAATCCAAACCTTCCTAGTTGCATTATCTATAAATGTAACATAATATCGAGAGCCACTAAGATCCACCGAGTGAATATACTTGAGTCGGTCTTCATACATTTGTATGCACAAGATCCAACTTTTCATCTTTCTTTTGCTTCCCATCCTTGATAAAACTCTCTTTTGTTTGCCATATGCACAACTTTCACAAAAATCCATATTAATGTATTTTAGACTTGGTAAAAACTTTTTAGAATGAAGTAACTTCATAAATTTTCACTCATATGCCCAAGTTTGTGATGCCACAATGTTGTCTTAGATACTGCAACAACTGTTTTAGTTTCTTCCTGCGAACCCACAACAACTGTTCTTGAATGTGTTTAGGTTTTCTATACATTAACTAAAGTAGAAGGAACAGTATGACCTGTACAAAGATATAAGGTGCCTAATTTCACACCTTTTTCTACTATCAAGGCACCCTTTGAAACCTTCCAATTTTTATCATTAAAAGTAACTATGCAACCTTCATCACCTAGCTGCCCTGATGAAATTAAATTTTTTCTCAACCTTGGAATGTGCCTTACCTCTTGTAGTAGCCAATGATTCCCATTTTGCAACTTAATCTTAATTCTTCCATTTCCAACAATATGAAAAGGGTCATTATCTCCTAAGTAAACAAACCCAAAATCCCCTTGGACATAATCAAGAAAATAACTTCTATGGGATGTAGCACGAAGTGAGGCCCCTGAATCTAAAACCCATGAATCATAAACATTATCTAGGGAAAGAATCAAAGCATCTTCTTTAGATTTATTAATTACCATATTTGCCTCGTTATTACCCTCTTGCTTGTCTCCTTCGTTATTCTTCCATGAATAGCAATCTTTCTTCAGATGACCTGGTTTCCCACAGTATCAACAATCTTTCGGTCCTCTGGATTGGGATGTCTTGTCATTTGATTTTTCTCGTGACTTTCCACAACCTCCAGAACCTTTTCCTCTCTCCTTTGATTTTCCCTTGCTTTTTGCATTCAAAACACTACTTGATGTGGATCCACCTTAGCTTTTCCTATGAATTTCTTGACTCAAAATAAAACCAACAACATCATCGAATTCTAGGGTATTTGAACCAGAAACAGAGTTATGAACCACCATTACCAAACTATTCCAGATTTTAGACAAAGAACATAATAACATGAGAGCCCTAACTTCTTCACCGAATTTTACATTTAAAAAATTCAATTGAATGGTAATTGTATTAAACTCATTTAAATGATTTGTCATAGATCCACCTTCAATCCTTTTCAGATTAAACACAAATTTCTTGAGAAATACCTTATTTGAGGTTAAGGTTTTTTCATACAATTTAGCCAAAGCTTTCATCAGATCTACTGTTATCTTTGCTTCTATTATATTGAATGCCACAGATGGTGCCAGGCACAACCGAATGGTTCCTAATGCCTTTTTGTCCAGAAGATTCCAATCCTCATCACTTATTGTTGACGACTTCTTGGCTATTCCTTCCAACAACCTCCAAAAATCCTTTTAATAGAGATAATCCTCCATCTACATCTTCCAAAACTAATAGTTCTACCCATTAAATTATTCTACCTTCAATTTACCATCATCCGCCATTGCTCCCACTTAACTATGAGACTTCCACTCAACCTCAAGACTTTCCTGTAGACAATAATTGAACACAACCTGCTATAATACCACTTGTTAGGAATTGCATGCAAAAAATACCTATTATATACAGATAAATATTAAATAGAGGAATGAAAAAAACACAAAAATAATAATAGTGAAGAGACAATATTTAACATGGTTCACCCAAACTGGGGCTACGTCCACAAAACAGAGAATCTAATATTAAAATCCAATAAATTGAACTGATTACAATCATCAATCCTTTGCAACTAAATACCACTACTAAAACATAAATTCTCTCAACAGAAAACCCTAACCCTTAGCCTTTTTATCAAGACTTATGTCGGTTACAAAACTAGGGTTACAACATGTCAGCCAATAGAAAAATAACACCATATGCCTTTATTAAATAATAAGTCTTTTTGGCCTCGTAGGGTGCTAGCCCTCGACCCCGTCCTGTATCATGACAGGGACCGCGCTAGGGGTGCTGCACTTTGACCCCATCTTGGGGGTACTGCCCCCAAATCCCCGTCAAATTATATGGGGGGAAACAACACCGATAGAAGTAGGGAAAATTTAATCTCCAAGTCCAATTACGCTCCATATAACAACAAACCCCCTATCTGAGCACCCACTCAAATGATAATAAAATTAATGGGCATCAATTCAAAGGAGCACCAACCCCTTATCTGAGCACCCACTCAAAAAATTACAATATTTATGGTCATCAACCTAAAGGAGAACCAACCCCCTATTTGAGCACCCACTTAGATGATTAAAATGAAGATAAAAGTTACAACTATAGATTGAATACCTTGTTACAAATGATGTTTTGTAACTTAAAGTGTTTTATGTTCTTGAGATTGATTTAGCTCTTCTTTCCTCATGTGTTTTTTCCTCTGCACTCTGCTATTTGTTCTTCAACTTTCTGCTATTAATCTCTAATCTTGGCTTTTTGTTCTCTTTCTATCTCTATTCATAGCTCTCTAATTTATTTTGTGTATAGTTTCCTTACTTTTTCCCACTTTGAGTGTATGACCATTTGAATTTTTCACACACTCTATTCTACCTTCTCTACTTCGTGCTATGTATATATCTACTTTCTTTTCCACTCTGCACTATTTCATACACCACACTGTTAAACACAATGCACCACTGTGAGGGGGAGGGGGTGAATCAATGGTTCTCAATTCTCTTTGCTTTTTGCAATCCTATGGGAGCATACCGGTTGATAAATTTAACTCAATGCAGACTTACCGGTTATAGAGGAGACTATCTTAAATGCAAACACACTTACAAGGAGACATCACATAACACCAACATATACGAGGAAAACCCAAGATGGGAAAAACCTTGATGAGAAGAGATGCTGGAGTCTACTACTCCAATCCAACCTCATAGTAAACATAGTTACAAAGTTTAGGGCACCAATCCAAGGAGCACCAACCCCTACCTGATTTATGGGCTACAACCCAAAGGAGCACCTACCCCTAACTTTAGGGCACTAACCCAAGGAGCTACAACCCCTACACCGAGCTACAACTCCGTGTTCACAAAGTAAACATCAAATACATAAGTGGTTATCTTGTTACAAGTGAATCTTGCAACCATTACAAATATTTTTCTCTGTCGATGAGATATCCTCTCTGCTACACCGACTCACTCTTCTTGTTGTTCTCCACCTGTTGCTTCTCTACTGGATCTCCTCCATAAGCTCTCTGCTCTTCACCAGTTCTACTCTCTCCTAATTTTCTGTTTACCTTCTCTGCAGCCTCATTCTCTTCTGCTTGACCGGTATGAACAATATTGGTTCTTCACTCCAATCCATTGAATGCTTCAACCAAATTCTCCCTCTCTCTCATTCTCTTCACAGATGCTCGTTGAGCACTGGGATAATTTTCTCTTTCTTGCAGAAGCTTTCAACTTTGCAATCACACAATATTATATTCTTTAGCAGCACTAAACAATCTCTTTGGCCTTCATACTTATAGACTGGTTTTCTCGCCAAAACCCTATTTAAAATCTGGGTGCTTAGGGTTTCCTCACAATCCTCAAGGTCGATCAAATCTAATCAGATCTTGATCGATCTGATCTTCTTGACATTCACCTGCACAAGTCCGCCATCAATGCGCCTTCAAGAACACACCTTCCATCTTTAGCAGCTTGCAAATAATTTGTCGGCATTCATCTCAATCAATCACCATTAATGCCTCTATTGTTTCCTTCTCGAGCTCTTCTATCAACCTGATCTCCTTGCTTTGATTCAAGCACCAATAACTCCCTGATTCTTCTCTGTTGATTCATTCTTCCTCGAGCCACATGCTTCTGACCTGATCCATGAATCACGAGATCCACTATCAGTGCACACCAGTCGAGTTACCTAACTCCACACAACACTTCACCAACCTCAGAGAGCTTGCCACCTTGATCCCATGTGGCATCCATGTCGATCAACTGCCAGCTTGGCACTCCAAGTCGGTCTAGGTAGGATCACTGACCAATCACCATACCGATTCCTTACTTCTACCGGTTTGCAAACCCTTCTAGTCTCAACCATTCTACCAATTATCTTATCATCTCTGCACTCATCTTGAACTGTTGATGGAACTCTGAAACTGATCTCCAGACAGGTAAATTGAAAGTATGCTTGTTTCCACAACTGAGAAGTCTTCTGCATCTCCACCTCGCTTATATAACTGATGGACTTACATACCAGTTACCACTCTTGATGACACTATGTCATCAACCTTCACAAGACTCCATCTTCAATCAGATTTTACTTCAGACTACATTTGCTTGGTCTTGCCTTCTTGATCAATCTTGTTCATTTCTCTACTGGTTTGTCAAGGTGACAAACTCATCACTCTTCCTCTGTACCGACATCTCAACATGCCTTCTCATTTGGTCCAGTGCATAGCTCTGAATTCATTCACTTGAGGAATTCCTTTTGTTTCACTAGTGGATCCGGTGTGGGCACATTCACTGTCAGTCATCTCTTCCCTTGGTGACTGCATCTTCATCCGGTCAGAGTTCTATTGTTCTGCAACCCAATGTGATACCCAAGATATCACATCCTATACTCCTTCATAGAAGTGTTGCACATCCATCTCTACTACTGATGGTCATCCCATACTGGTTGACATGAATGACAACATAATGCCAAGAATCTCCCCCTTTGGCATTGATGTCAACTCTTGTAGTATCTGGCATACTACATAGTCCTTCTCCCAATTTGTATGATCCAATGGACTCTCACGCATGTAGTATGCAATATATTATAGTCATTCTTCTCCCCCTTTGACAACAATGACAAATGGAACTGTCAGGATATCAATCCTCCTTGTATTTACCAGTTACTGATAGAATTCTATCTTCCCCTTTATTCTTTATTGAATGTAACACTTTCTATGATACCACTTGTCACTGGTTGTTACATCTTCTCAAGTCACAACACTTGAGATGGGGATCTTAACCATCGACTAACACCAATTGAGTATGCAGGTTTGATATCAATCAATGATCTGTTAGTGAATACTACTCACCTGCCTGTCAACCTGCAACACCTCTATAATTTCCATCTCCTACAATTTGGGCAGTCAGTATCCTTACAAGTTCAAGCATGCCATCTATGCATCATGAGCACTTGAACTCCCCCTGATTCATACATCTTAGGTTCTTATCTCCAATCAGGTACATTACCGGGACTCCAATCTTCACCATATACAGGTTTAGCTGTGCATATGTGATCATCTGATGATCCTTCAACTCCATTGTATCCACCACAACCTATGACATGATTCTGGATCTCCACATTCCATGCTACCAGGGCTATTGCAATGATCTCCAACTTCATTGTCTTACATAACCTGCATGTACCTGTTTGGCATTTATGTCGGTAACATCCTACACATATCGGTCAACAATTGATACCAATTGTTAGCCTTCACTCTTTGAAACATGCAGTGGTGATGCAACACTTATCTGTAGGTGTGTAGTTAAGGCAACATCTACACACACTTATCTTCTCATTTTCATCCTTCATACTGGCAACAACATGTCCTTCGATGTTACCTTCATCACTAAGGGGGTGAATAATAAATTCAAAGCACTGCTCCCCCTAAGATCCTGCATCTCCTTTAGGCTTTAGGAGATATAAGCTGTGTAATGAGTGCATAGTGCCGGTCCATGGTATTCTTCCTCCATACCTGCTTGAACTCATTCTTCTTCCCATCTTCAAGCTTGGGAGCAGGTCTTTCCTTCTTTTGCTAATGGGTCTTTCCATTTCCTGATTCTCCATTACAACCAGAAGTAGTGCTATAGTAGCACACAACATCCATACCAACTTCTTGTTTGGGGAATCTCTTTACATACCGGTTTGACCATCTTCTTCTGGTTATGTTGTTGTGTCTAGCAGTTGGAACTATTGGACCTCTTGCCTTCTACAGGGACATTTCTCCTTTGTTTCCTTGCGAGTCTCTGATTTCCAAATGCTCTATATCCACTTTTCTATAGAGCATAGTTGTTGTGCTGACCTCCTTGTAACTACAAGTTCCTCTTCCTACATTCAAACATTCTATGGCCAAGACCATTGCAGTTATGACAAACAACATTTGCATTACCGAGAGAGAGGACGTGCATGTATCTACTCCTAGATACATTTTTCTCATATGCATGTTGTTTGTGAGATCCTATATTATTCTTTCTAGATCTCTTTCTACATTCCTCTGCCCTATGGTCATAAGTATTGCATGCAAAGCAATAACTGGTAAATGATGGCATTTTATTTACAAATCTATTTTGCCCTACATGGGGAGATCTTACTGGTTTAGCATCTCCATTTTCTGCTTCTTTGAGAATGGATCCTTGGTTGTCAATTCTGTCAAGCTCTTCCATCTGGTCTCTTTTTCTCCCACACTTTCCTTGCCCTGTGGGTGGTAGAATTGTTTTGTCCTCTGCCGGTTGGAGGTCTTCTTTGCTGATTTCTCATTCTCTTGCTTCCGGTGAACCTTTCTTCTCCCATGTTCCCCTTTCCTTTGGGATCTGCATTGCTCCTTCTTCTTGTAGCACTGATCTCCTTTCTTGTCTGTAAGTCTTCACTGGTTGTATTTAAATCAACCTTCTTTCAGGGAGCATTTCTCACAGTCAAGGTTTGGCCTTTATTTTCTCCATTTGAGGAAATAAATAGAATGTCATTGTGAGGGACATTCTTGCTGGTGGAGCATTCACTGGCACCACTTCCTAAACCTTATGTATCCTTGGAATGCTTTTGTTTCTTTAGAATATTGTCCAAGGCATCACTATTGCTGTCAAGCCAGATTCTTACCTTGAGCTCATCTTGACATTTCTCAAGGTTAATTCAGAGAGCTTCCATTTCTCCAACTAGGTGCAGACATTCTTCATTTTTCACTTTTAGCCTAGATGCTAGATCTTCACATCAGCATTCCTTGGTGTCTTCTCCCTGAGACTTCATTTCTAAGATGCCTTTCTTATATTCTTCAAGGCTTTTTGTCAACCAGTTCTGCTCTACTATACCAACATTCTTGAATAGCTAGTATCCCCTTCTCACTTTGCTGAGTTCTTCAAGTGCATTTACAAGCTTTCCTTCAAGATCAACTTCTGCTTCATCTTCTTCTTCTCTTTCACTCCCAAATAGACCTTGATGGCTAGATCTATTTGCCATTTCTTCTTCTTCTTCTTCTTCTTCTTCTTCTTCATCACTACCAAACACATTATGTCTATGGGATCTGTTTTCCTTAACACTCCCAGATGTGTTAACCTCATCATCTGATTCCTGAGCCATGAAGAGGTGGGTTACTTCTTCATCATTGCTATAGCTACTAGTGGATCTTCCTTCATCATCTTCACATGTATCAACTGCATTGTTCATCTCACTTCCACACACTGATCCAGTAGTGCAGGGTTCATTTCCATACAACTTCTTCACTCTATCCCATATACTCTTTGTTGTTTTGCATTTGTCAACCTGTGAGGATATATCACTAGGGAGCCCATTGAATATGGCCTTCATGGATTCTTCATTACATATGCATCTTCTTTCATCTCCAAATCTGATGGGAGGACTGACATTTCTAGGGAGACCATTTATAACTGCCATCCAGACATCATAACCTAGGGAGGACAGGAAGACTTCCATTCTGCAACTCCAAATAGAACAGTTTGCACCATCAAACACAAGAGAAGGGTTTGACACTAAACAAATCATTGTGTCCTTAAGCCAAAATCTATCCAAGCTGGAGAAAGCTCATCTGACTAGGAACCTAGGCTCTGATACCAATTGTTAGACACAATGCACCACTAAGAGTGGGTGGAGGTGAATCAGTGGTTCTTATATCTCTTTGCTTTTTTCAATCATATGGTTGATAGATTTAACTCATTGCAGAGTTACCGGTTATAGAGGAGACTATCTTAAATGCAAAAACACTCACAAGGAGACATCACATAACACTAGCATATATGAGGAAAACCCAAGATGGGAAAAACCTCGGTGAGAAGAGTTGCTGGAGTCTACTGCTCCAATCCAACCTCATAGTAAACATAGTTACAAATTTTAGGGCACCAACCCAAGGAGCACCAACCCCTACCTTATTTATGGGCTACAACCCAAAGGAGCACCTACCCCTGACTTTAGGGTACCAACCCAAGGAGCTACAACCCCTGCATCGAGCTAAAACTCAATGTTCACAAAGTAAACATCAAATACATAAGTGGTTA